>NC_134353.1:33225531-33841849 GCF_048569485.1 Anomaloglossus baeobatrachus
GTATTTAGAGATGTCCTCTGTTAATTACCAACCCATAAAATCTTTAATTTTAACTCACCTAATCAACCCTTCTAGCCCACCTCCAAACTCCCCTACATTATACGCTACAATAAGAGCATGGAAAGCTTTGGCCAAAACTCCAACTAATCTTAATAAAAATCATCTTCTTAGAAATACTTCCCTAAAAATTTTGGCGATTCTGGATAACTCAGAAATTCCCTCAACATGGCAGGAGTCAAATCTAAAAACGGTTGGAGACATCTTTAACGGAAAAGACTTTATAAACTTCCTGCATATAAAGATCAAACATAAGGTCCCAGACTCTGACCTTAAGTCCCTCATCAAATTTAGGGAAATTTTAAAGACAAAATTATTATTTACAAACCCCCTTTCTGAAATAACCTGCATGTTATTCTGTAACCCAACCAAAATGTCCCTATGGTGTTGTAAAAATATCTATAATCACTTCAATAACGATGTAACATTCCACAAAAGCAAATATATGCTAGATTGGGAAAAAGATTTGGGTAAAAGCTTTACGGATGAGGAATGGCAGAAAGCCATTTCACTAACCTATTCTTCAAATGCACGTGCCTCTCTCCATCAATCTCACTTCAAAATTCTCTCGCGTTGGTATCTCACTCCATGCAGACTTGCTAAATTTAATAGAGAGACGTCCCCTTTATGTTGGAGGGATTGCGATGAGAGAGGTACTCTACTCAACATTTTCTGGAGTTGTCCCAGATTGAAGAGTCTCTGGGAAAATATTTCTAGTCTGATTAATCAGAATACTAACTCCACAATTCAGGTAACTCCCCAAATGGCCCTGCTTTCACTTAATTTGGAAAAATTTGACCCTATATATAAACCTATCCTAACTCATTTATTTCTAGTTACTAGAAATCTTATAGCTTCTAATTGGAAGAAACCTGCGTTGCCCACTATCTCTGAGGTCGTAGAGACTACTTCTCTTCACAACAACTTCGACAAGTACTTTGCTACCATTAACAATGCCGTTGCCTCCTATTACCGAAGATGGGATCACTGGAATAGTTTTATACAAGGTATTACATAAATAAATATTTATAACTACTTAAAAACCTTTTTTATAATATCCTTTTATTCAAACCTTCAGTCATGCTTTCTTGACAATATGCTTATATTCCTAGAATGGAAGCCTGTTAACATGGGTGAGATTTATATATGTTCATTGTTCTTCCTTTTACCCACTCCCTCTTCACCTTGTTTTTCCTTGCCTTCACCCTCCTCCCCTTTTTCATCCCCAATAAAGTAATTACTTTACCTCCCTCTCCCCTCTCCTTTCTCTTTTCCTATACCTATCCCCCCCCAGATAAAAAAGTTTTATTCATACAATAGATCCCCACATGTATTCAAATAATGGTATGATACGTATAATAATATCTTGATTGTGTGGATTTGATATGTTATTTTGTTAACCTTAATTTAATAAAAATTTATGAAAACAGGGTCCGACATTTCCATAATGCCGCTGCTGCGACGGTACGATGTTGTTCCTCGTTCCTGCGGCAGCACACATCGCTGTGTGAGAAGCCGCAGTAGTGAGGAACATCTCCTACCGGCGTCACCGTGGCTCACACCGGCAATGCGGAAGGACGGAGGGGGGCGAGATGTTTACGTCCTGCTCATCTCCGCCCCTTCGCTTCTATTGGCCGCCTGCTGTGTGATGTCGCCGTAAAGCCGCACGACTCGCCCTTTTAGGAAGGAGGCGGGTCGCCGGCCAGAGCGACGTCGCAGGGCAGATGAGAGAATGTGAAGCTGCCGTAGCTACAATGTTCGCTACGGCAGCGATCAGAAGATATCGCACCTGCGACGGGGGTGGGGACTATCGCTGTAGCGTCGGTTACACATTGTTACCGATGTCGCAGCGTACAAAGCCCGCCTTAGAGATTAAACTGCCTGTACGCAGCGGTTTTGGACAGCTACACAAAGCTGCATGATGCAACTCAGTATCAGGTTTCACACATATTTACAAAGCAAGAGATGCTGCGCACAAACTGTGTTGTTTGTTTGACTTGAAGTGGCCCACCCATGCTGCTCAGTGTGTATCCCATGAATTTGAAGTATTTCTTTTGAAAAAATTATTGGTTAAAAAAAGCAGATCTGTCTGATTATGAGAGTTTTAAATAATGGACTAACACTCAGTTTCCATTTTTAGGTTTTGTCGTACTATGGCCATGAAGACGTGACTCAACCACGCTTCAGTGATGGAAGTAACCATGGCACCTGTCCTTGACGTACTAGTTAGCATCCAGCAAAGTGGCCACCCAGTAATCAGCAATGATAACCAGAGCTGAGTGAACCTCCCACAGATCGATTCAGTTTGTGCTCACAGACTTCACCCGTGGTTGCTGAATGGTTCAATGAACAGTTCGACGAACATATCTGAACCCCATTGAATTCAATGGGAGGCAAAAACAAAGGCATAGACAATACCTTTAAAGGGCCTAAGTGAAGCTACACTGTTGTGGCACAACTATTAACTTCCTAAACTATTAAGAAGAAACATTGAATGTGTGACAGGAGTAAAGCCTGCTTTACATGTTACGATTTCGCATACGATATCGTATGTGATCGTAATCGCTCCCATTGTATGTGCGGCACGTTCAATTTTGTTGAACGTGTCGCACAAACGATTAACCCCCGTCACACTTACTTACCCGTCCATACGACCTCGATGTGGGCGGCAAACATCCACTTCCTGGAGTGGGAGGGATGTTAGGCGTCACATCGACGTCACACGGCAGCCGGCCAATAGAAGCGGAGGGGCGGAGATGAGTGGGACGGAAACATTCCGCCCACCTCCTTCCTTCCGCATAGCTGGCCGGGAGCCGCAGGACCCAGGTAAGATCTGTTCATCGTTCCCGGGGTGTCACACACTGCGATGTGTGCTACCCCGGGTACGATGAACAACCTGACATTTAATTTTTAGGAATCGAACGACGTGCGTGCGATTAATGCTTTACCGTTCAATCGCAACCGCACGTAGCTGTTACATGCTACAATGTAACTTACGATGCCGGATGTGCATCACTTAAGACGTGACCCCGCCGACACATTGTAAGATTTATTGTAGCATGTAAAGCGCCCTTTAGGCTGTTCCTCTGAAACCCCAGTGACAACAGACAAAACACAACTTGGAGAACCATCTTGGATTCTCCACATTTCCAATAATTAGGGGCAAACAGCAGGACAGTGGCATCAATTACTCCACAGTATCCATAGTGTTGTAGCGCTGCAGTCAAGCAGGGGCCATACACAAGGCAGTGTCTGGCCCAGCATTTCCAGTTTTCAAATTAAGAGGTGGGTGGGTGAGGGACAGGAGTAGGCCTGGTGCTCTGAGACTCCTACCACTACAGACAAAACACAATTTTGAGACCAATCTTGGATGTTCCACATTGCCAGTAATTAGGGGCAGGCAGCAGGACAGTGACCTCAATTGCCCCATAGTGTCCATAGTGTTGTAGCGCTGCAGTCAAGCATGAGTCATACACAAGGCAGGGTCTGGCCCAGCATTTAAGGCTGCTTTACACGTTACAATTTAGTGTGCGATCGCATTTGCACAATCCTGTAACCCCCCGTCACACGTACTTACCTTCCAAACGACCTCGCTGTGAGTGGCAAACATCCACTTAGTGAAGGGGGAGGAACGTTCGGCGTCACAGCGACGTCACACAGCGGCTGGCCAATAGAAGCGAAGGGGAGGAGATGAATGGGACGTAAACATCCTGCCCACCTCCTTCCTTCAGCATTGCCGGCGGGACGAAGGTAAGCTGTGTTCATCATTCCTGGGGTGTCACACGGAGTGATGTGTGCTGCTCCGGGTACGATGAACAACAGGACGTGCGATTTTTTGAAAATGAGCGACGTGTCAGCGGTGAAAGAGAAGGTGAGTATTTCTGCTCGTTCAAAGCTGTCACACTCTACGATATAACTAACAATGCCGGATGTGCGTCACTTACGACGTGACTCCGCCGACATCTCGTTCGATATATCGTAGCGTGCAAAGCCCGCTTTATAGCTTTCAAACTAAGAGGTGGGTAGATGAGGGACACGTGTAGGCCTGGTGCTCTGAGACTTCTACCAATGCAGAGAAGACACAACCTGAAGACCCATCTTGGAGTCTTCACATTTTAAAAAATTAAGGGCAGAGAGGAGGACTGTGGAATCAATTGTCTCACAGTACCCATAGTGCCTTTGCACAGCAGTAAGACATATTCCATGTGTGATGCCCTGGACTAGCCCGGTAGTCACATACATACCAACATACACACCCCCACCCTAGGCAGTTACAACAGTCAGACAAAAACCCTTGTTGCCTCCCTCCAGGGTCTGATGTCTACACCAGGTGGGGCGGAGCCAGGCGGTTGGCCCCACCTACCGAGAAGTTCACAGGCCTGTATGCAGGAAAGGTGTCAGTTGAGTTTTTGAAGGTGAAAGTGAGAGGAGTGAACACTTGAGGTGTCTGGGTAGGAGCCCAGGCACTGACAGCAAGGTTGGCAGATGGTGGTGGCTGTCTGCAGGAGTTGGTGAAACTCCGCAGAGCCGTAAGGACCGGGGTTGGGTGTCGGCCCGCCGGTACCGGACCGGGGAACGGAGTGAAGCTAAGCACACAGGCAGGGCCATCGGACCCCGACCAGGCTTGGAGCCACCATCAAAAGTCAAATCCAAATGTGACAAGAACTCCCGGGGTTCCCTAACAACCAAGTCTCGATTGAAGGCAACCGCTCACACCATGAAGATATACAGCCACCGCCACAGGCTAGAGATCCAAGGGCCAGCGTCTGCGGGCAAAACGGGCTCCTACGGCACCTATATGCCGGGCAGCGGACTACCGGTGGGCAACCACAGGAGTCAGAACATTTCTAAAAGGTGCAAGGAAAGACAGCCACCATCAGCCGTCCGGGGAGAGCACAACATCAACACTGCAGCCGGCTGCGGGACCCGTCCATCTGGCCGTTTTGGTTTACCAGAGACTTTGTCAGTGATTGTCTGAGTGAGTACACCAGTGCCGTCCGGCACCGCGCCGTGCAGTCCCTGCACCCCAGCCATCAAGCCTCCCCGTTACACCACCGGGCCCCGGGATCACCAAACCCCCTACCCACGGAGGGGACAACATCCCAGCTGCACCCTACCATCTTTCCCGGGATCCCCGTCACCAGCAGCAGTGGTGCCATCATTACCACGTCCCGTGGGTGGCGTTATGAACAATCTCCCTAACCAAAACCACCCCTTTTCACTCACGGGCGAGGAGCGCTGCTCGAGTCCCCGGGTCCGGTCCACCGCTCGAGCCACCGAGCAGAAGCAGCAGAAGCTCCGGACCCAAGTGTGGTGAGCGCGTCCCCTCCACCCGCGACACCATGCACCAGACAGGGCTGGTAGTGACTCAGGAGGAAGTAAAAGGAGGAATAGGAAGAATATTAGATGCTTCATACTGTGAAATGCCAAGGGGAGAAGTACTGGAGAGCAAGTATGTTTCCCTTCGGTTCATTTCATATGCCTCCATGTACTGACTGTGGAGCAGTCAGCCCATGAAAATGGGCTGGGAAAAGCTGGGAAAGTTATATCTGGCTCAGCAATAAGTTAGTCACTGAAGCCTATTTATTTCAGCGTAATTTTTGGCTCATTTGTTTCTGGAGCAATCAGTAGGAATGGAAGTGGGACTGGTTGCTCTCTTCTCCACATTTAATCCAGGTTTTGATTCCTCACTGGATCAGCTGAAATAATCAAGTGGCTGTCAGAACAGAGAGACTGCTGAGGAGAGCAGGACAGGCTCATGGCTGCTAGTGCTGAGGCTCCATATCTTCGCTTGCTGTGCTGAGGAACTGACACAGTATGAGAATACTGTTTTGTTTGTTACATAAGTTTATTTTGTGGTTAGCATTCTGTTGTTAGTTAGTGGCCTGATGGTCTTAGGCTATGTGCGCAGTAAAAAAGTGATTTTTCTCAAGAAAATTTCTTGAGAAACTTCTGGGAGTTGAAGATTACCGCACCTGCGGTAAAAAAATGCACCAAAACCGCGGAAAAAATGCATGCGTTTTTTCTCACGGTTTTGCCGCGGTTTTACCGAGGTTTTGCCACGGTTTTACCGCAAGTTGGTTCCTGCGGTTTTTTTATGCTGTAACTGCAATAAATAATATAGATAATAGATAGATAATCGATAGACAGATAATGGATAGAGCGAAAAATGGATAGATGAATAGATAGATAGATAGATGAGAAAGAACAATATAATGTCCCACCTCCCTGCATTTTCTAAGCTGGCACCCTTTAGTGACTTTCATGTGGCACTAAAGGGTGCTTAGCCTTCTATTTAGCCATAAAGTAAATAAATAATTAAAAAAAAAACCACGTGAGGTCCCCCCATCTTTTGTAGCCAGCTAGGGTAAAGCAGACGGCTGCAGCCTGCAAACCACAGCTGGCAGCTTCACCTTGGCTGGTAATCCAAAACAGAGGGCACCCCACGCTGTTATTTTACATTAGATAAATAATATAAAACAAAAAACGTGGGGTCCCCCCCAAATTGGATCTCCTGCCAAAGTAAAGCAGACAGCTGTGGTCTGGTTTTCTCAGACTAGGGAGGTCCACTGTTATTGGACACTCCCCAGCCTTAAAATAGCAGGCCGCAGCCGTCCCAGAAGTGGCGCATCCATTAGACGTGCCAATCCTGGCGCTTTGCTCCAACTCATCCTGTTGCCCTGGTGCGTTGGCAAACGAGGTAATATATGGGGTTGATGCCAGATATGTAATGTCACCAGGCATCAAGTCCTGGGTTTCGTGATGTCACGCGTCTATCAGATACCTGACATCACCAACCCAGTCAGTAAAAAATAAAAAATAGACAGCAAAAAAAGTTTTATTTGAAAAAACACTCCCCAAAACATTCCCTTTTTCACCAATTTATTGAAAAGAACAATCAATTCCACGTCCGGCGTAATCCAATAAGGGGGGCGGGTCCCACGGCGATCCATACCATAGTTACTGTCCCAGTCAATGAAGAACAGAATGTTCCCCATTGGCTGGGAGAGCAATGCAGGGACCTGAGCTAACATCAATAGCCCAGGTCACTGCAGGGGATGACGAGCGCTGCTGTCAGGAGGATAGATGAGATCATTACCTGCTGTGATCATCTCCTGTACTGCTGACATCAGCGCTGTCACTGACTTCTATGCCCACCGCGTTGTCAGCAGTATTGTGAGAGCCCCTGACGTCACCGCTAGTGACAGTCTCAGGCCGCTCGCAAGACGGGCATAGACAGCAGTGACTGCGGTGATGTCAGGAGGCAGGAGATCGTCACAGCAGGTAATGATCTCATCTCACCTCCTGACAGCAGCGCTCGGCATCCCCGCGGCTGCACGCACTGCTTTGTGTCAGTGTCTGCTTGCCTGCAGCATGACAAGCTGCTGATACTGCGGGCAGACACTGACACACAGTAGTGCGTGCAGCCGCGGGGCTGGAGCGGGACACAGACTGCACAGGCACCTGGAGGTCACACGGAAGTGCTTCCGCGCGACGTCCAGGGAGTGTGACGTGTGTGTTTACTCTGCTCCACTTCCTCTTCCTGGAATAATGACATCACTTCCTGCAAAACCGCAGGCAGCGATGAAAATTACCGCAGGTAAATCACGGCTATACCAGGGGTATACCACACATCATTTGCTACCTGCGGTATACCCCCAGTATTTCGCGATTACATTACAGTGAATGGAGTGAAATACCAGGGGTATTCCGCAGGTACCTGCGGAAAAGAAGTGACATGCGCATTTTCTCAAGAAATTTTCTCAAGAAAATCTTCAGAAAGAATTTTCTTGAGAAAAAAACGCAGTGTGCTCACAGCTATTTTTTTTCCCATAGGTTTTGCTGGGAAATGTCTGCAGAAAGATTTCAAACATTTATCAAGAAATTTCCGCAGCAAAACCGCGGGTAAATCCGCGGGTAAAAATGGCTAGTGTGCACAGGGCCTTAGACATTTATTTTCCTGTTTTTGAATGTGTAACACTGAGAGATAAGTGTACACAATAAACATGGCAGTGGCCGTACATGTGTGGAACCTGCCAGTCTGCCGCTGTCATCTGTGAATAAATAGCCAATCGCTTAAACCAAAGCAAAAATCCCAGCTGAGCTATATTCCCTGTCTCACAATACATATCACGAAGCCAAATTGTAAAAGTTAAAGCAGTGGACATGTTTGATTATTGCGCCACCAATGCACTTGTCATTAACATCAGCAGCAGTATAATAGCAGCCATAGTAGATTCGAGAAGCGTGTCACAGACTACAATAATGTGAGACCAAATCAGCACAGTAAAAACTACACCATTGCCTAGCATGCCCAGTTTGTGACTGGGGTAGAAAAGTCATTGGAGATTCATAAGACAAAACAATTACTGATCTCGGGGAGACCATCCAGAGAAAACACTGCCAGCAGCCAACAAGGGCGCTAAACACAGTGAAATCCTAGGTGCATTGCCCCCTGGGAATTATGCAAATCAAAAAAGTCCGTAGAGCCTCTGTTAGGAGTCTCAACACAGAAACTATCCAGATATCCCTCCGGGAAGGACCTAGCCAAGGAGTTAAGGCCCCGTCACACACAGATAAATCTTTGGCAGATCTGTGGTTACAGTCAAATCATGGACATATTGTTCCATTTATACACAGCCACAAACCTGGCACTGATTGTTCACAATTTCACTGCAACCACAGATCTGCCACATATTTATCTGTGTGTGTGACAGGGCCTTTACTCTTTTTAGGAAACCACCACAACCACCATATTAAGTGGCCCTTTTAGTCAATATCCAACTATTTGACAAGTTTAAAGATATGACAAGGGAAATACCAAGACCAGGTATCCATCCACAGACAGCTGTTTCGGGGTGTTGCCCCTCATCAGTGTGGAGTAGGATTCTTGGTAATTCCCTTGTCATATCTTTAAACTTGTCAAAGAGTTGGATATTGACTAAAAGGGCCACTTAATATGGTAGTTATGGTGGTATACTAAAAAGAGCCACTCCTTGGCTAGGTCCTTCACGGAGGGATATCTGGCTAGTTTCTGTGTTGAGTGAATAGGATAACTGAAGTGAGCACTAATATATATATTATGAGTGCAAGCCAAAAAATACATACTATATAAGGATAAGGCTGCACATCAAACTTAGATAATAGTATAATGCATAAAGCATATGGAAAAATATTGGAAAATACAATGAAAAATGCTACTTGCTAACTTGAACATGTGAATAATGAATTGCATACCTGCCATGAATATTAGTAAAAAGGAGATATTTAGCAATCGCATTGATCAATGTAACTGAGCCCCAAAACTAATTAATTGCAATGAGATGACACACAGTTAGGGTCACAGAGCTAGGGACACCAATATAGAGACATACCTTGACGAGGTTTTGGGGCTCAGTTACGTTGGGGAGTGCCCAAAAATTTTTGGTGTGGGATGTTGATGGCAGAACCGATGTCTGCTCGTATCATTTTGTTCTTAAGATTGGGTGATCGCTTATGACAAATCAGGGGTGGATTCTGAAATTCTTTAATGTGGGGGTTAGAGATGAGCGAACCGGTCGCGGTTCGGCTCGAGGTCGGTTCGCCGAACGGGGGTCCCGTTCGAGTTCGGTTCATCGAACGTTCGACGAACCGAACTCGAGCCAATAGGCTATAATGGGAGGCAATCACAAACACATAAAATGCATTATAAATGTACACAAACAGTTAATAAACATTGCCATAACACTTACCGGTCCTCGCGATCCCTTCTGCACTCTGTCTCCTGCCGCTATTCCATCCGATGATCGCTGAATCCTCCCGGTGACGGCACTGCCAGCAGAGATGCAGGACCTATCGTGACGTCAAAATAGCCATGTGACCAGTCACGTGGCTATTATTTCATTGGCTACAGACTGGTCACATGACTATGACGCGTCATGTAGGACCTGCGAGTGCATCTCTCCGGTAAACGGTGCACATTTGTGTATCGCCGTGTACCGGCGACATGCTGTAGCACACGGTCGACTCCCCATTCCGTTAGGGACCGGCTGACACAGCCGGTCATTAACGTAGATCACCGTTGCCATAGCAACGCAGTTAGCGGTGACGTCACCGCTAACCGCGGCTCCGAGAGCACCGTTGCTATGGTAACGCGTCTGTCAGCGTTACCGTTGTTACCGCTGACAGCCAGCACTGATCACTCACGGAGTGAAGGCTGCACGCTGCTTCCCGATTGTAGTGAGGATTGTAGTGAGGATGAGGTTCCCCAGCCCCAAGTTATGAGCTGGTGCACCTCATCCTCACTACAATCGTCACTACTACTACACTAGTGAGGATTGTAGTGAGGATGAGGTTCCCCAGCCCCAAGTGATGGGCTGGTGAACCTCATCCTCACTACAATCGTCACTACTACTACACTAGAAAGAAAGAAGACAGAAGAGCAGGATCGTGGAGGGCTGACAGGGGGTAATAAAGATGGAGTCTCTAATGTGTCTGTGGATTTATTTCTATTAAAGTATTTTTTCTCTGTGTGGTGTTTTTTTTTAACCCTTTATTGGAGATTCTTAATGGCCGGGTCAAACGTGCCTGACATTAAGAATCTCTGGCTTAATACTGGCTAGTAAAACAAAGCCAGTATTAACTCATGATTACCCAACAAGCCACCCGGCTCCAGGGCTGTTGGAAGAGTTGGATACAGAGCCAGATGATGGCGCTTTTATGAGAGCGCCATTTTCTGGGACGGCTGCGCACTGAAATCCGCAGCAGAGGCGCCCAGAAACCTCGGGCTAACCTGTGCTGCGGATTCCAATCCCCAGCTGCCTAGTTGTACCCGGCTGGACACAAAAATGGGGCGAAGCCCACGTCATTTGTTTTTTAATTATTTCATGAAATAAGTGAAATAATTAAAAAAAAACGGGCTTCCCTATATTTTTGGTTCCCAGCCGGGTACAAATAGGCAACTGGGGGTTGGAGGCAGCCCGTGGCTGCCTGCTGTACCTGACTAGCATACAAAAATATGGCAAAGCCCACGTCATTTTTTTGGTGGGCAAAAAAATTCTGCATACAGTCTTGGATGGAGTATGCTGAGCCTTGTAGTTCTGCAGCTGCTGTCTGCTCTTCTCCATACAGACAGACAGCAGCTGCAGAACTACAAGGCTCAGCATACTCCATCCAGGACTGTATGCAGAAGTTTTTTGCCCCGTGAAAAAATTATGTGGGCTTCGCCATATTTTTGTATGCTATCCAGGTACAGCAGGCAGGTACGGCTGCCCCCAACCCCCAGTTGCCTATTTGTACCCGGCTGGGAACCAAAAATAAAGGGAAGCCCTTTTTTATTATTTCATGAATTTCATGAAATAATTAGAAAACAAATGACGTAGGCTTCGCCCCATTTTTGTGTCCAGCCAGGTACAACAAGGCAGCTGGGGATTGGAATCTGCAGCACAGGTTGGCCTGAGCTTTCTGGGCCCAACTGCTGCGAATTGCAGTCTGCAGCCGCCTCAGAAAATGGCATTTTCATAGAAGCGCCATCTTCTGGCGCTGTATCCAACTCTTCCAGCACCTGCCTGCTATACCTGGCTAGCATACAAAAATATGGCGAAGCTCACGTCCTTTTTTTGTAGTTTTTTGGCAAAAAAAAAAAAAAATGCTTCCCTGGATTGTCCATTGCCAGTGAAGGTAACACCAAGCAGTGGGGGTTAGCAGCCAGTAGCTGCTTGGATTACCCTTAGCTAGCAATACAAAAAATGCAGCGGGAGCCCATATATATTTTTTTTAATTATTTATTTAAATAACTAAAAACAAAATGGGCTTCCCTGTATTTTGATTGCTGGACATCACAGTGCTGTAAAAATAAATCTTTAAAAAAATGACGTAGCGCTCCGCGGAATTTTTGATTCTCAGCGCAGATAAAGCAGACAGCTATGGGTTGCCACCCCCATCTGCCTGCCGTTACCTTGGTTGGCAATCAAAATACAGGGAAGCCCATTAATTTTTTCTATTTAAAAAATAGTTAAAAAAAAAAATGACGTTGGGTCCCCCCATTTTTGATAGCCAGCTAGGGTAAAGCAGATGGCTGTAGCCTGAAAACCACAGCTGGCAGCTTTACCGTGGTTGGGGATCCAATGTGGAGGTCCCCTCATGCTCTTTTTTATAATTATTTTATAAATATTAATAATTACACAATAAAAGTAGGGTCCCCCCCCAAATTGGATCACCAGCCAAGGTAAAGCGGACAGCTGTGGTCTGGTATTCTCAGGGTGGGAAGGTCCATAGTTATTGGGCCTTCACAGCCTAAAAATAGCAGGCCGCAGGCACCCCAGACGTGGCGCGTCCACTAGATGCGCCAATCCTGGCGCTTCACCCCAGCTCATCCCGTGCCCTGGTGCAGTGGCAAACAGGGTAATAAATCGGGTTGATACTAGCTGTAAAGTAACCTGAGATCAAGCCCAGCAGTTTGTGATGTCATGGCGTCTATTAGATACCCAACAACATAAATTGTCAGTACTAACAAAAAAAAAAAATCGACAAAAGAAATTTATTTGAAAAAACAGTCCCCAAAACATTTCCTCTTTCACCAATTTATTGTAAGAAAAAAAATGAAGGGGTCCCACGATGACTCTGGACCGTCTAGAATATGGGGGGGAGACACTCAGGAAACGTATCCCCCATTTTCTAGAAGTGCGGACCCTTCATGTGAGGAGTGTGGGTGCAATGAATCTGCACTCACTCTCCCCGGGTCCACAGCAGCAGAGTCCATGTCGTAATGGTTGCTACCAAAGCTGCAATGCCCTGCTCATGAGGTAAGGGCATGCCTAATCAGGAGAACTACTGTAGAGGAAGCTCTGCTCACTGGTATATAGGTGCTCAGAGGTAATAATAGATAAAATTAGTGAGTAACCTCGGCACTCTAAATCTCCCAGACTAAGTCAGTAAGTCACAATGGATAGTAATGCAAAATCACTCTTTATTGGTCCATATTAAGAAAAAAAATTTTCTCATAAGCATATATGTTTTTGTCCAAAACAAGTTACAAATGACGTTTCGGCCTGAGCCTTCGTCAGATTGGACTTATCTGCATGTAATCATGAAAAATGACAATAATCAGTATCACATAAGAGTGAGATAACAATAACATAAACTCGAACAATGTAGAGGTACAATTGGGATGCAGCAAAAAAATTGCAACACAGCAAGAAATGAAACACATGATACAAATGTCATAATACAGTACAAGGACAATATAGTAATGACAAATATGGGGTCAGAGTAGGCATAGACAGCTCTGGTACGAAAGAGATGTCAATCATAAAGTAACATGTGCAGTAGGTGTAGAGCTACAGTATGCATGGCAGAGCTAATGGGTAGACCAACCATAGAAAAAGAATGGAGAAAAAGTGAAGAAAAAGTGGAGAAAAAATGGAGAAAAAAATGGAGAAAAAGTGGAGAAAAAGTGGAGAAAAAGTGGAGAATAAGTGGAGAAAAAATTGAGAAAAAAATGGAGAAAAAGTGGAGAAAAAGTGGAGAAAAAGTGGAGAAAAAGTGGAGAAAAAATGGAGAAAAAGTGGAGAAAAAGTGGAGAAAAAGTGGAGAAAAAAATGGAGAAAAAGTGGAGAAAAAGTGGAGAAAAAGTGGAGAAAAAATGGAGAAAAAAATGTAGAAAAAGTGGAGAAAAAATGTAGAAAAAGTGGAGAAAAAATGGAGAAAAAGTGGAGAAAAAGTGGAGCACCCTTTGGTGCCTTTCATGTGGCACTAAGGGGTGCTTAGCTTTGTATTTAGCGAAAAAAATGAAAAAAAATGACGTAGGGTTCCCCCTAGTTTTGTAGCCAGCTAGGGTAAAGCAGACGGCTGCAGCCTGCAGACCACAGCTGGCAACCTCACCTTGGCTGGTAATCCAAAACTGAGGGCACCCCACGCTGTTATTTTAAATTAAATAAATAATTTTAAAAAAAAACGCGTAGGGGTCCCCCAAAATTGGATCACCAGCCAAGGTAAAGCAGACAGCTGGGGCCTGATATTCTCAGACTAGGGAGGTCCATGGTTATTGGACTCTCCCCAGCCTAAAAATAGCAGGCCGCAGCCGCCCCAGAAGTGGCGCATCCATTAGATGTGCCAATCCTGGTGCTTCGCCCCAGCTCATCCCGCGCCCTGGTGCGGTGGCAAACGGGGTAATATATGGGGTTAATACAAGATGTGTAATGTCACCTGGCACCAAGCCCTGGGGTTGGTGAGGTCAGGCATCTATCAGATACCCGACATCATCAACCCAGTCAGTAATAAAAAAAAATAGACGACAAACACATTTTTATTTGAAAAAACACTCCCCAATACATTCCCTCTTTAACCAATTTATTAGAAAGAAAAACAATTCCAGGTCTGGTGTAATCCAAGGGGTTGCCATGACAATCCACACTGTCCCAGTCAATGAAGAGCAGGATGTTCCCCATTGGCTGGGAGAGCAGTGCAGTGACCTGAGCTAACATCAATGGGTCAGCCCAGGTCACTGCAGGGCATGACAAGTGCTGCTGTCAGCGAGGTACATTACCTGCGCTGATCTCCTGCACTGCTGACAGCACCTGTCACTGAGTTCAATGACCGGCGCCTTCACACCAAGTATCGCGAGAGGCCCGTGACTTCACCGCTAGTCAGTCTCAGGTCGGAAGTGAGAGAAGGTGATGTGACAAGCGGCGGCCATGGAGGACAGTGACAGCACTGAGGTCGGGATGGCGGGACTTCATCTCCGCAGGTAAGCCGAGCGGGACCATGTGTGTGTGTGTGTGTGTGTGTGTGTGTGTGTGTATGTATGTATGTGTACATGCCGCGGGCAGGAGGGGGCGGAGCGAGCTGAGCGGGGAAGTGTGGGCTTCCTGCAGGTAACTAGGATAAACATCGGGTTACTAACCAAAGCGCTTTGGTTGGATACCCGATGTTTATCTTGGTTACCAGCTTCTGGCAGGCTGCCAGCGATGGCTCCTGCACACTGTAGCTGTAAAAAGCCCTGCTTTTTGCTGCTAGAACCGTTCTCGAACGTATCTAGAACTATCGAGCTTTTGCAAAAAGCTCGAGTTCTAGTTCGATCTCGAACAGCCCCCAAAATCACTCGAGCTTAGAACTGGAGAACCTCGAACCGCGAACCGCGCTCAACTCTAGTGGGGGTATGAGGTCCCCAAAAGAGGCCAATGGCGTAAAATAATTCTTTTCAATAGTGGTTCAATAGTGGTGAATAGGGGTGATAGGTATTAATAAAAGGAATACGATCCTGAGTCCCCTTATTTCTATCAGAGGATGAAGATGTTCTTGTTGCTATCTGCGGTGGATATCCCCTCTGGATGAATTTGTCGCTCATCTCTTGGTGTCTCTGTATTTTCATATCAGAATTGGTAACTAATCTATCCACACGGGTATGCTGAGAAATAGGTAGAGATTGCTTGGTGTGTTTAGGATGATTACTTTTATAATGTAAGAGGCTATTTTTATCTGTAGGCTTAGTGTAAATGTCGGTACTAAGAGTCCCTTCGGTGTCCTTTATAACCATGCAATCTAAAAAAATTGATTTTTTGAGTGTCATAATGAATAGTAAATGACAAGCCGGGTAAATAGGTATTGATCATTTCAAAAAATGAAAGGAGAGTTGTGACATCACCCGACCAAATCATAAAGACATCGTCGATGTAGCGACGCCAAAGAAGAGCATGTTGGATGATAAGTGGATGGGAATGAATGAATCTCTCTTCGAAAAATGTCATAAAGATGTTTGATCATTTAATTTACTATTGCTTCTCCTCCCTCCCCCTTCCGTTTACTATAAACGCTAATTGTCATTGTATACAATTTGTGCAGGTATCGATTTTTATTGTCCACTGATGTATTTTCTATGTTTCTATGTTTCTGTTTATGATCCTTCTAGTCAGTCTGTCCGACCAGATGAAGGCCGAGGTTAGGCCGAAACGTTTTTAGGCGGACTCTCTGCAAATTGTACTATTATTCCCTTCTTCTGAAAAATAAAAATTGGAATATATATCAAGACTCTTTCTTGGACTTCATTTGGGAAACATAACAGTGTGCCGGGGATATCTCCTTTTTCTCTGGTTTCTGTGTTGAGACTCCTAACAGAGGCTCCAAGGACTTTTTGAATTGGAGATTCATGACTTGTTCAACTTGATGAAAGTATTGCAGTAACAATTTCAGGGGACAGCTGGATGTGATTAATCATCAGGACACCATCAGCAGTGCTGAGGACACCTTGTGAGATGATGATGGTTGTCGGATATGACAAAACCTCCAAAGTGTGGCTGGCAAGCTCAGGTTACTCTTCCATTTTTGAAGAACAAAATGCAAAAGGATCCAAAGCCCCCCTTGATGGCATCGATATTGAGGCCTAGATACTCCAGCACCATCCTTTCCATTCGTTCACTATGTACAGACTTGTCCTCTCTTTTGTTGGTGCACAGAATGGTCTAAAAAAATGTGTCAAAAATCACAGAAATTGCTTCTGCCACTTAAACTAATGCTGCTGCAAATGTTTCTGCAATGACGGCTCAACGTTCCTGGAGATGGAAGTGTATAACAGCGATGAACACTGTGTGCCTCATTGCAGTATTGGAGAAAACAACAAGTTGGTTTTGATACTACAGAACGCAAGTGTCCCTTTCCAGGTGCAGAAACATCAGGCAAAGTTTACTCTTGTACCATGGATCTAACAGAGTAGCAAGCCAGTAGACAGCACTATTTCTAATCCTAACAATTCTGGAATCATGTTGCAGATACTACAGCAAGAAGATAATTCATGTATTGGATGCTTCCATTAGGTCCAAGTTCATGGTATGTTAATAGTGAGGTAACTCTCAAGCATGGTTTCTCCATCTCCTTCCAACAACCTTGGACAACAGAGAGGGAATCAACTTCTTTCTTCATCTTCTGACTGTTGCACGCCTATCACCTCTTCCTACTTGATCGCTCCATTTGATACTTGGCTTCTGCACCTTCATAACAGTTAATCTAGTATCATGAGCCCCCTTGATCGCTGTTCTCCACTCTGCCATGCCAGTCAGCTGTTGTCATGCGCTGTCCGGATCCGCACTCGCGGATTACAGGAATGGCATCGGACGATTTTCACATTACTGAGTAGAGATGAGCGAGCCTCTAGAGGCTCGAGTTCGGTTCGGCGAGCCCTTCAACGAACCTCTTGAACCCCATTGAAAACAATGGGAGGCAATCACAAACACATAAAAACACATAGAAAACACCTTCAAAGGTGTCCAAAAGGTGACAAACAACTCAAAACACACCACCAACACAGAGGAAAGTGACAAGGACATATACTCATGCGAAAACAAAACAGCTGGACGAGGAAAAAGAGGAGGAGACACAGATATAGGCATGTCATGCCCCTCTAAAATCATGTAAAACACAGCAAAGGGAACTCCAAGCAGAGTCTCCCTTTTTTCCAAAAATTGGGCCCCACAGACACCACTTCTGTGGCATCACTTGTGCCACAGTTGCAAACTTGACAGGTAGATTTGCATCAAGCACATTCCAAATTCACAAGCCTTTACTCTCCCCAGGATGACACAGGGGTAGTAAAGTCCTTGCAAATCCATGACTTGTTCATCTGGATGAACATTAGTCTGTCTACATTGTCACTGGACAGACGCGTGCGCTTATCTGTCAGCACACACCCAGCAGCACTGAAGACACGTTCAGAGACAACTCTGGCTGTGGGACACGATAAGATCTCGAAGGCGTAAGTGGCGGGCTCAGGCCATTTTTCAAGATTTGAAGCCCAAAATGAACAAGGCTCCAGTTGCAAAGTCATGGCATCGATGCTCATTTGAAAATACTCCTGTATCATCCTCTGCAGCCGTTGACTATGTGTCAGACTTGTTGTCTCTGGTGGCCTTGCAAAGGATTGTCTAAAAAAATTATGAAATGATTCAATAAAATTGCTGTTACCACCAGATACGCTGCTGCTGGTACAGTTTGACTGTTGATGATGACACAGTCCCATGTTTGTCAAGTTACAACTGGGATATTCACTCTGTACACCACTGGTGTTTGGTGGAAAAGCCGAGCTAAGATTGCGTAACAGCTTCTGCTGATACTCCTGCATACGTGCGTCCCTTTCTATGGCTGGAATTATTTCACAAAATTTGGACTTGTAGCGGGGATCTAAAAGTGAGGCAACCCAGTAGTCATCATTACTTCTAATTCGGACAATCTGAGGGTCATGTTGTAGGTAGTGCAGTAAGAAGGCGCTCATGTGTCTTGCGCATCCAGGAGAACCAAGTCCTCACTATATTTGTGGTGGTGAGGTGATAACCGTGCTTTCTTCCTCTGCCATCTACCCCCAACCTCGTTCAACCAAAATTTGACCAAGTTCTTTCTCACCTGATGAGTCTTCCATGTCCATCAAGAGATCGTTCTCCTTTTCTTCCTGGTCTCCTGCACCTTCCTCAACATTTTGGCTGCTACCATGCGCCCTAGTCAATCCCTCTTCCTCATCGTCCAATGAGTGCCGCCTTGGTAATGGTGGATGTCTGGACCTTGTAGATGTTGGTATCCCTTGCGCATATGAATCCTCCTGTACTTCCTCCCCTTCCTCTTGTCCCACCCCCTGACTCCTAATAGTGTTTAGCATGTGCTCCAGCATGTAAGTGACTGGAATTGTCATGCTGATAATGGCATTGTCAGCGCTAAACATATTAATCGCCATGTCGAAAGTCTGCAGAAGGGTGCATAGGTCCTTGATCTGAGACCACTCCAGCAGCGTGATCTGCCCCACCTCTGGATCTTGTTGGCCCAGGCTATACATTAAAACATATTGCACCAGGGCTCGGCGGTGCTGCCACAGTCGCTGTAACATGTGGAGAGTCGACACATCTCATTTCAGGCGATGAATCGGCAGGCCCCTGTCCATGCTTACTGGTCCAAGTATCGGTGGTGAAATGCACCCTGTCACACACAAACTTTCTCAAGGAAGTAGTGATGTTGCGTGCGACATGCTGGTGTAGCGCAGGCACACCTTTCTTGGAAAGTAGTAGCGACTGGGCATCTGCTACTGGGGCACTGCGATGGACATAAGGTCTCAAAAATCCTCTGTGTCCACCAGGTGGAAATGCAGCATTTCGGTAGCCAAGAGCTTACAGAGGGATAAAGTCAACCTATAAGCTTTGTCATGGCTTGGAGGAAATGACCTTTTATTTGTCCACATCTGAGGGACCGAGATCTGGCTGCTGTGTGGAGACGGTGGTAAGTAGGGTGTCCCTGGAAAACTGCAGGTCTGTGAGGAAAGTGCAGGCGGAGATATGATGTTGCCTTCATCCAAAGTTGGTGCTCTCGATATCTGAGAGAGCTCTACACCAGCACTTGTTTACCCTTCCAAACCAACTAATGACCTGCCAAGCAAACTGCCTGTTGTGGTTAAAGTGGTGGAAGGTCTGCGTGGAAAAACAGGTATGACAGCTGGCAACACAGTCATAGAAGATGAAGAGCGTGCGGAGGAACTTAAAGGGACAGGCGGTGTTTGGCCCGCTCCACTAGGCCGCATTGCAGCACGGTGAGCTTCCCACTGGGACTTATGCTTGTTATTCATGTGACGATTCATGGAAGAAGTTGTCAAACTGGTGAGGTTTTAGCCTCTACTTATAGATTGCTGACAAATTTTACAGATCACATGATTTGGGAGATCCTTTGCAAGGTCAAAAAAGGACCAAGCTAGGCAAGGCTTAGAGGCCATGCGACCTGCAGAGCCACCCCGACTTGTGCTCAGAGGCAGAGTTGTGGCTGAGGATGCAGTTGTTGACGTGCTTCCAGTACTCCGACTCTGTCCAGGAAGGCGCGAGGTAACTTCGTCATCAGTTGCATCCTCCTCCACCGCCTCTGGTGACCTCCTCGAGTGCCTGACTGTGGGTTGACAGTAAGTGGGATCTAGAACTTCATCATCAAGCATTGTGTTTGCACTCCTCGGACCTAACCTCCTCCTGCCCTGACTGAAGAGTTAAGTTGTCATCCGAATCTGGTATCTGCGTCTCATCGTCATCAGTATGTTCCTCATTGTCTCCACCAACAGGTGTTAAAGTTTGGGAATGTGGGTCTACATTACGCTCAGAAACGTGGTCATCAGGGCCTGAATCTGACTCAGAAAGCTTCTGGGCATCACTGCAGACTAGAGTTGAGCGCGGTTCGTGGTTCGTGGTTCTCCAGTTCGCGGTTCGAGTGATTTTCTGTTGTGTTCTAGATCGAACTAGAACTTGAGCTTTTTGCTAAAGTTCGATAGTTCTAGATACGTTCGAAAACGGTTCTAGCAGCAAAAAGCAGGGCTTTTTACAGCTACAGTGTTCAGGAGCCATCGCTGGCAGCCTGCCAGAAGCTGGTAACCAAGATAAACATCGGGTATCCAAGCAAAGCACTTTGGTTAGTAACCCAATGTTTATCCTAGTTACGTGCAGGAAGCCCACACTTCCCCGCTCAGCTCACTCCGCCACCTCCTGCACGCCGCATGTACACATACATACACACACACACACACACACACACACACACACACTCACACACGTCCCCAGCCATGCAGTCCATGACACTGACGTCCTCCTGTCACTCTGCACACATGGTCCCACTCGGCTTACCTGCGGTGATGAAGTCCCGACCTCAGCGCTGTCACTGTCCTCCATGGCCGCCGCTTGTCACATCACCTTCTCTCGCTTCCGACCCGAGACTGACTAGCGGTGACGTCACGGGCCTCTCGCGATACTTGGCTGTGAAGGTCATTGAACTCAGTGACAGGTGCTGTCGGCAGTGCAGGAGATCAGCGCAGGTAATGTACCTCGCTGACAGCAGCACTTGTCATGCCCTGCAGTGACCTGGGCTGACCCATTGATGTTAGCTCAGGTCACTGCACTGCTCTCCCAGCCAATGGGGAACATCCTGCTCTTCATTGACTGGGACAGTGTGGATTGTCATGGCAACCCCTTGGATTACACCAGACCTGGAATTGTTTTTCTTTCTAATAAATTGGTTAAAGAGGGAATGTATTGGGGAGTGTTTTTTCAAATAAAAATGTGTTTGTCGTCTATTTTTTTTTATTACTGACTGGGTTGGTGATGTCGGGTATCTGATAGATGCCTGACCTCACCAACCCCAGGGCTTGGTGCCAGGTGACATTACACATCTGGTATTAACCCCATATATTACCCCGTTTGCCACCGCACTGGGGCGCGGGATAAGCTGGGGCGAAGCACCAGGATTGGCACATCTAATGGATGCGCCACTTCTGGGACGGCTGCGGCCTGCTATTTTTAGGCTGGGGAGAGTCCAATAACCATGGACCTCCCTAGTCTGAGAATATCAGACCCCAGCTGTCTGCTTTACCTTGGCTGGTGATCCAATTTGGGGGACCCCTACGTGTTTTTTTTTTTTAATTATTTATTTAATTTAAAATAACAGCGTGGGGTGCCCTCAGTTTTGGATTACCAGCCAAGGTGAGGTTGCCAGCTGTGGTCTGCAGGCTGCAGCCGTCTGCTTTACCCTAGCTGGCTACAAAAATAGGGGGAACCCTACGTCATTTTTTTTTCATTTTTTTGGCTAAATACAAAGCTAAGCACCCCTTAGTGCCACATGAAAGGCACCAAAGGGTGCAAAATTACAAAATGCAGGAGAGTGGGACATTATGTGTCTTTCTGCCATTATAATGACAGAAAAGACTGATATGAAGTGCACAAGCACAAGAAAATCACCAGAGCGCTCTACGCTGTGAAAAGCAGTAGAAAATGGCACTGGAGTGAACATGTGACCGCCTCATGTAGCATGAAGCTATGGATCCTGGGTAAATTTATGCATTTACCCTCTTTCAGTTTTTTTGCAGTACACAAAAAAACCGGAAGGCACACGGATGACAAACAGATGACATACGGACCGTCTACGGAACGGAAACGGATGCCACACGAATGCACCCGTGAAAAAAAAATGGACTGTTTTTTGCAGACCACAAAAATGGATCGGTCGTGTTAATGTAGCCTTATTCTGATCTGCTGTTTATAAACAGCAGGCAGAAATAAGTGAATAACGCCCCCCAGCGTCAGAAAATCTCCGGGGTTTCAGGGCTAGCTGAGACCCTGGAGATCATGATTCAGGACGGTTTTTCCGGTCCCCGCTCACGTGATCACAGGTATACGCCGTACACCGATGAACACGTTACAGTAAATGACAGCGCCGGTAAAAAATTATTTATCTCCCATCTGGCATGAACAAACACTTCTTCTCCACTTTTTCTCCATTTTTTCTCCACTTTTTCTCCACTTTTTCTCCACTTTTTCTCCACTTTTTCTCCATTTTTTCTCCACTATTTCTCCATTTTTTCTCCACTTTTTCTCCACCTTTTTCCACTTTTTCTCCATTTTTTCTCCATTTTTTCTCCACTTTTTGTCCACATTTTCTCCATTTTTTCTCCACTTTTTCTCCACTTTTTCTCCACTTTTTCTCCACTTTTTCTCCACTTTTTCTCCATTTTTTCTCCACTTTTTCTCCACTTTTTCTCCACTTTTTCTCCACTTTTTCTCCAATTTTTCTCCACTTTTTCTCCGTTCTTTTTCTATGGTCGGTCTACCCAGTAGCTCTGCCATGCATAGTGTAGCTCTACACCTACTGCACATGTTACTTTATGATTGACATCTCTTTCGTACCAGAGCTGTCTAAGCCTACTCTGACCCCATATTTGTCATTACTATATTGTCCTTGTACTTTATTATGACATTTGTATCATGTGTTTCATTTCTTGTGTGTTGCAATTTTTTTGCTGCATCCCAATTGTACCTCTACATTGTTCGAGTTTATGTTATTGTTCTCTCACTCTTATGTGATACTGATTATTGTCATTTTTCATGATTACATGCAGATAAGTCCAATCTGACGAAGGCTCAGGCCGAAACGTCATTTGTAACTTGTTTCGGACAAAAAAAGATATATGCTTATGAAAAATTTTTTTTTCCTAATACGGACCAATAAAGAGTGATTTTGCATTACTATCCATTGTGACTTACTGACTTAGTCTGGGAGATTTAGAGTGCCGAGGTTACTCACTAATTTTATCTATTATTACCTCTGAGCACCTATATACCAGTGAGCAGAGCTTCCTCTACAGTAGTTCTCCTGATTAGGCATGCCCTTACCTCATGAGCAGGGCATTGCAGCTTTGGTAGCAACCATTACGACATGGACTCTGCTGCTGTGGACCCGGGGAGAGTGAGTGCAGATTCATTGCACCCACACTCCTCACATGAAGGGTCCGCACTTCTAGAAAATGGGGGATACGTTTCCTGAGTGTCTCCCCCCCATATTCTAGACGGTCCAGAGTCATCGTGGGACCCCTTTCTTTTTTTTCTTACAATAAATTGGTGAAAGAGGAAATGTTTTGGGGACTGTTTTTTCAAATAAATTTCTTTTGTCGATTTTTTTTTTGTTAGTACTGACAGTTTATGATGTTGAGTATCTAATAGACGCCATGACATCACAAACTGCTGGGCTTGATCTCAAGTGACTTTATAGCTAGTATCAACCCGATTTATTACCCCGTTTGCCACTGCACCAGGGCACGGGATGAGCTGAGGTGAAGCGCCAGGATTGGTGCATCTAGTGGATGCGCCACGTCTGGGGTGCCTGCGGCCTGCTATTTTTAGGCTGTGAAGGCCCAATAACTGTGGACCTTCCCACCCTGAGAAAACCAGACCACAGCTGTCCGCTTTACCTTGGCTGGTGATCCAATTTGGGGGGGACCCTACTTTTTTTGTGTAATTATTATTTATAAAATAATTATAAAAAAAGAGCCTGGGGGGACCTCCACATTGGATCCCCAACCACGGTAAAGCTGCCAGCTGTGGTTTTCAGGCTACAGCCGTCTGCTTTACCCTAGCTGGCTATCAAAAATGGGGGGACCCAACGTCATTTTTTTTTAACTATTTTTTAAATAGAAAAAATTAATGGGCTTCCCTGTATTTTGATTGCCAACCAAGGTAACGGCAGGCAGATGGGGGTGGCAACCCATAGCTGTCTGCTTTATCTGCGCTGAGAATCAAAAATACCGCGGAGCGCTACGTCATTTTTTTTAAAGATTTATTTTTACAGCACTGTGATGTCCAGCAATCAAAATACAGGGAAGCCCATTTTGTTTTTAGTTATTTAAATAAATAATTAAAAAAATATATATGGGCTCCCGCTGCATTTTTTTATTGCTAGCTAAGGGTAATCCAAGCAGCTACTGGCTGCTAACCCCCACTACTTGGTGTTACCTTCACTGGCAATGGAAAATCCAGGGAAGCATTTTTGATTTTTTTTGCCAAAAAACTACAAAACAAGGACGTGAGCTTCGCCATATTTTTGTATGCTAGCCAGGTATAGCAGGCAGGTGCTGGAAGAGTTTTATACAGCGCCAGAAGATGGCGCTTCTATGAAAGTGCCATTTTCTGAGGCGGCTGCAGACTGCAATTCGCAGCAGTGGGGCCCAGAAAGCTCAGGCCAACCTGTGCTGCAGATCCCAATCCCCAGCTGCCTAGTTGTAACTGGCTGGACACAAAAATGGGGCGAAGCCTACGTCATTTGTTGTCTAATTATTTCATGAAATTCATGAAATAATAAAAAAAGGGCTTCCCTTTATTTTTGGTTCCCAGCCGGGTACAAATAGGCAACTGGGGGTTGGAGGCAGCCCGTGGCTGCCTGCTGTACCTGGCTAGCATACAAAAATATGGCGAAGCCCACGTCATTTTTTGGTGGGCAAAAAACTTCTGCATACAGTCCTGGATGGAGTATGCTGAGCCTTGTAGTTCTGCAGCTGCTGTCTGCTCTTCTCCATACAGACAGACAGCAGCTGCAGAACTACAAGGCTCAGCATACTCCATCCAAGACTGTATGCAGAATTTTTTTGCCCTCCAAAAAAATGACGTGAGCTTCGCCATATTTTTGTATGCTAGCCAGGTACAGCAGGCAGCCACGGGCTGCCTCCAACCCCCAGTTGCCTATTTGTACCCGGCTGGGAACCAAAAATATAGGGAAGCCCGTTTTTTTTAATTATTTCACTTATTTCATGAAATAATTAAAAAACAAATGACGTGGGCTTCGCCCCATTTTTGTGTCCAGCCAGGTACAACTAGGCAGCTGGGGATTGGAATCCGCGGCACAGGTTAGCCCGAGGTTTCTGTGCGCCTCTGCTGCGAATTTCAGTCCGCAGCCGTCCCAGAAAATGGCGCTCTCATAGAAGCGCCATCATCTGGCGCTGTATCCAACTCTTCCAACAGCCCTGGAGCCGGGTGGCTTGTTGGGTAATCATGAGTTATTACTGGCTTTGTTTTACTAGCCAGTATTAAGCCAGAGATTCTTAATGTCAGGCACATTTGACCCGGCCATTAAGAATCTCCAATAAAGGGTTAAAAAAAAGACACCACACAGAGAAAAAATACTTTAATAGAAATAAATACACAGACACATTAGAGACTCCATCTTTATTACCCCCTGTCAGCCCAATAAATCCCCAATAAACCAGCGCTGATAAGAGGTTTTTTTATTAATATTTTATACATTTTATTGCTATCCTTGTTTTACACACAAATTTATTCAAAACAATTCACACAATAGAACAAGGAAAAAGAAAGAAGAATAAACCACATATGGTAGAAATAAAAATAAAAGTAAAAATAAAGAAAAGTAATTGATAGTGCAGCAAACAGATACCAGGTGTCTGGTTGCAGTACCCCGGCCGGTAGTAGAGCAATTATTAAATCTAGTATAGTATATTAAGCGATGCTTCAAGGCATATGATATTTAATGCCAATTGAAACTATCACTGCAATATGATTTTTCAGATACCTGGAGAGTTTTTTTCAATCCATAAGCAAAAAGGTTTTTAATAGAGGCTTAAATTATAAGCAGCAATTTCAGCGTTCCAAGTGCCTTTAAATTAATTTGAAGAAACTGCACTTCAGGATTGTAGTGAGGATTGTAGTGAGGATGAGGTGCCCCAGCTCATCACTTGATGAGCTGGGGCACCTCATCCTCACTACAATCCTCACTAGTGTAGTAGTAGTGAGGATTGTAGTGAGGATAAGGTGCCCCAGCATATCACTTGATGAGCTGGGGCACCTCATCCTCACTACAATCCTCACTAGTGTAGTAGTAGTGAGGATTGTAGTGAGGATGAGGTGCCCCAGCTCATCACTTGATGAGCTGGGGCACCTCATCCTCACTACAATCCTCACTAGTGTAGTATTGACGATTGTAGTGAGGATGAGGTTCCCCAGCTCATCACTTGATGAGCTGGGGCACCTCATCCTCCCTACAATCCTCACTAGTGTAGTAGTAGTGACGATTGTTGTGAGGATGAGGTGCCCCAGCTCATCACTTGATGAGCTGGGGCACCTCATCCTCACTACAATCCTCACTACAATCGGGAAGCAGTGTGCAGCCATCACTCCGTGAGAGATCAGTGCTGCTGTCTGTCAGAGGTAACAGCGGTAACGCTGACAGACGCGTTACCATAGCAACGGTGCTCTCGGAGCCGCTGTTAGCGGTGACGTCACCGCTAACTGCGTTGCTATGGCAACGGTGATCTCCGTTAATGACCGGCTGTGTCAGCCGGTCCCTAACGGAATGGGGAGTCGACCGTGTGCTAGAGCATGTTGCCGGTACACGGCGATACACATATGTGCACCGTGTACTGGAGAGTGCAATAACAGGTCCTACATGACGCGTCATACTCATGTGACCAGTCTGTAGCCAATGAGATAATAGCCACG
The DNA here is from genome assembly GCF_048569485.1 of Anomaloglossus baeobatrachus. Classification (NCBI taxonomy): domain Eukaryota; kingdom Metazoa; phylum Chordata; class Amphibia; order Anura; family Aromobatidae; genus Anomaloglossus; species Anomaloglossus baeobatrachus. Next base: position 33,252,342 of record NC_134353.1, read on the forward strand.
TGACTGGTCACATGGCTATTTTGACTTCACGATAGGTCCTGCATCGCTGCTGGCTGTGCTGGTCACCGGGAGGATTCAGCGATCTTCGGATGGAATAGCGTCAGGAGACAAAGTGCATTAGGGATCGCGGGGACCGGCAATGTTTATTAACTGTTTGTGTACATTTATCATGCATTTTTATGTGTTTGTGATTGCCTCCCATTATATCCTATAGGTTCGAGTTTGGTTCGTCGAATGTTCGACGAACTGAACTCGAACGAGACCTCCGTTCGGCGAACCGACCTCGAGCCAAACTGCGACCGGTTCGCTCATCTCTACTGCAGACCATTTCCTGGTCTGTACTCACTGTAGCTTGGGAGCAGACCTCTGATTCCCAGGCTATAGTGTGACTGAACAGCTCTGCAGACTCTGCAGGGTGGGTGGAGACTTGAGAGCTGGGAGAAAGCAAGTGCGATTGGGATGACAACTCAGAGGACTGTTGCTTTTTGGATGTTGAAGTTGAGGTGGAGGAGAGGCCACTTTTTGGAGCACTTGAGATCCATTCAAGCATGTTTTTTTTTGGGGCATCATCTACCTTTGTTACAGTTGTTCAGTTCCGTAAAAAAGGGAGCACATCGGATTGTCCACGGAAAGTAGTAGACATCTTACTTTTGCTAGAAGATGGCCTATCCTCAGCAGATGTTAATGTAGCTTTCCCACCTTCCGCACGGACACAAACCTTTTTCCTTTTCCAACACACCGGTTCCCCTTTCCACCAGCATCTGTCCTTTTGCCTCTCATTTTGTTAGTGACAAGATTGGACACTTAAAATGTTGTAGCAAAAATGGAGAGGTGGTGTAGATTGCAGAGGTGGTTTAGCTGTATTGATAGCTGAAGAAACAACACTGACTATCCCATACAATTTTAGTATGGCCCTAACAGTGGCAGCACAGTTTGCAAAAATGGACAGCTGTGTACAATGCAGAGGTGGTCTAGCTTTATTGACAACTGAAGAACAAACACTGACTATCACAGACAATTTTGTATGCCCCTAACAGTGGCAGCATAGTTCGCAATAGAATAGCTTGGCAAAACTGGGCAGGTGGGTAGAGTGCCCGGGTTCTGTGGGTACCAGCACAGGAAAGGAACACTAACTTAGTATTCCAGACACTTTTAAGATGGCAGAAAAAGTGTCAACTCTTTGGCCAAATAAAATAGTGTGGCAAAACTGGGCAGGTGGGTAGAGTGCCCGGGTTCTGTGGGTACCAGGAAAGAAATGGAACACTAACTTAGTATTCCAGACACTTTTAGGATGGCACAAAGTGTCAGCTCTTTTGTCAAAAAAAATAGCGTGGCAAAACTGGGCAGGTGGGTAGAGTGCCCGGGTTCTGTGGGTACACGGACAGGAAAGGAACACTAACTTAGTATTCCAGAAAGCGAAATAAACTGTGGGGAGAAAGGTGCAAATAGGGTCTTACCCGGTATAACAATGGGAAGTGAATGTGCAATAGGAACACTCACCTGATGAGGTTGTGCCAGTCACAACCCCTTTGACAGCATGAAAGGAACGTGGAAGGCAGCAGTCCCGCAAAAACAGAGTAATTTCAGATGATGGGAGAAAAGCAGGTTTAAATACCGCGCCAAACCACAGGAATCAAGATGAAATTAGTAAATCTCTTTTCTTTATTTTCACAGGTCTACGCGTTTCAAGGACATATCCGTCCTCTTCCTCAGGACAAATGTAGAGAATACTACCTAGTATTAGTATTACTTATACCTATACCTATAGTATTCTCTACATTTGTCCTGAGGAAGAGGACGGATATGTCCTTGAAAGGCGTAGACGTGTGAAAATAAAGAAAAGAGATTTACTAATTTCATCTTGATTCCTGTGGTTTGGCGCGGTATTTAAACCTGCTTTTCTCCCATCATCTGAAATAACTTAGTATTCCAGACACTTTTAGAATGGCACAAAAAGTGTCAGCTCTTTGGCCAAATAAAATAGCATGGCAAAACTGGACAGGTGGGTAGAGTGCCCGGGTTCTGTGGGTACCAGGACAGGAAAGGAACACTAAATTAGTATTCCAGACACTTTAGGATAGCACAAAAAGTGTCAGCTCTTGGGGCAAATAAAATAGCGTGGCAAAACTGGGCAGGTGGGTAGAGTGCCCGGGTTCTGTGGGTACCAGGACAGGAAAGGAACACTAACTTAGTATTCCAGACACTTTTATGATGGCACAAAAAGTGTCAGCTCTTTGGGCAATTAAAATAGCGTGGCAAAACTGGGCAGGTGGGTACAGTGCCCGGGTTCTGTGGGTAGCAGGACAGTAAAGGAAGCCTCAATTTCTATCCCTGCTAATGGAAAAATGCAGCAAGGAATTCCCTGAGCTGAGGTAGCCAGACACTGTTATCTAAAGCCAAACACAGCGTTTGCACGGACCTGCCTAGCAGCTATAGCTATGAACGCTAGTAAATCAGCCCTGAAAAGGGCTTAAATAACCAGCAGTCCCTAACCCCTACAGCGCTGTGTAGATTGCACTGTGTCTATAGCGCACATAGCAGGATCGGCGGCAGCAGCGTGAGCGGTGACTGTCACCCAGACGCAGAAGACAGATAATGGCGGCGAAGGGGAAAATGGCCGTATCTAGTGATGAGCGAGTACTAAAAAGCTCGGGTGCTCGAAGCTCGGGCCGAGCCTCCCAAGATACTCGTGTACTCGGCCCGAGCAACGAGCCCAATGTTATCCTATGGGAGACCCGAGTATTTTTGTGAAATGACCCCCCGGCAGCATGTAGAAACCCTAAAAATGGCACAAAAGTCTCAGAAGAGTGCTCAAATGACATGGCAACAGCATGGGGAAGACCCCTTGAAGCATTTATCACTGAAAAGTCACAGCTGTGAACAATTTTGTCCGCGTTTTACGCCATTTTTACGGACTCACCAGAAAACCTTCCAAAATGACCCCAAATGATTTTTCATGGCGGAAATGTTAAGGGCACATACCCAATAGTGAGATAGAGCTGGTGTATGTTACTTTTTGAGATTAATACATGAAAGATTTTACGTGAAAACATTGTGTGGCACTCCGATGTCCCTGAGAAGAGACGTACATGAAGGCCTCTTGAGTCTAATGTGCCCATTTTGAGGAACTGAGTCTTTGTAGTATTTTCCTTTGCCAGGGCAGTCCAAAATTGTGAGGTTCACCAATGCCCCTGCATACAGACGTGCATGAGGGCCTCAAAACATTAAGTGTCCATTGTCAGGAAGTGGGTGTATTATAGTATAGCCCTTAGGCAGGGCAGCCAAAAATTGGGAGGCTCCACATTGTCCCTGGATAGAGACGTGCATGATGGCCTGTAAACCTGAAGTGCCCATTGTAAGGAAGTGGGTCTATTGTAGTATAGCCCTTAGGCAGGGCAGCCAAAAATTGGGAGGCTCCACGTTGTCCCTGGATAGAGACGTGCATGAGGGCCTGTAAACCTGAAGTGCCCATTGTAAGGAAGTGGGTGTATTATAGCATAGCCCTTAGGCAGGGCAGCCAAAAATTGGGAGGCTCCACGTTGTCCCTGGATAGAGACGTGCATGAGGGCCTGTAAACCTGAAGTGCCCATTGTAAGGAAGTGGGTCTATTGTAGTATAGCCCTTAGGCAGGGCAGCCAAAAATTGGGAGTCTCCACGTTGTCCCTGGATAGAGACGTGCATGAGGGCCTGTAAACCTGAAGTGCCCATTGTAAGGAAGTGGGTGTATTATAGTATAGCCCTTAGGCAGGGCAGCCAAAAATTGGGAGGCTCCACATTGTCCCTGGATAGAGACGTGCATGATGGCCTGTAAACCTGAAGTGCCCATTGTAAGGAAGTGCGTCTATTGTAGTATAGCCCTTAGGCAGGGCAGCCAAAAATTGGGAGGCTCCACGTTGTCCCTGGATAGAGACGTGCATGAGGGCCTGTAAACCTGAAGTGCCCATTGTAAGGAAGTGGGTGTATTATAGTATAGCCCTTAGGCAGGGCAGCCAAAAATTGGGAGGCTCCACGTTGTCCCTTTATAGAGACGTGCATGAGGGCCTGTAAACCTGAAGTGCCCATTGTAAGGAAGTGGGTCTATTGTAGTATAGCCCTTAGGCAGGGCAGCCAAAAATTGGGAGGCTCCACGTTGTCCCTGGATAGAGACGTGCATGAGGGCCTGTAAACCTGAAGTGCCCATTGTAAGGAAGTGGGTGTATTATAGTATAGCCCTTAGGCAGGGCAGCCAAAAATTGGGAGGCTCCACATTGTCCCTGGATAGAGACGTGCATGATGGCCTGTAAACCTGAAGTGCCCATTGTAAGGAAGTGGGTCTATTGTAGTATAGCCCTTAGGCAGGGAAGCCAAAAATTGGGAGGCTCCACGTTGTCCCTGGATAGAGACGTGCATGAGGGCCTGTAAACCTGAAGTGCCCATTGTAAGGAAGTGGGTGTATTATAGTATAGCCCTTAGGCAGGGCAGCCAAAAATTGGGAGGCTCCACATTGTCCCTGGATAGAGACGTGCATGATGGCCTGTAAACCTGAAGTGCCCATTGTAAGGAAGTGGGTCTATTGTAGTATAGCCCTTAGGCAGGGCAGCCAAAAATTGGGAGGCTCCACGTTGTCCCTGGATAGAGACGTGCATGAGGGCCTGTAAACCTGAAGTGCCCATTGTAAGGAAGTGGGTCTATTGTAGTATAGCCCTTAGGCAGGGCAGCCAAAAATTGGGAGGCTCCACGTTGTCCCTGGATAGAGACCTGTTAGGTTCTTAGTGCCTCCGTGCTTGCATTTAAAAACCGCACGTGTGTGCCTGTTGGTGGCAGCTTTCCGCTGCATTTGTGTGAGTTTTGCAAAAACTTCGATATAACACACAAGTCTAGTGAATACACGTCAGCACAGCATTGCAAAATGCGCAAGGGCGTTGTCAACGAACAAGGAAGTGGACGTGATGGTGGTGCAGGCAGAGACCGAGGTTGTGTGCAAGCTCTAATTTCGCCACAACAAAGGGCCACATCTAGTCGCTCGCATGTCCTGTCCCAAATTCTTGGGGACCGCAGCAGTACACCGCTCTTGAACCAAGACCAGTGTCAACAGGTTGTTAGTTGGATAGCGGATAATGCTTCCAGTCAGATTGGCACCACCACAAACACTCTGTCTTCCACACGGTCAAGTGTCAGTAGCCGTGATACTGCACCGCACATTTCAGAACCTGATTTTCCTTCCTACCACCAGGCCGAGTACACGTCCACGGACATTACTGATCCCACACTTGGACACTCGGAAGAGCTGTTCGTTCACGTTTCCATTCACAAATTCTGGCCTCTCGCCAGCTCCTGTTGAAGTGGGCCATGACGAGATTGTATGTACAGATGCCCAAATATTTGAGCAGCCACGTTCTCACGAAGTTGGCAACGTGTCTCAACAAGTGGTGGACGATGATGAGACACAATTGTCAGGAAGTCAGGAGGAGGAGCAGGGTGCGGAAGAGGAAGACGACGTGGTGGATGATCCAGTAACTGACCCAACCTGGCAGGAGGATATGCAGAGCGAGGACAGCAGTGCACAGGGGGAGGGAGGCGTAGCATCACAACAGGCAGTAAGAAGCAGAGTGGTGGCCCCAGGCAGACGTCAGGCAACTGTTCCCCGGAACAACACGACACAAGGTGCCTGTACAAATGTTAGGTCTTCCCGAGTCTGGCTGTAATACTATTGTATGTATTGAGGATTTCGATTGCGTTAGGGCAATGACAACCAGAGACGAGTTCTTGGTGCAAGACGTTTATAATATGCAACCAGCAAATATGTACATAAACGGAACAAAAACACAGTAGAACATAAATACAGGAAATACCTTCCAGGGACGGAGCGAAAGGGAATTCCCGGGACCGCGCACCGGACTCCCCCATGGAGACCACCAAGAGCGAACCCCTATACAGGGACTGTCTGGCAATCACCCCAGAAGCCCTAAATGCGCAGCAGCCGGGACACAAAAGGGCAATAGGTAAGTCCAAAAATGTCCGTACGTGATGTGAGTCCAGAGTGGTATTAAACGGAAGGAACCGGGCAGAAGTGCCGACCAAAGACGGCAAACGGAGTCCGGGCACAGCTAGATGATACCAGATGAAGTCCAGAGTCGGTGTCGGTTGTTTTCCAAGAGGATCCGAATAACAATCAGGAACCAAAAGCAGCAGGGCAGGAGCACACAGGAAGCAGTATACTCAGGCACTGGACTAAGCTTTAGGGGCGGCTTTTAAACAGATGGACAGGAAGTAGGGCAACAGAACAGAAAACTCCATGTTAACAAAGGGCAAGCTCTTTCAAAAGAAAACTGGAAAACCCGGAACTCTGACACTGGCAGTTTTTTAAGTTGGCTCCAGATGATTCTAAAAAGGCCATTTGCAACACCTGCCATGCCAGCATCAGCAGGGGTACCAAAACTAGCAGCCTGACCACCACCAGCATGATCAGGCACATGTCAGCCAAGCACCCGACTTTGTGGGAAGTACAACAGAGTCGAGGAGCAGTGCTTGCTGATGTCACTGCTACGTCTTCGCTGGTTGTGCATGCGAGCCAATCCCCTGTCCATGCTGCCTGCGAACAAGCCTCCTCCACTCCTGCACCTGCAGTTGCCTACGCAGAAAGAACACCATCATCAAGCACGTCCTTGTCCCAGCGCAACGTTCAGTTATCCATTCAGCAAACCTTTGAACGCAGGCGCAAATACACTGCCAACACCCCACATGCCACAGTTCTAAATGCTAACATTTCGCGACTGCTTGCGCTGGAAATGTTGCCTTTTAGGCTGGTTGAGACAGAAGCATTCCGCGACCTGATGGTGGCAGCTGTCCCACGTTACTCGGTCCACAGCCGCCACTATTTCTCCCGGTGTGCCGTCCCCGCATTGCATAACCACGTGTCACAAAACATCACACGTGCCCTGAACAACGCTGTTTCAGCCAAAGTCCACCTAACCACAGACACGTGGACAAGTGCATGTGGGCAAGGCCGCTACATCTCGTTGACGTCACACTGGGTTAATATTGTGCAAGCTGGGACCCAGTCTGAGCGAGGGACGGAACACGTCCTTCACACACCAAGTTTTGCAGGCCCTACTTCAGTCACGGTTTCACACACACTCTACAGCTCCAGAATGTCATGCTCCTCAGCCTCCTCCTCCTCCTGCGCATCCTGATCCACTTTACCCTCCACACCAGTCCCAAGCTGGAAGTGTCGCGGGCGGAGGAGGGGACGGTGCGCTCTCCCACTGCTCGGGTCCGGCTGACGCTGCTCTACGGCTGCTGCTGCTCGTTGGCTCGAGCGATGGCCGGATCCCGGGGACTCGAGCGGCGCTACTCGCCTGTGAGTGAAAAGGGGTGGTTTGGGTTTTGGGGATATTGTCCGTGACGCCACCCACGGTTGTGGTGATTGTGTGGACACCACCGCTGCTCTGGACGGGGATCCCGGGAGCCTGTGACAGGGAGCAGCTTTGTTGTTATTTCTCCTCTCCGTGGGTAGGGGGGTTGGTTGTCCCGGGGCCCGGTGATGGGGTAGAGATGGATGACAGGCGGGTTGCGGGGCCTGATGAGGTGCAGGGTCGCAGGGTCAGCGCTGTGCCGCACGGCACGGAGGTACTCACTCAGCCCAATGATGATGACACAGTTCACGGTTAAACAAGTGGCTGGATGGACGGGTCACTCGGACGGCTGCGGTTGTTCCTCCCTGCAGGTTAGTGATGACTGTCTCTCCCTGCACCTAAGTTAAGTGTTGGTAGTGATGGTTTCCCAACGGTAACCCACTCCCCGACCTGGATATGGGCCGGAGGAGCCCCTTTTGCCCACAGGCGCTGGCCCTGGGAGACGGTTGCCCTTGGCGGTGGCTGTGTCTCCCCTTCACGGTTGTACGGTTGCCTTCTATCTGGACTTGGCTGTTTGGAAACCCTGAGGTTCCCTTCACTAACGGATTTGGCAAATTCACGGCGACACCAAGCCTTGCCGGGATCCGAAAGTCCTCTGCCAATGGTGCTGGCTTCTCTTTGTATACCGGTCCGGTACGGCCGGGTCACCACCCGTCCACGGTCCTTACGGCAGACTCCAATCGGCCTCCACTGCAGACGGTCACCACATCCTGCCAACCTTGCTGTCCTGTCCGGGCCACACACCCGGACCAACTTCAGGCTCTTTGCTGTCACTTTTCTCCTCTCTACTACTTTCCTCCTTCCACTTCCTTAGCTTAACTCTCACTGCCTGTGTTTTCCCTCCTCCTCGGTGGGTGGAGACCAACCGCCTGGCTCCACACCCTGGTGTGGACAACAGCCCCTGGGGAAGGCAACAAGGATTTTGTGTTTTGACTATGATATGCCTGCAGGGAGTGTGGGGTGTTTAAGTGTTGTGCTCTGTGGCCCCTGGCTTGTCCAGGGCGACACAGAAGCACTGCAGCACTGCCTCGGCGAAGCGGCAACAGGCAGTGCTGAAGCTAATCTGCATAGGTGACAAACCCCACAATGCAGAAGAGGTGTGGACAGCTCTAAAACAGCAGGCAGATCACTGGCTCACAACTCTGAACCTAAAGCCAGGAAAGGTCGTGTGTGACAATGGCCGGAACCTGGTGGCGGCTTTGAGGCGAGGCCAGCTGACACATGTTCCATGCGTGGCCCATGTGGTCAACCTCGTGGTTCAGCGGTTTCTAAAGTCATACTCAGAGCTGTCTGATCTGCTGGTAAAAGTTCGCCGCCTGTCTGCACATTTTCGAAAGTCACCTACTGCTTCAGCCGGCCTTGCCGGCTTAAGACGCCGTTTGCATCTTCCGGCACACAGACTGGTGTGTGATGTCCCCACGCGTTGGAATTCAACTATGCACAAGTTGGTCAGGATATGTGAGCAGAAGAGGGCAGTTGTTGAGTACCTACATCACCTAAGCCGTCGGGAAATGGGTCAAACTACACACATAACACCTGAGGAGTGGAGATGGATGTCCGACCTATGCACCATCCGCCAAAACTTTGAGGACTCCACCAAGATGGTGAGCGGCGATGACGACATTATTAGCGTCACCATACCGCTTCTCTGCCTTCTAAAATGGTCTCTGCTCAAAAAACAACCATGATGCATTGCAGGCGGAGCGCGATGAGTTTGAGCAAGAAACAGTAGTGGGTGTGGGTGATGATAACACACAGCCCAGCCTCGTCTCATCACAACGTGCAGTGGAGGACTATGACGAGGAGGAGGATGAAGACATGGAGCAACTCTCTGGCCAAATTGAGGATATGACATGCAGTCATATCCTCGGTTCAGCGTGGCTGGCCAGAGGACAGGGTAGATGATGAGGAGGAGGAGGAGGAGGACAGCATGTTCAGTCATCGTGTTGGTCAGGATACTGAAGTGATGGCTGTTAAGAGTCTGACACACATGGCTGACTTTATGGTAAGCTGCCTGTCTCGTGACCCTTGCGTTAAGAACATCTTGGCCGACAATCATTACTGGTTGGTAACACTGTTAGACCCACGCTAAAAGGAGAACTTTATGTCTCTTATTCCCGAGGCGGAGAGGTCAGGCAAAATGCAGCAGTTCCAGAAGGCCATAGTCACGGAAGTAGGCAAAGCATTCCCCTCACAAAACGCTAGCGGCATAGGTCATGAATCAGTGGACAACCGAGGCGTACAGCCGAGAGAGGCACAAGTCCAATCCGCCAGAGGTAGGGGAACAGTCTTTAAGATGTGGGACAGTTTTCTCAGCCCCTCACGTACCACAGCCCCTGAGGTGCGGGGTAGTGCCACAAGAAATCCTAAGTTTGCCCAGATGCTGAAGGAGTACCTTGCAGATCGAACAACTGTACTCCGACATTCCTCTGTGCCTTACAATTATTGGGTATCCAAGCTGGACACGTGACATGAATTGGCTCTCTACGCCTTGGAAGTCCTGGCCTGCCCTGCTGCTAGCGTTTTGTCAGAGCGTGATTTTAGTGCCGCAGGTGGAATCATTACAGATAAACGCACCCGCCTGTCAACTGAAAATGCTGACAGGCTGACTCTGATCAAGATGAACAAGGGTTGGATTGGGCCAGACTTCACCACACCACCAGCAAATGAGAGCGGAATTTAAAGTTTGCCATGTACCTCCACTCACCCATGGGTACACACTTCTGGACTTTGGATAATCGCTGGACTGCTCCTCCTTCTCCTCATGCGCCACCATGATGATGACCGTTACAAATTGCAATACTTAGGCCTTTGTTTCAGGTATACCCCCAGTGGTAAATTTTTTCGCCCATTCTTTGCAGAATGGACATTACAACGACAGGAGACCCGCTCCTTTGCAATGGGAACAATGTTTTGAGGCCCTCATGCACGTCTCTACCCAGGGACAACGTGGAGCCTCCCAATTTTTGGCTGCCCTGCCTAAGGGCTATACTACAATAGACCCACTTCCTTCCAATGGGCACTTCAGGTTTACAGGCCCTCATGCACGTCTCTACCCAGGGACAACGTGGAGCCTCCCAATTTTTGGCTGCCCTGCCTAAGGGCTATACTACAATAGACCCACTTCCTTACAATGGGCACTTCATGTTTACAGGCCATCATGCACGTCTCTATCCAGGGACAATATGGAGCCTGACGCTGCCACCGACTGCCACACACATGCTGTTTTTAAATGCAAGCACGGACGCAATAAGAACCTAACTGGTTTTTAGGAGCGACAATTACTGAGAAGTCTGACACTATCAGACACTGCTGACTGACGTGTATTATACACTAGACTTGTGCGTTATATAATAGTTTGTGCAAAACGCGCACCTGTACGCTGCCACTGACTGCCACACACGTGCTGTTTTTAAATGCAAGCATGGACGCAATAAGAACCTAACTGGTTTTTAGGAGCGACAATTACTGAGAAGTCTGACACTATCAGACACTGCTGACTGACGTGTATTATTATACACTAGACTTGTGCGTTATATAATAGTTTGTGCAAAACGTTCACCTGTCCCCTGCCACCGACTGCCACACACGTGCTGTTTTTAAATGCAACCACGGACGCAATAAGAACCTAACTGGTTTTTAGGAGCGACAATTACTGAGAAGTCTGACACTATCAGACACTGCTGACTGACGTGTATTATACACTAGACTTGTGCGTTATATAATAGTTTGTGCAAAACGCGCACCTGTACGCTGCCACTGACTGCCACACACGTGCTGTTTTTAAATGCAACCACGGACGCAATAAGAACCTATCTGGTTTTTAGGAGCGACAATTACTGAGAAGTCTGACACTATCAGACACTGCTGACTGACGTGTATTATACACTAGACTTGTGCGTTATATAATAGTTTGTGCAAAACGCGCACCTGTACGCTGCCACTGACTGCCACACACGTGCTGTTTTTAAATGCAAGCACGGACGCAATAAGAACCTAACTGATTTTTAGGAGCGACAATTACTGAGAAGTCTGACACTATCAGACACTGCTGACTGACGTGTATTATACACTAGACTTGTGCGTTATATAATAGTTTGTGCAAAACGCGCACCTGTACCCTGCCACCGACTGCCACACACGTGCTGTTTTTAAATGCAACCACGGACGCAATAAGAACCTAACTGGTTTTTAGGAACGACAATTACTGAGAAATCTGACACTATCAGACACTGCTGACTGACGTGTATTATACACTAGACTTGTGCGTTATATAATAGTTTGTGCAAAACGCGCACCTGTACCCTGCCACCGACTGCCACACACGTGCTGTTTTTAAATGCAACCACGGACGCAATAAGAACCTAACTGGTTTTTAGGATTGACAATTACTGAGAAGTCTGACACTATCAGACACTGCTGACTGACGTGTATTATACACTAGACTTGTGCGTTATATAATAGTTTGTGCAAAACGCGCACCTGTACCCTGCCACCGACTGCCACACATGTGCTGTTTTTAAATGCAACCACGGACGCAATAAGAACCTAACTGGTTTTTAGGAGCGACAATTACTGAGAAGTCTGACACTATCAGACACTGCTGACTGACGTGTATTATACACTAGACTTGTGCGTTATATAATAGTTTGTGCAAAACGCGCACCTGTACGCTGCCACTGACTGCCACACACGTGCTGTTTTTAAATGCAACCACGGACGCAATAAGAACCTATCTGGTTTTTAGGAGCGACAATTACTGAGAAGTCTGACACTATCAGACACTGCTGACTGACGTGTATTATACACTAGACTTGTGCGTTATATAATAGTTTGTGCAAAACGCGCACCTGTACGCTGCCACTGACTGCCACACACGTGCTGTTTTTAAATGCAAGCACGGACGCAATAAGAACCTAACTGATTTTTAGGAGCGACAATTACTGAGAAGTCTGACACTATCAGACACTGCTGACTGACGTGTATTATACACTAGACTTGTGCGTTATATAATAGTTTGTGCAAAACGCGCACCTGTACGCTGCCACCGACTGCCACACACGTGCTGTTTTTAAATGCAAGCACGGACGCAATAAGAACCTAACTGGTTTTTAGGAGCGACAATTACTGAGAAGTCTGACACTATCTGGACTGTTTTACACTGTGTACACCAGCCCCAGATATGATGAAGGCTGGTATACGGTCACCACTACCCTGCCTGCCTGCCTGCCTGTATACTGCTACAATAGTCCTGACAAGGACTCTTCTGGTCACTAGCCTGTATTCCGACCTGGCTATACCCTGCCTGTATATAGCAACAATAGTCCTGAGAAGGACTCTGCTACTGTACTCCGACCTGGCTATACCCTGCCTGCCTGTATACAACTAGAATAGTCCTGAGAAGGACTTCTGGTCACACTGTTTGCAGCCCTGCTCCGGAACTAACTATAAAGGGCCGCAAAGCTTTCCCTGAATCAGCGACACTCTCCCTGCACTGACTGTCTGGATAGTTGTGAGCAGAGCACAGCGCGCCGGCCGATATAAAGGCTCGGTCACGCTGTGCAGGCCGGCCAATCACTGCAATTCCACAACTAACAGGGCTGTGGCATTGCAGTGGTCTGCCAGCCAATCCCTGCATGAGGGCTGGCTCTCAAAAGAGCGCCAACATGCAGAAATGAAGACCACGAGTACAGCACGAGTATCGCGAGATTACTCGGTCCCCTCCGAGCAGCCCGAGTACAGCGATACTCGTGCGAGTACCGAGTAGTGACAAGCATGCTCGCTCATCACTAGCCGTATCTTATAAGGCAAGGACATGTGACATTCACAGCCTATGACACATACCCTTGCTTGTCTGGAAAAAAATCCACTGAGCTGTGTGTGTGTCTGTGATTGGCTGACATCATGGCCCGCCCCACTGCACGCGCGGTTAGGAGTAAAAAAAAAAAAAAAAATGGCGAACGTCATTCTCTCAGCAGTACAGATCTAAACCGCGTCCCGCACACTATATGCTGAAATTTGATAATAGCATGAATCGCAGTGACTCACACTATTACAGTGAAAAACCAACTAGTAACTAGCTAGGCTTTTTGGTGATCGAACCATTCTCGAACGTAACTCGAACTGTCAAATTTTTAGCAAAAAGCTCGAGTTCGAGTTCGATCTTGAGCAACCCCAAAATCACTCGAACATGAAATTGGCGAACCTCAAACATCGCTCAACTCTATTGCTGAGTCCGACAGGCTACCCTGTTCCATTTAGATGCCCAGCTCTGCCGGGCATAGGCTGATTTGTTTCACTGTTCCCAGCCATGCAGGAGTTCATTCTTTTTGGAGAAGTGTGTGACTCTTCTTAGAGTCTGGTTGCTGATACAATCCACAGCTGGTCCCTCCCTATTAAAAGTTAGGGAGTTGGTAAGGAGATCCCCAAAGATAGCATCTGCCCTTGCAAAAATCCCATGTTCTTCGTGATCCTCTTTTGGTGACCTGTTATCTGTTGCTTGTGTGGCGTGGAAGTGTCCCTTGGTGTGCCTTACTTCCTCCCTTATATTTTATTTCCTCCTGTGCCTTTTATTGTATTCCCATGGTGGCTGTTTGCAGGTTGAGTAAGTTTCAGTTCTTCCCTCAATCCAAATATTTAAATGTGCCTAAAAATGGTTCCAATAGAAACATCAACTCATAAACTCATCAACATAAACAAGACTTCACATAGCTCTCCAAAAACGACATGGCATCCGCTATCTATTCCAGACAATTTTCTACTCTAAAGGCCGCTTTACACGCAGCAACATCGTTAGCGATGTCGCTAGCGATCGCACCTGCCCCTGTTGTGCGTGCGTCATGGGCAAATCACTGCCCGTGGTGAACAATATCGCTGGTACGCATCACACCAACATACCTTTCTAACGACGTCGCTGTGGCCGCCGAACAAACTCTTTTTTAAGGGGGCAGTTCGTGCGGCATCACAGCGACATCACACAGCGGGCCACCAATACTGTAGAAGCGGAGGGGTGGAGAGCAGCCGCATTAACATCACTACCACCTTGTTGCCAGAGGATGCAGGAACGCTGTTGTTCATCATTCCCGGGGTGTCCCACGTAGTGATGTGTGATGCCTTAGGAACGATGAACAACCTGCGTCCTAAATGAGCAATAATATTTGGAAAAGGAACGACGTGTCAACAATCAACGATCTTTTCCGTTTTTCGGATCATTAGCGTTCGCTAGTAGGTGTCACACGCAACAACAATGCTAACGACGCCAGGTGTGCATCATGAATTCCGTGACCCCAGCAACATTTCGTTAGCAATGTCATTGCGTGTAACGGGGTCTTAAAATTCAAACGGTAGTCCTTCTCTTCCAAGCCCCTAAACTTATTGGATGTGGTTTTGAGCAGTTTGAGGGGTCCAGTTTTTAGAATGTTGTTACTTTGGGGTATTTTTTTTTCTCCTGAGCCTCTCAAAGTCACTTCAAATGTGATGTGGTCCCTAGAAAAATGACTGTAAATATTGTTGGAAAAATAAGAAATTGCTGATAAACTTTTAACCCTTCTAACATCCTGACCAAAAAAATATTTCAAAAATTGTACTAATGGAAAGTATAGATGTGGGAAATGTGATTTAGTGTATTATAACTTTCTGGTTTAAAGGTTATAAAAATTCAAATTTTAAAAATTGCAATATTTTCCAAAATTTTCACCAAATTTCTCATATTTACAAAAGCTATTGTCTTAACTTTACCATTATCATGAAGTACAATACGTTTCAAAAAAAAATCTCAGAATCACCAGGATCCGTTGAAATGTTCAAGAGTTATAACCTGTCAAAGTGACACTGGTCAAAAATGTACAAATTGGCCCGGTAACGAAGGCTAAAACAGAATCTGGCGTAAAAGGGTTAATCAAGGTTTCAGAAATGCACTGCACCTTTGATTGACATGTGCAGTGGTGCAGGCTTTTGTGGGTCGGGTCCTTGGTTTATATTCCTCCTCCTGCATCCTCTGTGGCATGCTGCTTTTTTTGCACCATGTCGCTATCGCTGCTGTTGGCGGCGAGTGCGTATTGTCACAGGAATGATGTATTTGTAACGCCCCTGTAGCATGGTTATTACAGGGCATTGTATATTATCCCTTTCCCGGACAGGAGGAGGCTGGTAAGTTAACACACATATCATCCTAGGAAGGGGTTAATAGATTGTCAGCATGTAGCTCAGGTTTGCAAGACTCATCCTGACTCTTAATTGAACAGGAAGCAGGTGGCTTCACAAAGACCGGTCACCATGGTAACACACTGAGTTCTTGGTAGGGTGGGGGCCAGGGCTAGGAGTGAGATGCAAAGAAGCAGGAAGTCTAACCATAACCGTCTGGGATGTGAGAGAGAACAGACCTCTGCAGGGGTAGCTCCTGCAGGGGGAACCAGCCAGATCAAGGCTAATAACATGCGGAGGAAGGGAACGGGGACAGGTACTGGGGATCGTGGCGCCAAGGAGAGCCCCCGATCTTTCAGGGGGCGCTACCGGAGTAGAGAGAAAGAAGGGCGGTGAGTCCCCAAGAAGCTTCATGGCACGTGGGCGGCAACCAAAAGCAGATGAAAGAGAGACCCTCAGATCACCTTACCGAACCCTGCCTCCAACCTGCCCGGGACCGACCAGAGGCTTCGGTGGCGAGGACCAGCACCCGGGTGCGATGTTAGAAAAGACCGGCGAATAAAGAGGAACTGGAACCCACACCTGGTGTCTTTTGTGAGTAAATGCCACCGCCTTGTGCCCCGGTGCTCCCATGGACTGCCGCCCTTGGTTCTCACCAACCTCCCGGGGATTTCCCGCTCCACCCGTAGGGAGTGATTCCATCTTATCTGCCTGTAACACCTGCCCTGGAGAGAAACTATGCAGTGTCAGCTAAACACCTGGCCGCATGTCACTGGTGGCGCTGTGTGTAACCCCCGTTCCCATCCCATACCGTTCCCGGGGAAAAGAAGGGTTGCAGGGAGAGGGGGTCCATGGCAGAGGAGACCAAGACCCCAGTCACCGCTGCAACCAGTGAAGTGCTCCCAGGAACCCCGTTACCCACTTCCCGTTACCCAACTCTTGTTGGCTGTTGAACTCTTTAATAAAACCCGCCGGGGTCACGGAAACCAGGTCAGGCCACTCACAGCTCGACCCCGAACACCACCGGCCCAGTGACCGTGCGAGCTCTGTGAGCCCCGGCATGGGTGTTTCATATTCATTAAAATGGAGCCGGAGTCCACGAATGTGCATAACGCAATCTCTAGAGCCATTTTATCGAAAATACTGCGGTAAAGGCTATGAGCAGCAGCAGCATGTGATCAGATGTTAAAAAAACTGTGCACACGCCGATACCGCTCATAGTCTAAATTTTGTTACTGTTCTCTATTAAAATATCTGGTATAATGAATGGTGTCCTATAAAAGTACAACTCTCACAGCAAACAACAAGCAGTCATATATATTTATTTTGACAAAAATGTAAAACAGTAATGGCTCTTGGAATAAAGGGATGAAAAACAAAACGAAAAATCGTTGTATAGTGAAGGGCTTTGAAACGGCCCGCTTCCAATCAGCTCCTATTTCAATATTTTTACTCAGGGTTACATACATCTGTTAACCTCTAGTCTTGATGCAAAACATATTTTTTTTACCTGCTAATATATAATATATACTATTACTTATAACTTATGCGTTGTTTATAGAATCTGAATAAATACGTAGCAAAATATTTATTTTAATTGCGTTGTAGTTGAAACATTACATGAAGCTTTTATGCATCAATGATACAAAGAGAGAAAAAGTATGTTTTAATGATAATGGTGAAATACCTGAGACATTAGAGATTCTTCATTTTATAACTAAACAACATCATAATACTGCAGGAAGAGACACCCTAGAGGGACTCACAGCAACTGTTGGTAAATTTAATGGATCCCACCCACCAGATCAACAACTGAATGTTTCATCTTTAGATATAATTTGGATGAATAATAAGGTAAGTCACCAAGATAATATATAGCTTGTCTCATTCATTATTTGACACTTCCCAGCCTAAAAATACCAGCCCTTAGCCACTCAAGAAGTGGTGCATCCATTAGATTAGCCAAATTTGACACTTTGCCCGACTCTTCCCAATTTCCCTGGTGCAGTAGGCAATACTTTTGGGATTGATGTCAGTTTTGAATTAACAGCTGATATCAAGCCCAGGGGTTAGTAATGGATAGACCTCCATCAGAAATCCCCATTACTAACCCTGTAAATGTTCTGTTTTAAAAAAAAAAAACACAGACACAGGAAAATAATAGTTTATTTAACTAAAGACTCCCCAAGACACTATTCCTTGATCCACAATTTATGAATTAAAATAAATCCTCAAAATTCCAACGTAATCCAATGTTGAGTAAAGACTCCTTAAAGAAGAAGAAAACCTTAAAGTTTCAACATAATTTAATGGTGTAATGTACCATGACATCCATTGAATCCATAGGAGCCTTGTTTTGAGAATGTTCATGGCACGAGGCTCCATACGACTCTAGCGATCAGTGGCAGATCCGGAGTTACTCAAGCTTGTAAGAAATTCCAGGTTGTCGATGACCAGAATTGACCTATGGAGCCTCATTCTAAGAACATTCTGAAAATGAGGATCCATAGGCCACTTGTGATCATCGGAAAGTACAGAATTTCTCACAAAGGTCTAATGCTGGTTGCGAGTGATCTATGCAGCCTCATGCATAGTTCACGTGCATTTGGGAATCTAGTTTTCCAATGATTATAGCATATTTGTCAAGGCCATTCTGGCCTATCATAAGCTCACATTTCGGGTTATCCAAGACAACCTTTCTACTACAAAATATTTTTCCAAACACAGAAAAATGGTAAACTGTTATGTGATAATTCTAGGACTAATGCAATGCAAGAATGTACACAATTTAATATATATATTTATATATATATATATATATATATATATATATATATACATATATATATATATAAATATATATATTAAATTATATATATATATACACAGTACAGACCAAACGTTTGGACACACCTTCTCATTCAAAGAGTTTTCTTTATTTTCATGACTTTAAAAATTGTAGATTCACATTGAAGGCATCAAAACTATGAATTAAAACATGTGGAATAAAATACTTAAAAAAGTGTGAAACAACTAAAAAATAAGAATTAGACCTACCGGTAATGATGTTTCCAGGAGTCCGGCATGACAGCACCACCGGAGGTTGGTCTCCTATCCTCTGTAGGGACAGGAAACATGCAAGAGGTTAAAACCCCTCCCATCCTCCACCTACTCGGTGACTTTCCAATTACCACCGCAGGATGGGTACAACGCCATTTTATTTGAACAAAACTGTAACAGAAAATGTGCAAAATACAAGACAGCAGTACAAAACAGGTATGAAAAAAGGGAGGGAAATAAGGGTGCTGTCATGACAGACTCTTGGAAACATCATTACCGGTAGGTGTAATTCTTATTTCCAGGTTGTACTTACATGACAGCACCACCGAAAAGTACCAAAGGAATCGGACATAGAGGGGGTTGACTGCCTGATGCACCTTCCTTCCAAAGGCTAAACGTTCGTCAGCCGACAAATCTAGCTTGTAATGTTTACAGATGGTACTGGGGCCAGACCAAGTTGCTGCGCCACAGACCTGCTGTAAGGTAGCCCCTGCCTTAGTAGGCCTAGAAGCGGCAATAGCGCGGGTAGAGTGAGCCCTAATGGAAGAGGGAGGGTCCCGACCCGGAATAGGCCGATGAGATCAAAGATTTAACCTATCTGGCCAGTGTAGCCTTGAAAGCCTTTTTGCCCCTGTGTTTTCCCCCGAATTGAACAAATAGACAATGGTCCAATCTCCAGCTCTTCGTTGCCTCCAGATAGTCCAACAGCACTCTGCGCACATGCAAGGAACTAAGCTCTTGTTCTCTAGGAGTGGCAGAAGTGGCACAAAAAGACGGAAGAACAATCTCCTGATTGAGGGTAGCTGTAGACACAACTTTAGGAGAAAATCTTGGGTCCAACTTCAGAATGATGCAGTCATTTCATATCTGGAAATAAGGCTCTGAGATGGATAGTGCCTGGATCTCGCCAATCCGTTTCGCTGTAGTTATGGCAACGATAAACACCACCTTGTAAGTGAGGTCTTTGATGGATAATGCATCTTTCTTCAGCAATGCGTCGGCCTTGCGGTCCATGGCTTCCTTAAGTCCAGAAGAATCCTCAAAAGGAATCAAGGTTTTCTTAGCAATTTTTACAAATGGCACATCAATTCTAGGCACCATCTCCCACAAGGCCACGTCCTCCTGATTGAAAGCAAGACGGGACTTGAAGTCTCGAGGGATGAAGAGACTACATTCCGTGTTTTCACACTCTTCCAGGATCATTTCCTTGAGCAAGGAATTGACCGGGAAAACTCTGGAACGTCGGGATCGCAGTCCTGCAAACATTTTATCCTGCACCGACGCAATTTCTTCAGGTTCATCCACCTGCATAGTGTGCCTGACTATTTTAAGCAGCATATCTGAATCCCCGGAATTGAAGACATATCTCTTCCGGTCCACTGCTGGGGATGAAGAACAGTTACCGCCGTCATCCGAAGATGACAATGAGTGAGAGCCCGCTTCTCCAGAAGACAAGTCCATTTCCCATCGGGGTCATTTTCGGGTCCCCTGGGAGTTGGCAGAGTATGAGGCCAGGGAGACCATGTGTAATACTATTGTATGAACTGAGGATTTCGATTGCCTTAGGGCAATGACAACCAGAGACGGGTTTTTGGTGCAAAGAAGTTTTCTAATATGCTATTAACAATATGTACACAGAAAAGAACATGAACACAATATATACCTGCCAGGTTCGGAGCAAAGGGGAATTCTTTGGACCGTGCACCGGACTCCACCAGGGAGGCCACCAGGTGTGTGAACCCCTATACAGGGGCTGTCTGGCAATCATCTCAGAAGGCCTAAATGCGCAGCAGCCAGGACCATCCTTGACTGAAGGGAAAACAGCACATAATCCACAGAACACCCGGATACCCCCTTTATATTATACCGTATCCTCAGCATCCCTGGTCTGACCCTGCTGCTCCGTTCAAATCTCCCGCTCACGCCGCCATTGTTGGAGTGATGCACCCGGAAGTAGCATGATGTGCAATGCGTCTGTGCGCGTCCTGGAACTCGCCGCACACTGAAGCAGGGTACCGTCTTGGGAGATGCGGTCTGAGCTGGGAGCTCCCGCTCTACCAGCACGGCTGAGGGACCAGTTCATCGGTTTCGGCCACCAGGGGATCCACTTGACAGGGGAACAAGAGGCCTGTGCCCCCCTATCCCTGGATCCGGTAAGCCGCGCCGTGTGATCTCTTGCATGCCGCTGTCCTGTGTAGGGACAAGAAAAACACTGAGTAGGTGGGTGATGGGAGGGGTTTTAACCTCTTGCGTGTTTCCTGTCCCTACAGAGGATAGGGGAGACACCTCCGGTGGTGCTGTCATGTAAGGATGACCTTGAAATATGTCTTATATTCTAGGTTCTTCAAAGTGGCCACCTTTTGCTTTGATTACTGCTTTGCACACTCTTGGCATTCTCTTGATGAGCCTCAAGAGGTAGTCACCGGAAATGGTCTTCCAACAGTCTTGAATAAGTTCCCAGAGATGCTTAGCACTTGTTGGCCCTTTTGCCTTCACTCTGCGGTCCAGTTCACCCCGAACAATCTTGATTGGGTTCAGGTCTGGTGACTGTGGAGGCCAGGTCATCTGGCGTAGCATCCCATCACTCAACTTCTTAGTCAAATAGCCCTTACACAGCCTGGAGGTGTGTTTGGGGTCATTGTCCTGTTAAAAAATAAATGATGGTCCAACTAAAAGCAAACCGGATGGAATAACATGCCACTGCAAGATGGTGTGGTAGCCATGCTGGTTCAGTATGCCTTCAATTTTGAATAAATCTCCAACAGTGTAACCAGCAAAGCACCCCCACACCATCTCACCTCCTCCTCCATGCTTCACGGTGGGAACCAGCCATGTAGAGTCCATCCGTTCACCTTTTCTACAAAAACACGGTGGTTGGATCCAAAGATCTCAAATTTGGACTCATCAGAGCAAAGCACAGATTTCCACTGGTCTAATGTCTATTCCTTGTGTTCTTTAGCCCAAACAAGTCTCCTCTGCTTGTTGCCTGTCCTTAGCAGTGGTTTCCCAGCAGCTATTTTATCATGAAGGCCTCCTGCACAAAGTCTCCTCTTAATAGTTGTTCTAGAGATGAGAAGGTGTGTCCAAACATTTGGTCTGTACTGTATATATATATATATATATATCTATATATACTATATATAGATATATATATATATATATATATATATACACACACACAATTTTTTACAGCTCTAGAAGTCTGGGCAACTTTTGAATTTGCGTATGCCCTGAATCCTTTGTATTTATTACTATTTTTTTTCTTATAGATTCCTTATAGCCGGTGCTCAGAAGAGTGTTTTCCAGGCTCAAGAAAAGCTGTCACAAAGGGGCATCACATTTGTTGCTATGACTGCATCTTGTGTTCTAATGAAGAAGTTTCCAATATGTCTGGTAATTAAAATTTGTAGAAACAAAATGTGGATTTCGTTTTTCAAGTACAGTTTTTAGATTCTTTCCCCATATCCAAATGTTTACTTTGTGCACAGCTCAAGATTCAAATTTTAAATATCCTAATGATATAATGACGCGGGATGAGAAAATATTCATTCTCAGATGCAGTGTGCACATAAAATATAAATTAAAAACCCTGCTCTCCTACCCTGGAAGTGTTTATGTCTCGCTGCATGTGGGTGGAGAACCGAACTGCCCATTCAGGGACTTCCAGTGAGGTTTGGATCAAGTCATGGTCCAGAATAGATGTTTATTTTAAGTCTGTCTGAACTCGACCTTCCATCCTTCCATGGATCCACTTATCTCTATTCCAATGTTAATAAAGTTTGTTTAAAGGCTACTGTAAACTATACAGAAAAAAAATGACGGCGGCTCCTGCCTATTTTTGATAGCCAGTGCAAGTAAAGCAGACAGCTGGGGTTGCAACCCTCAGCTATTAGCTTTATCTTGGCTGGTTATCAAAAATTGATGCAATCCCTCAACTTAAAAAAAAAAAATAATATTTTAAAAAATGGCTTGGGGTCCCCCTATTTTTCATAACCAGCCAAGGTAATGTAGACAGCTGCAAGCTGATTTTATCAGAATTGGATAGCCCATGCTTATTTGACACCTTCCAGTCTAAAAATAGCAGGGATCAGCTGCCCCAGAAGTGGCACATCAATTATAGGTGCCAATTCTGGTGCTTTTCCTTGCTCTTCCTGATTGTCCTGATGGGGTGGCAACCTTTGTAATACTTTTGGTATACATATCAGCTGTGAATTGACAGCTGGTATCCAGCCCAGGGATAAGTAATAGAGAGGCATCTATCAGAAACATCCATTACTAACCTAGTAAATATACAGTTAAAAAAAACCCCACACAACCAGGTAACAAAAAAAGTTTTTTAAGAAACACACCTACACACGCCCACATTCACCAGTTTATTGAATAAAAGAAATCCTTGCTGTTCTGATGTAAATAAATTGGTGAAAAAACACTCCTCACTTTCTATTCATCATAAATTTATTAAC
The DNA here is from genome assembly GCF_048569485.1 of Anomaloglossus baeobatrachus. Lineage (NCBI taxonomy): Eukaryota > Metazoa > Chordata > Amphibia > Anura > Aromobatidae > Anomaloglossus > Anomaloglossus baeobatrachus. Next base: position 33,275,401 of record NC_134353.1, read on the forward strand.
TAAAAATAAATCCTGGTAGTTCAGTTGTAATTGAATAGAGTAATGTCTCAGAACAAAGCTGCATAGATTACTAATGGTCAGCAGCAACCCAGCAGCCTGAGTTACTGACATCACCCCTCTTGAGCAATTCCATGATGCACCACTTCTGGAGTAGCTGCGAGCTGCTATATTTAGGCTGTGAGGGGCCAAATAACCATGGGCACTCCTAGCCTGGTAATACCAGCCCCAGTTTCCTATACCTTTGGCTGGTTATCAAAAATAGGGAGGAGCCCAAGCCATTTTTTTTTAAATTATTTATTTAAATACAATGTAACACAAAAATGGGGGCAAGAATGCTTAACTTGCCAGCCCGACTCACTAGGGAAAGCAAAAATGAACCTTATAATACAACTTAACTTTTAATGTTAAGATATTGCAATTTAAAACAGATGAACAACACATACAAGTACAAACAGCCTATTAGGGTTGAAACAACAATAAGTCGGACAGTGGTCCAATAACCATTTTCTTTTTACACAGCACCAGCCCCAATGGTGAAATAGTGCTCACCAAGCGGCGCTGAGCCTTTACAAGACTCCACTACACAATATATCAACTATGACGAGAATATACTCAGATCTCACCAGTTGCGTTGATCCAGAAGTAGATGGAATCAATTCCATTGCCCAGTTTATTTAAATAATAAAACAGCATAAGATCCACTCTTTTTTTTTATAACCAGCCAAGGTAAATATGACAGCTGGGGGTTGCAGACCTCAGTTGTCTGCTTTACCTTTGCTGATCATAAAAATAGGCCGAAGCCCAAGTCTTTTTTTAAAAATATTGTTTCCATATCCACATTTGTTTGCAGGGCAATTTCCCCCGTTTTGCTTTCTTTAACAGCCCGCTAGCCCTTACTATGACCATTTTACAGCCATTTTACAGCACAGAAGTTTGGTTCTTCATTGACTTATATGGGATTTGCGGTCCTGGTTTGTGTTTGGTTCAAGTCTAGGAACCAAACAAATTTTTTAACTAACGTCTGGCTGAACCCAACAAACGCGAACTTCTATTGGTCCATTCATCTCTATTAATGACACACAGACATATAATAAGGAATGTAAAGAATGGCATATCAAAATACCCTAAAATTTGTTCTCAATATTATCATTAGTTCTTACCTAATCTGTTAACTTAGGAATGAAATTCAACTTTGAATTTAGCAGATTCACTTTAATTGGGCTGTGAAATTCAAATCACACTGAATTGTATTTCATAGAATCATAGGATGGTAGAGTTGGAAGGGATCTCAAGGTCCATCAGCCTTCTCTTTAGTTCTTTTAGCCGGTGTTCATAAGACATAGTTTGTAGACCTTCTGCCATCTTGGTTGCTTTTCTCTGGACTTGCTCCAATATATCAATCTCTTTCTTGAATTATGGTCCCCATAACTGTACAATGTATTCCAGATGGGGTCTGAACAGAGCAAATTATAGGGGAATAATTACCTCTCTTGATCTAGATTCAATGCTTGTCTTGATACCTCCCAGAATTTTGTTGGCCTTTTTAGCTGCAGTACCGCATTTTCCAGCTAGAGTGGGCAGCAGTTTCTACTGTGCAGACTCAGAGCATCAGGCAGCCCCGAGGCTTCAAATAGATTGAAGAAGTTTTTTTTTTAATATGCTTTGATATCTTTGGCGATGAAAATGCATGATGTCATGCTGTACTATAGGATTTCCTAAAGCAGTACAGCGCTGTAACATAGTACAGAGAAGATAGCTGGAACTACCTAAGAAGGTAGTTAGAAGATAAACCACTAGAGGGCGGTAGAGTGGAGAAACTGTATGAGCTGAGTATTCCCTAACGGAGGTAATAGTAGTCAAGCCTACCAGAGGGCAGAAGAATAGTCAGGACGCTGGATCACAACATGTGGTCTCGTAAATACACAGGGGAAAAGCAAAACATGTTAGGTGGAAGCACGGAGTTGGAGGCCGGGAAGTCAAGAGCACTGAAGCAAGGAGGACTGGGAAGAGGATAGGAATAGAAACTAAGGTATGCAGATGAGGAACAAACAAGGAGACAGATGAGCAGGAAACTGAAGGAAGACAGTGGGAGAGACACTAACAGGACAGGAACAGAGAACAGAGCAAGTAAACAATAGGTCAGGTGAACACAGAAGTCAGGAGTGGGTATGGCAGACAACAGGTCACTCAAGAGCAGAACGCAGCAGAGCCGGAAATATCACTGCAGTAGTTCCAGAGATGCAGTGCCATAAAATAGTGGCCTGACCTCCGGAGTGAGGCAGGAAGATTTAACCCCTAACGTGACCTGTATCAGAGGAGGAAACTAGCAAAGGCTCAGCCGCAGCTGAGCCAGGAGTAAATCATGACACATGAATGAACTTTGTAGGGGGAATTTCTCCAACCCATTGCGGAGGAAAGAAAACTACAAGTTCTTTCTCCATTTAATCACACAAGAGGTGTATTTAGACCTTTCTCCCATTGAATGATGGCATCTTTATATTTTTATTTATTTTTTTATATGGAGTTGAGGCAAATCTAAGGCTTGGAGGTCGAAGTCACTGCTCCCTTCCTCCTTAAGTTCATTCCGTGGGTTTTTAGTGCCACAGGGGGCATAATAACTAAAAGTTGCATTTACTTGTCAAATCAAAATGATGATAGACTGACTATTCTTAAAATGAAGAAAGCCTGGATTGACACAGACTTTACTACTCCAATGGATGACAGTAGAAGATCATAAAGTCAATTCAAATGTTTGTTTTTATTCTAATGTATTCTCATGCACCCCTTACCACCTCAAAAAAAGTATGTTTTTTTTATTTTTTTTTCCTCCTCCACCACCATTACAATATCCAGTGTCATCAAGCGGCACTCACTCATAATTTTTAGAGAGCCAGAAGGCGGGCCTCACTTAGATGTTAGAGAGAAAGAAGCTGGTCCTTTCTCAGAATTTTTAGAGGGCTAGCAGCTGTCTGTAAAGCCCGCTTTACACGTTGAAATTTCGCATACGATTTCGTATGCGATTTGCAACGCCCCCATCGTATGTGTGGCACGTTCAATTTGTGGCACATACAAGTAACCCCCGTCACACATACCTACCCGTCCATACGACCTTGATATGGGCGGCAAACGTCCACTTCCTGGAGTGGGAGGGACGTTCGGCGGCACAGCGACGTCACACGGCAGCCTGCCAATAGAAGTGGAGGGGCGGAGCTAAGCGGTACGTAAACATCCCGCCCACCTCCTTCCTTCCGCATTGTGGGTCGGGAGCCACAGGACGCTGGTAAGATCTGTTCATCGTTCCCGGGGTGTCACACACTGCAATGTGTGCTACCCCGGGTACGATGAACAATCTGACGTGCAATTCTAGAGACAGGTACGATGTGTATGCGATGAACGTTTTAGCGTTTAATCGCAATCGCACGTACCTGTCACACACTGCAATGTACTTACAATGCCGGATGTGCGTCACTTACGACGTGACCCCGCTGACACATTGTAAGATACATTGCAGCGTGTAAAGCGGGCTTTAGACTTTCATCACTGCCTAAATCCCTCTGATACACTATCCCTTCTACACCAGCTTGCCCTACACTAAATGCAGCTTTTCTGGATTACAGAAGGTGGTGTGCCACTCTGCACAAGCCTCTGATGGTGATGAATTGAAGTGTTGACGTTATTGTGTGACGCCTTGGACCCCAGGGGTCACAGAATAACACCTACACACACACTCCCTACCCTAGTTAGGAACACCCGTCAAACAGAAACCATTGTTGCCTCCCTCCAGGGTCTGATGTCCACACCAGGTGGGGCGGAGCCAGGCGGTTGGCCCCACCCACCAAGGAGTTCACAGGCCTGGAGGCGGGAAAAAACAGGCAGATTGTAGTAGAGTGTGGAAGTGAGAGGAGGAAAGTCTGTGTGTGTCTGGGTCGGAGCCCAGGCACAATCAGCAAGGTCGGCAGATGGTGGTGGCAGTCTGCAGGCGTTAGTGGAAGTCTGCGGAACCATAGGACCGGGGTCGGGCGGTGGCCCGCCGGTGCTGAATCGGGGAGCGGAGTGAAGCTAAGCATCAAGGCAGGGTATTCAGACCCCGATTAAGCTCGGAAGCTGCTGTAACGGTCAAATTCTCTGATTGCGGTCTGGACCTCAGGGGTCCATTCCCACCCAAGTCCTGTCAGAAGGCAACAGCCCAACCCGTCCGGATAAGAGCCACCACCAATGGCCAGAGATCCAAGGGCCAGCGCCTTTGGGCAAAACGGGCTCTCCCGACACGTACAAGCCGGGGAGCAGTCCACCCGTGGGAATCCATAGGGGTCAAACACTTACATACAGGTGCAGGGAAAGACAACCACCACCAACTCGTCTGGGGAGAGTGAAGATATCGCAGCTGACTGCGGGCCCCGTCCCTCTAGCCGTTTCGTTTACCAGAGACTCTGTTATTGACTACCTGAGTGAGTACACCAGTGCCATCCGGCACAGCGCTGCACCGTAACGCTGACTCCCCGCATCCACGCTGCCTTACCGCATCGGCACTTGTACCAATCCCCTACCCACCAACATCCAACCCTCCCAACCGGGGCCCCGGGACAAACAGTCCCTACCCACGGAGGGGCCAACACCTCAGCTGCAGCCCGCCATCGCTCCCGGGAACCCTGGTGACCAGCAGCGGTGGTGCCCACCATCACCACAACCCCGTGGGTGGCGTCACAACCGAAATCCCACCACCAAACCTAACCCCTTTTCACTCGTGGGCGAGGAGGTGCTGCTCGAGCACCGGGTCCGGCCCCGTGCTCGAGCCACTGCGGAGCAGAAAGCACCGGCCCGAGACCCAGCAAACCCCCCAGGCAAGTGGCATTCCCCAGAAACCCCTCTTCGCCCACGACAACCTGGCGTCACGAACAGGATCCTACCCATCTATTTACCAGTAGAAGTGCGCCTTACAGTCCCCGCCGGTGGTGTCCGGCCAAAAATTCTGAAATTCCGCCATCTTGGGCGTGAAAAGTTCCCGCTCACGTCGTCTTCCCTGAGCAGGGAAGGTGCAAAAAGTGAAGCCCCGCCCGTAGGAGAAGAAAGTGCCGGAAAGAACCAAGGGGGGCGGGTAGTGGCCTGCCTTATGTAACCGAAAGGATAAAGGGCAGGGACACGCAAGATGTCCGTCCCGTCTGGCAATCCTGAGATCCCGGAACCCGCGCCCGGTACAGCGACGTGGATGAGGGCCCATACCGCAAGGCAGAGGAGCTGGCGAAGATGGCTCGGGAGCCTGAGATGGAGGCCCTTTTAGTGGAGCTGGCGGGTGACCCACGCCCCGATGTCCCTGAGGGACCGGCCGCTGCGGCTGAGGGACCCGGTCTGCCTTTGGTACCTATCTGGCCTCCTCCGTGGCCCATGCCGGCCGCTTGTGCTTCCCCGCTCATCCCGCTGCCCGCAATGTCAGAAGCGGAGTCCGTAATGCTGCCCCACCAAGGCCCGGATGTCAAAGAGATCATCGGCCAGCCGAGCGCTGAAGTTCCCGTGTCGGCCGCAGGAGCGGTTAGTTCAATGGACCCACTGGTTTTATGCCCCGTTGGAAACTGTAACTGATCTGCAGGGCCCCGCCAGCAGCCACCTGGAGTCAGATGATAGCAGCTCAGTGGCTGACACGGAGCCGGTCTCGGAATTGGAGGAAGCCGATGAAAGTCTCCTCAACGGCAGTGCTCTGACGGCCACTTACATCCTGCGGAACCGAGGGAATGGATATCGGACGGCCCTCTCCCACCACGCCTGCTGTGTATTGGAGATGTTTGAGGCGGAGGTCGAGTCTGCATCGGAGGGAGAGCTGGAGTAACGGTAACAAAAGTAGTTGTCCCCGTTGGGACCTACAGTGTGGTAGCCCGTTGGCTAAGAAGAGTTTGGCCCCCGTTGGGACCTTAAATCACATGTTTTCTTAAAAGCCCATAGCCCACATGAGAAACTTCTCATGTACACGGCCGAGAACTAGCAGGCCACCCACGAACTTGTAGGTTTGTAAATAATTGTGGGTTGGAGTCCCGAAACCCCTCTCCGCCCGCGACAATTGCGTTGGGAGTCTTGTGCCCTGACATGTTTACATCAGTGTGTTTTTCTACCCTTGGCTTGCCACTGTCCATTGTTACAGCATGTATTATTTTATTTTAATATAGCTTTTATGGAACTGTGGGGCATCGTACGCTGTATAGAGCATTATACTGGGCATAGGAGACTTATAGGTCATTTTTCTGCGAATAGGAGGCCTATATAGAGGATATTTGGCAAAGATGGGGCATAGTATGTCAGATGACTAGTGTGGGTGGCTGTTATAAAGTGTGGAGACTTTATATTTTGTATACGTTTGTTTGAGAGGCATCCTAGAGTGTAGGGGGCTCTATTTTATGTATAGGAGGCTTAGAGGGTAAACATGATGTCTACTGGAAACAGTGGGAACATTATATTGTAAGTATTGGAGATGTGTATAGCAGATAATGTGTGTAAGGGAGCCATGGGGACATCATACTGTGCACAGGGATCAATATTGATATGCTACTGTGTATAAGGGAGCAGAAAATACATCATACTGTATAGGGTGCTCTGGGGATCATTAAACTGTGTATAGGTAGATTTGGGGTACATCATGCTTTATACAGAGAAACTGTGGTGCATAATCATGTACACACAAAAACAACAAACGACTAGAAATGACTAAATCCAAGGATCAGTGTTCAGTATTCATACGAAACACAGACTTTACAAAAAAATAGAATTCAGAATCAGAGTTCCAGTGTTTTACATATGAACATCACTTGCGCGAGCATCACTGTGCTCAGATATGATTGGGGCTCAGCCCAGTGCGAGCCACTTGCATTGTTTGAATGGCTAGCATGGGGGGCTAACAATAGTATGATTGGATATAGTGTGCACCAAAAAAAAATATGGAAAAGCCCGGAAGCCCTCCCGCCCCTGGAGGTGTTCTGTTTATGGCTGGCTGCATGTGGGCAGAGACCCAAACTACCTAATTAGTAAGTTCTATTAGGGCTCTGGTCAAGTTGTGGTCCCAAACCAATCTTAATTTAACGTTCAGCTGAACCCGCAAAATCAAACTTCCACGGGTTTGCTAATCTCTATTAAGGACATCAACTTGTGAATAGGTGAGTTGTAGGGCCTTTTTTTTTTAGGGGAACTGTTGGACATCATAGTGTGTATAGGGTATACAATGCCTTGCAAAAGTATTCAGCTCCCTTGAATTTTTCAACCTTTTCCCACATTTCAGGCTTCAAGCATAAAGATAAACATTTGAAATTTTATGGTGAAGAATCAACATCAAGTGGGACACAATTGTAAAGGTTACCAATATTTATTGCTGATTTTAAATTTTTGTAAAAAAAAAAACCTGAAAAGTGGAGTGCAATATTATTCGTCCCCTTTAAGTTGATACTTTGTAGCGCCACCTTTTGCTTTGATTACAGCTGCAGTCGCTTGGGGTATGTGTCTATCAGTTTTGCACATGGATAGGCTGAAATTCTCGGCTATTCTTCCTTTGTAAACAGCTGGAGCTGAGTGAGGTTGGATGGAGAGTGTTTCTGAACAGCAGTTTTTTGCTCTTTCCCCAAATTCTTGATTGGATTCAGGTCTGGACTGTGACTTGGCCATTCTAACAACTGGATACATTTATTTGTGAACCATTCCATTGTAGATTTTGCTTTATGTTTGGGATCATTGCCTTGTTGGAAGACAAATCTCCGTCCCAGTCTCAGGTCTTTAGCAGACTCCAACAGGTTTTCTTCAAGAATGGTCCTGTATTTGGCTCCATCTATCTTCCCATGAATTTTAACCATCTTTCCTGTACCTGCTGATGAAAAGCAGGCCAAAACCATGATGCTGCCACCACCATGTTTGACAGTGGGGATGGTGTGTTCAGGGTGATAAGCTGTGTTGCTTTTACGCCAAACATATCGTTTGGCATTGTGCCAAAAAAGTTTGATTTTGGATTCATCTGACCAGAGCACCTTCTTCCACATGTTTGGTGTCTCCCAGGTGGCTTGTCGCAAACTTTAAACAACACTTATTATGGATATCTTTGAGAAATGGCTTTCTCCTTGCCACTCTTCATAAAGGTCAGATTTGTGCAGTGTATGACTAATTGTTGTCCTATGGACAGACTCTTCCACCTCAGCTGTAGATCTGTGCAGTTCATCTAGAGGGATCATGGGCCTCTTGGCTGCATCTCTGATCAGTCGTCTCCTTGTTTAAGATGAAAGTTTGGATGGACGGCCGGGTCTTGGTAGATTTGCAGTGGTATGATACTCCTTCCATTTCAATATGATCGCTTGCACAGTGTTCCTTGGGATGTTTAAGGTTTTGGAAACCTTTTTGCAACCAAATCCGGCTTTAAACCTCCACAACAGTATCACGGATTTGCCTGTTGTGTTCCTTGGTCTTCATGATGCTCTCTGCGCTTTACACAGAACACTGAGACTATCACAGAGCAGGTGCATTTATACGGAGACTTGATTACACACAGGGGCTTATATTTATCATCATCAGTAGAGATGAGCGAACCGGCCGCGGTTCGGCTCGAGCTTTGTTCGTTGAACGGAGGCCGCGTTCGAGTTCGGTTCTACGAACCAGTTCGACAAACTGCTCAAACCCCATTGAAAACAATGGGAGACAATCACAAACACATAAAAACACATTATAAATGTACACAAACAGTTAATAAACATTGCCATAACACTTACCGTTCCACGCGATGCGTCCTGCACTTTGTCTCATGTCGCTATTCCTTCCAATGATCGCTGCGTCCTCCACTTACAGGACCTTCCGTGACGTCGTCAAAATAGCAATGTGACCAGTCACTTGTCAGTTATCTCATTGGCTACAGACTGGTCACATGACTGTGATGCGTCATGTAGGACCTGTCAGTGTATCTCTCCGATACCGCCGTGTACCGGCGACATGCTCTGACACACGGTCGACTCCCCGTTCTGCTTCCCCGTTCCATTAGTGACCGGCTGACACAGCCGGTCACTAACGGAGATCACTGTTGCCATAGCAACGCGCTTGTCAGCAGTGACGTCACCGCAGGTTCTGGTCACACACTGAGTGATTACTGCACGGGGAATAGCACCGCCTTTTTCCTATGCAGCGCTGCTGTCTGATGTAGCAGAGATGCATGTGTTGAAGGAGAAAGAAGACAGAAGAGCAGGATCGTGGAGGGCTGACAGTAAATAATAAACATGGAGTCTCTAAGTGTGTCTGTGTATTTCTTTCTATTAAAGTATTTTTTCTCTGTGTGGTGTCAATTTTTTTAACCCTTTACTGGAGATTCTTAATGGCCGGGTCAAACTTGCCTGACATTAAGAATCTCTGGCTTAATACTAGCTAGTAAAACAAAGCCAGTATTAACCCTTATTACCCAGCAAGCCACCGTCACCAGGGCTGTTGGAAGACTTGGATACAGGTCCAGATGATGGCGCTTCTATGAGAGTGCCATTTTCTGGGGCGGCTGCGGGCTGCAATTCACAGCAGAGGCGCCCTGAAACCTCGAGCTAACGTGTGCTGCGGATTCCAATCCCCAGCTGACTATTTGTACCCTGCTGGACACAAAAATAGGGCGAAGCTCACGTGGGGTTTTTTTTTTAATTATTTCATGAAATTCATGAAATAATTAAAAAAAGGGCTTCCCTATATTTGTAGTTCCCAGCCGGGTACAAATAGGCAGCTGGGGGTTGGGGGCAGCCGTACCTGCCTGCTGTACCTGGGTAGCATACAAAAATATGGCGAAGCCCACGTCATTTTTTTTTTTTTAGTTTTTTGACAAAAATATGCTTCCCTGGATTTTCCATTGCCAGTGAAGGTAACACCAAGCAGTGGGGGTTAGCAGCCAGTAGCTGCTCGGATTACCCTCAGCTACCAATTCAAAAACTGCAGCGAGAGCCCATATATTTTTTTTAATAATTTATTTAAATAACTAAAAAAAAAAAAAAAAAGGGCTTCCCTGTATTTTGATTGCCTGACATGACAGTACTGTAAAAATAAATCATTAAAAAAATGGCGTAGCACTTCGTGGTATATTTGATTCTCAGCGCAGATAAAGCAGACAGCTACGGGTTGCCACCCCCATCTGCCTGGCGTTACCTTGGCTGGCAATCAAAATGCAGGTAAGCCCATTAATTTTTTTTATTTAAAAAAATAGTTTAAAAAAAAAATAACGTGGGGTCTCCCCATTTTTGATAGCCAGCTAGGGTAAAGCAGAAGGCTGTAGCCTGAAAACCACAGCTGGAAGCTTTACCGTGGTTGGGGATCCAATGTGGAGGTCACCCCAGGCTCTTTTTTATAATTATTTTATAAATAATAATAATTACAAAAAAAAAGTAGGGTCCCACCCAAATTGGATCACCAGCCAAGGTAAAGCGGACAGCTGTGGTCTGATATTCTCAGGGTGGGAAGGTCCATAGTTATTGGCCCTTCACAGCCTAAAAATAGCAGGCCGCAGGCGCCCCAGAAGTGGCGCATCCACTAGATGCGCCAATCCTGGCGCTTCACCCCAGCTCATCCCGTGCCCTGGTGCAGTGGCAAACGGTGTAAAAAATGGTGTTGATACTAGCTGTAAGGTCACCTGACATCAAGCCCAGCAGTTGGTGATGTCATGGCGTCTATCAGATACCCGATATCACAACTTGTCAGTACAAACAAAAAAAATAGAAAAAAAAAAATGTATTTGAAAAAACACTCCCCAAAACATTCCCTCTTTCACCAATTTATTGTAAGGAAAAAAAAATAAGGGGGTCCCACGATGACCCTGGATCATCTGGAATATGGGGGGACATGCTCAGGGAGCATATCCCCCATTTTCTCAGAGTGCAGACCCGCCATGTGAGGAGTGTGGGTGCAATGAATCTGCACCCACTCTCCCTGGGTCCACAGCAGCAGAGTCCATGTCGTAACTGTTTCTACCAAAGCTGCAATGCCCTGCTCATGAGGTAAGGGCATGCCTAATCAGGAGAACTATTCTACATTTCCAAATATTGGTTTTTGCTGATATTATTGCTATACCACCTACTATATATTAGGGATAGGATCTTGGAGATGGAATACACCTTTAAGTCCAGTTATCCAGCTGAATGAATACTAAACAACAGAGCTCGCTCTTTAGACATGTTTTCTTGTGGCGTATAACGGACTCTCATGTTTGGTAGTCGTTCAGCAGGGCAACTATAAAATCAAATCCCTCCATTTGTAAATGTAGCATAGCTCTCCTGATCAACTATGTTCCTTACCTCATGAGCAGGGCATTGCAGTAGCTTACAGATGCATGGTTACCACCACTCATTGTGTCTGAACACAGGAAGCGGAGCTGACAGCCGCTGTGTGCATGCGGCAGAGTCTATTGGGAAGGAGGGGGCCGCGGGGGATCAACGCTGCACAGGTACCGTGGGACACTGGGGAACACCGGTGGGGTTATAGGGGGTGACCTGGCAGGGCCTGGGGAGGGGTTTTCTGTTGCATGTGTCAGAAATCAGAGGAGTAAGGTGAATGCTGCCAGCGCTCTGCTGTGCGCGCGGCCATCTTGGATTTCCGGGAGGTGGTCGGGGGGGGCAATTTGGCGACACTGGGGGATCGGAGGGGATCGGGGAGGAGATTTATCTTCCATCTGACATGTTTGTTCATGCCAGATGGGAGATAAATAATTTTTTACCGGCGCTGTCATTTACTGTAACGTGATCATCAGTATACGGTGTATACCGGTGATCATGTGAGCGGGGACTGAAAAACCGGCCTGAATCATAATCTCCAGGGTCTCACCTACCCCCTGAAACCCTGGAGATTTTCTGACTCTGGGGGGCGCTATTCACTTATTTCTGCCTGCTGTTTATAAACGGCAGATCAGAATAAGGCTAAATTCACATGACCGATCCGTTTTTGCGGTCCGCTAAAAACGGTCCGTTTTTTTCACGGGTGCATCCGTGTGGCATCCGTTTACGGTCTGTATGTCATCCGATTGTCATCCATGTGCCTTCTGTTTTTTTGCGTACTGCAAGAAAACTGAAGGAGGGAAAATACATAAATTTACCCAGGATCCATAGCTTCAACCTACATGAGGCGGTCACATGTTCACTCCAGTGCCATTTTCTACTGCTTTTCACAGCGTAGAGCGCTCTGGTGATTTTCTTGTGCTTGTACACTTCATATCAGTCCTATCTGTCATTATAATGGCAGAAAGACACATAATGTTCCACTCTCCTGCATTTTGTCATTTTGCACCCTTTGGTGCCTTTTATGTGGCACTAATGGGGGCTTAGCCTTGTATTTACCAAAAAAAAATAAATACATCTAAAAAAAAAATGACGTGGGGTTCCCCCTATTTTTGATAGCCAGCTAGGTTAAAGGAGACGGCTGCAGCCTGCAGACCACAGCTGGCAGCTTCACTTTGGCTGGTAATCCAAAACTGAGGGCACCCCACGCTGTTATTTTAAATTAAATAGATAATTAGAAAAAAAAAAAAAAAACACGTGGGGTCCCCCAAAAATTGGATCACCAGCCAAGGTAAAGCGGACACCTGGGGTCTGATATTCTCAGACTAGGGAGGACCATGGTTATTGGACTCTCCCCAGCCTAAAAATAGCAGGCCGCAGCCGCCCCAGAAGTGGCACATCCATTAGATGCGTCAGTCCTGGTGCTTTGCCCCAGCTCATCCCGTTGCCCTGGTGCGGTGGCAAACGGGGTAATATATGGGGTTAATACCAGATGTGTAATGTCACCTGGCATCAAGCCCTGGGGTTCGTGATATCAGGCGTCTATCAGATACCCGACATCATAAACCCAGTCAGTAATAAAAAAAAATAGACGACAAACACATTTTTATTTAAAAAAAACACCCCAAAACATTCCCTCTTTCACCAATTTATTAGAATGAAAAACAAATCCAGGTCTGTTGTAATCCAATAAAGCGTTCCCATGACGATCCATACCATAGTCACTGTCTCAGTCAGTGAAGAACAGAATGTTCCCCATTGGCTGGGGGAGCAATGCAGTGACCTGATCTAACATCAATAGGTCAGCTCAGGTCACTGCAGGGGATGACGAGTGCTGCTGTCAGCGAGGTACATTACCTGCGGTGACGATCTCCTGCACTGCTGATAGCAGACCTGTCACTGACTTCTATGCCCGCCGCGTTCACAGCCAAGTATCGCGAGAGCCTGTGACATCACCGCTAGTCACAGTCTCGGGCCAGCAGCGAGAGGAGATCTGACAAGCGGTGGCCAAGGAGGACAGTGAAAGCGCCAACAGCGGGATGGCGGGACTTCATCACCACAGGTAAGCCGAGCGGGGTAATGTGTGCGGAGTGCAAGGTGGGCGGAGCCTAGCGGGGCCATGTGGGTGGTGCGAGGTGGGCAGAGCCTAGCGGGGTGATGTGTGTGGTGCGAGGTGGGCGGAGCCTAGGTGGCCATGTGTGCGGTGCAAGGTGGGCGGAGCCTAGCGGTGTAATGTGTGCGGAGTGTGAGGTGGGTGGAGCTGAGCGGTACCATGTGTGCGGTGCGAGGTGGGCGGAGCCTAGTGGGGCCATGTGTGCGGAGTATGAGGTGGGTGGAGCTGAGCGGGGCCATGTGTGTGGTGCGAGGTGGGCGAAGCTTAGCGGGGCCATGTGTGTGGTGCGAGGTGAGCGGAGCCTAGCGAGGTAATATGTGTGGTGCGAGGTGGGCAGAGCCTAATAGGCCATGTATGTGGTGTGAGGTGGGCGAAGCCTACCGGGGTAATGTGTGCAGTGGGCGGAGCCTAAGAAGCCATGTGTGCGGCATGAGGTGGGCGGAGCCTAGCGGGGACATGTGTGCGGAGTGTGAGGGTGGTGGAGCTGAGCAGGGCCATGTGTGCGGTGCGAGGTGGGCGGAGCCTAGCAGGGCCATGTGTGCGGAGTGTGATGTAGGCGGAGCTGAGCGGGGCCATGTGTGCGGTGCGAGGTGGGCGGAGCTTAGTGGGGCCATGTGTGAAGTAGCAAGAGCTCAGCGGGGTAATGTGTGCGGTGCGAGGTGAGCAGAGCCTAGCAGGCCATGTGTGCAGTGCGAGGTGGGTGGAGCTTAGCGGGGCCATGTGTGCGGAGTGTGAGGTGGGCGGAGCTAAACGGGAACATGGGTGCAGTGCAAGGTGGGCGGAGCCTAGCGGGGCCATGTGTGCGGAGTGTGAGGTGGGCGTAGCTGAGCGGGGCCATGTGTGCGGTGCGAGGTGGGCGGAGTCTAGGGGGCCATGTGCGTGGTGCGAGGTGGGTGGAGCCTAGCGGGGTAATGTGTGTGAAGTGTGAGGTGGGCGGAGCCTAGGAAGCCATGTGTGCGGTGTAAGGTGGGCAGAGCCTAGCGGGGCCATGTGTGCGGAGTGTGAGGTGGGCGGAGCTGAGTGGGGCCATGTGTGCTTTGCGAGGTGGGCGGAGCCGTGCGGGGCCATCTGTGCGGAGTGTGAGGTGGGCGGAGCTGAGCGGGGCCATGTGTGCGGTGCGAGGTGGGCGGAGCTTAGCTTAGTGGGGCCATGTATGCGGTGTGAGGTGGGCAGAGCTTAGCGGGGCCATGTGTGAGGTGCGGGGTGGACAGAGCCAAGAGGGCCATGTGTGCGGTGCAAGGTGGGTGGAGCCTAGTGGGTAATGTGTGCGGAGTGTGAGGTGTTCGGAGCTGAGCGGGGCCATGTGTGTGGGTACGAGGTGGGCGGAGCTGAGCGGGGCCATGTGTGTGGGTGTGAGGTGGGCGGAGCCTAGCGGGGCCATGTGTGCAGGTGCAATGTGGGCGGAGCCTAGCAGGGCCATGTGTGCGGGTGGCGGAGTGCGCTGAGGACGTCAGTGTCGGGGACTGCATGGCTGGGGACAGGTGAGTGTGTGTGTGTGTACATGCCGAGTGCAGGAGGGGGCGGAGCCGAGCGGGGAAGTGTCGGCTCCCTGCACACGTAACCAGGGTAAATATCGGGTTACTAACCAATGCGCTTTGCTTGGATACCCGATGTTTATCTTGGTTACCAGCTTACCGCAGGCTGCCAGCGATGGCTCCCTGCACACTGTAGTTGTAAAAAGCCCTGCTTTTTGCTTATAGAACCGTTCTTGAACATAAATCGAACTGTCGAGCTTTTAGCAAAAAGCTTGCGTTCGAGTTCGATCTAGAACACCCCCCAAAATCACTTGAACCGCGAACTGGCGAACCTCGAACCGCGCTCAACTCTAATCATCAGTTATTTAAGACAAAATTGGATTATTCAGAGATCCTCAATGAAGTTCTGGAGTGAGTTTGCTGCACTGAAAGTAAAGGGGATGAATAATATTGCACGCCCCAATTTTCAGTTTTTTAATTTTTACAAAAATTTAAAATAAGCAATAAATTTCATTCACCTTCACAACTGTGTCCAACTTGTTGATTCTTCACCATAACATTAAAATTTGTATCTTTATGTTTGAAGCCTGAAATGTGGGAAAAGGTTGAAAAATTCAATGGGGCCGAATAATTTCACAAGGCGCTGTAAGTGCAGAGTGGGACTAAGGATGCTATTTTGTACATAAGGATACTCAGATTGGGGGCACACTTACGCTCCAGGGCTCAACTGACATAAAAATGTTATGTGATCATCAAAATACCTGGCACTGATATCAATGGAATAACACTAGGACGAGACGTGCGTACAGCCTATTTTTTTTTATTTTACATGTTGGATCTTAGTAATAAAACTGGGTCAATCCTTTTAAGGCCAAATTAAGCCTCATTATTATAAGGTTAATTTTCCATACAAATATTTTAATTACGGTCAAAAATACATTTTTTGCACATTTCTATTGATTTTTCTAATAGTTACACTTCTGTTTTTCAGACGCTGAAAACTGTGAAAAGTGTGTTTACACTGAATGGCCAAATGAGGCCAGAGTCAAGTGTGTCCCTAAAGTTGTTGAGTTTCTCTCTTATGACACTGATGTAGTTGCCTATGTCTTCTTATTCTTGTTAGTATTATCTTCTACTACAATTTTATTAATAATCGGAATATTTACATTTTTCTGGAATTCTCCAGTTGTCAGAGCCAATAATCGTAACCTCAGCTTCATTATACTTGTTTCTCTCAAGCTCAGTTTGCTCTGTATTCTCCTCTTCATTGGTAAACCAGTGGACACAACCTGTATGCTCCGACACATCTGCTTTGGAATCACCTTCACGGTTGTTTTGTCCTCAGTCTTGGCCAAGACCATCATGGTTTGCATCGCCTTCAAAGCCACCACACCAAGCAGCTCTTGGAGAAAATGGATTGGTGTAAAACTCCCTAACGCTATAGTGATGATCTTGTCAACTCTTCAGGTCCTGAATGGAATACTCTGGTTGTCCCTTTCGCCTCCATTTCAGGAAATAGATGTGGACTCCAGTCCAGGAAAGATCATCATTCAATGCAATGAGGGCTCAAGACTGGCCTTTTATTTTATGTTGGGTTATATGGGATTTCTGGCAGTGATGAGTCTAATTCTGGCTTTCATGGTGAGGAAATTACCTGATATCTACAATGAAGCCAAGTACATCACCTTCAGCATGCTGATGTTCTGCAGTGTGTGGATCTGTGCCATCCCGGCCTATCTAAGCAGTAAGGGAAAACATATGGTCAGTGTAGAAGTTTTTGCCATATGGGCTTCAGGTAATGGAACATTGATTTGTATTTTCCTACCTAAGCTGTGGAACATACTGGCAAAATCAGAAATGAAAACAAGTAATTTATTACAAAAGTAAACCAGAAAAAAAGTAAATTGTATTGGTTGTCTGGACCCAATAAACCTTTTTTTTGTATTCCTAGCCAGCCAATTTATAGATTGAATTATATGCATCCTGATAACTTCTCATTTTCCCAAGAATGACCTTCTATGAATTTAAAGAAAGTTTATTATACAAGTTCTCATCATTAAAACAAAAAAGTAAGCCGGAGCATGATTTGGTGTAGATGTAACTTGTAAGCTCATGTTCACACTGGCCATAAGACATAAAAAAAGAAGAAAATGATGGAACATAAACTCTGCGGTAAATGAATAAAAGCATAATGCATATAAACATAGGTTACTTAGTAAACACTATTTTTGATCAAAAAAGCGTAAAGCCATCCCACCGCCACAAGGTGTATCTCTTTGGATAGTACCTACACTCTCTAATGTAATGGAATGTTATGATTATTAAGAATTATATGAAGATATAAAAAAATAGGACTTAAAATGGCGATTGAACTGTACTTACATACGGGACTTTCTCGTCATAAGTGAATCATGCTGACTTAGCTTAATTTAAAATAAGGAAATACATATACATATATAAGTCAGAATAAGCTCTTTTTGCAGTCTACCCAATAGGAAATGTGTTATGTATTCTTGGCTCCTAGCCAACTGATTTCTTTAAATGTATCTGAACTTCCACAATTAAACCAGTCATATTTCTTACTCATATACATCTATACATCACTTGTCTGTGTGGATGCATAGCATGCATGCTGACAAAATGATTTGGAAGCAGACGGATTTAAGATGTGGATGCATAACTTGGATTGCATCACACTAAATTATGCCCCCCTTAGCACTAATAGTAAAACATCACCATGTGTCAACAGACATCAATCTGAATAAGGGCAGAGAGTGACTGGGTCCCAACTGGACACAGCCATGGGAAGCACTAGATGAAAGGAAATGCCCAGCTCACTGAGACAGGGGCCACGTCCCGAGTTGTACTAAGTACAAGAGACTAAAAAAAAAGTAAGCTGGAGTATGAGTTGGTATACAAGTAACTTGTAAGCTCATGTTCACACTGGCCATAAGACATAAAAAAAAACAAGAAAAAAATATGAACATATATACCCTGCTGTAACTAAATAAAAGCATAATGCATATAAATGAACATAGGGTACTTAGTGAACACTATTTTTGATCAAAAAAGCGTAAAGCCATCCCACCGCGACAAGGTGTACCCAGTTAGGACAGTACTTACACATGGTTAGGTTTTAATATTAGAAAGCGTAGGTACTTTCCCAATTATGTACACCTTGTCACGGTGGGAGGGCTTTAATCTTGTTTTGATCAAAAATAGTGTTTACTAAGTCCCCTATGTTCATTTATATGCATTGTGCTTTTATTTAGTTACAGCAGGGTATATATTCTTATTATTTTCTTTTTTGGTATTTTAAGTTCTCATCATTATTAGAACAGAGCTGACCACTGTGGCAATAAGGCAGGATGATAGGTGGTCACTATATAACAAATCCAAATCAGATATTTAGCACATAGACAATCAGATTATAACAAGTCAATCCTCAGGATAGAGTTTGCTGAAACCATGCCCGGCATTGAATGATAGCTGGTCCTGCACTGATTCACTGCAGTCATCTGTCAGTCAATGTTTCGGGTATGTACTGAGCAGAGTTTTGCTTGCCCTATATCTATGAATAAAAATCAGAGATTTTAGAGAGAAATAAAATATATTTCCTCACAACAGCTGGGCATTCAGAGTGGTGAACATAGAGCTTTAGAAAGCTATCAATTTTCAGATCGACCCCATATTATTTTTTTTTGCATGAGCGGTTCCTTTTAAAGGTTAAATTATGTATTACAAGAATATTTAAAGGAATATCAACTGTTTAAATTTATTAAAACTAATCATTTCTAAATCTTAAAATTACAATTAACAATTACTTATTTTGCAATATCAAAGTCTTTTTAGCATATACTATTCTGATGTATGGGTGGATTCAGAGGGGTAGAAATAAATGACATCTGATACTGACCTTAGAAATGAATTTTATCTTAGAAAATAAGTGCATGGAAGAACCACACTCACACATTATACTGTAGAATTAAAGCAGAACTAAATACTATTAAGGAGGTATTGAGTATCGCCATCTCTTGTGTAGTTTGCCATAGGGGTGCGTATTTCCTTACTATAGGTCAAGCTGCAATTAAAGCCTTATATGTTTATAATCTCTAAAGGTTGCCAATAAGTTTAATCACAAGAAAGAGTTCATCAATTGCAAACAAAAGGTATTGTAAACCTAGCCACATGCCAATGTGGGATACAATATGTGGGCAAAACAATACATGAGTTTCGTAGAAGAGTGGGCGAACATATGGGGGATATCAGGAATGATTGTGATACCCCCATTGCCAGACACATGAATGTACAGCACAGCTCTAACAGGAAAGCCATTTAATTTATGGGCATCCTAAAAGTCAAAGTATCTCCAGGAGGTGATAATCTAGACCGCATTCTGTTACAAAAGGAGGCAAGGATGATGTTTCATCTTAATGCTTGCCGTCCAGAGGGTCTGAATGACCAGATTAGTTTTGGTTGTTTTACATAGCTCCTTGGCTATGGAAACAGTTGGTTGTTTTGATCCTTGTGACAATTAGTCTGGCTCATTGACCATTAATAAAATTAATTTGCCCTTTTACTTTATCTGCCAAACCTTTAGCATGAGTCTTAAGCTGGCTTTCACGCTACGATATATCTAACAAGATGTCGGCGGGGTCACATCGTAAGTGACGCACATCCGGCATTTTTAGTTATATCGTAGCGTGTGTCAGCTATGAACGAGCAGAAATACTCACCTTTTCGTTCATCGTTGACACGTCACTCATTTTCTAAAAATCGCACGTCCTGTTGTTCATCGATCCCGTGGCAGCACACATTGCTCTATGTGACACCCCGGGAACGATGAACACAGATTACCTGCATCCCGCCGGCAATGTGGAAGGAAGGAGGTGGGTGGGATGTTTACGTCCCGCTCATCTTCACCCCTCCGCTTCTATTGGCTGGCTGCCGTGTGACATCGCGGTGACGCCGAACGTACCTCCCCCTCCAGGAAGTGGATGGTCGATGCCCACAGCGAGGTCGTTGGGAAGGTAAGTACCTGTGACTCGGGGTTACAGGATTGTGCGACACGGGCAATAAAGTTAGAGCCTATACTATTTCTTCCATCTGTGTTCTATACTGGCATATTGTCCAGGGGGGGTAGTATACTCAAGGCCACATACTGATCTGGGTTTCCACCTAATACCTCATATTCGTCTACATTTTCAAAGGTCACATGCATGGCCATTATTATTTCATCCATTACCCTTGACAGCATTTTCTTAATGTATGGAGCTACACAGCACAGATATAAGGTTATATCAGTCAGTGGTCTGGCCATAGTGAAGAAGTTTTTAATAAATTTCCTATAATATTTAGCAAACCAAGAAAATGCTGTAAGGCCTTAATGTTCTCCAGACTATCCCAACTTAAGATCACCTTCACCTTAGAGGGGTCCATCTTGAACCCTGACACCAAAATAATGTACCCCAAAAAAGGCAGTTCCTGGACAGCAAACACACACTTCTCCAATTTGGCATAGAGTTTGTTTGCCATAAGAATTGTAACACCTGTTTCAAATGTCCCTTGTGTGATTCAAAGTCCTGAGAGTAGATTAAAATGTCATCAAAGTAGATGACCTCTCTAATAGATGATCGAACACATCATTGGTGAAATGCTGGAAGACTGCAGGTGCGTTGGTTAACCCAAAGGGTATAACCAGGATCTCATAGTGCCCCTTCGGTGTATTAAAGGCAGTCTTCCTCTCCACCCCTTGATGAGGTTGCAGGTCCTCCTCAAGCTTTGAGATGAGAGGCACGTGATTTAGATCACAAATTGTTATTTGGTTGAGCTCCTGAAAATCTAGACATGATCGCAGCACACCATTCTTCTTTTTGACAAAAAAAAAAATCGGCTGCTATCGGTGAGGAGGAAGACTTAATGTGCTCCTTGGCCAAACTTTCCATAATTTATTCCTTAAGAGCCTGCCTCTCAGGTCTGGATAGATTATGCAATCTGCACTTTGGCAACCTAGCCCCCAGCCTCAACCTGATAGTGGAGTTGTACGGTCTGTGTTAAGCTAGCTTCCTGCAACCCTTCTCAGAGAATACATCTTGAAACTCCGATAAGGATTTGGAAATGATGGGCATGCCTATAGAGACACAGGTCCCTAGGCAGTGGGTCTTACAGTATGGGCTCCATTGGATGATATCCTAAGACCTCCAATCCACAACAGGGATGTGAAGAGTAAACCACGGGAATCCCAACGCAAACGATCCTGGCAGGTATTTGATTAACTGGCATGTAGGCAACTCACTGTACAGGACCCCCACCTAGTGTTTAATGTTATAGAGGCACTCCCTAACAGCACCCTTGGACAGGACAGGAGAGGTGAGTTAATAGCCACAATAGGAACCAGAGTGGGCAAGTTCAGCAACCTTAAGCCCACTGAATGGGCAAAGCTCTCATGTTACGTCACCGCCGGAGTCTGCTCCAGTGACTTCTGCTCCGATTGCTAGGCGACGCCGTGTTCCTGCCGTGGATGGTGCTGGTGATGGGAGAGGAGTCGATGTCAGGCGGCACCGGTGGGCGCAGGCTCCGATCATCCACTGGGCTGGGTTATCTTGGGATCTGCAATACCGCTGGCTGACTGTGGGTGGCATGTGTCTTCCAGCTGAAGTTGCCAGCGTTCAGCTACAGCCAATGGGAAGACACCACACCCTTCTTATTCCCCCTCCTGTCACATGACCACTGCGAGAGATAGTTCTGATTTTCCTGGCTCCTGTTACATCATATTCTATTTGGTTATTCCTGTGTGCTGACTTCTGCATGTTTTCTGACTATCCTCCTGCCTAGTGTTTCTGTACCTTGCTGCCCGATCTGGATTTGACCTCTTCTACATTTGCTGACTACGTCATTGCCTGCCGATTCTGTCCCTGTTCTGCTATTACTGGTTTGACCCTGCCTGATGACTACTCTCATCGGACTGCAGCCTTACACAGGTAGTGATCACCAAGGCCCTGTGTATTCCAAATCCCTGTATAGGGGTTAAAGGGTTTCAGGGTTCTGGGGGTCCGGCTTGGTGAGTGGCTTCCCTCTAGCCTCCCCATTACAGCCCATCTGAGTCTGTGGATCCAAGCAGGCATTACATCTCATCAATAATGTTGGCCCTGCCCCACTATCCAGAAAAACCTTTATGGTGACCTTAAGATCCCCAATAAATACCCTAGTGGGCAACAGACACTGAGTGACAGATATAGAGGATAAGCGTAGGACAAGGATGGAATCATCCAACCTCCCTGAGCCTAACAGTTTTTTGCTGGTCATCCCCCTTTCATAATGCAACGACATGCATTTACAGAGCAGCCAATTTTTCCCACAGAAAAAAAACATGCCCCCCAGATCTATGAGTATGGTGAGGCTCCTCCCACATGGGAGGTAGCACCAAGCTTGATGCGTTCCGCAGAAAAAGGGGAAGAGAGGTCCCTTGATGCACCATAGTTATGTAATAAAGACAAATATATGAAAAAAAATTGCTTTGTGTTCCTGGGTACACGGCCAATTTGTTCGGTTTTTATACAGAGGATACGACTATTCAGTTTTAATGTTTTTATCTCCAACAGATCATTATTATGATTGTCCATGGACAGTGTCTTTTTTTAGTTGTGTTATCTGTTTTATCTACCAGAACAGTTATCACTTGTTTTATTTACCAGGGCAAAACACCCCTTTTCCAAGAATGGTAAACTTTGCTCATGGGGAGACAGTTACAGTTATTCCACATACTGCTTTTATATGGTCTCTGAAAAGGGGAGAGAAAAAACGATCAAACGTCCATAAGGTGAAAAAGAAATCTTTTATTGACCAGTGCTGAAGTGGACACACAGATAAAATGTTAAAACACCAAACAAGGATCAACCGGCAATGAATATAGTCACAATATTTAACAGATGCCAGACCTTGGACAAGCATTAAATAACATAATGATGATATGTACATCGGCATACATGTAGATTTATAATGCGCATAACCACATATATCTCATAAATGTAGTGCTATAATACTAGCCCATATCACAAACAATAATACCGTCAAGAAAACAAGCATTCATAATGTGCTTGATCGTATATGTCATAGACACAGTACTACAGTGTTAGCCTATATTACAGACATTGCTGCTGTCAAAAGTCTGGCATAAGTCACGTGGATAAGTCTATGTATATGCACACCACTGTGTGATTATGGCAAAAGATATATATATATATCTTCACCACTATATGGGGGAGTAAAGAAGGGACGATAGCATAAGTCCCATAAGGCAGATGGGCCCAATTTGGCTCAATTTAACCCACCACATAGATCGAGGGTAGCGGTGAGTGATATATATATAAACACAAAGCGGCAAAAAGCTTACTAAATGTATAGCAGGATGGAGGGTGATTAAGCCAGAATCAGCTTACCAAAGGATAAGGGTGGCTGATATAAATATAAGCACCGAGCGGCAAAAGAGCTTACCACGTGTATGGCAGGATGGAGGGTGATCAAGCCGGAAGATCCGCCTACCCGACGGCCGTTTCGGCAACCGCCTTCGTCAGGGGGGGTGGAGCTATGCTGCCTGACCGGCTCTGATAAGGAGGGCATGCACCAATCGCGATCCGGCATCACTTTCGTGACGCATGCGTTGCCACAACAACCCGCGACGCCAGCCGAACACCGCGTCAAGGGCCGGTGACGTCAGATCACACCATGTGATCCGACGACACCCGCCCCCATAGACACAGCAATCCGGAGGACGCCGCGTGCAAGGAGGCACGCATGCGTACAAGTGGTCCACATGGTCCCCTCCCCCTTTCCATCCCTCCCCCCGTTTCCCCCCCATGCCCTATCTATATAGTGTATTAAGGTTTCTAGATTGTGACCTAATAGTATAGTCATCATTATTTTTCGTTTTTGGGTCATATGTTGGGTTGTGATGGATTTAGGGGCAAGTATGGGCGGCCATTGGATAGCAATATACTATATAATCTGATTTCGTAGGTAAGATAATTCCTACTAGTATATGGTTCCACATATTCTTAAATATAACTATGTACCATTTGAGTGCTTTTATGTATTGCTAGCTTATAGCCCGTTTATCATATACCCCTTTCCCCTTCCTTCCTTCCCCCCCCCCCCTCTCCCCCCCCTCCCCCTCTCCTTCCTTCCATACCATCATACATTATCATGAAACATCATGATTATCCATAACTGATATCTGCATTCATGTATAATCGGACTTGTTTTATATGTATATTGGTATATATTGGACTGATTCTTGTTTATATATATATACTGTGTTTATGCGATGTAATATATATTCCTTGTATAGTCCTCGATTACAACTATATGGCCTTCTGTCCATTTGTGATTATTATATTGTCGCTGATATATGATTATGTTTTATTACTATAGCTCTGATATTATTATGGTCTTATATATCCTGCACTCCTTAAATCAGTATGATTGCTGTATACTTGGAACCATAACTAAAAGTTCTGTATTGGAATTTAAACTGGGATCTATGATGCATGTATGTCCTATATGCCATGTAACAATATATACCAAGATCTCTTTGAGAACTCTCTATTAGCATTTAACATGATTCCCACTTATATATTTCACAACCGATCTCCATGTGGACCACTTGTACGCATGCGTGCCTCCTTGCACGCGGCGTCCTCCGGATTGCTGTGTCTATGGGGACGGGTGTCGTCGGATCACATGGTGTGATCTGACGTCACCGGCCCTTGACGCGGTGTTCGGCTGGCGTCGTGGGTTGTTGTGGCAACGCATGCGTCACGAAAGTGATGCCGGATCGCGATTGGTGCATGCCCTCCTTATCAGAGCCGGTCAGGCAGCATAGCTCCACCCCCCCTGACTAAGGCGGTTGCCGAAACGGCCGTCGGGTAGGCGGATCTTCCGGCTTTATCACCCTCCATCCTGCCATACACGTGGTAAGCTCTTTTGCCGCTCGGTGCTTATATTTATATCAGCCACCGTTATCCTTTGGTAAGCTGATTCTGGCTTAATCACCCTCCATCCTGCTATACATTTAGTAAGCTTTTTGCCGCTTTGTGTTTATATATATATAACTCACCGCTACCCTCGATCTATGTGGTGGGTTAAATTGAGCCAAATTGGGCCCATCTGCCTTATGGGACTTATGCTATCGTCCCTTCTTTACTCCCCCATATAGTGGTGAAGATATATATATATCTTTTGCCATAATCACACAGTGGTGTGCATATACATAGACTTATCCACGTGACTTATGCCAGACTTTTGACAGCAGCAATGTCTGTAATATAGGCTAACACTGTAGTACTGTGTCTATGACATATACGATCAAGCACATTATGAATGCTTGTTTTCTTGACGGTATTATTGTTTGTGATATGGGCTAGTATTATAGCACTACATTTATGAGATATATGTGGTTATGCGCATTATAAATCTACATGTATGCCGATGTACATATCATCATTATGTTATTTAATGCTTGTCCAAGGTCTGGCATCTGTTAAATATTGTGACTATATTCATTGCCGGTTGGTCCTTGTTTTGTGTTTTAACATTTTATCTGTGTGTCCACTTCAGCACTGGTCAATAAAAGATTTCTTTTTCACCTTATGGATCATTTTTTCTCTCCCCTTTTCACATTTCCATTATGCGATTTGTCCAGCATGGATATGTAGTCAATGGTTGCACTATATAAGGGATTTTTACTCATATTATCGTATGTATCACGATAAAAATGCAACCTTTTTTCCTGTGTGTTCTCTTTATTTATAACCTCCAGCATTTAACTGTGTTTGGCACAGACTTTTACACAGGCAATATGGACTACAGAGCTAAAGAATCTGCTTGGCTCCAACAAATTGATCAGGCTTTTAGTGGACCAACAGTTTTGATTTCGTCAGGAGGAGACCACGATTTGGAGGACCTTTGGTCTGAAATCCAACGCATGCTAATTAAACGTACCAGACTATGGTGGAATCGTATGTTTTTGGAAAAGTATCTATCACATAACCTCATTCCACGAGGGCTCCGTATTCGGGTCACTCCCAGTTTCATTGTGGATGATGATGCTTTCATTTGCAAATGGGAAGAAGCGTGTAACATATGTTCCTGTACATTGATGAAATTACTGATTGGGTTAAACTCTGATTCCCTCACTACATTGGACCAATCTTTGGATGAGAAACAGACACTGTTTCGCACACTATGTCCTGAGGACAAAATTTTGATGTATGAAACTCAGATTGAGAAAAAATTGGATACAATTGTAAAGAGGATCCATGAGGTCCAATTATCCAAATTTACTTGTGACAAAAAAGATTTTGCACAGAATTTGGTGTATTTTTGGAGGAAACCAGTGGGCAATTCTGGACGCACTAGTGAACTTACCTCTCATTCATCGGTCACTTCACTTAGTGACCAATCTGATACTGCCCCCCCTATGATCACAAGATCAGGGATACGGAGGAATCATAATTCCACTTACCGGCCATATAAACGTCCAACCTATGGCATTAAGAAATCAACTAACAAGGTAATTAATTTAAGTACCCACGAATTTACCCTTATGGATTTGGCTTTGTTAAACAAAGGTTTAACCTTTTCCCCTACAGCTCCCTTTGATGAATTCAATGCTATAAAAGACCTGCACATATTCGCCAGATCCATAATTTTTAAAAAACACTTCCATGATGAGACATTGCACTCCCTCTTCCCCTCTGTAGAGGAACAATCAGCTCTAAAAATTCTGGAAGAGTTGTCAGAGGAGCATTCCGGGGGGCAGGGGAGTGTAATTCCATCATGCATCAGACCCAAATCAAAAAAGTTTCCTCCTTTAAACTCATGTACCAATGTTGATTTATTTGTTCAGGTGGTTTCTCAACAATTCAACAAAATATCCCATAAGATTTCTCATGACAATCTCACCAGTCAAGAACGTAGAAGACTTAGAGAGATTCAACAGATACCTGACATAACAATGAAGCCAGCTGACAAAGGTGGCAACATTGTCATCTGGCCGATCTCACTATATGAAAAGGAGGCCTTTCACCAATTATATGACCACATTTGTTACAAAAAATGACATTTAATCCTTTATTATCTTTCAAAAAACAGTTATTAGATATCATTGGGGCGGCCATTGATGACAATGTTATCACCAAAGAATTAGGCACAGCATTACAAATATTAGAACCAACTATTGCCACCTTCTACCTTCTACCGAAGGTACATAAAAACATGCAAAACCCACCTGGGAGGCCGATTATATCCGGCTGTGGCAATTACCTAGAGAATGTCAACAAGTGGATTGATTATCATCTTCAACCACTTGTTGAATGCCTACCCTCTTTTTTGAAAGATACTGGGGATCTCTTAAGGAAAGTTGATGGCCTTTGTATCGGTGATGATACTGTCCTTGTTACTGGAGATATAGAATCATTGTACACCAGCATCAGACATCATGATGGTCTCTCTGCTGCCTGGTTTTTTCTCAATATGTCAAATTTATCAAAACCATTGGTCAACCTGGTCATGGAACTTCTACAGTTCTCACTCACCCATAACTTTTTTATTTTCAAGGGGTCCTTCTTCCTGCAGCTCCAGGGAACTGCGATGGGCGCATCCTTTGCGCCCTCTTATGCCAACTTGTTCCTGGGGCTGTGGGAGAGGGACCTCTTCCTGTCGGATCGGGAGTCGTCGATGGATCGTGTCCTTTTTTGGGCACGGTACATCGACGACATCTTCCTGATCTGGCAGGGACCTATTGATGACCTTCACCAATTTATGTTCCGTTTAAACCAAAATAATTATAACATTAAAATCACATATCATTGGTCCAATACGCAAGTTGAGTTCCTAGATGTTACCCTTAAGAAGGATAGTACCAACCATATCCAGACTGACTTGTACAGGAAACCCACCTCTACGAATGCACTCTTACATGCCTCCTCCGCTCATCCCAGACATATGATTCATGCTATTCTCATTGGCCAATTTTTGCGGCTTAGAAGAGTGTGTTCAACTGAAGCTGCTTTTGAGAAACAAGCTACTGATATGAAGCTACGCTTCAAAGAGAGAGGTTATAGTAATAGGGTGATAAAACGTGCCTATCATCGGGCTAAGTATTCCACTCGGGCATCTACACTATATAAATATACTGAAAAATCAAACTCTGATACTATACGTTTTATTACTAACTTCCATGCCCAATCAGTACCCATGATAAAATGTCTACAAGAAGCTTGGCCTATTCTGCAGGCCGATCCAATTTTGAATAAAATCCTCCCCTCTCGTCCTAAAGTCACCTTTCGACGGGCAAGGAATTTATATGATACTTTGATCCACAGCCACCATCAAGGTGATTCACAGCAAACTCTCATCAAGGTTGATAGAATTATTCCTAGACAGGGATGTGTACCATGTGGCAGGTGTGTCGCATGTCCTAATATTGATACTAGCGATACATTCACAGATTCATCAGGACGTAAGAAATATCGTATTAAAAAGTTTATAACATGCAGCACAAAAGCAGTCATCTACCATGCTATGTGTCCTTGTCCTAAAATTTATATTGGACTGACCACTCGCCAATTTAAGACACGCGTCCGCGAACATGTATTGGGTATTATAGCAGCATCTGGCCAAGCGGACTTATCTTCTCTAAAGACATTACCTAAACACTTTCGTGAATATCACAACTGCAACGCCTCCCTACATAGAGTCAAAGGCATTGACTCTATTGACATCTCCATTAGGGGTGGGCCAGTTGGCAAATGGTTGGCACAAATGGAAACCCGATGGATTTGGACACTCTCAACTCTACATCCATCGGGTTTGAATGAGAACATTAGCTTTGCCCCATTTTTATAGTTTAATGTTTTCCCTATATACATTTTCCCTCATGTGGGTCTCCTTCATGATTTTTAATATATACTCTTCATGTTTCCTTGTTTTTACTTGGTTTTAATTGCACCTTTTTCTATGCTGCTCTTTGTAGGCTCGCTGACTAGTGTAATGGGCACTAATTTTGGAACTTGTTTCTCGGACATATCTACATTCCGGATTCCAGAAGAATAGGATTCTAAGGACCACGCATCCATCCTTCCCCCCCCTCCCCCCCCCCTTCTTCCTCCTTCCTTCCCCTCCCCCTTTCCATCCCTCCTCCCGTTTCCCCCCCCCCATGCCCTATCTATATAGTGTATTAAGGTTTCTAGATTGTGACCTAATAGTATAGTCATCATTATTTTTCGTTTTTGGGTCATATGTTGGGTTGTGATGGATTTAGGGGCAAGTATGGGCGGCCATTGGATAGCAATATACTATATAATCTGATTTCGTAGGTAAGATAATTCCTACTAGTATATGGTTCCACCTATTCTTAAATATAACTATGTACCATTTGAGTGCTTTTATGTATTGCTAGCTTATGGCCCGTTTATCATATACCCCTTCCCCCCCCCCTCCCCTCCCCCTCCCCCCCCTCTCCCTCCCCTTCCTTCCATACCATCATACATTATCATGAAACATCATGATTATCCATAACTGATATCTGCATTCATGTATAATCTGACTTGTTTTATATGTATATTGGTATATATTGGACTGATTCTTGTTTATATATATACTGTGTTTATGCGATGTAATATATATTCCTTGTATAGTCCTCGATTACAACTATATGGCCTTCTGTCCATTTGTGATTATTATATTGTCGCTGATATATGATTATGTTTTATTACTATAGCTCTGATATTATTATGGTCTTATATATCCTGCACTCCTTAAATAAGTATGATTGCTGTATACTTGGAACCATAACTAAAAGTTCTGTATTGGAATTTAAACTGGGATCTATGATGCATGTATGTCCTATATGCCATGTAACAATATATACCAAGATCTCTTTGAGAACTCTCTATTAGCATTTAACATGATTCCCACTTATATATTTCACAACCGATCTCCATGTGGACCACTTGTACGCATTCGTGCCTCCTTGCACGCGGCGTCCTCCGGATTGCTGTGTCTATGGGGACGGGTGTCGTCGGATCACATGGTGTGATCTGACGTCACCGGCCCTTGACGCGGTGTTCGGCTGGCGTCGCGGGTTGTTGTGGCAACGCATGCGTCACGAAAGTGATGCCGGATCGCGATTGGTGCATGCCCTCCTTATCAGAGCCGGTCAGGCAGCATAGCTCCACCCCCCCTGACTAAGGCGGTTGCCGAAACGGCCGTCGGGTAGGCGGATCTTCCGGCTTGATCACCCTCCATCCTGCCATACACGTGGTAAGCTCTTTTGCCGCTCGGTGCTTATATTTATATCAGCCACCGTTATCCTTTGGTAAGCTGATTCTGGCTTAATCACCCTCCATCCTGCTATACATTTAGTAAGCTTTTTGCCGCTTTGTGTTTATATATATATCACTCACCGCTACCCTCGATCTATGTGGTGGGTTAAATTGAGCCAAATTGGGCCCATCTGCCTTATGGGACTTATGCTATCGTCCCTTCTTTACTGCCCCATATAGTGGTGAAGATATATATATATCTTTTGCCATAATCACACAGTGGTGTGCATATACATAGACTTATCCACGTGACTTATGCCAGACTTTTGACAGCAGCAATGTCTGTAATATAGGCTAACACTGTAGTACTGTGTCTATGACATATACGATCAAGCACATTATGAATGATTGTTTTCTTGACGGTATTATTGTTTGTGATATGGGCTAGTATTATAGCACTACATTTATGAGATATATGTGGTTATGCGCATTATAAATCTACATGTATGCCGATGTACATATCATCATTATGTTATTTAATGCTTGTCCAAGGTCTGGCATCTGTTAAATATTGTGACTATATTCATTGCCGGTTGGTCCTTGTTTGGTGTTTTAACATTTTATCTGTGTGTCCACTTCAGCACTGGTCAATAAAAGATTTCTTTTTCACCTTATGGACGTTTCATCGTTTTTTCTCTCCCCTTTTCACATTTCCATTATGCGATTTGTCCAGCATGGATATGTAGTCAATGGTTGCACTATATAAGGGATTTTTACTCATATTATCGTATGTATCACGATAAAAATGCAACCTTTTTTCCTGTGTGTTCTCTTTATTTATAACCTTTTATATGGTCTCTGGTAGAGATGGGCAATCCTGAACTGTAAAGTTCGGGAATTGTACTGATCACATAGTGATCGTGTACACGATCCCGATCATGAGCTTTCCTGGAAAGCTCATGTTAAAATTCGGGTTCAGTTCGGGTCCAGGGGCTGTGAAAAGAAGCCCATTTTTAAAAAACATTATGGTCATACTTACAGGTCCCGCGACTAGAGTTGAGCGCGGTTCGCGGTTCGAGGTTCTCCAGTTCGCGGCTTGAGTGATTTTGTGGGCTGTTCTAGATCGAACTAGAACTCGAGCTTTTTGCTAAAGCTCGATAGTTCTAGATACGTTCGAGAACGGTTCTAGCATCAAAAAGACCAGCTAATTACTAGCTGGCTTTCCGCTGTAATAGTGTGAATCACTCTGTGACTCACACTATTATGACATTTCAGCGTATAGTGTGCGGGAACAGCGCATTCAGATCACTGCTGTATGGATAATGGTGATCTCCATTTTTTTTTTTTTCCTTGTCTTCCTTCCCTAAGCGCGCGCGTGTAGTGGGGCGGGCCAGCATGTCAGCCAATCCCAGACACACACACAGCTAAGTGGACTTTTAGCCAGAGAAGCAACGGCATGTGTGATAGGATGTCCATGTCACATGTCCCTGCATTATAAAACCGGACATTTTCCTCCAGCACGCCATTATCTGCCTTCTGCGTCCTTGGTGTCAGTCATCACTGGCGTAGCTTCTGTCTCCGATACTGCTGTGTACGCTCCATACACAGCGCTGGAAGGAATAGGGATAGCACTTTCTATCAGTTTTTTTAAGGGCTAATACCGGCAGGGTCAGAGGCATAGGTGACAGGTCTGTGAAAACAGAGTTTAACAGCTACACAAGATGACAGCGTCTGTGTAGCTAAGGTCAGGGATTTCCTCGCTGCATTTCCCCATTAGGAGGGATAGAAAGGAAGGCTTCCATTCCTCTACCCAGAGACCCACAACCCTGCCACTGTATCCTCCTGCCCTTTGCACTCTCAAACTCATTGTTACTAAGCCATTATACTAGCAAACACTGAGGAAACTTACTGGCATCCTAAACGTGGCTATTGGACTTCTGTATTGTCCCACTAGTGCAAAGATATTTGCAGCACGTCTGCCTGCATTGCACACTCAAACTCATTGTTACTTACTAAGACATTATAATACCAAAAATTGAGTAAACTTAGTGGCATACAAGAAGTGGCTGTTGTACTCCATTAGTGCCCCACTTGTGCAAATCTATGTGCAGCACCTCTGCATGACACCCTCATGCACATTTTGCTACACTAATTTTATAGCAAAGTCAGGGAATTCATTGCTGCATTTGATAATTCTGAGGGATAGAAAGTGATGCTTCCTTTAGCTTTTCCTTCTGTTCATAGACAGTATCTCCAAGTCCACACCCGAAGAGCAATTTCCCCTCCACGTCTAAGTGTGGAGAGGCAGCTAGTGCGCATGCATGTGCCGATTTACCCCAGCTGCAGCCTAACTACAGTTTTTTGCCTAGTGAGTATGCTCAGCCTGACTGTGCCATTCCTGAGGCTAAGTCTTCATTTCGGGATACAGCGCATGCTCCCACACTTAGTGCGAAAAGCCTCTTTGCACAGGTACTTGCATTCCGTGCCAGGTCTAAGTCCTGTTTTGTGCCTAGACACCATGCTAAAGCTGATAGTCTTTTTTCAGAGACTGTATTTCATGCAACTGACCATGGTCAGGCACTTACTGCATCAGAGACTAGGTCCGGTAATGAACTCTTTAACCCTGCCCCTGATGTGGGGGGCCCATATAGACCACAGGCCATCAGGTGTCCTGACGATGTGGCTAGGCCACTCCCAAATGGCTTGCAGAGGCCCGCCCCTATGACTTGTCACCTCATTATTGATGGTCAGACGATAACTGGTGAGGTGTTTGTGTCGTGGCAGCCATGAGGTCATTATTGAAGTTTCGGTTCCAAATAGGACGCTAGTTATGCCACTCATGACGTGTCACTCTGCTTTTGTCTCCAGGAGGTGCATTGTGGTCCACCCTGGTTTGGGGCGGACCAAGGTTATAAAACGGGCTGGAGACAACAAGGAGGTGCGCAGTCTTCTGTTATGCTCCGAAAGAGCACACCTCCATGTGTTGAACCCATTGCGGCTTTAGGCCAGAGGTAGGCAGGGATAGGGCGTTGATGCAGGCCACCACCACAGTTGGTAACGTAGAACGGTTAAGACCAGCTCCTGTCCTACAAGTCCTGCTTGTGCAGCCCAGTGGCATTAACAGGCCTGCTGCTGCTGATGTGCCTGCTGTCCACAGGTGTGGCCCCAATGCACACGGTCAGCGTACTGAATGGCCCCTGTGATGTTAACAGGGAGTTCCTGGGCTGGGTGGGCGTGTGGACCATGTGACGCTAACAGGGCTCCTAGTCTCCAGATCCGAATGGCGTCTAACTCAGTTCAGGCAACTATTAGTTTTATAGCCACACAGATCTGTATCCTCCATCTAACCTTCCAGTTGCCAACCTCTCCTTTTCCATCTGGGAGCACGGTGGACATTGACTGCTGATGGGGATATATACCTTTCTCTTTCTTTTCTTATTAATTTTCGTTATATAGTGGTAACATAGTATATACCACCTTATCCAGATCTGCCAGTCCCACCGTAACAGATGGTGTTTCTTCATCAAATGTTACTTTTGCTTAACCACCAAACCCACGGACAAAAACTTTTTTCCCCTTTCCAACACAACTGTTCCCCTTTCCACCAGCATCTGTCCTTTTTTAACTCATTTTGTATATGACCAAAAGTGCAACTCTGCAGGGACACCGTACTCAATGCCATCTCAGCACAGCAGCCAGCCCTCGGTCCCTCAGATGTGGACAAGTAAAAGACCATTTCCTCCTATCCATGACAAAGCGTTGAGATTCACTCTGTGCAGCACTGGTGTTTACTGGAAAAGCAGATCTAAGAATCCGTACCACCTTCTGCAGATACTCCTGTATACGTGCGTCCCTTTCTATGGCAGGAATTATTTCGCCAAATTTTGTCTTGTACCGGGGATCTAACAGTGTGGCAACCCAGTAGTTAGCATTACTTCGAATTCGTACAATCCGAGGGTCATGTTGTAGGTAGTGCAGCAAGAAGGCGCTCATGTGTCTTGTGCATCCAGGAGGACCAAGTCCTTGGTGTGTTGGTGGCAGAGAGGTGAGAATTGTGCCTCCTTCCTCTGCCCTCTCCCCCCAACCTCGCACAACCTAACCCCAACCTCGCACAACCTAAATGTGAGCAAGCTCTCACTCATCTGCTGAGTCTTCCATGCCCATTGCCAGTTCGTCCTCCATTTCTTCATGGGCTCCTGCACCTTCCTCAACAATTTTTGCACATACTATGCGCCCTTGTTAATCCCTCTCCCCCACCGTCCCTTGACTTCCGCCTAGGTGCCGCTCACCGTCTGGACCTTGTAGATCTTATTATCCCTTCTGCATATGACTCCTCCTGTACTTTCTCCCCTTCCTCTTGGACCAACACCTGACTCCGAATAATGCATACAGTGTGCTCCATCTTGTAGATGACCAGACTTGTCACGCTGAGAATGGCATCGCTAGTGCTAAAGATCTTCGTCGATATTTGTAAACTGTGTAGAAGGGTGCATAGGTCCTTGATCTGACACCACTCCAGCATTGTGATCTGCACCACCTCTGGATCAAGTTAGCCCAGGGTATACGTC
The DNA here is from genome assembly GCF_048569485.1 of Anomaloglossus baeobatrachus. NCBI lineage: Eukaryota > Metazoa > Chordata > Amphibia > Anura > Aromobatidae > Anomaloglossus > Anomaloglossus baeobatrachus. Next base: position 33,310,123 of record NC_134353.1, read on the forward strand.
ATACCATATTTCAGCAGGGCTCTGCGGTGCTGCCACAGATGCTGCAACATGTGCAGATTCAAATTCCTGCATGTCAGAACATCGCTTTTCAGGTGTTTAACCGCCAGACCATAAGACTTCAGGAGCGATGAAAGTTGTGGAGCTGCTGGGTGCGAAGGATGAAAGTGAGCACATAGCAGCGTGCCCGCTGCACAAGGCCATGTAGGAAGGTATTTTAAAAATTGCTGGAGAATCAGATTCAACACGTGAGCCATATAAGGCACGTGTGTCACATTGCCCTGACGAAGGGCCGCAGACAGGTTTGCATCATTGCCGCACACGGCTGTTAAGTCACCAACGTAGTCAACTCAATCAATTTGTACTCCGGTTGCCAGGTGACAACGTGTTCCTTTCGTGCATAGTGCTGATGATGGGAAAGGAGTCGATGCCAGCGGCGCAGGTGGACGCAGGTTATGCTCACCCACTGGGCTGCGTTACCTTGACAGATGCAGAACCACAGGCTGAATGTAGGTGGTGGGTATCTCACAGATGAAGTACCATCATTCAGCTACAACCAATGGGAATACACTGCACCCTTTTTTTTAGGCCCCTCCTGTCTGCAGACCACTGCCAGACAAAGCTATGAGCCTCTTGTTACTGTTACCCCCAGTTTAGTTTTATGAGTTTGTGTGCTTGTTACCTGACTACGTTTCCTGCTTGCTGTTTATGTACCTCGTTGGCCGATTCGCATTTCACCTCTGCTTGTTTTCTGATTAAGTCCTGGTCATCCCATTCTGTTCCTCTTCCTCAATTAATGTTTTGACCCTGCATGACTACTATTCTCTGGAACTGCAGCCTTCCACAGGTATTGATCAACTTGGGAACTGTGTAATTCCTAATCACTGTATAGGGGTTAAAGGGTTTCAGGGTTCTGGGTGTCCAGCTTGGCGAGTGGCTTCCCTCTAGCCTATCCTTTACAGCCCATCTGAGTGTGTCGATCCAGGCAGGCGTTACACCGTGCCCTGGTCAGAAGGCCATGTAGGCCGGGATAGTGTTTTAAAAATTGCTGGACAACCAGGTTCAACACGTGAGCCATACAAGGCACGTGTGTCACATTGCCCTGAAGAAGGGTCGCAGACTGGTTTGCATCATTGTCGCACCCGGCCTTCCCTGGCTGCTGGTTGAGTGGAGACAACCATTGATGAAACTCGGTCTCACTCTCCAGAGCTATAGGAGAGAAGCTCTGCATCACCGATATATAGGTGCTCAGGGAAAAAGATATCCAATTAAAAGAGTATCCCGGCACACTATTACTCCCAAATGAAGAAAATCATGCAACTGTTCATAATGCAAAAAAATTTTATTTTTATTTTTATGTGCTGCAAAAAATGAATTGCTGGTTCGTCCAATTTAGTCGACGTTTCGGCTTTAGGCCTTTGTCAGACTGGACTTTATCTGAACATGAACAAAAACACAAATCAATTTCATATATACATAATTGACAGCATGAAGAACAATTTCCAACACCATGTTACAATGTTAATACACGAATGACATCATGGTGGAGTAGAGACATGCTATATCATATTACAGTACAATATTGTGGTTAGGGGATACAATCACCCTCTATTCATATAATACAATACATTTAGAACATATACTACATAGTGGTATAAATATGCTCTGTATACTATGGGAAATCTCTCGATTCGTGCTCATGTGACAGTGGTAAATTATGAATGGAAGACCGACCAAAGAAAGAAAGGCAAGAAAAGAGGTAAGAGACTGAAGTAGAGGATCAGAGAAAAAAATATATTCAGAACGCCTGGAAGGACTATGAGAGAAGCGATCAAGGGGGGTCTCGTGTGTCACTCACCAATATGGGTATGTCAATATGCAGTCATAACAAGGCGTCAGCCAAAAAATAAATGGCAAGGAAATTACGGCAATAGTGAGATGAGCTGTAACAAAGAAAAAATGCATAAGGCCAGATTCATATATACATGGATTAATATGGGGACGGTCAGTGACTATTAGGTACCTGTCATTAAAATAGTATGTTCATGCTGATAATCTATGGTAGCTTTGGATATCCCAAATACATGTGTCATGTGCTATATAGAAGACGTTATCTCCCCAATGGGTGGGTAACTGGTTCCTGTACCTCAATGACAAGAGAACTTCATAAACATAGATGCAAGACTTCATGCCAAAGGTGAATCAATATTACCTTATACGGGTATATATGTGTATGAGTTAAAAATAGATGGATGACACACCTGTAATAACGTAAAAGACGATACTGGTTATTGCTGAGGTGCAGAACAGTATCTGATATGTGTGGGCTTCTAGGATAAAGAGAAACCAAACACATAACACCGTATTCAGTATTATACCATAATGTTGTTAGTGAATAAGAAACGTTAAGTTTATTACCTATTGGTCAGGCCGACTATATGAAATATCTCCGGAAAAAAACGGAATTGCCAAGGGCCGTAACCTTAGGGTCACAAAAAAGACGTTAAAGAGGTTGCAGGAGGACATTCCATATAACAACTAAAGGAGAGGTTAAGAGAACCCCCTATGAAAAGAATAAGGTAATTAGCTGTTCCTATATCTCTAGCGGTAAATGAGTGTTGCTACTCAATAGAAAAAGGCAGGTGCCATGTGTATAATATCGCCGGTTGAACCGGAATCGCCAGTGGCCGTTACCTTTAGAACATAAAGAGAGGGAATGAGGGAAAACACAGGCAGTACATAGGAGTCATAGATAAAAGAAGGAGAAGGAGGTTGGTTGCCATTACTTACCGCGCTGGTGCTGGACGTGCGGTCTTTGAGTGAGCGGTTCTGCACTGAGGATTGCTCCGGCGTGCAGGCATTATAAAGGAAGTGTGGGTGTGTACTAGTATAACAACATCCTGTCTGTGGAACACAGGAGGTCCGGCTGGTGGAGCGCACGCCGTGCGCACGCGCGCACAGCACGTCTCTCCGGCCCGGCCCCCTGTCAGTACGTCACATTGGCAAGTCACTTCCTGGCTGTGGAATCACTCTCCAGAGCTAACCGTCCACAATTCCTCAGCGGTGTCTCACATTTCCCATACATTTCAAAGTAAACATTTGACCGCCTGATGGCATTGAGCTCTTCTGCCAGCATAGTAAGTAGGTGTGTGGGATTCCTTGGGTGCAGTTACAAGGAAGGGTGGACTGACCACACAGGGTTTGGGCCGAGGTGGAGGACCCACACGAGGTTGAGGAGGCAGAAGCAGTGGAGGAACTTGTACATACAGAGGAAGGATTGACACACAAGTCGTGGGGACGGCAAGACTTGTACAGCAAACCCTTCTCCATCTCTCACCATAGTTACCCAGTGCACAGTCAGCAACATGTAACTCCCCTGTCCATGCTTACTGGTCCAAGTATCTGTGGTGAAATGCACCCTGTCACACACAGTTTCTCAAGGAATCGGTGAGGTTGTGTGCAACCTGCTGTGGTAGCGCGGGCATGCCTTTCTTGGAGAAGGAGTGACGACTGGCCATCGGCTCTTGGAGCACTGCAATGGGCATAAGGTCTCGAAAATCCTCGGTCTCAAAAGGGTGTAAAGGCAGCCTTTCTGTTGCCAACAAGTTGAGGATGATGAAACTCAACCTCTTAGTCATGTCATGCCCTTCGAAAATCATGTAAAACACAGCGAGGGGACTCCAACCACAGTCTCCCTCGTTTCCACTAATTGGGCCACACACACCCCACTTGACTGGCATCACTTGACCCCCCTTTTCAAAATGAAAAAGATGATTTGCATGAAGCACTCTCAAAAATACGTGTGCCTTTCACGTCCCCTGGATGACCCAGGGGAAGAAAAGTCCTCTGAGAGCCATGACTTGTTCATCTTGGTTCTTTTTTCAAAAGCGAGGGGACTCCAACCACAGTCTCCCTTGTTTCCACTAATTGGGCCACACACACCCCACTTGACTGGCATCACTTGACCCCCCTTTTCAAAATGAAAAAGATGCTTTGCATGAAGCACTCTCAAAAATACGTGTGCCTTTCACGTCCCCTGGATGACCCAGGGGAAGAAAAGTCCTCTGAGAGCCATGACTTGTTCATCTTGGTTCTTTTTTCAAAAGCGAGGGGACTCCAACCACAGTCTCCCTTGTTTCCACTAATTGGGCCACACACACCCCACTTGACTGGCATCACTTGACCCCCCTTTTCAAAATGAAAAAGATGCTTTGCATGAAGCACTCTCAAAAATACACGTGCCTTTCACGTCCCCTGGATGACCCAGGGGAAGAAAAGTCCTCTGAGAGCCATGACCTGTTCATCTTGCTTCTTTTTTCAAAAGCAAGGGGACTCCAACCACAGTCTCCCTCGTTTCCACTAATTATGCCACAGACACCCCACTTGACTGGCATCACTTGATCCCCCTTTTCAAAATGAAAAAGATGCTTTGCATGAAGCACTCTCAAAAATACGCGTGCCTTTCACGTCCCCTGGATGACCCAGGGGAAGAAAAGTCCTCTGAGAGCCATGACTTGTTCATCTTGGTTGTTTTTTCAAAAGCGAGGGGACTCCAACCACAGTCTCCCTCGTTTCCACTAATTGGGCCACACACACCCTACTTGACTGGCATCACTTGATCCCCCTTTTCAAAATGAAAAAGATGCTTTGCATAAAGCACTCTCAAAAATACTCGTGCCTTTCACGTCCCCTGGATGACCCAGGGGAAGAAAAGTCCTCTGAGAGCCATGACTTGTTGATCTTGGTTCTTTTTTCAAAAGCGATGGGACTCCAACCACAGTCTCCCTCGTTTCCACTAATTGGGCCACACACACCCTACTTGACTGGCATCACTTGATCCCCCTTTTCAAAATGAAAAAGATGCTTTGCATGAAGCACTCTCAAAAATACGCGTTTTTTTTTCATGTCCCCTGGATGACCAAGGGGAAGAAAAGTCCTCTGAGAGCCATGACTTGTTCATCTTGGTTCTTTTTTCAAAAGCGAGGGGACTCCAACCACAGTCTCCCTCATTTCCACTAATTAGGCCACACACACCCCACTTGACTGGCATCACTTGACCCCCCTTTTCAAAATGAAAAAGATGCTTTGCATGAAGCACTCTCAAAAATACACGTGCCTTTCACGTCCCCTGGATGACCGTGAGGAAGAAAAGTCCTCTGAGAGCCATGACTTTTTCATCTTGGTTCTTTTTTCAAAAGCGAGGGGACTCCAACCACAGTCTCCCTCGTTTCATCTAATTGGGCCACACACACCCCACTTGACTGTCATCACTTGATCCCCCTTTTCAAAATGAAAAAGATGCTTTGCATGAAGCACTCTCAAAAATACGTGTGCCTTTCACGTCCCCTGGATGACCCAGGGGAAGAAAAGTCCTCTGAGAGCCATGACTTGTTCATCTTGGTTCTTTTTTCAAAAGCGAGGGGACTCCAACCACAGTCTACCTTGTTTCCACTAATTGGGCCACACACACCCCACTTGACTGGCATCACTTGACCCCCCTTTTCAAAATGAAAAAGATGCTTTGCATGAAGCACTCTCAAAAATATGCGTGCCTTTCACGTCCCATGGATGACCCAGGGGAAGAAAAGTCCTCTGAGAGCCATGACTTGTTCACCTTGGTTCTTTTTTCAAAAGCGAGGGGACTCCAACCACAGTCTCCCTCGTTTCCACTAATTGGGCCACACACACCCCACTTGACTGGCATCACTTGACCCCCCTTTTCAAAATGAAAAAGATGCTTTGCATGAAGCACTCTCAAAAATACGCATGCCTTTCACGTCCCCTGGATGACCCAGAGGAAGAAAAGTCCTCTGAGAGCCATGACTTGTTCATCTTGGTTCTTTTTTCAAAAGCGAGGGGACTCCAACCACAGTCTCCCTCGTTTCCACTAATTGGGCCACACACACCCCACTTTACTGGCATCACTTGATCCCCCTTTTCAAAATGAAAAAGATGCTTTGCATGAAGCACTCTCAAAAATACGTGTGCCTTTCACGTCCCCTGGATGACCCAGGGGAAGAAAAGTCCTCTGAGAGCCATGACTTGTTCATCTTGGTTCTTTTTTTAAAAGCGAGGGGACTCCAACCACAGTCTACCTTGTTTCCACTAATTGGGCCACACACACCCCACTTGACTGGCATCACTTGACCCCCCTTTTCAAAATGAAAAAGATGCTTTGCATGAAGCACTCTCAAAAATATGCGTGCCTTTCACGTCCCATGGATGACCCAGGGGAAGAAAAGTCCTCTGAGAGCCATGACTTGTTCACCTTGGTTCTTTTTTCAAAAGCGAGGGGACTCCAACCACAGTCTCCCTCGTTTCCACTAATTGGGCCACACACACCCCACTTGACTGGAATCAGTTGACCCCCCTTTTCAAAATGAAAAAGATGCTTTGCCTGAAGCACTCTCAAAAATACGCATGCCTTTCACGTCCCTTGGATGACCCAGAGGAAGAAAAGTCCTCTGAGAGCCATGACTTGTTCATCTTGATTCTATTTTCAAAAGCGACGGGACTCCAACCACAGTCTCCCTCGTTTCCACTAATTGGGCCACACACACCCCACGTGACTGGCATCACTTGACCCCCCTTTTCAAAATGAAAAAGATGCTTTGCATGAAGCACTCTCAAAAATACGCGTGCCTTTCACGTCCCCTGGATGACCCAGAGGAAGAAAAGTACTCTGAGAGCCATGACTTGTTCATCTTGGTTGTTTTTTCAAAAGCGAGAGGACTCCAACCACAGTCTCCCTCGTTTCCACTACTTGGGCCACACACACCCCACTTGACTGGCATCACTTGATCCCCCTTTTGAAAATGAAAAAGATGCACTCACAAAAATACGCGTGCCTTTCACGTCCCCTGGATGACCCAGGGGAAGAAAAGTCCTCTGAGAGCCATGACTTGTTCATCTTGGTTCTTTTTTCAAAAGCGAGGGGACTCCAACCACAGTCTCCCTCGTTTCCACTAATTGGGCCACACACACCCCACTTGACTGGCATCACTTGACCCCCCTTTTCAAAATGAAAAATATTCAAAAAGGGGACAAAAACTGAGCCGGGAAATTATAGGCCGGTAAGTTTAACCTCTACGGTTGGTAAAATCCTTGAGGGTTTCTTGAGAGATGCTATACTGGAGTATCTCAAGAAAAATAACCTTATGACAGAGTATCAACATGGGTTTATGAGGGATCGATCCTGTCAAACTAATTTGATCAGCTTCTATGAAGAGGTAAGTTCAAGCCTGGACCAGGGAAATGCAGTGGATGTTGTGTATATGGACTTTTCAAAAGCTTTTGATACGGTGCCACACAAAAGGTTGGTACATAAAATGAGAATAATGGGGATAGGGGAAAATATTTGTAACTGGGTTAAAAACTGGCTCAGTGATAGGAAACAAAGGGTGGTTATTAATGGTACGTACTCGGACTGGGTCTCAGTTCATAGTGGGGTACCACAGGGGTCAGTATTGGGCCCGCTTCTTTTCAACATATTTATAAATGACCTTGTTGGGGGCATGCGGAGTAGAATTTCAATATTTGCAGATGATACTAAACTCTGCAGGGTAATCAATACAGAGGAGGATAAATTTATATTACAGGGAGATTTATGTAAATTGGAGGATTGTGCTGAGAAGTGGCAATTGAAGTTTAATGTAGATAAATGTAAGGTCATGCACTTGGGTAGAGGAAATAACATTTATGATTATGTACTTAATTGTAGAACACTGGGTAAAACAGACACAGAAAAAGACTTGGGTGTATGGGTGGATGGTAAACTTCACTTTAGTGGACAGTGTCAGGCAGCTGCTGCCAGGGCTAATAAAATAATGGGATGTATTAAAAGAGGTATAAGTGTTCATGAAAAAAATATAGTTCTACCTCTGTACAAGTCACTAGTGCGACCGCACGTAGAATACTGTGTACAATTCTGGTCACCGATATATAAGAAGGACATAACTGAACTGGAGAGGGCGCAAAGAAGAGCGACCAAGATTATTAGAGGAATGGGGGGGCTGCAATACGAAGACAGGTTATTAAACTTGGGTTTATTTAGTCTGGAAAAACGAAGGCTTAGGGGAGATCTAATCACAATGTATAAATATATGAGGGGACAGTACAGAGACCTTTCCAAAGATCTATTTACACCTAGGCCTGCGACTAGAACACGGGGGCATCCGCTACGTCTTGAGGATAGAAGGTTTAATCATAATCACAGACGAGGATTCTTTACTGTACGAGCAGTGAGACTATGGAATTCTCTGCCGCATGATGTTGTAATGAGTGATTCACTACTAACATTTAAGCAGAGCCTGGATGCCTTTCTTGAAAAATTTAATATAACCAGTTATGTATATTAGATTTTATGACAGGGTATTGATCCAGGGAACTAGTCTGATTGCCGGATGTGGAGTCAGGAAGGAAATTTTTTCCCCATTGGAACTTGTTTGCCACATTGGGGTTTTTTGCCTTCCTCTGGATCAACATGTTAGGCTACGGGTTGAACTAGATGGACTTAGAGCCTCCCTTCAACCTTAAAACTATGATACTATGATACTATGCTTTGCATGAAGCACTCTCAAAAATACGTGTGCCTTTCACGTCCCCTGGATGACCCAGGGGAAGAAAAGTCCTCTGAGAGCCATGACTTGTTCATCTTGGTTATTTTTTCAAAAGCGAGGGGACTCCAACCACATTCTCCCTCGTTTCCACTAATTGGGCCACACACACCCCACTTGACTGGCATCACTTGATCCCCCTTTTCAAAATGAAAAAGATGCTTTGCATGAAGCACTCTCAAAAATACGCGTGCCTTTCACGTCCCCTGGATGACCCAGGGGAAGAAAAGTCCTCTGAGAGCCATGACTTGTTCATCTTGGTTCTTTTTTCAAAAGCGAGGGGACTCCAACCACAGTCTCCCTCATTTCCACTAATTGGGCCACACACACCCCACTTGACTGGCATCAGTTGACCCCCCTTTTGAAAAAGAAAAAGATGCTTTGCATGAAGCACTCTCAAAAATACGCGTGCCTCTCGCCTTCCCTGGCTGACCCAGGGGAAGAAAAGTCCTCTGAGAGCCATGTCCACATTGTCAGTGGACAGACACGTGTGCTTATCTGCCAGCAGACCCCCAGCAGCACTGAAGACAGGTTTCGAGAGAACACTGGCTGCAGGACACGACAGGATCCCCAAGCCGTACGTGGCAAGCTAAGTCAATTTATCCAGATTGGAAGCCTAAAATGAGCAGGGCGCAAGTTGCACAGTAATGGCATCGACGTTTCCTTGCATATACTCATATATCTGTGTGTCCTCCTCTTTTTCCTTGTCCAGCTCTTTTGTTTTCGCATGAGTATATGTCCTTGTCACTTTCCCATGTGTTTGTGTTGTGTTGTGAGTTGTTTGTCACCTTTTGGACACCTTTGAATGTGTTTTCTAGGTGTTTTTATGTGTTTGTGAATGCCTGCCATTGTTTCCTATGCAATTCGAGTTCGGTTTCTCGAACGTTCGACGAACGGAACTCGAACGGGACCTCCGTTCGGCGAACCGAACTCGAGCTGAACCACGACCGGTTCGCTCATCTCTACCCGCGACACGTCCTGCAGACTGTCTCCCGGCCGCTTCTTCTTCCGCATCCAATCATTGATATGCCCCCCGGTAAGCACCATTGCCTAATGGACCTTCCATGACATCATAGCCATGTGACCAGACTGGTGTGAATGTTGTACAGATATCGGCTTACAGCTCTGGCAAAAATTAAAAGACCACTGCAAAATTTTGTTTTACTGATTTTTCTCTTTATAGGTATATTTGTTTAGTAAACTGTAAATTGTTGTTTTATTCTATAAACTACTATTTTCAGAATATAAATACAAAATTTGGAGACATATTGTCAGTAGTTTATAGAATAAAAGAACAATTTACAGTTTACCCAAAAATATACTTACAAACAGAAAAACTGACAATTTTGCAGTGGTCCCTTAATTTTTGCCAGAGCTCTACATTTTTTATATATATATATATATATATATATATATATATATATATATATATATATATATATATGTATGTATATATATATATATATATATATATATATATATACATACATATAGTACGCAATATATAGTTGTATAAAATTAAGTAATTAAAAATAATGACGTAGCGCTCCATGGTATTTTTTTTTCTCAGTGGAGATAAAGTGGATGGCTACAGGCTTCCACCCCGATCTGCCTGGCGTTACCTTGGCAGGCAATCAAAATACAGGGAAGCCCATTAGCTTCTTTTTTAATTATTTAAAAAAAATAATTTAAAAAAAATGCGCGGGCTCCCATCGTATTTTGATTGCCAGCCAGGTAAAACCAGGCAGCTGGGATTCTCGGCAGCCTGCAGCCGCCCCTGGAAATGGCGCATTGTTTCTTAGCTCAATTTCCAGGTGCTTTACCTGGCTCATCCAGTGGCCTTGATGGCGGTGGCACGCTGGGTAATAAAGGGCTTAATACTAGCTTTGTTTCTTAGTTGGACTAAGCCCAAAATTCGTGGTGTCTAACCAAATTAGACAGGGCCACCATGAATTTCTAGTAAACAGTAAAAAAACCCACAACTCATAAATTTATTTTTGTTTATTAAAAATGAAACAAAAAAACCATTTGGAGACTCCATCATTATTATAAAAATATCCTTAGTCCGACGTAGTCCACAGGGAGAGCCATGTCAACTCTGCTTCATCACTCTGTAAAGACAAGCAGCTCTACAGAGAGAGAAGCAGAGAGAGCCATGGCAGCTCTGCTACATCGCTCTGTACAGAGTGAGAAGCAGGCTGACAGTGAGGGTATGATGCCACTTGCGTCTCGCATTGCATCACCCCGCATGACCTGATGCTCTCCGGACAGGAGCGCCTCAGCTGCATGGAAATACATGCAGCTGACCGCTCCTGTCATGACAGTGTGTGGCCTTATTGGGTGATGCAATGTGACACTTGCACATTGACAGTCAAAGTTCAGTTAACAGGACCTTTGATGACGTCATAGTCATGTGACTAGTCTGTATGCCAATGTCTGTACAACATTCACACCAGACTGGTCACATGACTATGATGTCATGGAAGGTCCTTTAGGCAGTGCTGGTTACTGGGCGGCACAGCAATGATCGGAAGCAGAAGTGGCCGGAAGACAGAGTCTGCAAGATACGTCGCGGGGCCTGTAAGTATAATGACAATGTTTATTATTACCTAGATTCTTTATTTTACAGCCCCACCCTCCGCCCCATGCCATAACTTTGAAGCCTGAATTCGGTGATCGGACGCCAGTTCGCGTTATCTCCTTGCCGATCTCGATCTTTTCAAAACAATCGGCGAGGCTACAAATCCTGGACATCAGGGGGATCGCCCATCACTAGTCTCCGGCTGACACACCGCACACCATATTTGGACTTTTCTGTCACCTTCATTAAAATGGCCTCCTGTTTGATGTACCCTTTGCTTTAGAGCAGTAAGACTCCCAGACTAACGCTGATTGGGTCTAATTGTTGTGTGTTGCCTGTAGCAGGAGGGCTCCCAGATTAACAGTCATGCAGCTAACTTTCCATCATCCACCTCTCTTGTTATCCTTAAATGTGTCTAGCAATAGAACTCTATGAAGTTATTGTTCCTGCCACCTGCTGGGGCTGAGCTGAAAAGCTATTTTAGCTGTTGCATTAAGTAAACTGATAACTCACCCAACCACCTCTTCGTTTTAGCTGAATTTGAAAGCTGTAAATTCTGAGTCAGACCCTGTGTGGTGTATGGCCCAGACCTGACTGCTGTGCAAGGACACTATGGGTACTATGGGGCAATTGATGAAACTGTTTATGTCTGCCTCTAATTTTTATAAATGTGGAGACTACAAGTTGTGTCTCCAAGTTGTGTCTTGTCTGTAGTGGCAGGGGTCTCAGACAAATAAGCCTACTCCTGCCACTCATCCACCTCTTCATTTGAAAGCTGTAAATTCTGGGCCAGACCCTGACTGGTACATGGCCAGACCCTGTGTGGTGCATGGCCCATGCCTACTGTTGTGCAAAGACACTATGGGTACTTTGGAGCCATTTATGAAACTATTCTGGTGTATGCAACTCATTTTTGGAAACGGGGACTCCTAATTTTGTGTTGTGTGTTGCCTGTAGCAGTAGGGCTCCCAGACTGGCAGGCATGCAGCTACCTTTCACTCATCTACCTCTCTTACTATCCTTAAATGTTTCTAGCCATAGGAATCTATGAAGCTAATATTGCAGCCACCTGAGTGTGCCTATGCAGAAATGCTGTTTGAGCGGTTGCATGAGGTATGAGTGCTCCCAATCCATTATTCCCATACCGGTCACTCATTTACCTCAATATTTCATATGTTAATAATATAGGAAGGTAATGGCTGTGCCACAACAGTGTGGCTCCACTGTAAAATGGTTTCAGTTGTTTTGGTAGCCTTTGGGCCCCCTAAAGTTGTTGTTTATACTTTTGTTTTTGCCTCCCCTTGAATTCAATGGATTTTGAATATGTTTGTTGAGCCTTTTGGTGAACATAGGTGAAGTCATTGAATGCGAACCAAATCAAACTTTGGCAGGTTTGCTCATCTCTAATAGTAACCCATCAGTGCCGCACAATCACATCAAGGGATGCTCATAGGATATCATTTAAAAGCCATTGTCAAAGATTAGTAGTAAAATTAAGGCTATGTCCCCATGATGAGAATTTGGTTTTGAATTTGTTATTTTGCAGATTCTTTGTCTCATTTCAAGACCTATTAGCTAAATTAAGTCACTTGCATTTTTATACGTGTTATATTGTGTTTCGGCACTGTAGTTTTTGTCTCTTTTGTCATGTTGTAATAAAGCTGTTTTGATTTTTTTTATGTTGTTTTCAAGCTCTTGATGATAGGATAGAATTTGCTCCACTTTAAGAAGCTTAAAGTTAGATCAATTTAATTTAAGAAGCTATTTTGCCTGGCATATGTGTGGAATTTAGGTTTTGTTTAGCTGGGCTCTCCATAAGTGACAGGTGAAATTTCTCCCAGTCATTGGAGCTTTTCCAGGTCTTGAATGCATAGCTTGGCATGAGTAAGGCTAGTTTCACACTTGCGTTGTGCAGCATCTGTCGCATTGCGTTGTGTGACGGATGTAACGGATGCGTTGCATATAGTGGCACAACTGATGCGATGGATACTGCAAAACAACGGAATCCGTAGCTTTTTTTTTCAACAATTACTCAACTGAGCATGAGCAGTTGTGTAAAAATGGATGCGTCTCAGGAATCCATCAAATGACGGATTCTGCCGGATTCCGCCACCATAGGCTTTCATTATAAAAATGACGGACGCCGACGAAATCCAGCACATTACATTTTTTGACGCTCAGGGAAGCGCAGAAAAACGCTACATGCTGCGTTCTTTCTGCCCGTCGGATGCAAGGCAGCATCGGCTGTCGGATGCAATGCAGGACCATCAGTTGCAATGCGTCGTCCATTCAAGTCTATGGGAAGCAGCAAAATCTGTTAACGTACTCCGCTGTTTTCCACAACGGCGGATTGCGACTGAAGGAAAAAAACGCAAGTGTGAAACTAGCCTAAGGCAGAAGTGATGGGTGGAGAATTAAAGGGCATCAAATAAAGAAAACATATTCTTTCCTTTAACATGCTTAAAGTGGTGGAAGCCTAGGCAATCTTTGTGAGATTCTGTGGGCTCCATAGGGGCTGGCTCAGTTAATTTAAGATGCAGCCGCCCCAGTGACTCACAGCGATTTTGCATTGAGATTTTCCTCATGTTGCAACATTCTGTGGTTCTTTGCTTCTTTTCTGAAGAGATAACTAGGAAGCCTCAAGCTGGTTTGGGCATTGGATTTCAATTGCATTCAGACTCTACTGAAAATAAATAAGATGATGCCAGAATTGAGAGCTGCCTACATTATTTACAGGAATTATTAATTTGTGTTTCTAGTATGATTGTTGGATTAATTTCCGATTGAAGGTTGTGAAGAGGGATGAGCGAATCCGAACAATAAAGTTTGAGGTTTGTACCGGACACTGACTGTACGGAGTTCGAACTCAACCATGATCTTTTAAAAAAAGTTTGTGTCAAAGTTTGGAGTTCAGATTCTGTGCGTATGCTAATTAAATTTGTGGAAAGTCAATCAATAAGATTTATTACATGCAGAAGATGACTGTATGCTGTTGTGAATATTAAAGATAAAAAAATTAATGACATGATTACAGATTTTCAAGGTTCGAGGTTCGCCAATTTCATGCTCGAGTGATTTTCGGGGGTGCTCGAGCTCGAACTCGAACTCAAGCTTTTTGCTAAAAGCTCGACAGTTTGAGTTATGTTTGAGAACGGTTCGATCACCAAAAAGCCTAGCTAGTTACTAGCTGTCTTTTCACTGTAATAGTGTGAGTCACTGTGAATCACGCTATTATCAAATTTCAGCGTATAGTGTGCGGGGGGGACGGGGTTTAGATCTGTGCTGCTGCTGAGTGCTGACATAATGCCGATCGCCATATTTATTTTTTTTTTTCCCTAACCGCGCGTACAGTGGGGCAGGTCAGGATGTCAGCCAATCACAGACACCCACACAGCTAAGTGCATTTTTGCCAGACAAGCAAGGGCATGTGTTATGTGCTGTTCATGTCACATGTCCTTGCCTTATAAGATACGGCCATTTCCCCTTCGCCGCCATTATCTGTCTGCTGAGTGTGGGTGACAGTCACGGCTCATGCTGCTGCTGCTGGTGCTGTGTGTGCTATAGAGATACAGTGCAATCTACACAGCGTTTTAGAGATTAGGGACTGATGGTTATTTCAGCCCTTTTCAGGGCTGATTTACAGGCGTTCATAGCCACAGCTGCTAAGCAGGTCCGTGCAAATGCTGTGTAGGGCTTTAGATAACAGCGTCTGGCTACCTTAGCTAAGGCAATTCCTTGCTGCATTTTTTCATTAGCAGGGATAGAAAGTGAGGCTTCCTTTACTGTCCTACTACCCACAGCACTATTTTATTTGCCCAAAGAGCTGACACTTTTTTTACCATGCTAAAAGTGTCTGGAATACTAAGTTACTGTGCCTTATCTGTCCTGCTACCCACAGCAATCGGGCATTATACCCCCTGCCCATTTTTGCAATGCTTTGTTTTATTCGCCCAAAAAGCTGACACTTTTTGAGCCATCCTAAAAGTGTTTGGAATACTAAGTTACTGTGCCTTTGCTGTCCTGCTGACCACAGCACCCGGGCATTCTATCCACCTGCCCATTTTTGCCACGCTATTTTATTTGCCTAAATAGCTGACACTTTTTGTGCCATCCTAAAAGTGTCTGGAATACTAACTTACTGTGCCTTTGCTGTCCTTCTACCCACAGCACCCAGGCATGCTACCCACCTGTCCATTTTTGCTACACAATTCTAATTGCAAACTGTGTTGCCACTATTAGGGGCATACTAAAATTGTCTGTGATAGTCAGTGTTGGTTCTTCAGCTGTGAATAAAGCTAGACCACCTCTGCAATCCACACCACCTCTCAATTTTTGCTACCACATTTTAAGTGTCCAATCTTGTCGCTAATAAAATGAGTGACAAAAGGACAGATGCTGGTGGAAAGGGGAACAGGTGTGTTGGAAAAGAAAAAAAAGTTTGTGTCCGTGGGGAAGGTGGAAGAGCTACATTAACATCTGCGGAAGAAAGGCCATCTTCTAGCAAAAGTAAGATGTCTACTGCTTTCCGTAGACAATCCAATGTGCTCCCTTTTTTACGGAACCGAACAACTGTAACAAAGGTAGATGATGCACAAAAAAAGAACATGCTTGAATGGATCTCAAGTGCTCCAACAAGTGGCCTCTCCTCCACTTCAACTTCAACATCCAAAAAACAACAGTCCTCTGAGTTGTCATCCCAATCGCACTTGCTTTCTCCCATCTCCCTGTTTTTCACCCGCCCTACATAGTATGGTGTAACAGAAATGGCTGAGTCTGCAGAGCTGTTCAGTCACACTATAGCTTGGGTTTCGGAGGTCTGCTCCCAAGCTACAGTGAGTACAGACCAGGAAATGGTCTGCAGTGATGCCCAGAAGCTTTGTGAGTCTGATTCAGGCCCTGATGACCAAGCTTCTGAGCATTATGTAGACCCTCATTCCCAAACTGTAACACCTGTTGTTGGAGACAATGAGGAACATACTGATGACGATGAGACACAGATACCAGATTGGGATGACAACTTAACTATTCAGTCAGAGCAAGAAGAGGTTAGGTCTGAGGGTGAGGGGAGTGCAAACACAGCGCTTGATGATGAAGTTCTAGATCCCACTTACTGTGAACCCACAGTCAGGCACTCGAGGAGGTCACCAGAGGCGGTGGAGGAGGATGCAACTGACGACAAAGTTACCTTGCGCCTTCCTGGACAGAGTTGTAGTACCGGAAGCACATCAACAACTGCATCCTCAGCCACAACTCTGCCTTTGAGCATAAGTCGGGGTGGCTCTGCAGGTCGCATGGCCTCTAAGTCTTGCCTAGCCTGGTCCTTTTTTGACCTTGCAAAGGATCTTTTAAATCATGTGATCTGTAAAATTTGTCAGCAATCTATAAGTAGAGGCCAAAACCTGACCAGTTTGACAACTTCTTCCATAAATCGTCACATGAATAACAAGCATAAGTCCCAGTGGGAAGCTCACCGTGCTGCAATGCGGCCTAGCAGAGCGGGCCAACCACCGTCTGCCCCTTCAAGTTCCTCTACACGCTATTCATCTTCTATGACTGTGGGGACAGCTGTCACACATGTTTTTCCACGCAGACCTTCCACCACTTTAACCGCAACAGGCAGTTTGCTTGGCAGGTCATCAGTTGGTTTGGAAGGGGAAACAAGTGCTGGTGTAGAGCTCTCTCAGACATCGAGAGCACCAACTTTCGATGAAGGCAACATCATGTCTCCGCCTGCACTTTCCTTACAGACCTGAAGTTTTCCAGGGACACCCTACTCACGCCAGATGTGGACAAATAAAAGGCCATTTCCTCTGAGCCATGATAAAGCTAAGAGGTTGACTTTATCCCTCCGTAAGCTCTTGGCTACCGAAATTCTGCCTTTCCACCTGGTGGACACAGAGGATCTTCGAGACCTTATGTCAGTCGCAGTGCCCCAGTACCAGATGCCCCGTCACCACTTCTTCTCCAAGAAAAGTGTGCCTGCGCTACACCAGCATGTCGCGCACAGCATCACCTCTTCCTTGAGAAACTCTGTGTGTGACAGGGTGCATTTCACCACCAATACTTGGACCAGTAAGCATGGAAAGGGGCGTTACATGTCGCTGACTGAGGAATGGGTAACTATGGTGAGAGGTGGAGAAGGGTCAGCTGAACAAGTCTTGCCATCCCCATGACTTGTGTATCAATCTTCTGTATGTCGAAGATTCTCCAATGCTTCTGCCTCCTCAATCTCATCTGGGTCCTCCACCTCCACCCCAAGCCTGCCTGGTCAGGCCAACCGCGTTGTAACTTTGCAGAAGGAATCCTGCACACCTTCTTACTATGCTGGCAGCAGAGCTCAACGGCATCAGGCGGTCTTTACCTTGAAATGTCTTGGAAATAAGAGTCACACAGCAGAGGAGTTGTGGTCAGCTCTTGCGAGCGAGTTTCGTAAATGGTTGTCTCCACTCAACCTGCAACCAGGGAAGGCCGTGTGCGACAATGCTGCAAACCTGGGTACGGCCTTACGCCGGGGCAAGATGACACACGTGCCTTGTATGGCTCACGTGCTGAACCTTGTTGTCCAGCAATTTTTAACCCACTATCCCGGCCTAGATGGACATCTGCACAGGGCACGGTCACTCTCTGATCAGTTCGGCCGTTCAACCACCGCAGCTCACTGACTTGCATCGCTCCAGAAGACTTTCGGCCTGCCGGTTCATCGCCTGAAATGTGATGTGCCGACACAATGGAATTCGACTCCCCACATGTTACAGCGACTGTGGCAGCATCACCGAGCCCTGGTGCAGTACGTTATGACGTATAGCCTGGGCCAACGAGATGCAGAGGTGGGGCAGATCACGCTGCTGGAGTGGTCTCAGATCAAGGACCTATGCACCCTTCTGCACAGTTTACAAATGTCGACGAAGATGTTTAGCGCTGACAATGCCATTATCAGCATGACAATTCCAGTCATTTACATGCTGGAGCACACGCTAAACACTGTTCGGAGTCAGGAGGTGGGACAAGAGGAAGGGGAGGAAGTACAGGAGGATTCATAAGCGCTAGGGATACCAACATCTACAAGGTCCAGACGTTCATCATCACCAAGGCGGCAGGCATGGGACGGTGGGGGAGAGGGATTACTAAGGGCGCATGGTAGCAGCCAAAATGTTGACGAAGATGCAGGAGACCAGGAGGAAATGGAGGACGAACTCTCAATGGACATGGAAGACTCAGTAGATGAGAGAGACCTTGGTCAAATTTCAGTTGAACGAGGTTGGGGGGAGATGTCAGAGGAAGAAAGCACGATTATCACGTCGCCACCACAAACACAGCAAGGACTTGGTCCGCATGGATGCGCAAGACACATGAGCGCCTTCTTGATGCACTACCTACAACATGACCATCGGATTGTCCGAATTAGAAGAAATGATGACTTCTGGGTTGCCACACTATTAGATCCCCGGTACAAGTCCAAATTTGTCAAAATATTTCCAGCCATAGAAAGGGACACACGTATGCAGGAGTATCAGCAGAAGCTGTTACGCAATCTTAGCTCGGCTTTTCCACCAAACACCAGTGGTGCACGGAGTGAATTTCCCAGTTTTAACTTGCCAAGTATGGGACTGTCTCGTCATCAATCAAACCGTACCAGCAACACCGTATCTGGTGCTGGTAACAGCAATTTTATGGAATATTTTCATATTTTTTTTAGACCATCCAATGCAAGGCCACAAGAGACAAGAAGTCTGACACATAGTCAACGGCTGGAGAGGATGATACAGGAGTATCTCCATATGAACATCGATGCCATGACTTTTCAGCTGAAGCCTTGCTCATTTTGGCCTTCCAATCTTGCAAAATGGCCTGAGCTTGCCAATTATGCCTTGGAGATCTTGTCATGTCCAGCAGCCAGCGTTGTCTCTGAATGTGTCTTTAGTTCTGCTGGGTGTGTGCTGACAGATAAGCGCATGCGTCTGTCTAGTGACAATGTGGACAGATTAACGTTCATTAAGATGAACAAGTCATGGATCTGCAAGGACTTTACTACCCCTGTGTCATCCTGTGGAGGGTAAAGGCTGGCGTATTTTTGAATGTGCTTGATGCAAATCTACCTGTGAAGTTTACAACTGGAGCGCAAGTGAGGCCACTGAAGGGGTGTCTGTGGGGCCCAATTTTTTGAAAAAAGGGAGACTGCTTGGAGTCCCCTTGTTGTGCTTTTAAAAATGATCCACGATGAACAAGACATGGATCAGCAAGGACTTTGCTACCCCGGTGTCATCCCAGGGACAATTAAGGCTGGAGTATTTTGGAATGTGCTTGATGTAAATCGCTGTGACACCGCACGAACCTCCCCCTTAACAAAGAGGTTGTTCGTAGCCCACAGTGACATCGCTAGGAAGGTAAGTACGTGATGGGTGTTAGCGATATTGTGGACGGGCAGCGATTTGCCCATGACGCACAAACGATGGGGGCAGGTGCTTTCACGAGCGACATCGCTAACGATGCCATTGCGTCTAAAGCCCCCATTTGTATCTTAACCGTGCTGTTTGATTTCATTATTACCCCACCTTCTGTCCTGTTCGTTCGGTGTGTGTTGGATTTCGGATATTTTCTGGTTTTAACCTGATGGTCCACTGTATTTTTGCTCTACAAATGGATGATTTATTCCTCTTTTGGATATAAGTTTTGTGATAATAAAATTATACCATATTTTTCGGTCTATAAGATGCACTTTTATTCCTTCAAATGTTGGGGGAAAGTGGGGGTGCATCTTATAGTCTGAATGTAGGGCACGGCTGCTGGGAATGAGGGTGCTGCGGTGGAGTGGGTCATCGGGGGTATGAGCAGGCTGTACCAGCACCTACCGTGACCACGTGGGCCTGCTCATTTCATATGCACACTCATCATCCTGCCCTTCATCTCTCAGCGCTGAAGCCAGCGCTGACAGAAGGGCGGGATGATGGGTGGGGGGTGTGCACATAATTAACAGCCGGTCGCGTGGTCACCCCTGGCAACTACAGCCTGGAGTGATCATGTGTGGCTGTATTCGCTAACCCCCGTGCATCATCATCAGCGCGGGGTGCAGTGAATAAGTATACTCACCGGTCACTTCCCTGCAGCATGGCAATGTCTTCTTGTCTGCTGGCCCGCTGATGTGTGTGGAGACTAGTGGTGCGCACAGCGATGACATCATCGCTGTCCGCATGGCTCCACACCAATCAGCGGGCCGGCAGACAGGAAGACATCGCGATGCTGCAGGGAACAGTAACTGCTCCACACAGGTCAGCGGCGCTGCTGCCGACCCAGACAGAAGGAGGAGCGATGCTGCGTGGAGTGAGGAAAGGTGAGTATAAACTTTTATTTTTTTTTGTGCCACATGATGCGGGCCATATACAAGGATGGTAGTATATAGCAGGATGGGGGTACTTATCAGTATGGGGGTATTTATCAGGATAGGGGTATATAGCAGGATGGGAGCTATATCAGGATGAGGGTATATAGCAGTATCAGAGAATATACCAGGATGGCAGTATATAGCAGGATGGGGGTATATAGCAGGATGAGGGCATATACCAGGATGGGGGTATTTATCAGGATAGGGGTATATAGCAGGATGAGGACTATACCAAGATGAATTACATATATATATACAAGGATGAGGATTATATACAAGGCAGGAGGATCATTACCAGGATGGGGTACTTTAGTAGAGAATTTGTGGACATTTCCCCCATAATAGTGTCAGCAGCCAATCCTCGCCCCCATAACAGTGTGTCATGACCACATTTTTTGCTTAAAATTTTATTTTCCTATTTTCCTCCTCTAAAACTAGGTTGCATCTTATGGTCTGTTGTGTCTTATAGTCCGAAAAATAAGGTAAATAAATAATTGATAAAAATGGCATAGGGTCCCCTGTATTTTGATACTTACTACAGATAAAGCAGACAGCTGGAAGGAGGCTGCAGTCGCCAGCTTTGTGCGTTATCTTGGCTGTGTATCATAAAACAAGGGACCCCATATTTTTTAATTATTTAAATAAATAATTAAAAATAGTTATGCGGCCCCCGTCTAATTTATATATATATATATATATATATATATATATATATATATATATATATATATGTATATATATAAAGCAAAGAGCTGTGGGCTGATATTCCTAAAAATAGCAAACTGCAGCCACCCCAGAATTGATGAGTTCATTGAATACACCAATCCTGGCTCTTTACCTGGCTCATCCCGATTGCCATGGAGCAGTGGCAATCAAGGTAATGTAAGGGGTTAATGACTAGAGATGAGCGAACCGGTCCCGGTTCGGCTCGAGTGCGGATCGCCGAACGGAGGTCTCGTTCGAGTTCGGTTCGTCGAACGTTCGACGAACCGAACTCGAACTGCATAGGAAACAATGGCAGGCAATCACAAACACATAAAAACACCTAGAAAACACCCTGAAAGGTGTCCAAAAGGTGACAAACAACTCACAACACAACACAAACACATGGGAAAGTGACAAGGACATATACTCATGTGAAAACAAAAGAGCTGGACAAGGAAAAAGAGGAGGAGACACAGATATAGGCATGGCACGCCCTTCTAAAATCATGTAAAACACCGCAAGGTGACTCCAAGCGGAGTATCCCTTTTTTCCAAAAATTGGGCCCCACACACACCCACCCATACAGTGGCAGCACTTGTGCCCCAGTTGTACACTTCACAGCTAGATTTGCATCAAGCACATTCAAAAATACGCCATACTTAACCGTCCCCAGGATGACACCGGGTTAGGTAGCAAAGTCTTTCCTGATCCCAGCTCTGTTCGTCTTGGATCATTTTTAAAAAACACAGCAAGCAAGGGTTACTCCAAGCGGAGTCTCCCTTTTTTCCAAAAATTGTTCCCCACACACACCCACCCATTCAGTGGCAGCACTTGTGCCCCAGTTGCAAACAGGATGTTTTGATTTGCATCAAGCACTTTCCAAATCCACAAGCATTTACTCTCCCCAGGATGACACAGGGGTAGTAAATTCCTTGTGGATCCATGACTTGTTCATTTTGATGAACGTTAGTCTGTCCACATTGTCACTGGACAGACGCGTGCGCTTATCTGTCAGCACACACCCAGCAGCACTGAAGACTTGTTCAGAGACAACGCTGGCAGCTGGACACGACAAAATCTCCAAGGCGTAAGTGGAGAGCTCTGGCCATTTTTCAAGATTTGAAGCCCAAAATGAGCAAGGCTCCATTTGCAAAGTCATGGCATCGATGTTCATTTGGAGATACTCCTGTATCATCCTCTCCAGCCGTTGACTATGTGTCAGACTTGTTGTCTCTGGTGGCCTTGCAAAGGAGGGTCTAAAAAAATTATGAAAAGATTCAATAAAATTGCTGTTACCAGCACCAGATACGGTGCTACTGGTACGGGTAGATTGTTGGAGATGACGAGACCGTCCCATGTTTGTCAAGTTACAACTGGGAGATTCACTCCCTGCACCTGCACGGTTGTTTGGTGGAAAAGCCGAGCTAAGATCGAGTAACAGCTTCTGCTGATACTCCTGCATACGTGCGTCCCTTTCTATGGCTGGAATTATGTCACAAAATTTGGACTTGTACCGGGGATCTAATAGTGTGGCAAGCCAGTACTCATCATCACTTCTAATTTTGACAATACGAGGGTCATGTTGGAGGTAGTGCAGCAAGAAGGCGCTCATGTGTCTTGCGCAGCCATGCGGACCAAGTCCACGCTGTGTTTGTGGCATAGAGGTGCTAACCCTTCTTTCTTCCTCTGACATCTCCCCCAACCTCTTTCAACTGAAATTTGACCAAGGTCTCCCTCATCCGCTGAGTCTTCCATGTCCATGGACAGTTTGTCCTCCATTTCTTCATGTTCTCCTGTACCTTCCTCAACATTTCGCCTGCTACCATGTGCCCTTGTTGATCCCTGTCCCCCATGGTCCCATGCCTGCCGCGTTGGTGATGATGAACGTCTGGACCATGGTGATGTTGTTGTGTCTTGCGCATATGAATCCTCCTGTAGTTCCTCCCCTTCCTGTTGTCCCACCCCCTGTCTCCGAATAGTGTTTAGCGTGTGCTCCAGCATGTAAATGACTGGAATTGTCATGCTGATAATGGCATTGTCAGCGCTAAACATATTCGTCGCCATGTCGAAACTGTGCAGAAGGGTGCATAGGTCCTTGATCTGAGACCACTCCATCAGGGTGATCTGCCCCACCTCTGCATCTCGTTGGCCCAGGCTATACGTCATGACGATTGCACCAGGGCTCGGCGGTGCTGCCACAGTCGCTGTAACATGTGGAGAGTCGAATTCCAATGTGTCGCCATATCGCATTTCAGGCAATGAACCGGCAGGCCGAAAGACTTCTGGAGCGATGCAAGTCGCTCAGCTGCGGCGGTTGAACGGCGGAAGTGATCAGACAGTTTTCGTGCCCTGGTCAGAAGGCCATCTAGGCCGGGATAGTGTGTTAAGAATTGCTGGACAACAAGGTTCAACACGTGAGCCATACAAGGCACGTGTGTCACCTTGCCCAGGCGAAAGGTCGCACCCAGGTTTGCAGCATTGTCGCACACGGCCTTACCAGGCTGCAGGTTGAGTGGAGACAACCATTTATTAAATTCGGACCGCAGAGCTGACCACAACTCCTCAGCTGTGTGACTCCTATTCCCAAGACACGTCAAGCTAAAGACCGCCTGATGCCATTGCGCTCTGCTGCCAGCATAGTAATGAGGGGTGCGTGATTCCTTCTGCGCAGTGAGAATGCTGGTGGCCTGACCAGGCTGGCTTGGGGCGGAGGTGGAGGACCCAGATGAGGTGGAGGAGGCAGAAGCAGTGGCGGAACTTGGACAGACAGAGGATTGACACACAAGTCGTGGGGACGACAAGACTTGTGCAGCAGACCCTTCACCATCTATCACCATAGTTACCCAGTGCCCAGTCAGCGACATGTAACGTCCCTGTCCATGCTTACTGGTTCAAGTATCGGTGATGAAATGCACCCGTTCACACACAGAGTTTCTCAAGGAAGCGGTGATGTTGTGTGCGACATGCTGGTGTAGCGCGAGCACACCATTCTTAGAGAAGTAGTGGCGACTGGGCATCTGGTACTGGGGCACAGCGACAGACATAAGGTCTCTAAAATCCTGTGTGTCCACCAGGTGGAAAGACAGCATTCCGTAGCCAAGAGCTTACAGAGGGATAAAGTCAACCTCTTAGCTTTGTCATGGGTTGCAGGAAATGGCCTTTTATTTGACCACATCTGAGGGACAGAGATCTGGCTGCTGTGTGTAGACGGTGTTGAGTAGGGTGTCCCTGGAAAAATGCAGGTTTGTGAGGAAAGTACAGGTGTAGACATGATGTTGCCTTCATCCAACGTTGGTGCTATCGATGTCTGAGAGAGCTGTACACACGCACTTGTTTCCCTTTCCAAACCAACTGATGACCTACCAAGCAAATTACCTGTTGCGGTTACAGTGGTGGAAGTTGTGCGTGGAAAACCAGGTGTGACAGCTGTCCCCACAGTCCTAGAACATGAAGAGAGCACGGATGCACTAGAAGGGGCAGGCGGTGGATGGTTCGCTCCGCTAGGCCGCATTGCAGCACGGTGAGCTTCCCACTGGGACATATGATATTTATTCATGTGACGATTCATGGAAGAAGTCGTCAAACTGCTGAGGTTTTGCCCTCTACTAACAGAATCACGACAAATTTTACAGATCACATAATTTGGCCTAATTTGGCCGATCTTTTGCTATGTCAAAAAAGGACCCGGCTAGGCAAGGCTTAGAGGGCATGCGACCTGCTGAGCCCCCCCGACTAGTGCTCAGAGGCAGAGTGGTGGCTGAGGATGCAGTTGTAGACGTGCTACCAGTGCTCCGACTCTGTCCAGGAAGGCGCAAGGTAACTTCATCGTCAGTTGCATCCTCCTCCACCGCCTCTGTTGACCTCCTCGAGTGCCTGACTGTGGGTTGACAGTAGATGGGATCTAGAACTTCCTCATCAATTGTTGTGTTTGCACTCCCCTCACCCTCAGACCGAGCCTCTTCTTGCCCTGACTGATTATTTAAGTTGTCATCCCAATCTGGTATCTGCGTCTCATCGTCATCAGTATGTTCCTCATTGTCTATAACAACAGGTGTTACAGTTTGTGAAAAAGGGTCAACATTATGCTCAGAAACTTGGTCCTTATGGCCTGAATCAGAGTCACAAAGGTTCTGGGCATCACTGCAGACCATTTCATGGTCTGTACTCACTGTAGCTTGGGAGCAGACCTCTGATTCCCAGGCTATAGTGTGACTGAACAGCTCTGCAGACTCAGCCATCTCAGTTCCACCATACTGTGCAGGGCGGATGGAGACTTCAGAGCTGGGAGAATGCAAGAGTGATTGTGCTGACAACTCAGAGGACTGGTGTTTTTTGGATGCGGTAGTTGAGGTGGCGGAGAGGGCACTTGTTGGACCACTTGAGATCCATTCAAGCATTTTCCTTTTTTAGCCATCATCTACCTTTGTTCCAGTTGTTCGTGTCCGTAAAAAAGGGAGCACATCGGATTGTCCACGGTAAGTAGTAGACATCTTTCTTTTGCTGGAAGATGGTCTATCTTCAGCAGATGTTAATGGAGCTTTGCCACCTTCCCCACGGACAAACCCTTTTTTTCCTTTTCCAACACGCCTCTTCCCCTTTCCACCAGCATCTGTCATTTTGCCACTCATTTTGATTGCGACAAGATTGTGCACTTAAAATGTGGTATTAAAAATTGAGAGGTGGTGTAGATTTCAGCGGTTGTCTAGCTTTATTAACAGCAGAATAAACAACAATAATTATCCCTGACAATGCAACTATGGCACTTAAACTGGCAGCATAAATTGCTAGTATAATAGCTTTGTAACAAGGAGTTTGAGTGTGCAATGCAGGCAGACGTGCTGCAAATATCTTTGCACTAGTGGGACAATACAGAAGTCCAACAGCCACGTTTAGGATGCCACTAAGTTCACTCAGTGTTTGCTAGTATAATGGCTTAGTAACAATGAGTTTGAGTGTGCAATGCAGGCAGACGTGCTGCAAATATCTTTGCACTAGTGGGACAATACAGAAGTCCAACAGCCACTTTTAGGATGCCACTAAGTTCACTCAGTGTTTGCTAGTATAATGGCTTAGTAACAATGAGTTTGAGTGTGCAAAGTGCAGGAGAGTACAGTGGCAGGGTTGTGGGTCTGGGTAGAGGAAAGGAAGCCTGCCTTTCTATCCCTCCTAATGGGGAAATGCAGCGAGGAAATCCCTGACCTTAGCTACACAGACGCTGTCATCTTGTGTAGCTGTTAAACTCTGTTTTCACGGACCTGTCACCTATGGCTCTGACCCTGCCGGTATTAGCCCTTAAAAGGACTGATAGAAACTTCTATCCCTATTCTGTACAGCGCTGTGTATAGAGCATACACAGCAGTATCGGAGATAGGAGCTGCGCCAGCGGTGACTGACACCAAGGACGCAGAAGGCAGATAATGGCGTGCTGGAGGAAAATGTCCGTTTTTAAAACGCAGGGACATGTGACATGGACATCCTATCACACATGCCGTTTCTTCTCTGGCTAAAAGTCCACTTAGCTGTGTGTGTGTCTGGGATTGGCTGACATGCTGGCCCGCCCCACTACACGCGCGCGCTTAGGGAAGGAAGACAATGAAAAAAAAAAATGGTGATTATCCATACAGCAGTGATCTGAATGCGCTGTTCCCGCACATTATTCGGTGAAATTTCATAATAGTGTGAGTCACAGAGTGACTTACACTATTACAGCGGAAAGGCAGCTAGTAATTAGCTTGTCTTTTTGCTGCTAGAACCGTTCTCGAACGTATCTAGAACTATCGAGCTTTAGCAAAAAGCTCGAGTTCTAGTTCGATCTAAAACAGCCCCCAAAATCACTCGAGCCGCGAACTGGAGAACCTCGAACCGCGAACCGCGCTCAACTCTATTAATGACAGCTGTGATTTGTCAAAAAAAATCACGCTGCCACAAAGCCTTGGATTAGTAATGGGGAGGGGTTTATGAGACCACCATTACTAATTATGTAAATAAAAAGAAATACAAAACACAGAAAAATACTTTATTTAAGAAAACAACCTCTTTCTATAATTTATTTTACTGCAAAACGCCTCTGCAGTTCCAATGTAATCCCCACCATGATGTCTCATAATGATCCAGGTTCTGCTACATCCTGAAGTTACAGTGTCCATTTACATTAGAAAACATGACTGCTCACTGGGGCGTACACAGCACACTGACAAAGCTGCAGCTCTGAGCGGTGATGTCAGTGAGATCACATGAGATCACAGTTGGAAGTTTGCATGGTACCCAAGCTGTGACTTCAAGTGAACTGACCTAAGGTGAACTCAATGAACTCACCTCATGTTAACTCAGTGAACTCAGTTGAGATGAGTTCACTAAGTTGACTGTATCTCACTGCAAAAAATGCAACAAAAGCGCGATGGAGTTCTGACATGTTTTTAGTGTATTTTTCTGCCAGAGATGCAGTGAACTCACCCTATGTGAACTCAAGGAGCTCATTTGCAGATTACCGGATTAAGCTATGTGTTCACATTGAGAATTTTGTTGCAGAAACTTTTGCACCAAATCTGCATCTCTTCGTACCAAAACGCACCGAAACACATTGTAGGTTTGGATGCATTTTTAGAGCATTTTTGTGCAATGAGATGCAGAGAACTCACCTCATATTAACTCATTAAAATACACCAAGCTGTGACCTTGTGTGAACTGACCTGAGGTGAACTCAGTGAACTAAGGTGGGGTGAGTTCCCTGCATCTCCCTGCAAAAAACACACCATAAAAAAGATACGGTGTTGACACAATTTGGGTGATTTTTTTTGCCAGGGGATGCAGTGAACTCAATAAACTCACCACAAGTGAACTCAGTGGCAGATTACCCGAATAGGCTAGGTGCACACGATGAGATTTAGTTGTAGAAAGCTCTTCATCAAATCTTCATAGCTTGGTAAAAAATTGCACCAAAAGCGTAAGCAGTTTTTTCTCAGTTTTGGTGCGTTTTTCTGCCAGGAGATGCAGAGAACTCAGTGAACTCACTTCAGGTGAACTTATTGAACTCAGTAGTAGATTACCACATTAGGCTATGTGTTCATGTTGAGTATTTTGTTACACAAATCTCTGAACCAAACCTGCATCTCCTGGTAAAAATGCACCAAAAAGTGTTGCAGTGTTGACACATTTTTGTTGTATTTTTCTGCCAGGAGATGCAGTGAAATGAGGGAACTCACCTCAGCTAAGTACATCGAGTTCACCTGAGGTGCGATTGCTGGGTTCATTGAGTTCACCTCAAGTCAGTTCACCTGAGGTCACAGCAGAATTTCTGTAGGAACCTCCAGATGTGACCTCAGGTGAACTCACTGACGTCACCACTCTCACAGCTCCATAAGTTTGTTTCTGATGGCCACAGTGAGCATTCTAATTTTCTAATGTAACCATACACTGTAACCTCAGTATGTAGCAGAGGTGTATGGATTATGTCGGACCTGCAGAGGTGTTTTTGAGGATTATAAATTTTAGCATTTTTTTAAAAAAATTATTTTTCTGTGTGTTTTGTGTTTTTTTCTTTTTACTTACATGTTGTCTCATAGACCCCTGACCCATTACTAATCCAGGGTTTTTTGGCAGCTGTGATTTTTTTTTAACAAATCACAGCTGTTATTAACCCCTTTATATTACTCCAATTGCCACCACACCAGGCAATTGGGATGAGTCTGGTCAAGCTCCATGGATGCACCACTTGTGGGGTGGCTGTGCTCTGCTATTTGTAGGCTGGGGAGAGCCCAATAACCATGGCCTCCCCTGCCTGAAAAAAACAGTTCCCAGCTCTCTGCTAGGTATCAAAATTGGGAGGAACCACACAATTGATTTTTTTTAATGATTTATTTAAATAATTGACCAAAACTGCAATTGGAAAACTATTGTAAGGTCCCTCACATTTTGATACACAGCCAGAGCTTGGGGCTGCAACCTCCAGCTGTCTGCTTTTTCTGAACTGGATATGAAAACATGAGGACCTTATGTCACTTTTTCCAATTATTTATTTATGTTTACACTCAACTTCCTGACCCAGACTACTAGTGTGAGGGCAACCAATCACAGACACTGTCACAAAGGCTGAACGGGGAAAACAACACTGCAACCTATCACAGACACTGTTACAGAGGGTGGGGGAAGCAGTGAATATTCATAAGGATTAATGAACGGACCTGGAAACAGTGTTAAATCAGCAGGAAACTTGGTAAGTATAATTCTCCTGCTTTGATGACCATATGTCTTTTTTTTCACTGAACCTTCCAATCACAGTAATGCCAGTAGCAAAGATGTTTATAGCTTTTCTGTGATTGGCAAGCAATCCCTGCATGTTAAGTGGCTTAAACTCTGGAGCCAAACTTGCGGTAAGGAGACTCAAACTCATGAGGCGAGTACCAAAATACTCAAAGAGTAACAAATTTTTCAAACACCGTACTATTTGTGCGAGTAATGAATAGTGCTCAATATATTTGCTCATCACTAATGACCAGAACAGGTAAAGCAGACAGCTGCAGGCTGTCACCATTACCTGTCTGCTTTACCTTGTCTGGTTATTGAAAATTAAGGGACCCCACATCGTTTTTTACATTTATTTATTTAGTTAATTTTTTAAAAAAGTTGCATGCTGTCCCCTCTATTTTTGATAACCAGTTAAAGTAAAGCAGACAGCTGAGGGGTGGTATTATCAGGATGATAAGGCACGTGGTTATTAGACCCCAGAAGTAGTGCTTGAATTAGGTGCTCCAATTCTGGAGCTTTACGCAGCTCTTCCGTTTGCCCAGGTGCTTTGGCAATGGGAGTAGTACTTGTGGCGTTGATGTCAACTGTGAGCTGACAGCTGACAGCAAGCCCAGGGATTAGTAATGGATACTATCACAATTAACAGTTGCACTCAAGCAAGAAGGAAAAAAGGCTAAAGGACGCTAATAGTGAACACAAGAATGTAAACATGCATTATTGCTTTTAAAAAAACATGAATACAAAATATTTTTGAAAAAAATTAGATACTTAGCAGAAATAAATTATCAATATTATATTTGAGCTCAGGTTACACATCATGGTATAGCTTTCTGCTGGGTCCAAATCTAATGAATGCCTCTCTGTGTCAAAACTGACCTCTTATATATGCGCTATAAAAGGACCTGCTAACAGAGAATTAAAAACTAAAGTGAATAGGAAGAGTGCACAGACAGAGGGCATGACCAGATAACACAAAAATAGATAAACCTCTAGCACTTCTAAACCTGAAGGTCTGAACTGGGTTTGAACATAACATACACTATCACAAAAGCAGTTGCACACACGCAAGAGGGAAAAAAGGCTGATGGATGCAAATAGTGAACACAGGAATGTGAACATGTATTACTCCTTAGAATAAAAAACAAAAAAAGAGAATTTTAAAAAAAAAATGAGATACTAGTCTCACCATTTGAACAATACAACACAAGGGAAGGGAGACAGGAGGAGGAAAAATAGACACAAAAGGAAATCACTCCAAGATCCTCCAATGCAGATAAACACCACAGCTGCAATTGTCACAACTCCTCAGCTTCTTCCAGAAACTGTCACCTTCCAAAATGGTTAGCACAAAAATGGAGATTCTATACCCGGCATCACATGGTGTGACACTTGACTTTTTATAGAAAAGGGGAGTGACCACAAAGTTATGCACCTGAGATCAAAGGTACAAAGGGTAGCCAGATAGGAAAGAGTCCTTAACCCCTACAGTATCAAAAGAAAGTTGATTCACTCAAATACAGACTTGCAGAAATACAGAATTGCAGACTTGCCAATAATAATCCACTATGACCTTCTGGTTCCAGACTCACCAGAAATCTCCCCAGACCCACCAATGACAGTTAGAAACCTATATTATAACTAGGGATGAGCGAATGTATTCACACCATTCGGTATCCGACAAATAAAACTACATCTGCTCCGATACTTTCATTTTAATTTCTGACTTCCTGGCGCTCGTTTTTCCAGCCTCCAGGTCTGGCGTAATCCACGAGGACGAGAGAGAGAGAGAGACTGTGCCCGTACTGTTTCTGCCTTTTCCCCAGTCACGACAGCTCGCCGTTGGGTCCAACATGAAATTATTCTGGTTTCCCATAGACTTACATCGGGCGTCGAATATTCACGAATAGTGGAATAGCGGTGACGTATTTGCCGGCTATTCGGCAAAGCAAATATTATGGTATTCGATCATCCCTACTTATAACTCTTTAGCTATTATTTTTATTTTTTATTTATTTCCTTTACATATCTTTTATTTGTCTCTCACCTGAGACTGATCTTATTTAATTTATCCTTGTATTTCTTCTTCATTGATGCTAAATACAAATTTTTACATCAAGTCTAAAATATGACTTGAAAGAAGATATAAAGCCCTGATTGTGTCATTGTCAGTGCAGTCCTGATGTTTTCATTAAAGATTCACATCTGTCCTGCATTTGGGAACACAGAGAAGAGTCTTTGCCAATAACAAAAAAAATGTCTGGTTATGTCGTATCTGATATTCCGTTCTGCTGGATATTACTCTTTTGCTTGTTGCTTTCTTCTGCACAATCACAGAGCTCGGCTCCTGGATGTCATCTCACCATGAAGAACTGTACATTCGAATATAAATATGTTCAAGAAGGAGACATTATTATAGGAGGAATCTTCACTGTACATTCATGGATAATGCCATGGTCTTATAGAGGGGAATTATTTTCCAAATTCTTCTGCGTATAGTAGGTCTAAAATATTTTTTTTAACTAGTAGAACATGGCTACTATTTAAAAATTTGTAAATTGTGTGCTATTCTTTACATTTGCCAAGTAAAGTGTTCTAACCAATAAAATTGTTCCTTTTCTTGGAGACCCATAATGTGAGAATAAAGAGAGAGGACATCTCCAGCATCCACGGAAGGCACAGAGTAGATTAAAAAATCTTTATTGAAAATTCATAAAAAACAGTTATGGAACTAGATGTGAACCACCATGATATAGGCAGTGGAGGATAATGCTAAGCTATTCGGTGAAAAGACGCCTTATTCACAGATTAATATTAAGGTTTAGGATTATCCTTCACTGTCCTTATCATGGTGGCTAACATCTAGTTCCATAACTGTTTTTTATGAATTTTCGATAAAGACTTTTTTAATCTACTCACCTGGGTCTTCCATGGATGCTGGAGATTTCCTCTTTATTTCTTTTCTGCAAGATTCCGTCCGAAGCCAGAGCGGCTCCATGTACCGGCTGCGACATCCTCCGTGGAAGTGTAAAAATCTCTCATATCCGCCAAATGTACCTAATTTGTGTTAGTTTATGTATATTTATTGTTATATGAAAGTTTCTTATTTTATTTTTTTTCTAGCATTTTACTAAGGAGACATGTAAGACTGTAATTTGACAAAGTTACAAATTGTGGCATACTCTATAAGATTTTGTGTGGAAATCCAAGAATTTCTTCATTTTTATCAACTTCTACATATTTGTTTCTTGTATCAAAAAATTACTAGGGTCAAATGTAGGGTTACTAAACACACCATACTTTAAATTTGGCTTACTTTCTTTTAAGACATTTTTGGTGCTTATACTATTGCAATTTTTTTTTCCATTTTACTTTAGGATAAAAACTCATGTAATAATTTTAACCTCTTCATAACATTTGATGTATATTTACATCATATGTCATTTCAATGCCTTTGATGTAGACTTGCACGCCGAGCCTGCATCTTTCCCTTCACATGCTTTAATCAGCCAACATGTGCCTCTAATGGCAGCAGGTGGATAGGAGATTCACCTATTGTTATTTTCCAGTAATGTCCCACTTTCAATCTTTGGTATTTAGTATCATTGCATTCATAAATATTCGATTTATCAATAACAAAAAAAAAATATCCAATTGGTAAAAAGTAGAGATGAGCGAACTGGCCGTGGTTCGGCTCGAGTTCGGTTCGACGAACGGAGGTCTCGTTCGAGTTCGGTTCGTCGAACGTTCGACGAACCGAACTCGAACCAATAGGCTATAATGGGAGGCAATCACAAACACATAAAAACGCATTATAAATGTACACATATAGTTAATAAACATTGCCATAACACTTACCGGACCCCGTGATCCCTCCTGCACTCTGTCTCCTGCCGCTATTCCATCCGATGATCGCTGAATCCTCCCGGTGACCGGCACTGCCAGCAGTGATGCAGGACCTATCGTGACGTCAAAATAGCCATGTGACCAGTCACGCGGCTATTATCTCATTGGCTACAGACTGGTCACATGACTATGACATGTAGGACCTGCGAGTGCATCTCTCCGGTACACAGTGCACATTTGTGTATCGCCGTGTACCGGCGACATGCTGTAGCACACGGTCGACTCCCCGTTCCGTTAGGGACTGGCTGACACAGCCGGTCATTAATGGAGATCACCGTTGCCATAGCAACACAGTTAGCGGTGACGTCACCGCTAACCGTGGCTCCGGGAGCACCATTGCTATGGTAACGCGTCTGTCAGCGTTACCGCTGACAGCCAGCAGCACTGATCACTGACGGAGTGAAGGCTGCACGCTACTTCACTTCATTTCATGGGGGAAGCAGCGTCTTCCCCCATGCAGCAGTGATGTAGCAGAGCTGCATTTGTTGAACGAGAAAGACAGAAGACCATGGATCGTGGAGGGCTGACAGGGGGTAATAAAGATCGAGTCTCTAATGTGTCTGTGTATTTATTTCTATTAAAGTATTTTTTCTCTGTGTGGTGTTTTTTTTTAACCCTTTATTGGAGATTCTTAATGGCTGGGTCAAACGTGCCTGACATTAAGAATCTCTGGAGGGCTGACAGGGGGTAATAAAGATCGAGTCTCTAATGTGTCTGTGTATTTATTTCTATTAAAGTATTTTTTCTCTGTGTGGTGTTTTTTTTTAACCCTTTATTGGAGATTCTTAATGGCTGGGTCAAACGTGCCTGACATTAAGAATCTCTGGCTTAATACTGGCTAGTAAAACAAAGCCAGAATTAACTCATGATTACCCAACAAGCTACCTGGCTCCAGGGCTGTTGAAGAGTTGGATACAGTGCCAGATGATGGCGCTTCTATGAGAGCGCCATTTTCTGGGGCGGCTGCGGACTGAAATTCGCAGCAGAGGCGCCCAGAAACCTCGGGCTAACCTGTGCTGCGGATTCCAATCCCCAGCTGCCTAGTTGTACCCGGCTGGACACAAAAATGGGTCGAAGCCCACGTCATTTGTTTTTTAATTATTTCATGAAATAAGTGAAATAACTAAAAAAAAACAGGCTTCCCTATATTTTTGGTTCCCAGCCGGGTACAAATAGGCAACTGGAGGTTGGAGGCAGCCCGTGGCTGCCTGCTGTACCTGGCTAGCATACAAAAATATGGCGAAGCCCACGTCATTTTTTTGGTGGGCAAAAAACCTCTGCATACAGTCCTGGATGGAGTATGCTGAGCCTTGTAGTTCTGCAGCTGTTGTCTGCTCTTCTCCATACAGACATCCAACTCTTCCAGCACCTGCCTGCTATACCTGGCCAGCATACAAAAATATGGCGAAGCTCACGTCCTTTTTTTGTAGTTTTTTGGCAAAAAAAATAAAAAATGCTTCCCTGGATTTTCCATTGCCAGTGAAGGTAACACCAAGCAGTGGGGGTTAGCAGCCAGTAGCTGCTTGGATTACCCTTAGCTAGCAATACAAAAAATGCAGCGGGAGCCCATATATATTTTTTTTAATTATTTATTTAAATAACTAAAAACTAAATGGGCTTCCCTGTATTTTGATTGCTGGACATCACAGTGCTGTAAAAATAAATCTTTAAAAAAAATGACGTAGCACTCCGCGGTATTTTTGATTCTCAGCGCAGATAAAGCAGACAGCTATGGGTTGCCACCCCCATCTGCCTGGCGTTACCTTGGTTGGCAATCAAAATACAGGGAAGCCCTTTAATTTTTTCTATTTAAAAAATAGTTAAAAAAAAAATGACATTGGGTCCCCCCATTTTTGATAGCCAGCTAGGGTAAAGCAGACGGCTGTAGCCTGAAAACCACAGCTGGCAGCTTTACCATGTTTGGGGATCCAATGTGGAGGTCCCCCCAGGCTCTTTTTTTATAATTATTTTATAAATATTAATAATTACACAAATAAAATAGGGTCCCCCCCAAATTGGATCACCAGCCAAGGTAAAGCGGACAGCTGTGGTCTGGTATTCTGAGGGTGGGAAGGTCCATAGTTATTGGGCCTTCAAAGCCTAAAAATAGCAGGCCGCAGGCACTCCAGACGTGCGCCAATCCTGGCGCTTCACCCCAGCTCATCCCGTGCCCTGGTGCAGTGGCAAATGGGGTAATAAATAGAGGTGATACTAGCTGTAAGGTCACCTGACATCAAGCCCAGCAGTTTGTGATGTCATGGCATCTATTAGATACCCAACATCATAAACTGTCAGTACTAACAAAAAAAAAATCGACAAAAGAAATTTATTTGAAAAAACAGTCCCCAAAACATTCCCTCTTTCACCAATTTATTGTAAGAAAAAAAATAAAGGGGTTCCATGACGACTCTGGACCGTCTAAAATATGTGGGGGACACTCAGGGAACGTATCCCCCATTTTCTAGGAGTGCAGACCCTTCATGTGAGGAGTGTGGGTGCATTGAATCTGCACTCACTCTCCTCGGGTCCACAGCAGCAGAGTCCATGTCGTAATGGTTGCTACCAAAGCTGCAATGCCCTGCTCATGAGGTAAGGGCATGCCTAATCAGGAGAACTATTCTACATTTACAAATATTGGTATTTGCTGATATTATTGCTATTCCACCTATTATATATTGGGGATAGGATCTTGGAGATGGAATACCCCTTTAAGTCCAGTTATCCAGCTGAATGAATACTTAACAACAGAGCTCGCTATTTAGATGTGTTTTCGTGTGGCGTATAACGGACTCTCATGTTTGGTAGTCATTCAGCAAGGCAACTATAAAAGCAAATCCCTCCATTTGGAAATGTAGTATAGCTCTCCTGATCAATTATGTTCCTTACCTCATGAGCAGGGCATTGCAGTAATAATAATAATTTATTCATTTATATAGCTTTATTTATTCCATAGCGCTGTATGTCTTTGGAGTGTGGGAGAAAACCGGAGTACCCAGAGGAAACCCACGCAGAACATACAAACTCCTTGCAGATGGTGTCCTTGGTGAGAATTGAACCCAGGACCTCAGCACTGCAAGACTGCAGTGCTAACCACTGATCCACCATGCCGCCCATTTAGCTTACAAATGCATAACCACCACTCACTGTGTCTGAACACAGGAAGCTGAGCTGACAGCCGCTCTGTGCATGCGGCAGCGTCTATTGTGAAGGAGAGGGCCGCGGGGGATCAACGCTGCACAGGTACCGTGGGACACTGGGGAACACCGGTGGGGTTATAGGGGGTGACCTGGTAGGGCCTGGGGAGGAGTTTTCTGTCGCATGTGTCATGGAACATGCGACAGAAATCAGAGGAGTAGGGTGAATGCGGCTGGCGCGCTGCTGTGCGCGCGGCCATCTTGGATTTCTGGGAGGGCATCAGGGGGGGCACTTTGGCGACACCGAGGGACCGGAGGGGACCGGGGAGGAGATTTATTATGTTTGTTCATGCCAGATGGGAGATAACTAATTTTTTACCGGCGCTGTCATTTACTGTAACGTGATCATCGGTGTGCGGTGTATACCTGTGATCACGTGAGCGGGGACCAGAAAAACCATCCTTACTCATGATCTCCAGGGTCTCAGCTAGCCCTGAAACCCCAGAGATTTTCTGATGCTGGAGGGCGCTATTCACTTATTTCTGCCTGCTGTTTATAAATGGCAGATCAGACTAAGGCTACATTAACACGACCGATCCATTTTTGTGGTTTGCAAAAAACAGTCCATTTTTTTTCACGGGTGCATCCGTGTGGCATCCGTTTCCGTTCCGTAGACGGTCCGTATGTTATCTGTTTGTCATTCGTGTGCCTTCCATTTTTTGTGTACTGCAAAAAAACTGAAGAAGGGTAAATGCATAAATTTTCCCAGGATCCATAGCTTCAACCTACATGAGGCGGTCACATGTTCACTCCGGTGCCATTTTCTACTGCTTTTCACAGCGTAGAGCGCTCTGGTGATTTTCTTGTGCTTGTGCACTTCATATCAGTCTTTTCTGTCATTATAATGGCAGAAATACACATAATGTCCCACTCTCCTGCATTTTATAATTTTGCACCCTTTGGTGCCTTTCATGTGGCACTAAGGGGTGCTTAGCTTTGTATTTAGCCAAAAAAATGAAAAAAAAAATGACGTAGGGTTCCCCCTATTTTTGTAACCAGCTAGGGTAAAGCAGACGGCTGCAGCCTGCAGACCACAGCTGGCAACCTCACCTTGGCTGGTAATCCAAAACTGAGGGCACCCCACGCTGTTATTTTAAATTAAATAAATAATTAAAAAAAAAAAACATGTAGGGGTCCCCCCAAAATTGGATCACCAGCCAAGGTAAAGCAGACAGCTGGGGTCTGATATACTCAGACTAGGGAGGTCCATGGTTATTGGACTCTCCCCAGCCTAAAAATAGCAGGCCGCAGCCGCCCCAGAAGTGGCGCATCCATTAGATGCGCCAATCCTGGTGCTTCGCCCCAGCTCATCCCGCGCCCTGGTGCGGTGGCAAACGGGGTAATATATGGGGTTAATACCAGATGTGTAATGTCACCTGGCATCAAGCCCTGTGGTTGGTGAGGTCAGGCGTCTATCAGATACCCGACATCACCAACCAGGACAGTAATAAAAAACAAATAGACGACAAACACATTTTTATTTGAAAAAACACTCCCCAAAACATTCCCTCTTTAACCAATTTATTAGAAAGAAAAACAAATCCAGGTCTGGTGTAATCCAAGGGGTTGCCATGATGATCCACACTGTCCCAGTCAATGAAGAGCAGAATGTTCCCCATTGGCTGGGAGAGCAGTGCAGTGACCTGAGATAACATCAATGGGTCAGCCCAGGTCACTGCAGGGGGATGACAAGTGCTGCTGTCAGCGAGGTACATTACCTGCGCTGATCTCCTGCACTGCTGACTGCACCTGTCACTGAGTTCAATGACCGCCGCCTTCACAGCCACGTATCGCGAGAGGCCCGTGACGTCACCGCTAGTCAGTCTCGGGTCGGAAGCGAGAGAAGGTGATGTGACAAGCGGCGGCCATGGAAGACAGTGACAGCGCTGAGGTTGGGATGGCGGGACTTCATCACCACAGGTAAGCCGAGCGGGACCATGTGTGCAGAGTGCAGTGTGTGTGTGTGTGTGTGTGTGTGTGTGTGTGTGTGTGTGTGTGTGTGTGTGTACACGTACATGCCGCGTGCAGGAGGGGGCGGAGTGAGATGAGCGAAGAAGTTTGGGCTTCCTGCACGTAACTAGGATAAACATCGGGTTACTAACCAAAGCGCTTTGCTTGAATACCCGATGTTTATCTTGGTTACCAGCTTCTGGCAGGCTGCCAGCGATGGCTCCTGCACACTGTAGCTGTAAAAAGCCCTGCTTTTTGCTGCTAGAACTGTTCTCGAACGTATCTAGAACTATCGAACTTTAGGAAAAAGCTCGAGTTCTAGTTCGATCTAGAACAGCCCCCAAAATCACTCGAACCGCGAACTGGAGAACCGCGAACCGCGCTCATCTCTAGTAAAAAGTATACCAAAAAATAAATTCAACACTTGAGATGAGCAAACCTTTAAAAGTTCGGTAGGTGCAGCCTGACTTTAGATAAAATTTGGTTTGGGACATGAACTTGACCTAAACCCCAATGAAAGCCACTAATTGGGCAGATTGGGTCTCTGCCCACATGCAGCCAACCATAAACAGATCCCTCCCAGAGATGGGTGGGAGCTTTCCATTTTTTAGGGTAGTCACACATTACAGCTATCACATAGCTTCAGATCTCAAAAAATAATAATAAAAAACAAGAGCAATAGGAATGTATTCACAGAAAAATAAAAAAGTTAGAGCTCTTGGAAGAAGGGGATGAAAACACAAGGGGCTTAATAATGTACTACAAATGTACAGAAAAATGGTGTGGACCTTACATCTAAATATTATCTACTAGCTAAATAAATTTTCATTTTTTTTTCTTTGATTCCCAACTCTATTAAGCAGTAGTGATGAGCGAACCTCTAGAGGCTTGAGTTCGGCTCGGTTCGTCAAACGGAGGCTGCGTTCGAATTCGGTTCGGCGAGCCGTTCAACGATCCTCTCGAACCCCATTGACAACAATGGGATGCAATCACGAACACATAAAAACACATAGAAAACACCTTCAAAGGTGTCCAAAAGGTGAAAAAACTCCCAAGACACCAGAAACACATGGGAAAGTAACAAGGACATATACTCATGCGAAAACAAAACAGCTGGACGAGGAAAAAGAGGAGTGACACAGATATAGGCAAGTCATGCCCTTCTAAAATCATGTAGAACCCAGCAAGCGGACTCCAAGCAGAGTCTTCCTTTTTTCCAAAAATTGGGCCACACAGACACCACTTCAGTGGCATCACTTGTGGTCTAGTTGCAAACTTGACAGGTACATTTGCATCAAGCACATTCCAAAATACGCCAGCCTTAACTGTCCCCAGGATGACACCGGCTTAGCAAAGTCTTTGCTGAACCCAGACTCGTTCATCTTGGATCATTTTTAAAAACGCAGCAAGGGGACTCCAAGCAGAGTCTCCCTTTTTTCCAAAAATTGGGCCACACATACACCCCTTCAGTGGCATCACTTGTGCCCCAGTTGCAAACTTGACAGGAACATTTGCATCAAGCACATTCCAAAATACGCCAGCCTTTACTGTCCACATGATGACACCGGGTTAGCAAATCCATGACTTGTTCATTTTGATGAACGATAGTCTGTCCACATTGTCACTGGACAGATGCATTCGCTTATCTGTCAGCACACAACCAGCAGCACAGAAAACACGTTCAGAGACAACTCTGGCAGCTGGACACGACAAGATCTCCAAGGCGTAAGTGGCGAGCTCAGGCCATTTTTCAAGATTTGAAGCCCAAAATGAGCAAGGCTCCAGTTGCAAAGTCATAGTATCAATGTTCATTTGGAGATATGTCGCGGGCGGGAGGTGCGCTGCTCGACCGCTCGCTCGCGGCTTGGGTCCGGCTGCTGCTGCTGCTCGGTGGCTCGAGCGGTGGGCCGGATCCGGGGACTCGAGCGGCGCTCCTCGCCCGTGAGTGAAAGGGGTAGTTTGGTTTGGGGATGTAGTCCGTGATGCCACCCACGGTTTGTGGTGATAGTGGGACACCACCGCTGCTTTAGACGGGGATCCCGGGAGTGATGACAGGGAGCAGCTGAGATGTTTCTCTCCCCTCCGTGGGTAGGGGGATTTGGTGGTCCCGGGGCCCGGTGATGTGGGCTGGGAGATGGATGGCGGGAGTTGGAGAGGTGCAGGGTCACGGGGCAGCGCAGTGCCGGGTGGCACGGTGGTACTCACTCAGCCAGTAACGTACACGGAGTCTCTGGTCAAACAAAAGGCTGGATGGACGGGTCCCACAGACGGCTGCGGCGGTCACTCCCAGTAGGTTAGCGGTGACTGTCTCTCCCTGCACCTTCGGTGTGTTGTTGGCCCCGATGGCTTCCCACCGGTAGCCCGCTCCCCAGCGGTATGGTTGCTGGAGGAGCTCCTTTCTGCCCGCAGGCTCTGGCCCTGGGAACTCTAGCCTTGGCGGTAGCTGTATTCCCCTTCACGGTTGAGCGGTTGCCTTCAGTAGGGTCTTTGGTTGCTGAGGAACCCCGGAGGTTCCCGTCGCTAACGGATTTGACCGGTTTAACGGCGACTCCAAGCCTGGTCTAGGTCTGTAGGCCCTGCCGCGTGGTGCTGCGTTTTTTTGCTCCCCGATCCGGTACCGGCGAGCCACCGCCCGAACCCGGTCCTTACGGTTGTGCGTCAATTGGCCTCGCCTGCAGATGGTCACCACCGTCTGCCAACCTTGCTGTATGTGCCCGGGCCATGTACCCGGACACGGTCAGTCAGTGGCTCCTTTACCGCTCCGCTCCTCTCACTTCACTCTCCCTAACCGAACTCTCCTTCCAAAACTGCACTGCTTCCTTTTCCCACCTCCAGGACTGTGATCCTCGATGGGCGGGGCCAACCGCCTGGCTCCGCCCCACCTGGTGTGGACATCAGCCCCTGGAGGGAGGCAACAAGGATTTTTGTGTGACTGGTGTGCCTAACCGGGGTGTGGGGTGTGTTGGTGTTGTTTTGGTGACGTCCTGGCTTGTCCAGGGCGCCACATTCCCCCTTCGTTAAACGCAGACCGTCCGCGGGCTGCCGGTCCATCACCGGATTTATTTTCTTTTTCAACTGTAAAAAGGGGCAAAAACAAACATTTAGGACACAAGCATATTTATAAAACTTCCCTTACGGGAGGCACAGTACTTTTAACGTTACTAACGGTACATTTTTATTAATAACGGTAACGGCTTCCGCTCTTCCTCCTGCCCAAACAACCTGGCCCTGATGCTGCCCCTAAGAAAATGGGCAGCACCTTTTGCCCCAGTCCAAAACACGATTGCCCGAGCGGGTAAGGTCTCTTTCAGGGGACCCACGTCCATGGGGAACTTCTGAACCCCCGGAGGATCACCACCGGTTACGGTAGTGGCGGGCCTGGGCCATCCATTCCTCCAGGCCCATCCTCCAAATCAACCTCTCCAGAGGCGGTACGGTAAAAGCCAACATCTTATTTTCAAGCCACTTAGTTTGTGGTTGCCCTGCTAGTTCTCGGGCTTGTCCGTAAGTAGTTCCTTACTCAACGATTGCAGGAAGTCCCAACGGGGACTAGTTGCCGGCAACGGCTGGTTCAATCACGGAGGTAAATCTGGTTAACTACGGTTGATTCTTTCATTCGGTTTCTTGCTTTCAATTTTCAAACATTCAACAACGGTGCTGATGGTCCCAACGGGAACAACTTTTGGCGGGGGACCACCGACATTACTTCAGGTCCACCCCACCGACCGGGGGAGGGGGCTGAGCGGGTGCTTTTGGCCCCTGGCCTCCTTTCAGCCGGACACCCAGGGCGTATCAGCCCCTCTCCCCACAATGCCGGGTGTAGTTGATGAGGTCACCAGGGAGCAAGTTGCGGTCCGGATGGTCCTCCAGCAGGTGGTCATTCACATCTCTTCGGGCCACGAAGACTTCATAAATGAAGCCAAACCCCCTACGGGTATCAAATCTCCGCACCTGTCCTTCATATCTTGGGCCCCGCACCCGGAAGGTGGCTCTTCGGACATGCTCCTTCTCCTCAATAGTGCGAGCCACCAACTCCGCCTTTCTCCTTTCCCTCTCGGCAATCTCCCGGCCCAGCGGTGTCGGCTCTCTGTCCCAGGAAAGGGCTGCTGCGGGCCCCTGCGCACGGGTCGGGCCCCGTGAGACCTTTTTGATGCTGCCTACCACTGGCAATCTGGGTGGAAGGTCCCGCGTTGTCATGGCCTGGGGTGCTGCCTCACAGCGGCGACCCGGCGCAACCTCAGCTGAGGTGTGGGAAACGGGCACAGGGATCCTCTCCCGCTGAGCCTCCGCCTCCTCCTGCACGAGACGGGCTGCCGGGGTCGGTACGGGGTCAGGCATGGTCACCGGTGCCTCAGATACAGCTTCACCAACGGGCTCGGCCTTTGGTATCTTCCAAGGGAGCGGTGCTGCACGGTCACGGGCCTCCGCTGCAGGTCGGTCCGCTTGGGCGGATTGGCGGGGTACCGCTACCGATTGTGGTGGTAGCGGGCCTAGTGGCGGGGCAGCGGCAGCCAATACGGGTAGCGGGGGAGGTAGCAGGGCGAGCGGTTGTGGACCGGGCTCCTCAGCCGCGATGACCGACCCACTAGGAGTACAGGGGTGTGGTTTCACTTACCCGCTCTTCCAGTACTCCCTCCACCTCGCGTCTCCGTATGGCCACCACCACATCCGCCATGTCGGCCTCCCACTCCTCCAAGAGGAGCTGCACGCGGACCTGCAGACGATTTCATAGCTGAGCGGTCCGGAACCCCACCCACGCCGCAGTCCCGGGCTTGGGAGTTACGGTGTTAGCGGTCGGTCGGTGCATCGCTGCAACGGCCTCTTCCAGGAACCACAAGATGGCTGCACGGTCCTGGCGTCCCCGCTTTTATAGCCGCGGTCTACATGCGGCCAGCCGCCATCTGTGCCCCCTTGGTTTCTTTCCGGCACCTCCTCTTCAGGGGCGGGGCTTCAGTTTTTCGCGCCTCCACTGCTCGGGAAGACGCTCAAGCGGGAAATCTTTTGCGCCCAATATGGCGGATTCTGCAAATTTTCGGCCAGACACCTCCGGCAGGACACAAGGCGCACTTCTACCAGGCAGTAGAACGGTAAGATCCTGTTCGTGACGCCAAGTTGTCGCGGGCGGGGGGTGCGCTGCTCGACCGCTGACTCGCGGCTCGGGTCCGGCTGCTGCTGCTGCTGCTCGGTGGCTCGAGCGGTGAACCGGATCCGGGGACTCGAGCGGCGCTCCTCGACCGTGAGTGAAAGGGGTAGTTTGGTTTGGGGATGTAGTCCGTGATGCCACCCACGGTTTGTGGTGATAGTGGGACACCACCGCTGCTTTAGACGGGGATCCCGGGAGCGATGACAGGGAGCAGCTGAGATGTTTCTCTCCCCTCCGTGGGTAGGGGGATTTGGTGGTCCCGGGGCCCGGTGATGTGGGCTGGGAGATGGATTGCGGGAGTTGGGGAGGTGCAGGGTCGTGGGGCAGCGCGATGCCAGGCGGCACGGTGGTACTCACTCAGCCAGTAACGTACACGGAGTCTCTGGTCAAACAAACGGCTGGATGGACGGGTCCCACAGACGGCTGCGGCGGTCACTCCCGGTAGGTTGGCGGTGACTGTCTCTCCCTGCACCTTCGGTGTGTTGTTGGCCCCGATGGCTTCCCACTGGTAGCCCGCTCCCCAGCGGTATGGTTGCTGGAGGAGCTCCTTTCTGCCCGCAGGCTCTGGCCCTGGGAACACTAGCCTTGGCGGTAGCTGTATTCCCCTTCATGGTTGAGCGGTTGCCTTCAGTCGGGTCTTTGGTTGCTGAGGAACCCCGGAGGTTCACGTCGCTAATGGATTTGACCGGTTTAACGGCAACTCCAAGCCTGGTCGGGGTCCGTAGGCCCTGCCGCGTGGTGCTGGCGTTTCTTCGCTCCCCGATCCGGTACCGGCAGACCACCGCCCGACCCCGGTCCTAACGGTTGTGCGTCAATCGGCTTCGCCTGCAGATGGTCACCACCGTCTGCCAACCTTGCTGTATGTGCCCGGAATATGTACCCGGACACGGTCAGTCAGTGGCTCCTTTACCACTCCACTCCTCTCACTTCACTCTCCCTAACCGAACTCTCCTTCCAAAACTGCACT
This sequence comes from Anomaloglossus baeobatrachus, assembly GCF_048569485.1. Taxonomy (NCBI): domain Eukaryota; kingdom Metazoa; phylum Chordata; class Amphibia; order Anura; family Aromobatidae; genus Anomaloglossus; species Anomaloglossus baeobatrachus. Next base: position 33,354,801 of record NC_134353.1, read on the forward strand.
GCTTCCTTTTCCCGCCTCAAGGACTGTGAACTCCTTGATGGGCGGGGCCAACCGCCAGGCTTCGCCCCACCTGGTGTGGACATCAGCCCCTGGAGGGAGGCAACAAGGATTTTTGTGTGACTGGTGTGCCTAACCAGGGTGTGTGGTGTGTTGGTGTTGTTTTTGTGACGTCCTGGCTTGTCCAGGGCGCCACAGATACTCCTTCATCATCCTCTCCAGCCGTTGACTATGTGTCAGACTTCTTGTCTCTGGTGGCCCTGCAAAGGATGGTCTAAAACAATTAGGAAACTATTCAATAAAATTCCTTTTACCAGCACCAGATACGGTGCTGCTATACGGTTAGACTGTTGATGACGAGACAGTCCTATGTTTGTCAAATTAAAACTGGCAGATTCACTCCGTGCACCACTGGTGTTTGGTGGAAAAGCCGAGTTAAGATTGAGTAACAGCTTCTGCTGATACTCCTGCATATGTGCGTTCCCTTCTATGGCTGGAATTATTTTACAAAATTTGGACCAGGGGTCTAATAGTGTGCTAACCCAGTAGTCATCATCACTTCTAATTTTGACAACCCGAGGGTCATGTTGTAGGTAGTGCAGCAAGAAAGCGCTCATGTGTCTTGCGCATCCAGGAGGACCAAGTCCTCGCTGTGTTTGTGGCATAGAGGTGCTAACCATTTTTTCCTCCTCTGACATCTCCCCCCAACCTCGTTCAACTGAAATTTGACCAAGGTCTCCCTCATCTGCTGAGTCTTCCATGTCCATTGAGAGTTAGTCCTCCCTTTCTTCCTGGTCTCGTGCACCTTCCTCAACATTTTGGCTGCTACCATGCGTCCTTGTTAATCCCTCTCCCCCACCGTCCTATGTCTGCCTTCTTGGTGATGATGAACGTCTGGACCTTGTAGATGTTGGTATCTCTTGCGCATATGAATCCTCCTGTACTTCCTCCCCTTCCTCTTCTCCCACCCCTTGACTCTGAATAGTGTTTAGCGTGTGCTCCAGCATGTAAATGACTGGAATTGTCATGCTGATAATGGCATTTTCAGCGCTAAACATATTCGTCGCCATGTCGAAACTGTGCAGAAGGGTGCATAGGTCCTTGATCTGAGACCACTCCATCAGGGTGATCTGCCCCACCTCTGCATCTCGTTGGCCCAGGCTATACGTCATGACGTATTGCACCAGGGCTCGGCGGTGCTGCCACAGTCGCTGTAACATGTGGAGAGTCGAATTCCAGCATGTCGGCACATCGCATTTCAGGCGATGAACCGGCATTGCCGAAAGACTTCTGGAGCGATGCAAGTCAATCAGCTGCGGCGGTTGAACAGCGGACGTGAGCAGACAGTTTTTGTGCCCTGTGCAGAAGACCATCTAGGTGGGGATAGTGCGTTAAAAATTGCTGGACAACAAGGTTCAACACGTTAGCCATACAAGGCACGTGTGTCACCTTGCCCCGGAAAAGGGACGCACCCAGGTTTGCAGCATTGTCGTACATGGCCTTCCCTGGCTGCAGATTTATTGGAGACAACCATTTACGAAACTTGGACCGCAGAGCTGCCCACAACTCATCCGCTGTGTGACTCTTATTTCCAAGACATTTCAAGCTAAAGACCGCCTGATGCCGTTGAGCTCTGCTGTCAGCATAGTAAGGTGGTGTGCATGATTCCTTGTGCGCAGTTGAAACGCGGGTGGCCTGACCAGGCAGGCTTGCGGTGGAGGTGGAGGACCCAGATGAGGTTGAGGAGGCAGAAGCAGTGGAGGAACTTTGACATATAGAGGATTGACGCACAAGTCGTGGGGACGACAAGACTTGTTGAGCAGATCCTTCTCCATCTATCACCATAGTTACCCAGTGCCCAGTCAGTGACATGTAACGCCCCTGTCCATGCTTACTTGTCCAAGCATCGGTGGTGAAATGCACCCGGTCAAACACAGTTTCTCAAGGAAGCAGTGATGTTGTGTGCGAAATGCTAGTGTAGCGCAGGCACATCTTTCTTGGAGAAGTAGTGGCAACTGGGCATCTGGTACCGGGGCACTGCGATAAACATAAGGTCTCGCAAATCCTCTGTGTCCACCAGGTGGAAAGGCAGCATTTCCGTAGCAAAGAGCTTACAGAGGGATAAAGTCAACCTCTTAGCTTTGTCATGGCTTGGAGGAAATGGACTTTTATTTGTCCACATCTGAGGGACCGAGATCTGGCTGCTGTGTGGAGACTGTGGTGAGTAGGGCGTCCCTGCAAAACTGCAGGTCTGTGAGGAAAATGCAGGCGGAGGCATGATGTTGCCTTCATCCAAAGTTGGTGCTCTCGATGTGTGAGAGAGCTCTACACCAGCACTTGTTTCCCCTTCCAAACCAACTGACGACCTACCAATCAAACTGCCTGTTGTGGTGGAAGTTCTGCATGGAAGAACAGGTCTGACAGCTTTCCCACAGTTATAGAAGATGAAGAGCGCGCGCATGCACTTGATTTGGCAGGCAGTGGATTGCCCGCTGCGCTAGTCCGCATTGCAGCACAGTGAGCTTCACACTGGGACTTAAGCTTGTTATTTATGTGATGATTGTTGGAAGAAGTTGTCAAACTGGTAAGGTTTTGGCCTCTACTTATTGATTGCCGAGAAATTTTACAGCTCAGATGATTTGGGAGATCCTTTGCACGGTCAAAAAAGGACCAGGCTAGGCAAGGCTTAGAGTAAAAGTGACCCGCAGAGCCACCCCGACTTGTGCTCAGAGGCAGAGTGGTGGCTGAGGATGCTCTTTTTGACATGCTTCCAGTACTCCGACTCTGTCCAGGAAGGCGCAAGGTAACTTCGTCATCAGTTGCATCCTCCTCCACCGCCTCTGGTGACCTCCTCGAGTGCCTTACTGAGGGTTGACAGTATGTGAGATCTAGAACTTAATCATCAAGAGTTGTATTTGCACTCCCCTCGCCCTCACACCTAACCTCTTCCAGCCTGACTGAATAGTTAAGTTGTCATCCCAATATGGTATCTGTGTCTCATCGTCATCAGTATGTTCCTCATTGTCTCCACCAACAGGTGTTACAGTTTGGGAATGAGGGTCTAGATTATGCTCAGAAACTTGGTCATCAGAACCTGAATCGGACTCACAAAGTTTCTGGGCATCACTGCAGACCATTTCCTGGTCTCTACTCACTGTAGCTTGAGAGCAGGCCTCTGATTCCCAGCCTATAGTGTGACTGAACAGCTCTGCAGACTCAGCCATCTCTATTGCACCATACTCTGCAGGGCGGGTGGAGTCTTGAGAGCTGGGAGAAAGCAAGTGCGATTGGGATGACAACTCAGAGGACTGTTGTTTTTGGATTTTGAAGTTGAGGTGGAGGAGAGGCTACTGGTTGGAGCACGTGAGATCCATTCAAGCATGTGCTTTTTGTGCATCATCTACCTTTGTTCCAGTTGTTTTGTTCCGTAAAAAAGTGAGCACATCAGATTGTTCACGGAAAGTAGTAGACATCTTACATTTGCTAGAAGATGGCCTATCTTCAGCAGATGTTAATGTAGGTTTCCCACCTTCCCCACGGACACAAACTTTTTTTCCTTTTCCAACATGCCTGTTCCCCTTTATACCAGCATCTGTCCTTTTGCCACTCATTTTGTTAGCGACAAGATTGGACACTTAAAATGTGGCATTAAAAATTGAGAGGTGGTGTAGATTGCAGAGGTGGTGGAACTTGCTTGGCACAAATGGGACACAAATTTAGTATAGCAGACACTTTGTGGATGCCACTTATTTTCAGCACTGTTTGCTATAAAAATAGCTTGGCAAAAATGTGCTGAAGGGTAGAAAGCAGAGGTGGTGCAACTTGCTTGGCACCAGTGGGACACAAATTTAGTATAGTAGACACTTTGTGGATGCCACTAAGTTTCAGCACTGTTTACTATAAAAATAGCGTAGCCAAATGTGTGGGAGGGTAGAATGCAGAGGTGGCGGAACTTGCTTGGCACAAATGGGACACAAATTTATTATAGCAGATACTTTTTGGATGCCCCTAAGTGTCAGAACTGAATGCTATAAAAATAGCTTGGCAAAAATGTGCTGGAGGGTAGAAAGCAGAGGTGGTGTAACTTACTTGGCACCAGTGTGACACCAAATTAGGATAGCAGACACTTTGTGGATGCCACTAAGTTTCAGCACTGTTTGCTATAAAAATAGTGTAGCCAAATATGCAGGAGGGTAGAAATCAGAGGTGGTGGGACTTGCTTGGCACAAATGGGACACAAATTAAGTACAGTAGATACTTTTTGGATGCGACTAAGTGGTAGCACTGTTCGCTATAAAAATAACTTGGCAAAACTGTGCAGGAGGGTAGAAAACAGAGGTGGTGGAACTTATTTGGCACCAGTGGGACACAAATTTGGTATAGCAGACACTTCGTGGATGACACTTATTTTCAGCACTGTTCGCTATAAAAAAAAAAAGCTTGCCAAAAATGTGCTGAAGGGTAGATTGCAGAGGTGGGGAAACTTGCTTGGAACAAATGGGACACAAATTTAGTATAGCAGACACTTTGTGGATGCCACTAAGTGTCAGCACTGTTTGCTATAAAAATAGCTTAGCAAAAATATGCTGGAGGGTAGAAAGCAGAGGTGGTGGAACTTATTTGGCACCAGTGGGACACAAATTTGGTATAGCAGACACTTCGTGGATGACACTTATTTTCAGCACTGTTCGCTATAAAAAAAAAAGCTTGGCAAAAATGTGATGGGGGGTAGAATGCAGAGGTGGGGAAACTTTCATTGCACCAGTGAGGCACAAATTTAGTATAGCAGACACTTCGTGGATTACACTAAGTGTCAGCACTGTTTGCTTTAAAAATAGCTTGGCAAAAATGTGCTGGAGGGGAGAAAGCAGAGGTGGTGAAACTTTCTTGGCACCAGTAAGACAGAAACTTAGTATAGCAGACACTTTGTGGATGCAACTAAGTGTCAGCACTGTTTGCTATAAAACTAGCTTGGCAAAAATGGGCTGGAAGGTAGCATGCAGAGGTGGGGAAACTTTCTTTGGCACCAGTGAGACACTAACTTAGTATAGCAGACACTTTGTGGATGTCACTAAGTTTCAGCACTGTTTGCTATAAAAATAGCGTAGCCAAATGTGCAGGAGGGTAGAATGCAGAGGTGGTGAAACTTGCTTGGCACAAATGGGACACAAATTTAGTATAGCAGATACTTTTTGGATGCCACTAAGTGTCAGCACTAATCGCTATAAAAATAGCTTAGCAAAAATATGCTGGAGGGTAGAAAGCAGAGGTGGTGAAACTTAAATGTCACCAGTAGGACACAAATTTATTATAGCAGACACTTTGTGGATGCCACTAAGTTTCAGCACTGTTCACTATAAAAAGAGCTTGGCAAACATGTGCTGGAGGGTAGAAAGCAGATGTAGTGGAACTAGCTTGGCACAAATGGGACACAAATTTAGCATAGCAGACAATTTTTGAATGCCCCCTATTTTCAGCACTGTTTGCTATAAAAATAGCGTAGCCAAATGTGTGGGAGGGTAGAATGCAGAGGTGGCAGAACTTCCTTGGCACAAATGGGACAAAAATGTATTATTGCAGATACTTTTTGGATGCTACTAAATGTCAGAACTGTATGCTATAAAAATAGCTTGGCAAAAATGTACTGGAGGGTAGAAAGCAGAGGTGGTGGAACCTACTTGGCACCAGTGGGACAATAAATTAGTATAGCAGACACTTTTTGGATGCCACTTATTTTCAGCACTGTTTGCTATAAAAATATCTTGGCAAAAATGTGCTAAAGGGTAGAAAGTAGAGGTGGTGGAACTTGCTTGGCACCAGTGGGAAACAAATTTAGAGTAGCAGACACTTTGTGGATGCCACGAAGTTTCAGCACTGTTTTCTATAAAAAATAGCATAGCCAAATGTGTGGGAGGGTAGAATGCAGAGGTGGTGGAACTTGCTTGGCACATGTGGGACACAAATTTAGTATAGCAGAGAGTTTGTGGATACCACTAAGTATCAGCACTGTTTGCTATAAAAATAGCTTGGCAAAAATGTGCTGGAGGGTGGAAAGCAGAGGTGGTGGAACTTGCTTGGCACCAGTGGGACACAAATTTAGTATAGCAGACACTTTGTGGATGCCACTAAGTTTCAGCACTGTTTGCTATAAAAAATAGCGTAGCCAAATGTGTGGGAGGGTAGAATGCAGAGGTGGTGGTACTTGCTTGGCACAAATGGGACACAAATTTATTATAGCAGATACTTTTTGGATGCCAGTAAGTGTCAGAACTGTATCCTATAAAAATAGCTTAGCAAAAATGTGCTGGAGGGTTGAAAGCAGAGGTGGTGGAACTTACTTGGCACCAGTGGGACACTAAATTAGTATAGCAGACACTTTTTGGATGCCACTTGTTTTCAGCACTGTTTGCTATAAAAATAGCTTGGCAAAAATGTGCTAAAGGGTAGAAAGCAGAGGTGGTGTAACTTGCTTGGCACCAGTGTGCTACTAAATTAGTATACCAGACACTTTTTGGATGCCACTTATTTTCAGCACTGTTTGCTATAAAAATAGCTTAGTAAAAATGTGCTAAATGGTAGAAAGCAAAGGTGGTGGAACTTGCTTGGCACCAGTGGGACACAAATTTAGTATAGCAGACACTTTTTGAATCCCACCTATTGTCAGCACAGTTTGCTATAAAAATAGCTTGGCAAAAATGTGCTGGAGGGTAAAATGCAGAGGAGGTGGAATTTACTTGGCACCAGTGGGACACTAAATTAACATAGCAGTCACTTTTTGGATGCCACTTATTTTCAGCACTGCTTGCTATAAAAGTAGCTTGGCAAAAACGGGCTGGAGGGTAGAATGCAGAGGTGGAGAAACTTTCTTGGCACCAGTGAGACACAAATTTAGTATAGCAGACACTTTGTGGATGCCACTAAGTGTCAGAACTATATGCTATATAAATAGCTTGGCAAAAATGTGCTGGAGGGTAGAAAGCAGAGGTGGTGGAAATACTTGTCACCAGTGGGACACTAAATTAGTATAGCAGACACTTTTTGAATGCCACTTATTTTCAGCACTGTTTGCTACAAAAATAGCTTGGCAAAAATGTGCTAAAGGATAGAGAGCAGAGGTAGTGGAACTTTCTTGGCACCAGTGAGACACAAATTTAGCATAGCAGACACTGTGTGGATGCCACTTATTTTCAGCACTGTTCGCTATAAAAATAGCTTGGCAAAATTGTGCTGGAGGGTAGAATGCAGAGGTGGGGAAACTTTCCTGGCACCAGTGTGACACAAATTTTAGTATAGCAGACACTTTGTGGATGCCACTAAGTGTTAGCACTGTTTGCTATAAAAATAGCGTAGCCAAATGTGCAGCAGGGTAGAAAGCAGAAGAAGTCGGAGTTGCTTGGCACCAGTGTGACACAAATTGAGTATAGCAGACACTTCGTGGATGCCACTTATTTTCAGCACTATTCGCTATAAAATTAGCTTGGCAAAAATGTGCTGGAAGGTAGAAAGCAGAGGTGGTGGAAATACTTGTCACCAGTGGGACACTAAATTAGTATAGCAGACACTTTTTGGATGCCACTTATTTTCAGCACTGTTTGTTATAAAAAATAGCTTGGCAAAAATGTGCTAAAGGGTAGAAACCAGAGTTGTTGGAATTTGCTTGGCAAAAATTGGACACAAATTTAGTATAGCAGACACTTTTTGAATGCCACTTATTTTCAGCACTGTTGCTATTAAAATAGCTTGGCAAAAAAATGCTGGAGGGTAGAATTCAGAGGCGGTGGAACTTGCTTGGCACAAATGGGACACAAATTTAGTATAGCAGATACTTTTTGGATGCCACTAAGTGTCAGCACTGTTTGCTATAAAAATAGCGTAGTAAAAATTTGCAGGAGCGTAGAATGCAGAGGTGGTAAGACTAGCTTGGCACAAATGGGACACAAATTTAGTATAGCAGACACTTTGTGGATGCCACTTAATTTCAGCACTGTTTGCTATAAAAATAGCTTGGAAAAAATGTGCTGGAAGGTAGCATGCAGAGGTGGTGGAACTTGCTTGACACCAGTGGGACACAAATTTAGTTTAGCAGACACTTTGTGGATGCCACTAAATTTTAGCACTCTTTGCTATAAAATAGCGTGGCCAAATGTGTGGGAGGGTAGGAAGCAGGGGTGGTGAAACTTGCTTGGCACAAATCGGACACAAATGTATTATAGCAGATAATTTTTGGATACCACTAAGTGTCAGAACTTTATGCTATAAAAATAGCTTGGCAAAAATGTGCTGGAGGGTAGAAAGCAGAGGTGGTGGAAATACTTGTCACTAGTGGGACACTATATTAGTATAGCAGACACTTTTTGGATACCACTTATTTTCAGCACTGTTTGCTATAAAAAATAGCTTGCCAAAAATGTGCTGGAGGGTCGAATTCAGAGGCGGTGGAACTTGCTTGGCACAAATGGGACACAAATTTAGTTAAGCTGACACTTTTTGGATGCCACTAAGTGTCAGCACTGTTCCCTATAAAAATAGCTTGACAAACATGTGCTGGAGGGTAGAAAGCAGATGTAGTGGAATGTGCTTGGCACAAATGGGACACAAATTTAGCATAGCAGACACTTTTTGAATGCCCCCTATTTTCAGCACTGTTTGCTATAAAAATAGCGTAGCCAAATGTGTGGGAGGGTAGAATGCAGAGGTGGCAGAACTTCCTTGGCACAAATGGGACAAAAATGTATTATTGCAGATACTTTTTGGATGCCACTAAATGTCAGAACTGTATGCTATAAAAATAGCTTGGCAAAAATGTACTGGAGGGTAGAAAGCAGAGGTGGTGGAACTTACTTGGCACCAGTGGGACACTAAATTAGTATAGCAGACACTTTTTGGATGCCACTTATTTTCAGCACTGTTTGCTATGAAAATAGCTTGGCAAAAATGTGCTAACGGGTAGAAAGCAGAGGTGTTGGAACTTGCTTTGCACCAGTGTGGCACTAAATTAGTATAGCAGACACTTTTTGGATGCCACATATTTTCAGCACTGTTTGCTATAAAAATAGCTTAGCAAAAATGTGCTGAAGGGTAGAAAGCAAAGGTGGTAGAACTTGCTTGGCACCAGTGGGACACAAATTTAGTATAGCAGACACTTCATGGATGCCACTTATTTTCAGCACTGTTCGCTATAAAAATAGCTTGGCAAAAAAGGTGCTTTAGGGTAGAATGCAGAGGTGGGGAAACTTTCTTGGCACCAGTGAGACACAAATTTAGTATAGCAGACACTTTGTGGATGTCACTAAGTGTCAGCACTGTTTGCTATAAAAATAGCTTGGCAAAAATGTGCTGAAGGGTAGAAAGTAAATGTGGTGGAACTTGCTTGGAACCAGTGGGACACAAATTTAGTATAGCAGACACTTTGTGGATGCCACTTATTTTCAGCACTGTTCGCTATAAAAATAGCTTGGCAAAAATTTGCTGCGGGGTAAAAAGCAGAGGTGGGGAAATTTTCTTGGCACCAGTGAGACACAAATTTAGTATAGCAGACACTTTGTGGATGCCACTAAGTGTCAGCACTGTTTGCTATAAAAATAGCTTGGCAAAAATGTGCTGGAGGGTTGAAAGCAGAGGTGGGGAAACTTTCTTGGCACCAGTGAGACACAAATTTAGTATAGCAGACACTTTGTGGATGTCTCTAAGTGTCAGCACTGTTCGCTATAAAAATAGCTTGGCAAAAATGTGCTAGAGGCTAGAAAGCAGAAATGGTGGAACTTACTTGGCACCAGTTGGACACTCTCAGACACTTTGTGGATGCCAGTAAATGTCAGAACTGTATACTATAAAAATAGCTTAGCAAAAATGTGCTGGAGGGTAGAAAGCAGAGGTGGGGAAATTTTCTTGGCACCAGTGAGACACAAACTTAGTATAGCAAACAGTTTGTGGATGCCACTAAGTTTCAGCACTGTTTGCTATAAAAATAGCGTAACCAAATGTGTGGGAGGGTAGAATGCAGAGGTGTTGGAACTTGATTGGCACAAACGGGACACAAATTTATTAAAGCAGATACTTTTTGGATGCCACTAAGTGTCAGCACTGTTTGCTTTAAAAATAGCTTGGCAAAAATGTGCTGGAGGGTAGAAAGCAGAGGTGGTGAAACTTGCTTGGCACCAGTGGGACACAAATTTGGTATAGCAGACATTTTGTGGATGCCACTTATTTTCAGCACTGTTCGCTAAAAAAATAGCTTGGCAAAAATTTGCTGGGGGGTAAAAAGCAGAGGTGGGGAAATTTTCTTGGCACCAGTGAGACACAAATTTAGTATAGCAGACACTTTGTGGATGCCACTAAGTGTCAGCACTGTTTGCTATAAAAATAGCTTGGCAAAAATGTGCTGGAGGGTTGAAGGCAGAGGTTGTGGAACTTGCTTGGCACCAGTGGGACACTAAATAAGTAGAGCAGACACTTTTTGGATGCCAATTATTTTCAGCACTGTTTGCTATAAAAATAGCTTGGCAAAAATGTGCTGAAGGGTAGAATGCAGAGGTGGTTGAATTTGCTTGGCACAAATGGGACACAAATTTAGTATAGCTGACACTTTTTGAATGCCACTTAGTTTCAGCACTGTTTGCTATAAAAATATCTTGGCAAAAATGTGCTAAAGGGTAAAAAGTAGAGGTGGTGGAACTTGCTTGGCACCAGTGGGAAACAAATGTAGAATAGCAGACACTTTGTGGATGCCACTAAGTTTCAGCACTGGTTGCTATAAAAAAATAGCGTAGCCAAATGTGTGGGAGGGTAGAATGCAGAGGTGGTGGAACTTGCTTGGCACATGTGGGACACAAATTTAGTATATAAAAAAAGCAACAATAAGAGGATAATGTCCTCCAAAAATCAAGTATTACTCACAGCAAGTTGGGCTGCAGTGTGTACATCGCCCTGGCCAAAAACTGATGCTCTAGCAGGATACAGCTAAACCCCCACTAAGTGGAGACATCACAGGTGCAGGAGAAGCACATCACACACACACCTTCATGGAATGGAGGGGAGGTGACTGCTAGATGATAAAACTGCACACAAGTGGCTTGCATAGAGCGCTGTTCACATGCAGATGACACAGTCACAAACCCGCAGCCTATTAGGTAACGCCCTTCTATTAGATCAGGCGGGCTGCCAAGCCGTACTCCACTGTATATCATGCACGGACAGACACTCTACAATGCAAGGCCCAACAGAAAGGGGCCTGGCTGTATTCTGTACAAACAAAAAAATATGAGGTTTTTGTTGGTATTTATGGCCATAAAACGTAAGCCTACACCCTCGTCAAGGGACCTCATGTCTGTAGGTCCCTACACTAAATATAAAAAAAGCAACAATAAGAGGATAATGTCCTCCAAAAATCAAGTATTACTCACAGCAAGTTGGGCTGCAGTGTGTACATCGCCCTGGCCAAAAACTGATGCTCTAGCAGGATACAGCTAAACCCCCACTAAGTGGAGACATCACAGGTGCAGGAGAAGCACATCACACACACACCTTCATGGAATGGAGGGGAGGTGACTGCTAGATGATAAAACTGCACACAAGTGGCTTGCATAGAGCGCTGTTCACATGCAGATGACACAGTCACAAACCCGCAGCCTATTAGGTAACGCCCTTCTATTAGATCAGGCGGGCTGCCAAGCCGTACTCCACTGTATATCATGCATGGACAGACACTCTACAATGCAAGGCCCAACAGAAAGGGGCCTGGCTGTATCCTGTACAAACAAAAAAATATGAGGTTTTTGTTGGTATTTATGGCCATAAAACGTAAGCCTACACCCTCGTCAAGGGACCTCATGTCTGTAGGTCCCTACACTAAATATAAAAAAAGCAACAATAAGAGGATAATGTCCTCCAAAAATCAAGTATTACTCACAGCAAGTTGGGCTGCAGTGTGTACATCGCCCTGGCCAAAAACTGATGCTCTAGCAGGATACAGCTAAACCCCCACTAAGTGGAGACATCACAGGTGCAGGAGAAGCACATCACACACACACCTTCATGGAATGGAGGGGAGGTGACTGCTAGATGATAAAACTGCACACAAGTGGCTTGCATAGAGCGCTGTTCACATGCAGATGACACAGTCACAAACCCGCAGCCTATTAGGTAACGCCCTTCTATTAGATCAGGCGGGCTGCCAAGCCGTACTCCACTGTATATCATGCACGGACAGACACTCTACAATGCAAGGCCCAACAGAAAGGGGCCTGGCTGTATCCTGTACAAACAAAAAAATATGAGGTTTTTGTTGGTATTTATGGCCATAAAACGTAAGCCTACACCCTCGTCAAGGGACCTCATGTCTGTAGGTCCCTACACTAAATATAAAAAAAGCAACAATAAGAGGATAATGTCCTCCAAAAATCAAGTATTACTCACAGCAAGTTGGGCTGCAGTGTGTACATCGCCCTGGCCAAAAACTGATGCTCTAGCATGATACAGCTAAACCCCCACTAAGTGGAGACATCACAGGTGCAGGAGAAGCACATCACACACACACCTTCATGGAATGGAGGGGAGGTGACTGCTAGATGATAAAACTGCACACAAGTGGCTTGCATAGAGCGCTGTTCACATGCAGATGACACAGTCACAAACCCGCAGCCTATTAGGTAACGCCCTTCTATTAGATCAGGCGGGCTGCCAAGCCGTACTCCACTGTATATCATGCACGGACAGACACTCTACAATGCAAGGCCCAACAGAAAGGGGCCTGGCTGTATCCTGTACAAACAAAAAAATATGAGGTTTTTGTTGGTATTTATGGCCATAAAACGTAAGCCTACACCCTCGTCAAGGGACCTCATGTCTGTAGGTCCTTACACTAAATATAAAAAAAGCAACAATAAGAGGATAATGTCCTCCAAAAATCAAGTATTACTCACAGCAAGTTGGGCTGCAGTGTGTACATCGCCCTGGCCAAAAACTGATGCTCTAGCAGGATACAGCTAAACCCCCACTAAGTGGAGACATCACAGGTGCAGGAGAAGCACATCACACACACACCTTCATGGAATGGAGGGGAGGTGACTGCTAGATGATAAAACTGCACACAAGTGGCTTGCATAGAGCGCTGTTCACATGCAGATGACACAGTCACAAACCCGCAGCCTATTAGGTAACGCCCTTCTATTAGATCAGGCGGGCTGCCAAGCCGTACTCCACTGTATATCATGCACGGACAGACACTCTACAATGCAAGGCCCAACAGAAAGGGGCCTGGCTGTATCCTGTACAAACAAAAAAATATGAGGTTTTTGTTGGTATTTATGGCCATAAAACGTAAGCCTACACCCTCGTCAAGGGACCTCATGTCTGTAGGTCCCTACACTAAATATAAAAAAAGCAACAATAAGAGGATAATGTCCTCCAAAAATCAAGTATTACTCACAGCAAGTTGGGCTGCAGTGTGTACATCGCCCTGGCCAAAAACTGATGCTCTAGCAGGATACAGCTAAACCCCCACTAAGTGGAGACATCACAGGTGCAGGAGAAGCACATCACACACACACCTTCATGGAATGGAGGGGAGGTGACTGCTAGATGATAAAACTGCACACAAGTGGCTTGCATAGAGCGCTGTTCACATGCAGATGACACAGTCACAAACCCGCAGCCTATTAGGTAACGCCCTTCTATTAGATCAGGCGGGCTGCCAAGCCGTACTCCACTGTATATCATGCACGGACAGACACTCTACAATGCAAGGCCCAACAGAAAGGGGCCTGGCTGTATTCTGTACAAACAAAAAAATATGAGGTTTTTGTTGGTATTTATGGCCATAAAACGTGATGTCTCCACTTAGTGGGGGTTTAGCTGTATCCTGCTAGAGCATCAGTTTTTGGCCAGGGCGATGTACACACTGCAGCCCAACTTGCTGTGAGTAATACAAATTTAGTATAGCAGAGAGTTTGTGGATGCCATTAAGTTTCAGCACTGTTTGCTATAAAAATAGCTTGGCAAAAATGTGCTGGAGGGTTTAAAGCAGAGGTGGTGGAACTTGCTTGGCACCAGTGGGACACAAATTTAGTATAGCAGACACTTTGTGGATGCCACTAAGTTTCAGCACTGTTTGCTATAAAAAATAGCGTAGCCAAATGTGTGGGAGGGTAGAATGCAGAGGTGGTGGAACTTGCTTGGCACAAATGGGACACAAATTTATTATAGCAGATACTTTTTGGATGCCAGTAAGTGTCAGAACTGTATCCTATAAAAATAGCTTAGCAAAAAGGTGCTGGAGGGTTGAAAGCAGAGGTGGTAGAACTTGCTTGGCACCAGTGGGATACTAAATTAATAGAGCAAACACTTTATAGATGCCACTTATTTTCAGCACTGTTTGCTATAAAAATAACTTGGCAAAAATGTGCTGAAGGGTAGAAAGCAGAGGTGGTGGAACTTTCTTGGCACCAGTGGGACACTAAATTAATATAGCAGACATTTCGTAGATGTCACTAAGTGTCAGCACTGTTTGCTATAAAAATAGCTTAGCCAAATGTGCAGGAGGGTATAATGCAGAGGTGTTGGAACTTGCTTTGCACAAATGGGACACAAATTTAGTATAGCAGATACTTTTTGGATGCCACAAAGTGTCAGCACTGTTCGCTATAAAAATAGCTTGGCAAAAATGTGCTGGAGGGTAGAAAGCAGAAGTGGTTGAACTTGCTTTGGCACCAGTGGGACACTAAATTAGTATAGCAGACACTTTTTGGATGTCACTTATTTTCAGCATTGTTTGCTATAAAAATAGCTTGGCAAAAATGTGCTGGAGGGTAGAAAGCAGATGTGGTGGAACTTGCTTGGCACCAGTGGGACACTAAATTAATATAGCAGACACTTTTTGGATGCCACTTATTTTCAGTACTGTTTGCTGTAAAAATAGCTTGGCAAAAATGTGCTGGAGGGTAGAAAGCAGATGTGGTGGAACTTGCTTGCCACCAGTGGGACACTAAATTAATATAGCAGACACTTTTTGGATGCCACTTATTTTCAGTACTGTTTGCTGTAAAAATAGCTTGGCAAAAATGTGATGGAGGGTAGAATGCAGAGGTCGTGGAATTTGCTTGGCACAAATGGGACACAAATTTAGTATAACAAATACTTTTTGGATGCCACTAAGTATCAGCACTGTTTGCTATAAAAATAGCGTGGCAAAACTGGGCAGGTGGGAACAGTGCCCGGGTTCTGTGGGTACCAGGACAGGAAAGGAAGCCTCACTTTCTTTCTCCTAATGATGAAATGCAGCAAGGAATTCCCTGAGCTGAGCTATGTCTCGGAGCACCTGGAAATCAGCCCTGAAAAGGGCTGAAATAAACAGCAGTCCCCAATCTCTACAGCGCTGTGTCTATGGCACACACAGTAGGAGCGGCGGCAGCAGCAGCGTGAGCGGTGACTGACACCCATAGGCAGAAGGCATATAATGGCAGCATGAGGGAAAATGGCCATATATATAATGCAAAGACATGTGACATTCTCAGCCTTTGACACATGCCCTTGCTTGTCTGGAAAAAATCCACTTAGCTGTGTGTGTGTCTGTGATTGGCTAACATCCTGGCACGCCCCACTGCACGTGCAATTAGGGAAAAAAAAATGGCGATCGCCATGCTCTCTTCACCACAGATCTAAACCGAATCCCTCCCACACACTATACGCTGAAATTTGATAATAATAATGAAAACCACAGTGACTCACACTATTACAGTGAAAAGCCAGCTAGTAACTAGCTAGGCGTTTTGCTGATTGAACCGTTCTCGAACGTAACTTGAGCTATTGAGCTTTTAGCAAAAAGCTCGCATCCGAGTTCGATCTCGAGCACCCCTTAAAATTACTCGAACATGAAATTGGTGAACCTTGAACCTCGAACATCGCTCATGTCTATTAAGCACATAACCTGATGGTGACGGCTCTACAGGCCACCTTGGCTTTAGGCTTCAACACCCCTAAAGACACAGCATTACAGCTTATGTTAACGAGTGCTTAAATTTTCTTTTGTTTTTCACAATAACATCATGTGAAATAAGATATAATATGAAATGAGCAGAAGTGACTGGATTCAAATTTGGCAAACTGCATAAATTATTGTGTGAAATTTAGTGATGAGCGAGTATGCTTGTTACTACTCGGTACTCGCACGAGTATCACTGTACTCGGGCTAGTCGGCGGGGACGGAGTAATCTCGCGATACTCATGCTGTACTCGTGGTCTTCATCCCTGCATGTTGGCGCTCTTTTGAGAGCCAGCCCTCATGCAGGGATTGGCTGGCAGACCACTGCAATGCCACAGCCCTGTTAGTTGTTGAATTGCAGTGATTGGCCGGCCTGCACAGCGTGACCGAGCCTTTATACCGGCGGGCGCGCTGTGCTCTGCACACAGCCATCCAGACAGTCAGTGCAGGGAGAGTGTTCCTGCTTCAGGGAAAGGTTTGTGGCCCTTTATAGTTATTTCCGTAGCAGGGCTGCAAACAGTGTGACCAGAAGTCCTTCTCAGGACTATTATAGTTGTATACAGGCAGGCAGGGTATAACCAGGTTGGAGTACAGTAGCAGAGTCCTTCTCAGGACTATTGTTGCTGTATACAGGCAGGGTATAGCCAGGTCGGAATACAGGCTAGTGACCAGAAGAGTCCATGTCAGGACTATTGTAGCAGTATACAGGCAGGCAGGCAGGGTATATAGCCATTCCTAGTGGTGACCGTATACCAGCCTTCATCATACCTGGGGCTGGTGTACACAGTCTAAAACAGTCCTGATAGTGTCAGACTTCTCAGTAATTGTCGCTCCTAAAAACCTGTTAGGTTCTTAGTGCGTCCGTGCTTGCATTTAAAAACCGCACGTGTGTGCCTGTCGGTGGCAGCGTACAGGTGCACGTTTTGCACAAACTATTATATAACGCACAAGTCTAGTGTATAATACACGTCAGTCAGCAGTGTCTGATAGTGTCAGACTTCTCAGTAGTTGTCGCTCCTAAAAACCTGTTAGGTTCTTAGTGCGTCCGTGCTTGCATTTAAAAACCGCACGTGTGTGCCTGTCGGTGGCAGCGTACAGGTGCACGTTTTGCACAAACTATTATATAACGCACAAGTCAAGTGAATAATACACGTCAGTCAGCAGTGTCTGATAGTGTCAGACTTCTCAGTAATTGTCGCTTCTAAAAACCTGTTAGGTTCTTAGTGCGTCCGTGCTTGCATTTAAAAACCGCACGTGTGTGCCTGTCGGTGGCAGCGTACAGGTGCACGTTTTGCACAAACTATTATATAACGCACAAGTCTAGTGAATAATACACGTCAGTCAGCAGTGTCTGATAGTGTCAGACTTCTCAGTAATTGTCGCTCCTAAAAACCTGTTAGGTTCTTAGTGCGTCCGTGCTTGCATTTAAAAACCGCACGTGTGTGGCAGTCGGTGGCAGCATCAGGCTCCATATTGTCCCTGGATAGAGACGTGCATGAAGGCCTGTAAACCTGAAGTGCCCATTGTAAGGAAGTGGGTCTATTGTAGTATAGCCCTTAGGCAGGGCAGCCAAAAATTTGGAGGCTCCACATTGTCCCTGGATAGAGATGTGCATGATGGCCTCAAAACATTGTTCCCATTGCAAAGGAGCGAGTCTCGTGTCATTGTAATGACCATTCTGAAAGAATGGGTGAAAAAATTTACCACTGGGGGTATACCTGAAACAACGGCCTAACTATTGTAATGGTCATCATGATGGCGCATGAGGAGAAGGAGGAGCAGTCCAGCGATTAGCCAAAGTCCAGAAGTGTGTTACCATGGGTGAGTGGAGGTACATGGCAAATTCCCGTTACAAACTTTAAATTCCGCTGTCATTTGCTGGTGGTGTGGTGAAGTCTGGCCCAATCCAACCCTTCTTTATCTTGATCAGAGTCAGCCTGTCAGCATTTTCAGTTCACAGGCGGGTGCGTTTATCTGTAATGATTCCACCTGCGGCACTAAAAACACGCTCTGACAAAACGCTAGCGGCAGGGCAGGCCAGGACTTCCAAGGCGTAGAGAGCCAATTCATGCCAGGTGTCCAGCTTGGATACCCATTAATTGTAAGGCACAGAGGAATGTCGGAGTACAGTTGTTTGATCTGCAAGGTACTCCTTGAGCATCTGGGCAAACTTAGGATTTCTTGTGGAACTACCCCGCACCTCAGGGGCTGTGGTATGTGAGGGGCTGAGAAAACTGTCCCACATCTTAAAGACTGTTCCCCTACCTCTGGCGGATTGGACTTTTGCCCCTCTCAGCTGTACGCCTTGGTTGTCCACTGATTCCTGACCTATGCCGCTAGCGTTTTGTGAGGGGAATGCTTTGCCTACTTCCGTGACTATGGCCTTATGGAACTGCTGCATTTTGCCTGACCTCTCCGCCTCAGGAATAAGAGACATAAAGTTCTCCTTTTAGCGTGGGTCTAACAGTGTTACCAACCAGTAATGATTGTCGGCCAAGATGTTCTTAACGCGAGGGTCACGAGACAGGCAGCTTACCATAAAGTCAGCCATGTGCGCCAGATTCTTAACAGCCATCACTTCAGTATCCCGACCAACACGATGACTGAACATGCTGTCCTCCTCCTCCTCCTCCTCATCATCTACCCTGTCCTCTGGCCAGCCACGCTGAACAGAGAATATGACTGCATGTCATATCCTCAATTTGGCCGGAGAGTTGCTCCATGTCTTCATCTTCCTCCTCGTCATAGTCCTCCACTGCACGTTGTGATGAGACGAGGTTGGGCTGTGTGTTATCACCCACACCCACTACTGTTTCTTGCTCCAACTCATCGCGTTTCGCCTGCAATGCATCATGTTTGTTTTTGAGCAGAGACCATTTTAGAAGGCAGAGAAGCGGTATGGTGACGCTAATAATGTCGTCATCGCCGCTCACCATCTTGGTGGAGTCCTCAAAGTTTTGGCGGATGGTACATAGGTCGGACATCCATCTCCACTCCTCAGGTGTTATGTGTGGAGTTTGACCCATTTCTCTACGGCTTAGGTGATGCAGGTACTCAACAACTGCCCTCTTCTGCTCACATATCCTGACCAACATGTGCAGAGTTGAATTCCAATGCGTGGGGACTAGAGGTGAGCGCGGTTCGCGGTTCGAGGTTCTCCAGTTCTAGGCTCGAGTGATTTTGGGGCCTGTTCTAGATCGAACTAGAACTCGAGCTTTTTGCAAAAGCTCGATAGTTCTAGAAACGTTCGAGAACGGTTCTAGCAGCAAAAAAACAGCTAATTCCTAGCTGGCTTTCCGCTGTAATAGTGTAAGTCACTCTGTGACTCAAACTATTATGACATTTCAGTGTATAGTGTGCGGGAACAGCGCCTTCAGATCACTGCTGTTTGTATAATGGCGATCGCCATTTTTTTTTTTTTTTCCTAGTCTTCCTTCCCTAAGCGCGCGCGTCTTGTGGGGCGGGCCAGCATGTCAGCCAATCCCAGACACACACACAGCTAAGTGGACTTTTAGCCAGAGAAGCAACGGCATGTGTGATAGGATGTCCATGTCACATGTCCCTGCATTATAAAAACGAGTATCTGCCCGTCCGGACGCCATTATCTCTTCTGCGTCCTTGGTGTCAGACATCACTGTCGCAGCTCCGTCCTTTGTCCTATCGCCGATACAGCTGTATGCGTTCCATACACAGCGCTAGACAGCTTAGGGAGAGCACTTTCTATCAGTCCTTTTAAGGGCTCAAACCGGCAGGGTCAGAGCCATAGGTGACAGGTCCTGAAAACAGAGACAGCGTCTGTGTAGCCAAGGTCAGGGATTTCGTCGCTGCATTTCCCCATTAGGAGGGAATAGAAAGGCAGGCTTCCATTCCTCTACCCAGAGCCCCACAATCCTGGCACTGTACCCTCCTGTCCTCTGCACACTCCAACTCTTTTTAACTAAGCCATTATACTAGCAAACAGTCAGTGTACCTAGTGGCATCCTAAACGTGGCTATTGGACTTTTGTGTAGACACACTAGTGCAAAGATATTTGCAGCACGTCTGCCTGCATTGCACACTCAAACTCTTTTTAACTAAGCCATTATAATAGCAAACAGTCAGTGTACCTAGTGGCATCCTAAACGTGGCTATTGTACTTTTGTGTAGTCAAACTAGTGGAAAGATATTTGCAGCATGTCTGCCTGCATTGCACACTCCAACTCTTTTTAACTAAGCCATTATACTAGCAAACAGTCAGTGTACCTAGTGGCATCCTAAACGTGGCTATTGTACTTTTGTGTAGTCAAACTAGTGGAAAGATATTTGCAGCACGTCTGCCTGCATTGCACACTCCAACTCTTTTTAACTATGTTATTATACTAGCAAACAGTCAGTGTACCTAGTGGCATCCTAAACGTGGCTATTGTACTTTTGTGTAGTCAAACTAGTGGAAAGATATTTGCAGCATGTCTGCCTGCATTGCACACTCCAACTCTTTTTAACTAAGCCATTATACTAGCAAACAGTCAGTGTACCTAGTGGCATCCTAAACGTGGCTATTGGACTTTTGTGTAGTCACACTAGTGCAAAGATATTTGCAGCACGTCTGCCTGCATTGCACACTCAAACTTTTTTTAACTAAGCCATTATACTAGCAAACAGTCAGTGTACCTAGTGGCATCCTAAACGTGGCTATTGGACTTTTGTGTAGTCACACTAGTGCAAAGATATTTGCAGCATGTCTGCCTGCATTGCACACTCAAACTCTTTTTAACTAAGCCATTATACTAGCAAACAGTCAGTGTACCTAGTGGCATCCTAAACGTGGCTATTGGACTTTTGTGTAGTCACACTAGTGGAAAGATATTTGCAGCACGTCTGCCTGCATTGCACACTCAAACTCTTTTTAACTAAGCCATTATACTAGCAAACAGTCAGTGTACCTAGTGGCATCCTAAACGTGGCTATTGTACTTTTGTGTAGTCCCACTAGTGCAAAGATATTTGCAGCACCTCTGCCTGCATTGCACACTCAAACTCATTATTACCAAGCCATTATACTAGCAAACACTGAGTGAACTTAGTGGCATCCTAAACGTGGCTATTGGACTTCTGTATAGTCCCACTAGTGCAAAGATATTTGCAGCACCTCTGCCTGCATTGCACACTCAAACTCATTGTTACTAAGCCATTATACTAGCAAACAGTCAGTGAACCTAGTGGCATCCTAAACGTGGCTATTGGACTATTGTCTATTCACACTAGTGCAAATCTATGTGCAGCACCTGTGCATGACACCCTCCTGCTCTGTTTTTAATAAGCTATAATGATAGCAAAAAATACTGCCATTTAGTGGCATCATAGAACTGGCTGTTGTATTCCATTAGTGCCCCACTGGTGCCAAGCTATTTCTAGCACCTCTACATGACACCCTCGTGCACATTTTGCTACGCTAATGTTATAACAAACTCAGGGAATTCATTGCTGCATTTGATAATTCGGAGGGATAGAAAGTGAGGCTTCCTTTAGCTTTTCCTTCTGTTCATAGACAGCATCTCCAAGTTCACACCCGAAGAGCAATTTCTCCTCCACATGTAAGTGTGGAGAGGCAGCTAGTGCGCATGCGTGCGCCGATTTACCCCAGCTGCAGCCTAACTCCAGTGTTTCGCCTAGTGAGTATGCTCAGCCTGACTGTGCCATTCCTGACGCTAAGTCTTCATTTCGGGATACAGCGCATGCTCCCACACTAAGTGTCAAAAGCCTCTTTGCACAGGTACTTGCATTCCGTGCCGGGTCTAAGTCCTGTTTTGTGCCTAGACACCATGCTAAATATGATATTCTTTTTTCAGAGACTGTATTTCATGCTACTGAGCATGCTCAGGTACTTACTGCATCAGAGACTAGGTCCGGTAATGAACTCTTTGGCCCTGCCCCTGATGTGGGGGTCCCATATAGACCACAGGGCATCAGGTGTCCTCCCAAATGGCTTGCACAGCCCCACCCCTATGACTTGTCACCACATTATTGGTGGTCAGACGATGACTGGTGAGGTGTTTGGGTCATGGCAGCCATGAGGTCATCATTGAAGTTACGGTTCCAAATAGGACGCTAGTTATGCCACTCATGACGTGTCACTCTACTTTTGTCTCCAGGAGGTTCATTGTGGTTCACCCTGGTTTGGGGCGGACCCAGGTTATAAAAGGGGCTGGAGCCAACAAGGAGGTGCGCATTCTTCTATTATGCTCCGAAAGAGCACACCTCCATGTGTTGAACCCATTGCGGCTTTAGGCCAGAGGTAGGCAGGGATAGGGTGTCGATGCAGGCCACCACCACAGTTGGTAACGCGGAACGGTTAAGACCAGCTCCTGTCCTACCAGTCCTGCTTGTGCAGCCCAGTGGCATTAACAGGCCTGCTGCTGCTGATGCGCCTGCTGTCCACAGGTGTGGCCCCTATGCACACGGTCAGCGTACTCAATGGCTCCTGTGTTGTTAACAGGGAGTTCCTGGGCTGGGTGGGCATGTGGACCCTGTGACGCTAACAGGGCTCCCAGTCTCCAGATCCGAATGGCGTCTAACTCGGTTCAGGCTACTATTAGTTTCATAGCCACACAGCTCTGTATCCTCCACCAAACCTTCCAGTTGCCAACCTCTCCTTTTCCAAGTGGGAGCACGGTGGACACTGACTGCTGATGGGGATATATACCTTTCTCTTTCTTTTCTTATTAATTTTCGTTATATAGCGGTAACATAGTATATACCACCTTATCCAAATCTGCCAGTCCCACTGTAACAGATGGTGTTTCTTCATCAAATGTTACTTTTGCTTAACCACCAAATCCACGGACCAAAACTTTTTTCCCCTTTCCAACACACCTGTTCCCCTTTCCACCAGCATCTGTCCTTTTTCAACTCATTTTGGTATATGACCAAAAGTGCAACTCTGCAGGGACACCGTACTCAACGCCATCTCAGCACAGCAGCCATCACTCGGTCCCTCCGATGTGGACAAGGAAAAGACCATTTCCTCCTATCCATGACAAAGCGTTGAGATTCACTCTGTGCAGCACTGTTGTTTAGTGGAAAAGCAGATCTAAGATTGCGTACCACATTCTGCAGATACTCCTGTATACGTGCGTCCATTTCTATGGCAGGAATTATTTCGCCAAATTTTGTCTTGTACCGGGGATCTAACAGTGTGGCAACCCAGTATTCAGGATTACTTCGAATTCGTACAATCCGAGGGTCATGTAGGTAGTGCAGCAAGAAGGCGCTCATGTGTCTTGTGCATCCAGGAGGACCAAGTCCTTGGTGTGTTGGTGGCAGAGAGGTGAGAATCGTCCCCCCTTCCTCTGCCCTCTCCCCACAACCTCGCACAACCGAAATGTGAGCAAGCTCTCACTCATCTGCTGAGTCTTCCATGCCCATCGCCAGTTCGTCCTCCATTTCTTCATGGGCTCCTGCACTTTCCTCAACACTTTTTGCTGATACTATGCGCCCTTGTTAATCCCTCTCCCTCACCATGACTGCCGCATAGGTGCCGCTGACCATCTGGACCTCGTAGATCTTGTTATCCCTTCCGCATATGACTCCTCCTGTACTTCCTTCCCTTCCTCTTGTCCGAACACCTGATTCCGAATAATATTTACAGTGTGCTCCATCATGTAGATGACCAGAATTGTCACGCTGAGAATGACATTGCCAGTGCTAAACATCTTCGTCGACATTTGTAAACTGTGTAGCAGGGTGCATAGGTCCTTGATCTGACACCACTCCAGCAGCGTGATCTGCACCACCTCTGGATCAAGTTATCCCAGGCTATATGTCATAACGTATTTCAGCAGGGCTCTGCGGTGCTGCCACACATGCTGCAACATGTGCAGATTCCAATTCCTGCGTGTCGGATCATCGCATTTCGGCGTTTAACTGCCAGACCCTAAGACTTCCGGAGTGATGAAAGTTGTTGAGCTGCTGTGTGCGCACGATGGAAGTGAGCACATAGAGAGCGTGCCCGCTGCACAAGGCCATGTAGGCCGGGATGGTGTTTTAAAAATTGCTGGAGAATTAGGTTCAACACGTGAGCCACACAAGGCACGTGTGTCACATTGTCACAGCGAAGGGCCGCACCCATGTTTGCATCATTGTCGCACCCGGCCTTCCCTGGCTGCTGGTTGAGTGGAGACAACCATTGATGAAACTCGGTCTCCAGAGCTAACCGTCCACAACTTCTCAGCGGTGTGACTCACATTTCCCATACATTTCAAAGTAAACCTTTGACCGCCTGATGGCATTGAGCTCTGCTGCCAGCATAGTAAGGAGGTGTGTGGTAGTCCTTGTGCGCAGTTACAAGGAAGGGTGGCCTGACCACACAGGGTTTGCGCCAAGGTGGAGGACCCACACGAGGTTGAAGAGGCAGAAGCAGTGTATTAACTTCTACATACAGAAGAAGGATTGACACAACTCGTGGGGACGGCAAGACTTGTACAGCAGACCCTTCTCCATCTCTCCCCACAGTAACCCATTGCCCAGTCAGCGACATGTAACGCCCCTGTCCATGCTTATTGGGCCAATTATCTGTGGTGAAATGCACCCTGTCACACAGAGTTTCTCAAGGAATCAGTGATGTTTAGTGCGACATGCTGGTGTAGCGCGTGCACGCCTCTGTTGGAGAAGGAGTGGCGCCTGGGCATCGGCTCTTGGGGCACTGCGATGTGCATAAGGTCTCGAAAATCCTTGGTTAAAAAGGTTGGAAAGGCAGCATTTTGGTAGCCAACAGTTTCCAGATGCTGAAAGTCGACCTCTAAGCCATGTCATGCCCTTCTAAAAGCATGTAAAACACAGTAAGGGGACTCCAACCACAGTCTCCCTCGTTGCCACTAATTGGGCCACACACACCCCACTTGACTGGCATCAGTTGACCTTCCCTTTTGAAAAAGAAAAAGATGCTTGGCATGAAGCACTCTCAAAAATACGCGTGCCTTTCCCGTCCCCTGGCTGACCCAGGGGAAGAAAAGTCCTCTGAGAGCCATGACTTGTTCATCTTGATTCTTTTAGAAACACAGCGAGGGGACTCCAACCACAGTCTCCCTCGTTGCCACTAATTGGGCCACATACACCCCACTTGACTGGCATCAGTTGACCCCCCCTTTTGAAAAAGAAAAAGATGCTTGGCATGAAGCACTCTCAAAAATACGCGTGCCTTTCCCGTCCCCTGGCTGACCTAGGGGAAGAAAAGTCCTCTGAGAGCCATGACTTGTTCATCTTGGTTCTTTTAGAAACACAGCGAGGGGACTCCAACCACAGTCTCCCTCGTTTCCACTAACTGGGCCACACACACCCCACTTGACTGGCATCAGTTGACCTTCCCTTTTGAAAAAGAAAAAGATGCTTGGCATGAAGCACTCTCAAAAATACGCGTGCCTTTCCCGTCCCCTGGCTGACCCAGGGGAAGAAAAGTCCTCTGAGAGCCATGACTTGTTCATCTTGGTTCTTTTAGAAACACAGCGAGGGGACTCCAACCACAGTCTCCCTCGTTGCCACTAACTGGGCCACACACACCCCACTTGACTGGCATCAGTTGACCTTCCCTTTTGAAAAAGAAAAAGATGCTTGGCATGAAGCACTCTCAAAAATACGCGTGCCTTTCCCGTCCCCTGGCTGACCCAGGGGAAGAAAAGTCCTCTGAGAGCCATGTCCACATTGTCAGTGGACAGACACATGTGCTTATCTGCCAGCAGACCCCCAGCAGCACTGAAGACAGGTTCCGAGAGAACGCTGGCTGCAGGACACGACAAGATCCCCAAGGCGTACGTGGCGAGCTTAGGCAATTTATCAAGATTGGAAGCCTAAAATGAGCAGGGCTCAAGTTGCACAATAATGGAATCGATGTTTCCTTGCATCTGCTCATATATCTGTGTGTCCTCCTCTTTTTCCTTGTCCAGCTGTTTTGTTTTCGCATGAGTATATGTCCTTGTCACTTTCCCATGTGTTTGTGTTGTGTTGTGAGTTGTTTGTCACCTTTTGGACACCTTTGAGGGTGTTTTTTAGGTGTTTTTCTGTGTTTGTGATTGCCTGCCATTGTTTCCTATGCAGTTCGAGTTCGGTTCGTCGAACGTTCGACGAGCCGAACTCGAACGGGAGCTCCGTTCGGCGAACCGACCTCGAGCCGAACCGGGACCGGTTCGCTCATCTCTAGTGGGGACTAGTGATGAGCGAGTACTAAAAAGCTCGGGTGCTCGAAGCTCGGGCCGAGCATCCCAAGATACTCGTGTACTCGGGCCGAGCAACGAGCCCAATGTTATCCTATGGGAGACCCGAGTATTTTTGTGAAATGACCCCCCGGCAGCATGGAGAAACCCTAAAAATGTCACAAAAGTCTCAGAAGAGTGCTCAAATGACATGGCAACAGCATGGGGAAGACCCCTTGAAGCATTTATCACTGAAAAGTCACAGCTGTGAACAATTTTGTCCGCGTTTTACGCCATTTTTACGGACTCACCAGAAAACCTTCCAAAATGACCCCAAAATGATTTTTCATGGCGGAAATGTTAAGGGCACATACCCAATAGTGAGATAGAGCTGGTGTATGTTACTTTTTGAGATTAATACATGAAAGATTTTACGTGAAAACATTGTGTGGCACTCCGATGTCCCTGAGAAGAGACGTACATGAAGGCCTCTTGAGTCTAATGTGCCCATTTTGAGGAAGTGAGTCTTTGTAGTATTTTCCTTTGCCAGGGCAGTCCAAAATTGTGAGGTTCACCAATGCCCCTGCATACAGACGTGCATGAGGGCCTGTAAACCTGAAGTGCCCATTGGAAGGAAGTGGGTCTATTGTAGTATAGCCCTTAGGCAGGGCAGCCAAAAATTGGGAGGCTCCACGTTGTCCCTGGGTAGAGACGTGCATGAGGGCCTCAAAACATTAAGTGTCCATTTTAAGGAAGTGGGTGTATTATAGTATAGCCCTTAGGCAGGGCAGCCAAAAATTGGGAGGCTCCACGTTGTCCCTGGGTAGAGACGTGCATGAGGGCCTCAAAACATTAAGTATCCATTTTAAGGAAGTGGGTGTATTATAGTATAGCCCTTAGGCAGGGCAGCCAAAAATTGGGAGGCTCCACGTTGTCCCTGGGTAGAGACGTGCATGATGGCCTGTAAACCTGAAGTGCCCATTGTAAGGAAGTGGGTCTATTTCAGTATAGCCCTTTGCCAGGGCAGCCAAAAATTGGGAGGCTCCACATTGTCCCTGGGTAGAGACGTGCATGAGGGCCTCAAAACATTAAGTGTCCATTTTAAGGAAGTGGGTGTATTATAGTATAGCCCTTAGGCAGGGCAGCCAAAAATTGGGAGGCTCCACGTTGTCCCTGGGTAGAGACGTGCATGAGGGACTCAAAACATTAAGTGTCCATTTTAAGGAAGTGGGTGTATTATAGTATAGCCCTTAGGCAGGGCAGCCAAAAATTGGGAGGCTCCACGTTGTCCCTGGGTAGAGACGTGCATGAGGGCCTCAAAACATTAAGTGTCCATTTTAAGGAAGTGGGTGTATTATAGTATAGCCCTTAGGCAGGGCAGCCAAAAATTGGGAGGCTCCACGTTGTCCCTGGGTAGAGACGTGCATGAGGGCCTCAAAACATTAAGTGTCCATTTTAAGGAAGTGGGTGTATTATAGTATAGCCCTTAGGCAGGGCAGCCAAAAATTGGGAGGCTCCACGTTGTCCCTGGGTAGAGACGTGCATGAGGGCCTCAAAACCTTAAGTGTCCATTTTAAGGAAGTGGGTGTATTATAGTATAGCCCTTAGGCAGGGCAGCCAAAAATTGGGAGACTCCACGTTGTCCCTGGGTAGAGACGTGCATGAGGGCCTCAAAACATTGTTCCCATTGCAAAGGAGCGGGTCTCCTGTCGTTGTAATGTCCATTCTGCAAAGAATGGGCGAAAAAATTTACCACTGGGGGTATACCTGAAACAAAGGCCTAAGTATTGCAATTTGTAACGGTCATCATCATGGTGGCGCATGAGGAGAAGGAGGAGGAGTCCAGCGATTATCCAAAGTCCAGAAGTGTGTACCCATGGGTGAGTGGAGGTACATGGCAAACTTTAAATTCCGCTCTCATTTGCTGGTGGTGTGGTGAAGTCTGGCCCAATCCAACCCTTGTTCATCTTGATCAGAGTCAGCCTGTCAGCATTTTCAGTTGACAGGCGGGTGCGTTTATCTGTAATGATTCCACCTGCGGCACTAAAAACACGCTCTGACAAAACGCTAGCAGCAGGGCAGGCCAGGACTTCCAAGGCGTAGAGAGCCAATTCATGCCACGTGTCCAGCTTGGATACCCAATAATTGTAAGGCACAGAGGAATGTCGGAGTACAGTTGTTCGATCTGCAAGGTACTCCTTCAGCATCTGGGCAAACTTAGGATTTCTTGTGGCACTACCCCGCACCTCAGGGGCTGTGGTACGTGAGGGGCTGAGAAAACTGTCCCACATCTTAAAGACTGTTCCCCTACCTCTGGCGGATTGGACTTGTGCCTCTCTCGGCTGTACGCCTCGGTTGTCCACTGATTCATGACCTATGCCGCTAGCGTTTTGTGAGGGGAATGCTTTGCCTACTTCCGTGAGTATGGCCTTCCGAAACTGCTGCATTTTGGTTGACCTCTCCTCCACGGGAATAAGAGACAAAAAGTTCTCCTTGTAGCGTGGGTCTAACAGTGTTACCAACCAGTAATGATTGTCGGCCAAGATGTTCTTAACGCGAGGGTCACGAGACAGGCAGCTTACCATAAAGTCAGCCATGTGCGCCAGACTCTTAACAGCCAGGACTTCAGTAGCCTGACCAACAAGATGACTGAACATGCTGTCCTCCTCCTCCTCCTCCTCCTCATCTACCCTGTCCTCTGGCCAGCCACGCTGAACCGAGGATATGACTGGTGTGCATGTCATATCCTCAATTTGGCCGGAGAGTTGCTCCATGTCTTCATCCTCCTCCTCGTCATAGTCCTCCACTGCACGTTGTGATGAGACGAGGCTGGGCTGTGTGTTATCACCCACACCCACTACTGTTTCTTGCTGCAACTCATCGCGCTCCGCCTGCAATGCATCATGTTTGTTTTTCAGCAGAGACCGTTTTAGAAGGCAGAGTAGCGGTATGGTGACGCTAATAATGGCGTCATCACCACTCACCATCTTGGTGGAGTCCTCAAAGTTTTGGAGGATGGTACATAGGTCTGACATCCATCTCCACTCCTCAGGTGTTATGTGTGGAGTTTGACCCATTTCCCGACGGCTTAGGTGATGCAGGTACTCAACAACTGCCCTCTTCTGCTCACATATCCTGACCAACATGTGCAGAGTTGAATTCCAACGCGTGGGGACATCACACACCAGTCTGTGAGCCGGAAGATGCAAACGGCGCTGAAAGCCGGCAAGGCCGGCTGAAGCAGTAGGTGACTTTCGAAAATGTGCAGACAGGCGGCGAACTTTTACCAGTAGATCAGACAGCTCTGGGTATGACTTTATAAACCGCTGAACCACGAGGTTGAGCACATGGGCCACGCATGGAACATGTGTCAGCTGGCCTCGCCTCAAAGCCGCCACCAGGTTCCGGCCATTGTCACACACGACCTTTCCTGGCTTTAGGTTCAGAGGTGTGAGCCAGTGATCTGCCTGCTGTTTCAGAGCTGTCCACAGCTCTTCTGCATTGTGGGGTTTGTCACCTATGCAGATTAGCTTCAGCACAGCCTGTTGCCGCTTCGCCGAGGCAGTGCTGCAGTGCTTCCAGCTTGTGACTGGTGTGGAGGGCACAGTGGATGAGGATGCGCAGGAGGAGGAGGAGGCTGAAGAGCATGACATTCCGGAGCTGTAGAGTGTGGGTGAAACACTGACTGAGGTAGGGCCTGCAAACCTTGGTGTGGGAAGGACGTGTTCCGTCCCTCGCTCAGACTGGGTCCCAGCTTCCACAATATTAACCCAGTGTGCCGTCAACGAGATGTAGCGGCCTTGCCCACAAGCACTTGTCCACGTGTCTGTGGTTAGGTGGACCTTGGGTGAAACAGCGTTGTTCAGGGCACGTGTGATGTTTTGTGACACGTGGTTATGCAACGCGGGGACGGCACACCGGGAGAAATAGTGGCGGCTGGGGACCGAGTAACGTGGGACAGCTGCCGCCATCAGGTCACGGAATGCTTCAGTCTCCACCAGCCTAAAAGGCAACATTTCCAGCGCAAGCAGTCGCGAAATGTTAGCATTTAGAACTGTGGCATGTAGGGTGTTGGCAGTGTATTTGCGCCTGCGTTCAAAGGTTTGCTGAATGGATAACTGAACGCTGCGCTGGGACAAGGACGTGCTTGATGATGGTGTTCTTTCTGCGTAGGCAACTGCAGGTGCAGGAGTGGAGGAGGCTTGTTCGCAGGCAGCATGGACAGAGGATTGGCTCGCATGCACAACCAGCGAAGACGTAGCAGTGACATCAGCAAGCACTGCTCCTCGACTCTGTTGTACTTCCCACAAAGTCGGGTGCTTGGCTGACATGTGCCTGATCATGCTGGTGGTACCCCTGCTGATGCTGGCATGGCAGGTGTTGCAAATGGCCTTTTTTGAATCATCTGGATCCAACTTAAAAAACTGCCAGACTCGGGAAGACCTAACATTTGTACAGGCACCTTGTGTCGTCGTGTTGTTCCGGGGAACGGTTGCCTGACTTCTGCCTGGGGCCACCACCCTGCTTCTTACTGCCTGTTGTGATGCTACGCCTCCCTCCCCCTGTGCACTGCTGTCCTCGCTCTGCATATCCTCCTGCCAGGTTGGGTCAGTTACTGGATCATCCACCACGTCGTCTTCCTCTTCCGCACCCTGCTTCTCCTCCTGACTTGCTGACAATTGTCTCATCATCGTCCACCACTTGTTGAGACACGTTGCCAACTTCGTGAGAACGTGGCTGCTCAAATATTTGGCCATCTGTACAGACGATCTCCTCATGACCCACTTCAATATGAGCTGGCGAGAGGCCAGAATGTGTGAATGGAAACGTGAACAGCTCTTCCGAGTGTCCAAGTGTGGGATCATTAATGTCCGAGGAGGACGTGTACTCAGCCTGGTGGTAGGAAGGAGGATCAGGTTCAGAAATGTGCGGTGCAGTATCACGGCTACTGACACTTGACCGTGTGGAAGACAGAGTGTTTGTGGTGGTGCCAATCTGACTGGAAGCATTATCTGCTATCCAACTAACAACCTGTTGACACTGGTCTTGGTTCAAGAGCGGTGTACTGCTGCGGTCCCCAAGAATTTGGGACAGGACGTGCGAGCGACTAGATGTGGCCCTTTGTTGTGGCGAAATTAGAGCTTGCCCACGACCTCGGCCTCTGCCTGCACCACCATCACGTCCACTTCCTTGTTCCTTGCCAATGCCCTTGCGCATTTTGCAATGCTGTGCACTGCTGACGTGTATATTCACTACTTGTGCGTTATATCAAAGTGTGTGGAAATTGCACACAAGTGCACCTGTACGTAGGCACACACGTGCGGTTTTAAAAACCAAGCACGGACGCAATAATAACCTAACAGGTTTTTTTGGGGAGCGACAATTACAGACAAGTCAGACACTATCTGGACTGTTTTACACTGTGTACACCAGCCCCAGATATGATGAAGGCTGGTATACGGTCACCACTACCCTGCCTGCCTGCCTGCCTGTATACTGGTACAATAGTCCTGACAAGGACTCTTTTGGTCACTAGCCTGTATTCAGACCTGGCTATACCCTGCCTGTATATAGCAACAGTAGTCCTGAGAAGGACTCTGCTACTGTACTCCGACCTGGCTATACCCTGCCTGCCTGTATACAACTAGAATAGTCCTGAGAAGGACTTTTGGTCACACTGTTTGCAGCCCTGCAACTGAAAAAGCTATAAAGGGCCGCAAAGCTTTCCCTGAATCAGCGACACTCTCCCTGCACTGACAGTCTGGATAGCTGTGAGCAGAGCACAGCGCGCCGGCCGATATAAAGGCTCGGTCACGCTGTGCAGGCCGGCCAATCACTGCAATTCCACAACTAACAGGGCTGTGGCATTGCAGTGGTCTGCCAGCCAATCCCTGCATGAGGGCTGGCTCTCAAAAGAGCGCCAACATGCAGAAATGAAGACCACGAGTACAGCACGAGTATCGCGAGATTACTCGGTCCCCGCCGAGCAGCCCGAGTACAGCGATACTCGTGCGAGTACCGAGTAGTGACAAGCATGCTCGCTCATCACTAGTGGGGACATCACACACCAGTCTGTGAGCCGGAAGATGCAAATGGCGGCAAGGCAGGCTGAAGCAGTAGGTGACTTTCGAAAATGTGCAGACAGGCGGCGAACTTTTACCAGCAGATCAGACAGCTCTGGGTATGACTTTAGAAACCGCTGAACCACGAGGTTGAGCACATGGGCCACGCATGGACCATGTGTCAGCTGGCCTTGCCTCAAAGCCGCCACCAGGTTCCGGCCATTGTCACACACAACCTTTCCTGGCTTTAGGTTCAGAGGTGTGAGCCAGTGATCTGCATGATGTTTCAGAGCTGTCCATACCTCTTCTGCATTGTGGGGTTTGTCACCTATGCAGATTAGCTTCAGCACAGCCTGTTGCCGCTTCGCCGAGGCAGTGCTGCAGTGCTTCTGCGTCACCCTGGACAAGCCAGGGGCCACAGAGCACAACACTTACACACCCCACACTCCCTGCAGGCACATCATAGTCAAAACACAAAATCCTTGTTGCCTTCCCCAGGGGCTGTTGTCCACACCAGGGGGTGGAGCCAGGCGGTTGGTCTCCACCCACCAAGGAGTTCACAGTCCTGAAGGAGGGAAAACACAGGCAGGGAGCGTTAAGCTAAGGAAGTGGAAGGAGGAAAGTAGTAGAGAGGAGAAAAGTGACAGCAAAGAGCCGGAAGTTGGTACGGGTGTGTGGCCCGGACAGGACAGCAAGGTTGGCAGGATGTGGTGACGGTCTGCAGTGGAGGCCGATTGGAGTCTGCCGTAAGGACCGTGGACGGGTGGTGACCCGGCGGTACCAGACCGGTATACAAAGAGAAGCCAGCACCATTGGCAGGGGCCTTTCGGATCCCGGCAAGTCTTGGAGTCACCGTGAATTTGCCAAATCCGTTAGTGAAGGGGACCTCCTGGTTTCCAAACAGCCAAGTCCCGATAGAAGGCAACCGTCCAACCGTGAAGGGGAGACACCGCCACCGCCAAGGGCAACCGTTTCCCAGGGCCAGCGCCTGTGGGCAAAAGGGGCTCCTCCGGCCCATATCCAGGTCGGGGAGCGGGTTACCAGTGGGAACCCATCGCTACCAACACTGAACTTAGGTGCAGGGAGAGACAGTCATCACTAACCTGCAGGGAGGAACAACCGCAGCCGTCCGAGGGACCCGTCCATCCAGCCGCTTGTTTTACCGTGAACTGTGTCATCATCATTGGGCTGAGTGAGTACCTCCGTGTTGTGCAGCACAGCGCTGCCCCTGCGACCCTGCACCTCATCAGGCCCCGCAACCCAACTGTCATCCATCTCTACCCCATCACCGGGCCCCGGGACAACCAATTCCCCTACCCACGGAGGGGAGAAATAACAACAAAGCTGCTCCCTGTCACAGGCTCCCGGGATCCCCGTCCAAAGCAGCGGTGGTGTCCACACAATCACCACAACTGTGGGTGGCGTCACGGACAATATAACCAAAACCCAAACCACCCCTTTTCACTCACGGGCGAGGAGCGCAGCTCGAGTCCCCGGGATCCGGCCATCGCTCGAGCCACCGAGCAGCAGCAGCCGTAGAGCAGCGGCAGCCGGACCCGAGCAGTGGGAGAGCGCAGAGTCCCCTCCTCCGCCCGCGACACTTCCAGCTTGGGACTGGTGTGGAGGGTAAAGTGGATGAGGATGCGCAGGAGGAGGAGGAGGCTGAGGAGCATGACATTCTGGAGCTGTAGAGTGTGGGTGAAACCCTGACTGAGGTAGGGCCTGCAAAACTTGGTGTGGGAAGGACGTGTTCCGTCCCTCGCTCAGACTGGGTCCCAGCTTCCACAATATTAACCCAGTGTGCCGTCAACGAGATCTAGCGGCCTTGCCGACAAGCACTTGTCCTTGTGTCTGTGGTTAGGTGGACTTTGGCTGAAACAGCGTTGTTCAGGGCACGTGTGATGTTTTGTGACATGTGGTTATGCAATGCGGGGAGGGCACACCGGGAGAAATAGTGGCGGCTGGGGACCGAGTAACGTGGGACAGCTGCCGCCATCAGGTCGCGGAATGCTTCTGTCTCCACCAGCCTAAAAGGCAACATTTCCAGCGCAAGCAGTCGCGAAATGTTAGCATTTAGAAGTGTGGCATGTGGGGCGTTGGCAGTGTATTTGCGCCTGCGTTCAAAGGTTTGCTGAATGGATAACTGAACGCTGCGCTGGGACAAGGACGTGCTTGATGATGGTGTTATTTCTGCGTGGGCAACTGCAGGTGCAGGGCCGGAGGAGGCTTGTTCGCGGGCAGCATGGACAGGAGATTGGCTCGCATGCACAACAAGCGAAGACGTAGCAGTGACATCAGTAAGCAGTGCTCCTCCACTCTGTTGTACATCCCACAAAGTCGGGTGCTTGGCTGACATGTGCCTGATCATGCTGGTGGTGGTCAGGCTGCTAGTTTTGGTACCCCTGCTGATGCTGGCATGGCAGGTGTTGCAAATGGCCTTTTTAGAATCATCTGGAGCCAACTTAAAAAACTGCCAGACTCGGGAAGACCTAACATTTGTACAGGCACCTTGTGTTGTGTTGTTGTTCCGGGGAACGGTTGCCTGACGTCTGCCTGGGGCCACCACCCTGCTTCTTACTGCCTGTTGGGATGCTACGCCTCCCTCCACCTGTGCACTGCTGTCCTCGCTTTGCATATCCTCCTGCCAGGTTGGGTCAGTTACTGGATCATCCACCACGTCGTCTTCCTCTTCCGCACTCTGCTCCTCCTCCTGACTTCCTGACAATTGTGTCTCATCATCGTCCACCCCTTGTTTAGACACGTTGCCAACTTCGTGAGAACGTGGCTGCTCAAATATTTGGGCATCTGTACATACAATCTCGTCATGGCCCACTTCAACGGGAGCTGGCGAGAGGCTAGAATGTTTGAATGGAAACATGAACAGCTCTTCCGAGTGTCCAAGTGTGGGATCAGTAATGTCCGTGGACGTGTACTCAGCCTGGTGGTAGGAAGGAGGATCAGGTTCAGAAATGTGCGGTGCAGTATCACGGCTACTGACACTTGACCGTGTGGAAGACAGAGTGTTTGTGGTGGTGCCAATCTGACTGGAAGCATTATCCGCTATCCAACTAACAACCTGTTGACACTGGTCTTGGTTCACGAGCGGTGTACTGCTGCGGTCCCCAAGAATTTGGGACAGGACGTGCGAGCGAGAAGATGTGGCCCTTTGTTGTGGCGAAATTAGAGCTTGCACACGACCTCGGTCTCTGCCTGCACCACCATCACGTCCACTTCCTTGATCGTTGCCAACGCCTTTGCGCATTTTGCTTTGCTGTGCTGATGTGTATTCACTAGACTTGTGCGTTATATCCAAGTTTGTGCAAAACGCACACAAGTGCACCTGAACGCTGCCACCAACAGGCACACACGTGCGGTTTTTAAATGCAAGCACGGACGCACTAAGAACCTAACAGGTCTCTATCCAGGGACAATGTGGAGCCTCCCAATTTTTGGCTGCCCTGCCAAATGGCTATACTACAATAGACCCACTTCCTTACAATGGGCACTTCAGGTTTACAGGCCCTCATGCACGTCTCTATCCAGGGACAACGTGGAGCCTCCCAATTTTTGGCTGCCCTGCCAAAGGGCTATACTACAATAGACCCACTTCCTTACAATGGGCACTTCAGGTTTACAGGCCCTCATGCACGTCTTTATCCAGGGACAACATGGAGCCTCCCAATTTTTGGCTGCCCTGCCAAAGGGCTATAATACAATAGACCCACTTCCTTACAATGGGCACTTCAGGTTTACAGGCCCTCATGCACGTCTCTATCCAGGGACAACGTGGAGCCTCCCAATTTTTGGCTGCCCTGCCAAAGGGCTATACTACAATAGATTACCACCAAAATTTATATTCAAAGGAGTAAATATGAAGAAAACCAAAAAGAGAAAAACTCCTAAAACAGTACTTTATTCTAATCAAATATTAAAAGCTATAAGTATAAAAACAATGCTTATACATAATCATTACAATGGTACAATTAAAGTGGGTGTAGAAGAGTGATAGATCCGATTAGTGGGGATAGTGCTAGTTGCTTACTATTCTCAGGGTAGGCGCAACAATAGTAGTTGCTTTCACTTTTTACTCCAGTAGTTTTAATAAGGAGATGGGGGGATGAGATTTCTATCCCTCCCTTTCACCTACCTACCAGCGGAGGTGCACCATAAGTTATTGGGTACCCCCCGCTCCACGTCGTCTCTCCCTAGTATCTCCCTACAACTAATCAGTTACAATCGGGAGACCCACCACCAAGGAAAAAAGTAGTCGTGCAAATAGTCACAATTAGTAATCCAGGCATATATAGGTATATTATAGCCTCATATAGATGTAATAAAGATCTCAGACCAAAAAGTAATTTGTTACTATATATGGATGTAAAAACCCAGCAGGGAATAACTTGTCTGCCGAGACCATCCAGTATTCTATCCCGACGCGTTTCCCCCCTATATTTTTCTAGGGGTTCATCAGGGGAATGATCCGAGGTAGATCTCTAGAAAAAATATAATATATCCATAGTAAAGTATCTTGTTCTATTTCAAAAATATGTATGTACAAGGTTCTCAGCAGAAAGTGGAACCGCTAGTGATAATATATGATGGGGACATACCTCATAAAAAGTCGGTCAGGAAAACAGCATGGTATCAGCCGCCCATAATAGGGTTAGTCATACGGTGTGTACTAAATGGCTGCTCTCAGAGTTCTTGCAAGTCCTATGGTATCGACTATCATATAGTGCAGCTTCCCTTATTACTCACTGTCGTATAAATGCTTTGAAAACCTGCCGTTCCCGCCTCCCAGTTGCGCGCCGGAAGTGCTAGATATGTCACTTCCGCATCCGCTCACTGGGACTGCATCGTGAGTCACCACGGTGACCAGCCGGAAATAATCCGGAGGTCACTTCCGCACCTGCGCAGTATAGTGCGCTCCATGAAATTCTAACCGGAAGCGGTCATCCGGCGTCACTTCCGGTATGCAGCTTCTCTATTCCTCCCCATCATCTTGCGTTCCACAGTGTCTCACTGGAAGTAGCCAGTGACATCACTTCCGGTGTACAACTTCTCTAGGCCTCCCCCTATATGCTGCATTAAACAGTACCAAATCGGAAATAGCTGAAAACATTATTTCCAAAATGCACGTACTCCAAGCCTCACTGTGTCTCCTCAATAACATATGATTGTTTCCAAATTACGGGACATGCGAAGGTTGCATGTCCCGTTGCTTTATTCGTGTAACCTCTCTATTAATATATTAGTGTCTCTATAGGAGTGTCAATGTGGGTGGGGGGGGGAAATATTATACCTATTTTGTTATAAAGGAGTACATAGGAGGCATTTTGGAGAGAAAGGGGGGAACCTGATCTCAAGGAGAACCTATCACCTAAGTGCACAAAAGTGAATAAATATATATATTATAGTTCTGACAAGAAATATCTACTGTCAGACAAAACAACATAAGAAAATTATCAGAATTAACCTGGCTATATTTGTGAATATAATACCTCTCGGGTATAGCAACATACACTGGGGCTCATATGGCACTTTAGATAAAGCTGGTGTAACTGAGAACCTCATTAAGTCCCTTTGGACTGACTGTATCAAGTAGGAATGTCCACCGTGCCTCCCTCTGCAGGATTTTAATATCCCAATTCCCTTTCCTGATTGGCCTAGGGACGACTTCGATTCCCTGGAATTGTATACTTTTTAGATCTCCTTGATGACACATATTTACATGTCTCGCTATAGGCGTGTCGCGTTTGTGAATTATGTCGCCTATATGTTCTCCTATGCGGACACGTAGTTGACGTTTTGTCTTGCCAATATAACTAAGCGGGCATGTACACTTACATCTATAAACCAAACCCTCCGTCCGGCAATTAGCAAAGTCTCTAATATGGAAAACTCTTCCCGATTGGTGATTGCTAAAGGTTTTGTTCTGATCAATATAGGGACAAAACTTGCAAGACCCACACCTAAAAGTCCCATGAGGCTTTCTTTCTAGCCATGATCCTGGTGTCTTTTCTGCCACATAGTGGCTATGTACCACATAGTCTTTAATAGTCTTGCCTCTTCTATAAGTAATGCTCGGATGGGGTGTGATGTAATCACAAATATCAGGGTCCGATCTTAATATCCCCCAATGTCGCCTTAGTATATGCATGATCTTGGTATTTTCATCATCGTATGAACCAATCAGTCTAGTGATCTTTTCTTGTTCAGGTTTGGGTTTAGGAGTTAGCAATGTGGCCCTCTTTTGGCCCCAAGCAGACTTAAAGGCTGTCTGAATTACGTGTTCAGGGTACCCCCTTTCTCTAAAATTATCACTGAGGCCATTTGCCCTCTGTTGGAAGTCATACAGCGAGGAGCAGTTTCTCCTAAAACGGAGAAACTGCCCCTTCGGAATACCTCTACGTAGGGTCTCAGGATGGTGACTCTGCCATCTAAGCAAGCTATTTGTTGCCGTTGGTTTGCGATAGACTGTCGTCCCCAAGGTGCCATCAATATTTTTAGTTAGGAGGATGTCCAGGAACGGCAGTCTATCGCCTCCCACTTCACACGTAAACTTGAGTCCAACGTTATTGATGTTTAAATGTGCTACAAAATCCAAAAAAGATTCTGCACCCCCTTTCCAGAGGACGAGGATGTCATCTATGTAACGTCCCCAGAAGATGATCTGGGGATTCCACGTGACATCCTCGTCCCCAAACACCACAACGTCCTCCCACCAGCCCAGGTACATGTTTGCAAAGGTGGGAGCACAAGGGCTCCCCATTGCAGTCCCTCTGAGCTGGTGGTAGAACTTGTTATGGAAGGTAAAGTAGTTGTGGGTAAGTACAAAGGTGAGAAGTTTGATTATGAAGCGATTATGTTCTCTATATTGTACCCCTCTTGTTTCAAAAAAATACTTAACTGCTCTGATGCCGTTGTCGTGTGGTATACAACTATACAGTTGTTCAACATCAATTGATGTAAGGATAGTATCCTCCTCAATCTGTATACCATCTAATTTACTCAGCAAATCTGATGTATCTCTAATAAAGGAAGGTTGTATGTTCACAAAATTCCTCAAGACTTTATCCAAATAAATGCTGGGGTTTTGACCCATAGCATCGATACCTGATACTATGGGCCGTCCCCTCAGGGGATGTATCCCCTTATGGATCTTTGGTGTGGAGTAGAAAGTCGCTATTGTTACATCCTTTGGAGCCAGGAAGTCCATTTCATCCTTTGAGATAAGTGTCAACTCATAACCTTCCTGTAAGATTTCGGTGAGGGCTACCTTGAACTCAGAAGTGGGATCCACGGATAAAACAGCATACGTAGTTCTATCCGAAAGTAGTTGGAGGCACATTGAGAGATATTGATCCGTATTCATAATCACAATGTTGCCCCCCTTATCGGAGGGCTTTATTGTTATGGTCTTATTTTGGTCAAGAGACAGGAGGGCCTCTCTTTCTCTTTGTGTAAGGTTATTTTTGCTACTGGTTAGACCAGGTCTTATCTTTCGTATCTCCTTCGTCACCAGTGTTGAGAAGATGTCAATGCTTGTACAGTCAGTAGGAGGAGGCATCTTCCTATTCTTAGGCTTAAGGTTCGTGAATGGACCGACGCCCTTATCCGTTCTGTCAGTTTCTGACAGACTTGCCAGTAGTCTGACGTCTGGGAGCATATCAGGGGAAATCCCCAGTCTCTGGCACTCATTCAGATCGTTATGCCTAAAATGCTTCCTCCATCTGAGCTTCCTCAAGAATAATTCGAGGTCTTTAACCCAGATGAAGGAGTCAAAACGTGTGGTGGGAACGAATGATAAACCATAGCCAAGAACCTTCTCTTCCATTTGAGACAATCTATAGTTGGATAAGTTGACAATCTGTTGGCCGTCAATTTTGTCTCTATTTACCATTTTTTGGCCCTTCTGTTGTGTCTTTTTCGGAAGGGATAAGGATCCCTCATCCCTAAAAAATTATGTTATGAATAGGAAGATGCCTCCTCCTACTGACTGTACAAGCATTGACATCTTCTCAACACTGGTGACGAAGGAGATACGAAAGATAAGACCTGGTCTAACCAGTAGCAAAAATAACCTTACACAAAGAGAAAGAGAGGCCCTCCTGTCTCTTGACCAAAATAAGACCATAACAATAAAGCCCTCCGATAAGGGGGGCAACATTGTGATTATGAATACGGATCAATATCTCTCAATGTGCCTCCAACTACTTTCGGATAGAACTACGTATGCTGTTTTATCCGTGGATCCCACTTCTGAGTTCAAGGTAGCCCTCACCGAAATCTTACAGGAAGGTTATGAGTTGACACTTATCTCAAAGGATGAAATGGACTTCCTAGCTCCAAAGGATGTAACAATAGCGACTTTCTACTCCACACCAAAGATCCATAAGGGGATACATCCCCTGAGGGGACGGCCCATAGTATCAGGTATCGATGCTATGGGTCAAAACCCCAGCATTTATTTGGATAAAGTCTTGAGGAATTTTGTGAACATACAACCTTCCTTTATTAGAGATACGTCAGATTTGCTGAGTAAATTAGATGGTATACAGATTGAGGAGGATACTATCCTTACATCAATTGATGTTGAACAACTGTATAGTTGTATACCACACGACAACGGCATCAGAGCAGTTAAGTATTTTTTGGAAACAAGAGGGGTACAATATAGAGAACATAATCGCTTCATAATCAAACTTCTCACCTTTGTACTTACCCACAACTACTTTACCTTCCATAACAAGTTCTACCACCAGCTCAGGGGGACTGCAATGGGGAGCCCTTGTGCTCCCACCTTTGCAAACATGTACCTGGGCTGGTGGGAGGAAGTTGTGGTGTTTGGGGACGAGGATGTCACGTGGAACCCCCAGATCATCCTCTGGGGACGTTACATAGATGACATC
Source organism: Anomaloglossus baeobatrachus (assembly GCF_048569485.1). Lineage (NCBI taxonomy): Eukaryota > Metazoa > Chordata > Amphibia > Anura > Aromobatidae > Anomaloglossus > Anomaloglossus baeobatrachus. The sequence continues at coordinate 33,395,910 of NC_134353.1, forward strand.
CTCGTCCTCTGGAAAGGGGGTGCAGAATCTTTTTTGGATTTTGTAGCACATTTAAACATCAATAACCTTGGACTCAAGTTTACGTGTGAAGTGGGAGGCGATAGACTGCCGTTCCTGGACATCCTCCTAACTAAAAATATTGATGGCACCTTGGGGACGACAGTCTATCGCAAACCAACGGCAACAAATAGCTTGCTTAGATGGCAGAGTCACCATCCTGAGACCCTACGTAGAGGTATTCCGAAGGGGCAGTTTCTCCGTTTTAGGAGAAACTGCTCCTCGCTGTATGACTTCCAACAGAGGGCAAATGGCCTCAGTGATAAATTTAGAGAAAGGGGGTACCCTGAACACGTAATTCAGACAGCCTTTAAGTCTGCTTTGGGCCAAAAGAGGGCCACATTGCTAACTCCTAAACCCAAACCTGAACAAGAAAAGATCACTAGACTGATTGGTTCATACGATGATGAAAATACCAAGATCATGCATCATATACTAAGGCGACATTGGGGGATATTAAGATCGGACCCTGGTATTTGTGATTACATCACACCCCATCCGAGCGTTACTTATAGAAGAGGCAAGACTATTAAAGACTATGTGGTACATAGCCACTATGTGGCAGAAAAGGCACCAGGATCATGGCTAGAAAGAAAGCCTCATGGGACTTTAAGGTGTGGGTCTTGCAAGTTTTGTCCCTATATTGATCAGAACAAAACCTTTAGCAATCACCAATCGGGAAGAGTTTTCCATATTAGAGACTTTGCTAACTGCCGGACGGAGGGTTTGGTTTATAGATGTACGTGTACATGCCCGCTTAGTTATATTGGCAAGACAAAACGTCAACTACGTGTCCGCATAGGAGAACATATAGGCGACATAATTCACAAACGCGACACGCCTATAGCGAGACATGTAAATATGTGTCATCAAGGAGATCTAAAAAGTATACGATTCCAAAGAATCGAAGTCGTCCCTAGGCCAATCAGGAAAGGGAATTGGGATATTAAAATCCTGCAGAGGGAGGCACGGTGGACATTCCTACTTGATATAGTCAGTCCAAAGGGACTTAATGAGGTTCTCAGTTACACCAGCTTTATCTAAAGTGCCATATGAGCCCCAGTGTATGTTGCTATACCCAAGAGGTATTATATTCACAAATATAGCCAGGTTAATTCTGATAATTTTGTTATGTTGTTTTGTCTGACAGTAGATATTTCTTGTCAGAACTATAATATATATATTTATTCACTTTTGTGCACTTAGGTGAGATAGGTTCTCCTTGAGATCAGGTTCCCCCCTTTCTCTCCAAAATGCCTCCTATGTACTCCTTTATAACAAAATAGGTATAATATTTCCCCCCTCCCCCCCAACTTGACACTCCTATAGAGACACTAATATATTAATAGAGAGGTTACACAAATAAAGCAACAGGACATGCAACCTTCGCATGTCCCGTAATTTGGAAACAATCATATGTTATTGAGGAGACACAGTGAGGCTTGGAGTACGTGCATTTTGGAAATAATGTTTTCAGCTATTTCCGATTTGGTACTGTTTAATGCAGCATATAGGGGGAGGCCTAGAGAAGTCGTACACCGGAAGTGATGTCACTGGCTACTTCCAGTGAGACACTGTGGAACGCAATATGATGGGGAGGAATAGAGAAGCTGCATACCGGAAGTGACGCCAGATGACCGCTTCCGGTTAGAATTTCATGGAGCGCACTATACTGCGCAGGTGCGGAAGTGACCTCCGGATTATTTCCGGCTGGTCGCCGTGGCGACTCACGATGCAGTCCCAGTGAGCGGATGCGGAAGTGACATATCTAGCACTTCCGGCGCGAAACTGGGAGGCGGGAACGGCAGGTTTTCAAAGCATTTATAAGACAGTGAGTAATAAGGGAAGCTGCACTATATGATAGTCGATACCATAGGACTTGCAAGAACTCTGAGAGCAGCCATTTAGTACACACCGTATGACTAACCCTATTATGGGCGGCTGATACCATGCTGTTTTCCTGACCGACTTTTTATGAGGTATGTCCCCATCATATATTATCACTAGCGGTTCCACTTTCTGCTGAGAACCTTGTACATACATATTTTTGAAATAGAACAAGATACTTTACTATGGATATATTATATTTTTTCTAGAGATCTACCTCGGATCATTCCCCTGATGAACCCCTAGAAAAATATAGGGGGGAAACGCGTCGGGATAGAATACTGGATGGTCTGGGCAGATAAGTTATTCCCTGCTGGGTTTTTACATCCATATATAGTAACAAATTACTTTTTGGTCTGAGATCTTTATTACATCTATATGAGGCTATAATATACCTATATATGCCTGGATTACTAATTGTGACTATTTGCACGACTACTTTTTTCCTTGGTGGTGGGTCTCCCGATTGTAACTGATTAGTTGTAGGGAGATACTAGGGAGAGACGACGTGGAGCGGGGGGTACCCAATAACTTATGGTGCACCTCCGCTGGTAGGTAGGTGAAAGGGAGGGATAGAAATCTCATCCCCCCATCTCCTTATTAAAACGTACTGGAGTAAAAAGTGAAAGCAACTACTATTGTTGCGCCTACCCTGAGAATAGTAAGCAACTAGCACTATCCCCACTAATCGGATCTATCACTCTTCTACACCCACTTTAATTGTACCATTGTAATGATTATGTATAAGCATTGTTTTTATACTTATAGCTTTTAATATTTAATTAGAATAAAGTACTGTTTTAGGAGTTTTTCTCTTTTTGGTTTTCTCTATACTACAATAGACCCACTTCCTTACAATGGGCACTTCAGGTTTACAGGCCCTCATGCACGTCTCTATCCAGGGACAACGTGGAGCCTCCCAATTTTTGGCTGCCCTGCCAAAGGGCTATACTACAATAGACCCACTTCCTTACAATGGGCACTTCAGGTTTACAGGCCCTCATGCACGTCTCTATCCAGGGACAACGTGGAGCCTCCCAATTTTTGGCTGCCCTGCCAAATGGCTATACTGCAATAGACCCACTTCCTTACAATGGGCACTTCAGGTTTACAGGCCCTCATGCACGTCTCTATCCAGGGACAACGTGGAGCCTCCCAATTTTTGGCTTCCCTGCCAAAGGGCTATACTACAATAGACCCACTTCCTCAAAATGGGCACATTAGACTCAAGAGGCCTTCATGTACGTCTCTTCTCAGGGACATGGAAGTGCCACACAATGTTTTCACGTAAAATGTTTCATGTAATCTCCAAAAGTAACATACACCAGCTCTATCTCACTATTGGGTATGTGCCCTTAACATTTCCGCCATGAAAATTCATTTTGGTGTCATTTTGAAAGGTTTTCTGGTGAGTCCGTAAAAATGGCGTAAAACGCGGACAAAATTGTTCACAGCTGTGACTTTTGAGTGATAAATGCTTCAAGGGATCTTCCCCATGCTGTTGCCATGTCATTTGAGCACTCTTCTGAGACTTTTGTGACATTTTTAGGGTTTCTACATGCTGCCGGGGGTCATTTAATAAAAATACTCGGGTCTCCCATAGGATAACATTGGGCTCGGTGCTCGGGCCGAGTACACGAGTATCTTGGGATGCTTGGCTTGAGCCTCGAGCACCCGAGCTTTTAAGTACTCGCTCATCACTAGTGAAATTCTATTTGCAGTAAATGTATTCTCCGCCAATTGAATGACTCTACTGGTCTAAGGTGTAACTGGTCTAATAAATGTAAAAATATGTAAAAATAAAAAAAAATAAACATGCAAATAATCATCATCTAACTTCTCCAGTCATCCACATGGCTAGCTGTCCTTGATACGGTCCTTGACAGCTCTATCCCACGCTTCTTCATTCTATACCATCAGAGGGTCAGGATTAGAGATGATCGGTGTTCGAATCGAATCGTTTGCCAATTTCAAATTCGAGTTGTTTTGGGCGATGTTCGATTCGTTCGACGAACTCGAAAAATTTGCTTAACATTCGACTGTTCAAGTTACCGTTCGATAATGGTTCAATCACCAAAAGCCTGGCTAGTTACTAGCCGGCTTTTCACTGTAATACTGTCAGTCACTGTTATTAATGATATTATCAAAATTCTGCATCTAGTGTGCGGGGGGGACGGGGTTTAGATCAGTGCTGCTGAGTGCTGAAAGAATGGTGATCGCCATTTTTTTCCCCTAACCGCGCGTACAGTGGGGCGGGCCAGGCTGTCAGCCAATCACAGACACACACACAGCAAAGTGGATTTTTGCCAGACAAGCAAGGGCATGTTTCATTGGCTGTACATGTCACATGTCCTTGCCCTATAAGACCCGACCATTTTCCCCATCGCCGCCATTATCTCACTGCTGCGGGTGTGTGTCAGTCACCGCTCCCACTGATGCTGCTGTGGGCGCTATACAGTTATACAGTGCAATCTACACATCGGTTAGGGATTAGGGACTACTTGTAATTTCAGCCCTTTTCAGGGCTGGATTAGAGCAGTTCATAGCCATTTTTGCTAGGCAGGTCTGTGCCAGCGCTGTGCAAGGGTTTTTCACAGCATCTGTCTAAATCAGCTCAGGCAATTCCTTGGGGCATAGTATCAAACGTGTGTGATACTCAGTGACGTACCACTGCTTTCCACAAAGATAGCCCAGTTCTCCATTTCTGCTGGACAATTTTTAACTGCAAAAAGTGCAGGCAATTCCTTGGGGCATAGTATCAGCGTGTGTGATATTTAGTGATGTACCACTGCTTTCAACAAACATAGCCCCATTCTCCATTTCTGCTACACAATTTTTAACTGCAAAAAGTGCAGTCAAATGTTTGGGGCATAGTATCAGCGTGTGTGATACTCAGTGTCGTACCACTGCTTTCCACAAACATAGCCCACTTCTCCATTTCTGCTAGACAATTTGTAACTGCAAAAAGTGCAGTCAATTCCATGGGGCATAGTATCAAACGTGTGTAATATTCAGTGACCTACCACTGCTTTCCACAAACATAGGCCACTTCTCCGTTTCTGCTAGACAATTTATAACTGCAAAAAGTGCAGGCAATTCCTTGGGGCATAGTATCAGCATATGTGATACTCAGTGACGTACCACTGCTTTCCACAAACATAGCCCAGTTCTCCATTTCTGCTAGACAATTTGTAACTGCAATTAACAGTGTCCAATGTGTTCAAAACAAAATGAGTGTCAAAAGGCCAGATGCTGTTGCAAAGGAGAAAAGGCATGTTGGAAAGGGAAAAAAAGTTTGTGTCCATGGGGTAGGTGGTAAATCAACAGTAACATCTGCTGAAGAAAGACCATCTTCCAGTCAAAGTAAGATGTCTACTACTTTCCGTGTACAATCTGATATGATCCCTTTGTTACGGAAATGACTATTGCTACCAAAAGTAGATGAGGCACAAAAACAGCAGATGCTTGAATGGATCTCAAGTGCTTCATCAAGTGGCCTCTCCTCCACTTCAACTTCAACATCCCAAAGACTCCATCCCTCTGAGTTGTGACCCCAATCACATTTGCTTTTTACCAGCTCTCAAATCTCCACCTGCTCTGCAGAGTATGGGGTAACAGAGATGGTTGAGTCCGGAGAGCTGTTCAGTCACACTATAGCCTGGGAATCAGAGATCTGCTCCAAAGCTGCAGTAAGTCCAGACAAGGAAATTGTCTGCACTGATGCCCAGAAGCTTTGTGAGTCGGATCCAGGCCAAGATGAAGAAGGTTAGGAGCATAATGTAGACCCTCATACCCAAACTGTAACTCCTCTTGTTGGAGACAATGAGGAACAAGCTGATGAGACTCAGATACCTGATTGAAATGATAACTTAAGTATTTGGTCAGGGCAGGAAGAGGTTGGCTCTGAGGACGAGGGGAGTGCAAAAACACAGGGAGATGATGAGGTTTTAGATCCCACTTACTGTCAACCCACAGTCAGGCAGTTGATGAGGTCAGCAGAGGTGGGGGAGGAGAATGCTACTGACGATGAGGTTAGGTTGCACCTTCCTGGAAAGAGACGAAGTACTGGAATCACATCAACAACTGCATCCTCATCCACAACTCTGCCTCTGAGCAGAAGTGACGGTGGCTCTGCAGGTCGCATGGGCTCTAAGGGGTACTTTGCACGCTGCTACATTGCTAGCGATCTCGTTAGTGATGTGAAATTCTAGATCACACATGCACTTTGCTAACGAGTTCGCTAGTGATGTTGCAGTGTGCAAAGTACCCCTAAGCCTTGCCTAGCCTGGTCCTTTTTTGACATCGCAAAGGATCAACCAACTCATGTCATCTGTAAGATTTGTCACCAATCTCTAAGTAGGGGCCAAAAACTCACTAGTTTGAGTACTTCGTCCATGAACCACCGTCTGCCCCATCAAATGCATTCACGCGCTCTTCATCCTCTGTGACTGGGGGGACAGCAGTCACACATGCTTTTCTACACAGATCTTTTAACCTCTTTACTAGAGATGAGCGAACCGGTCGCAGTTCGGCTTGAGCTTGGTTCGCCGAACAGAGGTCTCGTTCAAGTTCGGTTCGGCGAACTGGTTCGGCGAACCACTTGAACCCCATAGGAAACAATGGGAGGCAATCACAACACATAAAAACACATTATAAATGTACAAATACAGTTAATAAACATTGCCATAACACTTACCTGTCCCCGCGATCCGTCCTGCACTCTGTCTCCCGCAGCTTTTCCATGGGTAATCGTTGCGTCCTCCTGGTAACCAGCAGTGATGCAGGACCTATCGTGACGTCAAAATAGCCATGTGACCAGTCACGTGTCTATTATCTCATTGGCTACAGACTTGTCACATGGCTTTGACGTCATGTCCTGTCCTAGGTCCTGTCATTGCACTCTCCGGTACACGGTGCAGGTTTGTGTATCGCCGTGTACCGGTGACATGCTCTAGCACATGGTCGACTCCCTGCTCTGCTTCCCTGTTCCCTTATTGACCGGCTGACACAGCCGGTCAATAACGGAGATCACCGTTGCCATGGCAACGCACTTGGTAGCGGTGACGTCACCGCTACCAACACGCAGCGGCACTGGAATCACGTGATCGGAGCAGCGTTGCTATGGCAACCTGTGCCACCGCTTACAGCCGGGAGCCTGTGGTCACTCTCACAGAGTGATTTCTGCACGGAGCACAGCGTCCTTTCTCACATGCAGTGCTGTCTGATGTAGCAGAGCTGCATGTGTTGAAGGAGAAAGAAGACAGAAGAGCAGGATCGTGGAGGGGTGAGAGGGAGTAATAAACATGGAGTCTCTAAGTGTGTCTGTGTATTAATTTCTAGTAAAGTATTTTTTCTCTGTGTGTTGTCTTTTTTTTAACCCTTTTTTGGAGATTCTTAATGGCCGGGTCAAACGTGCCTGACATTAAGAATCTCTGGCTTAATACCAGATAGTAAAACAAAGCTAGTATTAACTCATTATTACCCAGCGAGCCACCATCACCAGGGCAGCTGGAAGAGTTGGATACAGCGCCAGATGATGGCGCTTCTATGAGAGCGCCATTTTCTACGGCAGCTGCGGACTGCAATTTGCAGCAGAGGCGCCCAGAAAGCTCGGGCTAACCTGTGCTGTGGATCCAATCCCCAGCTGCCTAGTTCTACCTGGCTGGACACAAAAATGGGGCAAAGCCTACGTCATTTTTTTGTTTTTTAATTATTTCATAAAATTCATGAATTAAGTAAAAAAAGGGCTTCCCTATATTTTTAGTTCCCAGCTGGGTACAAATAGGCAGCTGGGGATTGGGGGAAGCCGTACCTGCCCGTTGTACCTGGCTAGCATACAAAAATATGGCAAAGCTCACGTATTTTTTTTTGTAGTTTTTTGGCAAAAAAAAATAAAAAATGCTTCCCTGGATTTTCCATAGCCAGTGAAGGTAACACCAAGCAGTGGGGGTTAGCAGCCAGTAGCTGCTTGGATTACCCTTAGCTAGCAATACAAAAAATGCAGCGGGATCCCATATATATTTTTTTTAATTATGTATTTATATAACTAAAAACAAAAGGAGCTTTCCTGTATTTTGATTGCCTGACATCACAGTGCTGTAAAAATAAATCTTTAAAAAATATGACGTAGCACTCCGCGGTATTTTTGATTCTCAGCGCAGATAAAGCAGACAGCTACGGGTTGCCACCCCCATCTTCCTGGCGTTACCTTGGCTGGCAATCAAAATACAGGGAAGCCCATTAATTTTTTTTATTTAAAAAAATAGTTAAAAAAAAAATGATGTTGGGTCCCCCCATTTTTGATAGCCAGCTAGGGTAAAGCAGACGGCTGTAGCCTGAAAACCACAGCTGGCAGCTTTACCGTGGTTGGGGATCCAATGTGGAGGTCATCCCAGGCTCTTTTTTTATAATTATTTTATAAATATTAATAATTACAAAAAAAAAGTAGGGTCCCCCCAAAATTGGATCACCAGCCAAGGTAAAGCGGACAGCTGTGGTCTGGTATTCTCAGGGTGGGAAGGTCCATAGTAATTGGGCCTTCACAGCATAAACATAGCAGGCTGCAGGCGCCCCAGAAGTGGCGCATCCACTAGATGCGCCAATCCTGGCGCTTCACCCCAGCTCATCCCTTGCCCTGGTGCAGTGGCAAACGGGGTAAAAAATGGGGTTGATACTAGCTTTAAAGTCACCTGACATCAAGCCTAGCAGTTTGTGATGTCATGGCGTCTATCAGATACCTGACATCACAAACTGTCAGTACTAACAAAAAAAATAGATAAAAAAAAATTTATTTGAAAAAACACTCCCCAAAACATTCCCTCTTTCACCAATTTATTGTAAGGAAAAAAATAAGGGGGTCCCACGATGACTTTAGACCGTGTAGAATATGGGGAGACACGCTCAGGGAACGTATGCCCCATTTTCTAGGAGTGCAGACCCTCCATGTGAGGAGTGTGGGTGCAATGAATCTGCACCCACTCTCCCCGGGTCCACAGCAGCAGAGTCCATGTGGTAACTGTTGCTACCACAGCTGCAATGCCCTGCTCATGAGGTAAGGGCATGCCTAATCGGGAGAACTATTCTACATTTCCAAATATTGGTATTTGCTGAAAATATTGCTTTTCCACCTACTATATATTGGGGATAGGATCTTGGAAATGGAATACCCCTTTAAGTCCAGTTATCCAGCTGAATGAATACTAAACAACAGAGCTTGCTATTTAGACATGTTTTCTTGTGGCGTATAACGGACTCTCATGTTTGGTAGTCGTTCAGCAGGGCAACAGAAATAGCAAATCCCTCCATTTGTAAATGTAGTATAGCTCTCCTGATCAACTATGTTCCTTACTTCATGAGCAGGGCTTTGCAGTAGCTTACAGATGCATGGTTACCACCACTTACTGTGTCTGAACACAGGAATCTGAGCTGACAGCCGCTCTGTTCATGCGGCAGCGTCTATTGTGAAGGAGGGGGCCGCGGGGGATCAACGCTGCACAGGTACCGTGGGACACCGGGGAACACCGGTGGGGTTATAGGGGTGACCTGGCAGGGCCTGGGGAGTTTTCTGTCGCATATGTCATGGCACATGCGATAGAAGTCAGAGGAGTAGGGTGAATGCGGCAGGCGCGCTGCTGTGCGCGCGGCCATCTTGGATTTCCGGGAGGGGGTCGGGGGGGGCACTTTGGTGACACCGGGGAACCAGGGGCGACCGGGGAGGAGATTTATCTCCCATCTGACATGTTTCTTCATGTCAGATGTTAGATAAATAATTTTTTACCGCCGCTGTCATTTACTGTAACGTGATCACCGGTATACGGTACATAACAGTGATCACATGAGCGGAGATTGGAAAGACCGGCCTGAATCATGGTCTCCAGGGTCTCAGCTACCCCAAAACCCCAAAGACTTTCTGACGCTGGGGGGTGCTATTCACTTATTTCTGCCTGCTGTTTATAAACGGCAGATAAGAATAAGGCTACATTCACACGACCGATTCGTTTTTGCGGTCCGCAAAAAACGGTCCGTTTTTTTCACGGGTGCATCTGTGTGGCATCCGTTTCCGTTCAATATTGTTAGGTCCGGGTTGTGGATCCACTGGGCCGTGCACCCCACCGGAGGCCTGGGTGCACAGTAGCCGGAGCACTAGCGTGGCAGGGACTGCGTTCCACAGGGGACGGGTAGAACAGTCACTGGGGCTTCAGAGTTCCTGTAGACAGTGCAGGAATCCGGCACAGGTGCCGGGTAGGAATGTCAGGCAATAGTACTGATCACAGGAAACTGCACAAGGGGGAATGAGCACCTAGCTTTCAAGACAAGGGTTAAAAGACACGTTGATCAGGCCCCGCCCACATGGAAAAGCCAGTCTTTTATACCCAGCACAGCCTCATGTCATATCCTGCTGCAGCAGTGCTGGGCCCATAAGACCAGGTAAGTGGGAGCGGCCCGACCCTTTACAGAAGCATGAGTCAGACACATGAGACTGGGGACAGATCACAGGAAAGCACGAGCGGGAGCGGCAGCCGTGACCGGTGGACACGTGGACCGGATCAGTGGGTAAGGAGCGGTGCTGTGCAGGTGCGACTGGATCAGTGGGTAAGGAGCGGTGTCGGGATGGTGCGACCGGATCAGTGGGTAAGGAGCGGTGCCGAGGCATCGGGAGCGTGACACGTATACGGTCCGTATGTCATCCGTTTGTCATTCGTGTGCCTTCCGTTTTTTTGGCGTACTATCAAAAAACTGAAGGAGGAAAAATACATAAATTTACCCAGGATCCATGGCTTCAACCTACATGAGGCGGTCACAAGTTCACTCCAGTGCCATTTTCTACTGCGTTTCACAGCGTAGAGCGCTCTGGTGATTTTCCTGTGCTTGTACACTTCATATCAGTCTTTTCTGTCATTATAATGGCAAAAAGACACATAATGTCCCACTCTCCTGCATTTTGTATTTTGCACCCTTTGGTGCCTTTCATGTGGCACTAGGGGGTGCTTAGCCTTGTATTTTTCAAAAAAATAAATACATTTTAAAAAAAAATGACGTGGGGTTCCCCCTATTTTTGATAGCCAGCTAGGGTAAAGCAGACGGCTGCAGCCTGCAGACCACAGCTGGCAGCTTTACCTTGGCTGGTAATCCAAAACTGAGGGCACCCCACGCTGTTATTTTAAATTAAATAAATAATTAAACAAAAAAAACCCACGTAGGGCTCCCCCCAAAATTTGACCAACAGCCAAGGTAAAGCAGACAGCTGGGGCCTGATACTCTCAGACTAGGGAGGTCCATGGTTATTGGACTCTTCCCAGCCTAAAAATAGCAGGCCACAGCCGCCCCAGAAGTGGCACATCCATTAGATGCGCCAATCCTGGTGCTTCGCCCCAGCTCATCCCGTGCCCTGGTGCGGTGGCAAATGGGGTAATATATGGGGTTAATATTAGATGTGTAATTTCACCTGGCATCAAGCCCTGGGGTTCATGATGTCAGGCGTCTATCAGATACCCGACATCACCAACCCAGTCAGTAATAAAAAAAAATAGACAACAAACACATTTTTATTTGAAAAAACACTCCCCAACACATTCCCTCTTTAACCAATTTATTAGAAAGAAAAACAAATCCAGGGCTGGTGTAATCCAATAAGCAGGTCCCATGATGATGCCATACCATAGTCACTGTCCCAGTCAATGAGGAACAGAATGTTTCCCATTGGCTGGGAGAGCAATGCAGTGACCTGAGCTAACATCAATAGGTCAGCCCAGGTCACTGCAGGGCATGACAAGTGCTGCTGTCAGCAAGGTATATTACCTGCGCTGATCTCCTGCACTGCTGACAGCAGAGCTGTCACTGAGTTCAATGACCGCCGACTTCACAGCCAAGTATCACGGGAGCCCGTGACATCACCGCTAGCCACAGTCTCGGGCCACAGTGAGAGATGTGAAGCGGCGGCCATGGAAGACAGTGCCAGCGCTGATGTTCGTAAGGGCGGGACTACATCAACGCATTTAATCCGAGCGGTGTAATGTGTGCGGAGTGTGAGGTGTGCGTAGCCTAGCGGGGTAATGTTTGCAGTGTTCCAGGTGGGTGGAGCCAAGCGGGTTAATGTGTGCGGAGTGTGAGGTGGGCGGAGCCTAGTGGGGGAATGTGTGCAGAGTGCCAGTTTGGTGGAGCCAAGTTGGGGTAATGTGTGCGGAGTCCCAGGTGGGTGGAGCCAAGTGGGGTAATGTGTGCAGAATGTGAGGTGGGCGGAGCCTAGTAGGGTAATGTGTGTGTGGAGTGTGAGGTGGGCGGAGCCTAGCGGAGTAATGTGTGCAGAGTGCCAGGTGGGTGGAGCCTAGCTGGGTATTGTGTGCGGAGTGTGAGGTGGGTGGAGCCTAGCGGGGTAATGTGTGCATAGTGTGAGGTGGGCGGAGCCTAGCAGGGTAATGTGTGCTGAGTGCGAGGCGGGTGGAGCCAAGCGGTGTAATGTGTGTGGAGTGTGAGGTGGGCGGAGCCTAGCAGGGTATTGTGTGCAGAGTGCCAGGTGGGTGGAGCCAAGCGGGGTAATGTTTGCAGAGAGTGAGGTGGGTGGAGCCAAGCGGGGTAATATGTGCGGAGTGTGAGTTAAGCGGAGCCTATAGGGGTAATGTGTGTGGAGTGTGAGGTGGGCGGAGCCTAGCGGGGTAATGTGTGCGGAGTGTGAGGTGGGTGGAGCCTAGCGGGGCAATGTGTGTGGAGTGTGAGGTGGGCAGAGCCTAGCGGGGTAATGTGTGCGGAGTGTGAGGTGGGCGGAGCCTAGCAGGGCAATGTGTGTGGAGTGGGAGGTGGGCGGAGCCTAGCAGGGTAATGTGTGCGGAGTGTGAGGTGGGTGGAACCTATCGGGGCAATGTGTGTGGAGTGTGAGGTGGGCAGAGCCTAGCGGGGTAATGTGTGCGGAGTGTGAGGTGGGCGGAGCCTAGCAGGGCAATGTGTGTGGAGTGGGAGGTGGGCGGAGCCTAGCGGGGTAATGTGTGCGGAGTGCGAAGTGTGTGGAGCCTAGCGGGGCCATGTGGCACTGAGGACATCAGTGTCGGGGACTGCATGGCTGGTGAAAGGTGAGTGTGAGTGAGTGTGTGTGTGTGTACATGTCGAGTGCAGGAGGGGGCCGAGCCGAGTGGGGAAGTGTTGGCTTCCTGCACATGTAACCAGGGTAAACATCGGGTTACTAACTAAAGCGCTTTGCTTGGATACTCGATGTTTATCTTGGTTACCAGCTTACCGCAGGCTGCCAGTGATGGCTCCCTGCACACTGTAGCTGTAAAGAGCCACGCTTTTGCTAATCGAACCGTTCTTGAATGTAACTCGAGCTGCCGAACTTTTAGCAAAAAGCTCGAGTTCGAGTTCTATCTAGAACACCCCCCAAAATCACTCGAACTGCGAACTAGAGAATCACGAACCACGCTCAACTCTACTCTTTACCCGCAACAGGCAGTGTGATTGGCAGGTCGTCAGTTGATTTGGAAGTGGAAACAGCTTCTGGTGTTGAGCTCTCTCAGACATCCAGAGCACCACCTTTGAATGAAGCCAACATTCTATTTCCACCTGCACCTAACTCACAGACCAGCAGTTTGCCAGGGACACCCTACTCAACGCCATCTCAGCATAGCAGCTAGCCCTTGGTCCCTCAGATGTGGACAAGTAAAAGACCATTCCCTCCTAGCCATCACAAAGCTAAGAGATTGACTTTCTGTATTTGAAAGCTGTTGGCGACAGAAATGCTGCCTTTCCGCCTGGCGGACACAGAAGGTTTTCGAGACCTTATGTCCATCGCAGTGCCCCAGTACCAGATGCGCAGTCACCACTACTTCTCCAAGAAAGGTGTACCTGCGCTACACCAGCATGTCGCGCTCAACATCAATGCTTCCTTGAGAAACTCTATGTGTGACAGGGTACATTTCACCACAGATACTTGGACCACTAAGAATGGACAGGGGCATTACATGTTGCTGACTGCACATTGGGTAACTATGGTGAGAGATGTAAAAGGGTCGGCTGTACAAGTCTTGACGTCCCAACGAGTTGTGCATCAATCCTCTGTATGTAGAAGTTCCTCCACTGCTTCTGCCTCTTCCACCTAGTCTGGGTTCTCCACCTCCGCCCAAAGCCAGTCTGGTCAAGCCACCCATGTTGTAACTGCGCACAAGGAATCCCGCAAACCTCCTTACTATGCTGGCAGCAGAGCTCAACGGCATCAGATAGTCTTTACCATGAAATGTCTGGGAAATGTGAGTCACAGAGCTGAGGAGTTGTGGTCAGCTCTGGAGTAGAGATGAGCGAACCGGTCATGGTTCGGCCCGAGTTCGGTTCGCCGAACCGAGGTCCGGTTCACGTTAGGTTTGGCGAACCAGTTCGGTGAACCACTCGAACCACATAGGAAACAATGGGAGGCAATCACAAACACATAAAAACACCTAGAAAACACCCTCACAGGTGTCCAAAAGGTGACAAACAACTCACAACACAACACAAACACATGGGAAAGTGACAAGGACATATACTCATGCGAAAACAAAAGAGCTTGACGAGGAAAAAGAGGAGGAGACACAGATATATGAGTATATGCAAGGGAACATCGATGCCATTACTGTGCAACTTGAACCCTGCTCATTTTAGGCTTCCAATCTGGATAAATTGCCTGGGCTCACCACGTACGCCTTGGGGATCTTGTCGTGTCCCGCAGCCAGCGTTCTCTTGGAACGTGTCCTCAGTGCTGCTGGGGGTGTGCTGACAGATAAGCACATGCGTCTGTCCACTGACAATGAGGACAGACAAACGTTCACCAAGATGAACAAGTCATGGCTCTAAGAGGACTTTTTTTCCCCTGGGTCAGCACGCGTATTTTTGAGAGTGCTTCATGCCCTGGCTGCAGGCCATCGTCAGGGAAATGTGACACACGTGCCTTGTGTGGCTCACGTGTTGAATCTAATTCTCCAGCAATTTTTAAAACACCATCCCGGCCTACATGGCCTTGTGCAGCGGGCACGCTCGGTAGGTGCTCACTTCCATCGTTCGCACACAGCAGCTCAACAACTTTTGTCGCTACAGAAGTCTTTAGGTCTGGTGGTTAAACGCCTGAAATGCGATGTGCCGACTCGCAGGAATTTGAATCTCTACATGTTGCAGCGTTTGTAGCAGCACCGCCGAACCCTGCTGCAATACGTTATGACATATAGCATGGCCTAACTTGATCCAGAGGTGGTGCAGATCACGCTGCTGGAGTGGTGTCAGATCAAGGACCTATGCACCCTTCTACACAGTTTCCATATGTCGATGAAGATGTTTATCACTGGCGATGCCATTCTCAGCATGACAATTCTGGTCATCTACATGATGGAGCACATTGTAAGCATTATTCGGAGTCAGGTGTTGGGACAAGAGGAAGGGGAGGAAGTACAGGAGGAGTCATATGTGGAAGGGATAACAAGATAAACGAGGTCCAGATGATCAGTGGCACCTAGGCGGCAGTCATGGTGGTGGAGAGGGATTAACAAGGGCGCATAGTATCAGCAAAAAGTGTTGAGGAAGGTGCAGGAGCCCATGAAGAAATGGAGGACGAACTGGCGATGGGCATGGAAGACTCAGCAGATGAGTGAGAGCTTGCTCAAATTTTGGTTTTGCGAGGTTGGGGGGGAGAGGGCAGAGGAAGGAGGCACGATTCTCACCTCTCTGCCACCAACACACCAAGGACTTGGTCCTCCTGGATGCACAAGACACATAAGTTCCTTCTTGCTGCACAACCTACAACATGACCCTCGGATTGTACGAATTCGAAGTAATGCTGAATACTGGGTTGCCACACTGTTAGATCCCCGGTACAAGACAAAATTTGGCAAAATAATTCCTGCCATAGAAAGTGATGCACGTATACAGGAGTATCAGCAGAAGGTGGTACGCAATCTTAGATCTGCTTTTCCTCTAAACAACAGTGCTGCACAGAGTGAATCTCAACGCTTTGTCATGGATAGGAGGAAATGGTCTTTTACTTGTCCACATCTGAGGGACCGAGGGCTGGCTGCTGTGCTGAGATGGCGTTGAGTACGGTGTCCCTGCAGAGTTGCACTTTTGGTCATATACAAATGAGTTGAAAATGGACAGATGCTGGTGGAAAGGTAAATAGGTGTGTTGGAAAGGGGAAAAAAGTTTTTGTCCGTGGGTTTGGTGGTTAAACAAAAGTAACATTTGATGAAGAAACACCATCTGTTATGGTGGGACTGGCAGATTTGGATAAGGTGGTATATACTATGTTACCGCTATATAACGAAAATTATAAGAAAAGAAAGAGAAAGGTATATATTCCCATCGGCAGTCAGTGTCCACCGTGCTCCCAGATGGAAAAAGAGAGGTTGGCAACTGGAGGGTTAGGTGGAGGATACAGAGCTGTGTGCCTATGAAACCAATAGTAGCCTGAACCGAGTTAGACGCCACTCGGATCTGGAGACTGGGAGCCCTGTTATCGTCACAGGGTCCACACGCCCACCCAGCCCAGGAACTCCCTGTTAACAACACAGGGGCATTGAGTACGCTGACCGTGTGCGTAGGGGCCACACCTGTGGACAGCAGGCGCATCAGCAGCAGCAGGCCTGTTAATGCCACTGTAGTATGACAAATCCCAAGCACACAATCAAATGCAAGAGGGTAATGGAAAAAGTGCTTTTGTAACATCCAGTATCTAGCTTAAACCTAAGTTGCAATACCCATATAATAACAGTTGCATTGTCTATTCTGTTGCCTCCTCCTGGTTCTGCCCTCCCAGATAAGACCTCTTTGCCCATTTTATTACCTATGCATTATGTTCCATAATTTGCCATGTTTTTTCCATGCCATCCATCTCTTATGGATCAGAACTTGAAGGCACAGTGTATCTGTGTATTGCCCACCGGCACACTCTTTTGATTGACAAGTACATCAGCGCGTGCTTATGGCTACTGTACTGTTTGCTTTTTATTTTGCCTATGGTGCTTATTCTTTTATCTCTCTCCCCATTCAGCAAGTTACTTTTGAAAAGCAAAATGCCCTACCTGTGGCTCGTTTCCTGGACGTTTAATCCGTCTATATCCACAGCTCTCTCATAATGTATGTGTATATATACTCTTTGTAAATACGTATGTATATTTTGCTATGATTGATCACTCTCTGGTGTGTAAATAATATTTATCATTTTCTCATAGGCGAAACCTTGACAAAGGCCTAACATAGGCCGAAACGTTGGCTTGGCTTTGCTCTATTGGTACTGTCATTTTCTTTCTACTTGTAATCCTTCAATAAAAAAGCTCTTTTTGCATTACCCTCTTGCATTTGATTGTGTGCTTTGGATTTGTCATACTATTGTAGCGTTCTTTAACTAAGCACCTCCTTTATACCAGCGGTTGAGCCCAGCTTTACTCGTAACTTGTTAATGCCACTGGGCTGCACAAGCAGGACTGGTAGGACAGGACCTGGTCTTAACTGTTCTGCGTTACCAACTGTGGTGGCGGCCTGCATCTACGCCCTATCCCTGCCTACCTCTGGCCTAAAGCCGCAATGGGTTCAACACATGGAGGTGTGCTCTTTCGGAGCATAATAGAAGACTGCACACCTCCTTGTTCTCTCCAGCCCCTTTTATAACCTGGGTCCGCCCCAAACCAGGGTGGACCACAATGCACCTCCTGGAGACAAAAGCAAAGTGAGACGTCATGAGTGGCATAACTAGCGTCCTATTTGGAACCGCAACTTCAATGATGACCTCATAGCTGCCACAACCCAAACACCTCACCAGTCATCGTCTGACCATCAATAATGAGGTGACAAGTCATAGGGGCGGGCCTCTGCAAGCCATTTGGGAGTGGCCTGGCCACATCATCAGGACACCTGATGCCCTGTGGTCTATATGGGCCCCCCACATCAGGGGCAGGGCCAAAGAATTCATTACCGGACCTGGTTTCTGCTGCAGAAAGTGCCTGAGCATGCTCAGTAGAATGAAATACAGTCTCCGAAAAAAGACTATCAGCTTTAGCATGGTGTCTAGGCACAACACAGGACTTAGACTCGGCACGGAGTGCAAGTACCTGTGCAAAGAGGATTTTCGCACTAAGTGTGGGAGCATGCGCTGTAGCCCGAAATGAAGACTTAGCCTTAGGAATGGCACAGTCAGGCTGAGCATACTCACTAGGCGAAACACTGGAGTTAGGCTGAGGCTGGGGTAAATCGGCACATGCATGCGCACTAGTAGCCTCTCCAAACTTAGACGTGGAGGAGAAAGCAGCCAGCTGGACAACGCGAGGCACAGCCCTAAATGACAACTGACGCCTGGGTGCAACTGAAACTGAAGCAGGCTGCTTGCGTTTAAGGCGGCACCATTTTGTAACAACAAATACCATCCAAAAGAACAGGTGTACTTCTTCCCATGGATAATCTGATATGATCCCTTTTTTCACGGACACGACCATCGCTAACAAATGTAGATGAGGCCAAAACAGCAGCTGCTTCAATGGATCTCAAGTGCTCCATAAAGTGGCCTCTCCATCTCAAGTTCAAGATCCCAAATACTCCATTCCTCTGTGGTGTCAACCCAATCACACTTTCTTCCTAACAGCTCTCGTTTCTACCAGCCCTGCTGAGTATGGGGTAACAGAGATGATTGAGTCTGCATATGTTCAGTCACACTATAGCCTGGGAATCAGAGGTGTGCTCCAAAGCTGCAGTGAGTACAGACAGGAAGTTATTATTATTTTTATTATTATTGCTTTATAGAGCACCATTGATTCCATGGTGCTGTACATGAGAAGGGGGTTACATACAGAATACATATATAAGTAACTATAGACAGACTGGTACAGAGAGAAGAGGGCCCTGCCCTTGCGGGATTACATTCTAAAGGATTTTTTGGAGGAGACAGTAGGAGTGGTGTAGGTTGAGCGTCAGGTACGTACGGTGGTGGTGTCATTGAAGGTTATAGTCATTTCTGAATAGATGAGTTTTCAGATTCAGTTTGAAGCTTGCGGGTGTAGCAGATATTCTGACGTGTTGAGGTAGCGAGTTCCAGGAGACAGGGGAAATGTTCTGCGCAGATGTCCAGAAGCTTTGTGAGTGGGATCCAGGCCCTGATGAAGAAGGTGCTGAGCCTAATCTACACCCTAATTTCCAAAAAGTAAATCCTCCTGGTGGAGACAATGGGGGACATGATGAGGAGCACAGATACCTGATTGGAACGACAACTTTACTATTCGGTCAGGGCAGGAAGAGGTTGTCTCAGAGGACTCAGGACGAGGGGAATGAAAACACACAGGGTGATTGATGAGGTTGGAGACCACACTTACTGTCAAACAAAAGTCAGCCAGTCAATGAGGTCAGCAGAGGAGGTGGAGGAGGATGCCACTGACGACGAGGTTACGTTGCGTCTTCCTGGCCAGAGACAAAGTACTGGAAGCACGTCAACAACTGAATCCTTTGCCACAGCTTTGCCTCTGGAGCAGAAGTCGTGTTGGCTATGCAGGTCGCATGGGCTGTAAGCCTTGCCTAGCCTGTGAATTTTTGGACATCGCAAAGGATCACCCAAGTCATGGAATCTGTAAGATTTGTCATCAATCTGTAAGTAGAAGGCAAAAACTCACACCTTTGAGTACTTCCTCCACGAAGTGTCACATGGATATGAATTGATAGCGTGAAGGTGTTTCGCTCAGCTTTAGCCACTGTCAATGCAACATGCTTATTTGCCGTTCATTGCATGCATTGTTGCAGACTACATAAAAGGGGCTGCTGTTTTTTTGGATCTGCCTTTGTTTGGTCACTATAGCAATAGCAAATTGCTCTTCGGGTGTGGACTTGGAGATGAATCTATGAATAGAAGGAAAAGCTAAAAGGTGTGTGTTACAGCAAGGAGCCACCGCGGAAACACTTTGTTCAATTGTGAGGGGAGTCGTGTAGGAGTTTGGTGAGGAGCACCGTAACGCCAGTGAGCAGCATCCTGTGCCACAGACCAACATTCTTACGGTGCTGTCTTTACTGTTTACCGTGAGAGGAGCGTAAGGTCTGTATTTCTGGCAACTGGACATCACAGTACACGGGTACGGTAGGCTGTGCCCAGACAATAATGCAGTCACGCAACACTTTGTTTTATTAGCAAAACACATATCTGTTCTGGGTAGGCCAACTATATAGACAATAAGACTTGCTGCCTCTGCACTTTCAAATTGTCACGTACAGTTTAAATCATAGAGGGACAGCGACACATGTTTGCATTGACTGTTGCTTTTCAAGATTTCCATGACTGTGTTGCAGAGCTGTGTAGTTTGCATTCACACGGTTATCATCTGCCTTATCTGTGAGGCTTTAGCTAACAAGGGTATTCAGGGGGGTAATGTGTTTGGTCTATGTTTAGGTAGATAACTTGGAAGCTCTTGTGATGTGTCACTGGTAAGTCATGTTCGCACACACACACACGCGCACACACAGACGCGCACACACACACACAATTACTGCTACGCAGAGGGATTAGCAGGTAGTAGGCAACAGAATAGATTGTTCAATTATTTCAATTGTATGCATGGTTCTTATTGTTTGTTTTGGTAAAGTTAAACAATCATTTATCAACCCAACTGCCTAGAATCCTTTTCCTGTTGCCTGGTTTTGCTGCATACTGGGTAGCCCACCCTGTACACAAGTTAAAATGAAGCATAAGTCGCAATGTGAATTTTACTGTGCTACAATGCGGCCTAGCGTGCCTGCGCAACCACTGCCTGCCCCATCAAGTGCATCTGCATGCTCTTCATCCTCTGTTACTGTGAGGACAGCAGTCACACATGGTTTTTCACACTGAACTTTCACCCCTATACCCGCAACAGGGAGTGTGATTGGCAGGTCATCACTTGTTTTGGAAGTGGAAACAGTACAACAGCCACTTTTTGGATGCCACTAAGTTTTAGCTGTGTTTGCTAGTTTAATAGCTTAGTAAAAATGAGCAGTAGGGTGTAATGCAGAGGTGCTTGAGATTGCTTGGCACAAGTGCGACCCAAATGGAGTACATCAGCCACTTTTTGGATGCCACTAAGTTTCTGCTGTGTTTGTTAGTATAATAGCTTAGTAAAAGTGTGCAGGAGGGTGTAATGCCGAGGTGCTGGAAATAGCTTGGCACCAGTGGACAGTAATGGAGTACAACAGCCACTTTTTGGATGCCACTAATTGGCAGCATTTTTTTGCTATTATTATAGCTAATTAAAAATGAGTTTGAGAGTGCAATGCAGAGTTGCTGGAAATAGCTTGGCACCAGTGGGACACTAATGAAGTCCAACAGCCACTTTTTGGATGCCACTAACTTGCAGCATTTTTTGCTAATATTATAGCTAATTAAAAAATGGGCAGGAGAATGTAATGCAGACGTGCTGGAGATTGCTTGCCACCAGAGGGGCACAAATGGAGTACAACAGCCACTTTTTGGATGCCACTAACTTGCAGCATTTTTTGCTAAATCTATAGCTAATTAAAAAATGGGCAGGAGAATGTAATGCAGACGTGCTGATAATTGCTTGCCACCAGAGGGGCACAAAGGGAGTACAACAGCCACTTTTTGGATGCCACTAACTGGCAGCATTTTGTGCTATTATTATAGCTAATTAAAAATGAGCAGGAGGGTGTCATGCAGAGTTTCTGGAAATTGCTTGCCACCAGAGGGGCACAAATGGAGTACAACAGCCACTTTTTGGATGCCACTAACTGGCAGCATTTTTTGCTATTAGACTATGTGGGGGATTTTAATTAAAAATCCACAAAAAAACAGCGCTAGATGGGTTTTTATAACTTTTATTAGTAAAGGTGCTCACCACCAAAAAATGCTATCCTTGTTCCAAGACAGAGTATTTGGTAGTATACAATACACTAGATATTAATAAAACCAAGAAACACATAAAATAATGTAAAATAATGTAAAATAAATTGATTAGCTAGGAGGTAATACAATATTCACAATGATTTAGTCTAAACAGTCTGGTGTAATGCCCCGGCCGGTGGCATACAACCTATTTAAATAGTATTTTAGACTGGTATAATGAATAAGGTATATGAGGAAGGGGGCCGTTACACGCCCCCGAAACGCGCGTCGGATCAGGACTCTGCTTTGTCTATCTCACCTGTGCGGTGATAATCTGCTAAGTAACTTCTCCCTCGTGTGGATTCAGTCAGTCTATACTGGACACCGTCCGGACTGTCCGCTGGAGAGGTTGAGAGGTTACCGCTGACCTTATTCTTGTCTGCAGCCAGCACATATTGGTGCCTCCAGTGGCTCCGCACTGTTCGTTTTGGAAGTGGATCAGGACTCTGCTTTGTCTATCTCACCTGTGCGGTGATAATCTGCTAAGTAACTTCTCCCTCGTGTGGATTCAGTCAGCCTATACTGGACACTGTCCGGACTGTCCGCTGAAGAGGTTGAGAGGTTACCGCTGACCTTATTCTCGTCTGCAGCCAGCACATATTGGAGCCTCCAGTGGCTCTGCACTGTTCATTTTGGAAGTACAATTGGGATAATACGGGACCGCCTGCTTGTGGCATCGTGAAGTGGTCTAGAGGCTTTGTTAAAGAGGGACGCTGGTAACACTACATCTCCTCTAGAGCCAGCACTAACTACGGCCACTGGTCCCAAAGTGTCTGCTT
The DNA here is from genome assembly GCF_048569485.1 of Anomaloglossus baeobatrachus. Taxonomy (NCBI): domain Eukaryota; kingdom Metazoa; phylum Chordata; class Amphibia; order Anura; family Aromobatidae; genus Anomaloglossus; species Anomaloglossus baeobatrachus. The sequence goes on from NC_134353.1 coordinate 33,418,482, forward strand.
TGGAAGTCTGACAGGTTAACCCCTGTATCTACAGCGGCTCCAGCCTAAATCTACGGAGAAACCCGGTCCAGTTACCGCAGAAAAACTCTGCTGATATTACACTGTGAACCGGGGGTGATTACGCTCAGACTGTTTTGAGGATTTTTTCCCCCAGGTCCCGGGGGCGAATATAACATCGCAAGTTTGTATCGTGCAATTTAAGCTTACAAGTCAGTCGGGGGCTGGTATAGTATACCTTATTCATTATACCAGTCTAAAATACTATTTAAATAGGTTGTATGCCACCGGCCGGGGCATTACACTAGACTGTTTAGACTAAATCATTGTGAGTATTGTATTACCTCCTAGCTAATCAATTTATTTTACATTATTTTACATTATTTTATGTGTTTCTTGGTTTTATTAATATCTAGTGTATTGTATACTACCAAATACTCTGTCTTGGAACAAGGATAGCATTTTTTGGTGGTGAGCACCTTTACTAATAAAAGTTATAAAAACCCATCTAGCGCTGTTTTTTTGTGGATTTTTAATTAAAATCCCCCACATAGTCTACTAATTTCTGGCAGAGTGAAGGGGTTCCTCTACCATTAGAACTAAGCTGCAAGAATTAAAAGGGTTTTTTGGTTAAGCGCTGCCAACTGCCTGCAGGCAATCTCAGAATATATTTTTTGCTATTATTATAGCTAATTAAAAATGAGCAGGAGGGTGTCATGCAGAGTTTCTGGAAATTGCTTGCCACCAGAGGGGCATAAATGGAGTACAACAGCCACTTTTTGGATGCCACTAACTGGCAGCATTTTTTGCTATTATTATAGCTAATTAAAAATGAGCAGGAGGGTGTAATGCAGAGTTTCTTGAAATTGCTTGCCACCAGGGGGGAACAAAAAAAGTACAACAGCCACTTCTTGGATGCCACTAACTTGCAGCATTTTGTACTAATATTATAGCTAATTAAAAAATGGGCAGGAGAATGTAATGCAGACGTGCTGGAAATTGCTTGCCACCAGAGGGGCACAAATGGAGTACAACAGCCACTTTTTGGATGCCACAAACTTGCAGCATTTTTTGCTAATATTATAGCTAATTAAAATATGGGCAGGAGAATGTAATGCTGAGGTGCTGGAAATTGCTTGCCACCAGAGGGGCACAAATGGAGTACAACAGCCACTTTTTGGATGCCACTAACTTGCAGCATTTTTTGCTAATATTATAGCTAATTAAAAAATGGGCAGGAGAATGTAATGCAGAATCTGGATAAATTGCCTGGGCTTCAACTTCAGTCTGCTGAAGAGCGCCCTCTAGTCTGGAATTACACCCAAAGGTGTAGCTTACTTTGCGGCCTCAAAACTCGGGAACCAAACATGTCACCGGGTCATGTGACCCCTTAAAATTTAAGTCTGAACCTGGCCGAGCTAATAGGACATATACCGCAATTCGGGGTCCCCTGGAAACGACGGCAATGCACCCCAAAAAGACGGCCATGTTTGAACCCTGATTACTTCTAAACGCGGGGTCCTAGAGCTTCGGGGATGGTCTCGTTGGGATCGGGGTGAAGAAATCTAGGGGGATCAATACAGGCATTCCGCTAAATGCTTTAGATTAGGAGATATTTGGCTCCAACTGTCACCTGTGGACTTTGCACTATATATATATATATATTTTTTTTTTTTTCATTCTGCGAGGGTTGGTATATGGACATAATTGTGGCTTTTACCCAACCCTCACGGTCTGCTCAACAGCGCCCCCTAGTCTGGAATTACACCCAAAGGTGTAGCTTACTTTCCGGCCTCATATCTCGGGAACCAAACATGTCACCGGGTCATGTGACCCCTTAAAATTTAAGTCTGAACCTGGCCGAGCTAATAGGACATATACCGCAATTCGGGGATCCCGGGAAACGACGGCAATGCGCCCCAAAAAGACGGCCATGTTTGAACCCCGATAACTTCTTAACTCGAGGTCCTAGAGCTTCGGGGATGGTCTCGTTGGAATCGGGGTGAAGGAATCTAGGGGGGTCAATATAGGCATTCCGCTAAATGCTTTAGATTAGGAGATATTTGGCTCCAACTGTCACCTGTGGACTTTGCACTATATTTTTTTATTATTATTCTGCGAGGGTTGGCTATATGGACACAATTCTGGCTTTTACCCAACCCTCATGGTCTGCTTAACAGCGCCCCCTAGTCTGGAATTACACCCAAAGGTGTAGCTTACTTTCCGGCCTCATATCTCGGGAACCAAACATGTCACCGGGTCATGTGACCCCTTAAAATTTAAGTCTGAACCTGGCCGAGCTAATAGGACATATACCGCAATTCGGGGTCCCCGGGGAACGACGGCAATGCGCCCCAAAAAGACGGCCATGTTTGAACCCCGATAACTTCTGAACGCGGAGTTCTAGAGCTTCGGGGATGGTCTCGTTGGAATCGGGGTGAAAAAATCTAGGGGCATATTTGCATGCATTCCTCTAAATGCTTTAGATTATGAGATATTTGGCTCTAACTGTCAACTGTGGTCTTTGAAAAAAAAAAATGTTTAATATAATGCAATTATTATTATTATTATTATTATTTATTATTATAGCACCATTTATTCCATGGCGCTTTACAAGTGAAAGAGGGTATACGTACAACAATCATTAACAGTACAAGACAGACTGGTATAGGAGGAGAGAGGACCCTGCCCGCGAGGGCTCACAGTCTACAGGGAATGGGTGATGGTACAATAGGTGAGGACAGAGCTGGTTGCGCAGTGGTCTACTGGGCTGAGGGCTATTGTAGGTTGTAGGCTTGTTGGAAGAGGTGGGTCTTGAGGTTCCTCTTGAAGCTTTCCACGGTAGTGGAGAGTCTGATGTGCTGAGGTAGAGCGTTCCAGAGTATGGGGGATGCACGGGAGAAATCTTGTACACGATTGTGGGAAGAGGAGATAAGAGAGGAGCAGAGAAGGAGATCTTGTGAGGATCTAAGGTTGCGTGCAGGTAGGTACTGGGAGACTAGGTCACAGATGTAGGGAGGAGACAGGTTGTGCATGGCTTTGTATGTCATGGTTAATGTTTTGAACTGGAGTCGTTGGGCGATGGGAAGCCAGTGAAGGGATTGGCAGAGTGGCGAGGCTGGGGAGTAGCGAGGGGAGAGGTGGATTAAGCGGGCCGCAGAGTTTAGGATAGATTGGAGGGGTGCAAGAGTGTTGGAAGGGAGGCCAGAGAGCAGGAGGGATGAACGAGGGATGGTTATTTTGCATCATTTGGATGGAATTGTGGCTTTTACCCAACTCTGGAATGTTAAAACACATTAGAATAGCAACAGCGCCATCTGGTGTTTTTACATTTCTGTATTAAAAAAAGAAACTTGTGGACAACAGTGCCATCGTTTGGACTTTTAAGAGAATACATGTAAAAAAAAAAAACAGTTGTGAGAGTTGGGTAAATGCCAGAATTTGAGCCAAATACCGAAACTTACGCGTTCGCTTTTTTGCGTTTTTTTCCTCCTAGACCCCTTTAGAAGTCATATTTCCGGACGTGTTTTGCGCCGTTTCGAGCCCGATCGCTCCCGAACCGTGTAACGGAAATTGGCCCCTCCCATGGCGTCTGAGCGTCCCGTGGTGCCACAAAAACATTTGCCCCACCCCTCGGCCCATAGAGACCATTATAGAGAGAGAGTGAATCCCCAGAAATGACTCTGAATATTTTTAAATAAATCTCAATGCATTTGTTGCCGACCGGCAACAGCTCAGAGTCAAGCCTCCGTTGCCGATGGGCAACAGACGAAAAATCCCATGTTAAATCTGTTGCCGATCGGCAACATACCCCCCAGAGTCAACCTCCAAAATTTTAGGCTTCCAATCTGGATAAATTGCCTGGGCTCACCACGTACGCCTTAGGGATCTTGTCGTGTCCCGCAGCCAGCGTTCTCTCGGAACGTATCCTCAGTGCTGCTGGGGGTGTGCTGACAGATAAGCACATGCGTCTGTCCACTGACAATGTGGACAGACTTACGTTCACCAAGATGAACAAGTCATGGCTCTCAGAGGACTTTTCTTCCCCTGGGTCATCCAGGGGAGGCGAAAGGCACGCGTATTTTTGAGAGTGCTTCATGCCCTGGCTGCAGGCCACCGTCAGGGCAATGTGACACACGTGCCTTGTGTGGCTCACGTGCTGAATCTAGTTCTCCAGCAATTTTTAAAACACCATCCAGGCCTACATGGCCTTGTGCAGTGGGCACGCTCGCTATGTGCTCACTTCCATCGTACGCACACAGCAGCTCAACAACTTTTGTCGCTACAGAAGTCTTTAGGTCTGGTGGTTAAACGCCTGAAATGCGATGTGCCGACACGCAGGAATTTGAATCTCTACATGTTGCAGCGTTTGTGGCAGCACCGCCGAACCCTGCTGCAATACGTTATGACATATAGCCTGGGCTAATTTGATCCAGAGGTGGTGCAGATCACGCTGCTGGAGTGGTGTCAGATCAAGGACCTATGCACCCTTCTACACAGATTACAAATGTCGATGAAGATGTTTACCACTGGCGATGCCATTCTCAGCGTGACAATTCTGGTCATCTACATGATGGAGCACACTGTATGCATTATTCGGAGTCAGGTGTTGGTCCAAGAGGAAGGTGAGGAAGTACAGGAGGAGTCATATGCAGAAGGGATAATAAGATCTACAAGGTCCAGATGATCAGCGGCACCTAGGCGGCAGTCATGGTGGTGGAGAGGGATTAACAAGGGCGCATAGTATCAGCAAAAAGTGTTGAGGAAGGTGCAGGAGCCCTTGAAGAAATGGAGGACGAACTGGCGATGGGCATGTAAGACTCAGCAGATGAGTGAGAGCTTGCTCAAATTTTGGTTTTGCGAGGTTGGGGGGAGAGGGCAGACGAAGGAGGCACGATTCTCACTTCTCTGCCACGAACACACCAAGGACTTGGTCCTCCTGGATGCACAAGACACATAAGTTCCTTCTTGCTGCACAACCTACAACATGACCCTCAGATTGTACGAATTTGAAGTAATGCTGACTACTGGGTTGCCACACTGTTAGATCCCCGGTACAAGACAAAATTTGGTAAAATAATTCCTGCCATAGAAAGGGATGCACGTATACAGGAGTATCAGCAGAAGGTGGTACGCAATCTTAGATCTGCTTTTCCACTAAACACCAGTGCTGCACAGAGTGAATCTCAACGCTTTGTCATGGATAGGAGGAAATGGTCTTTTACTTGTCCACATCTGAGGGATCGAGGGCTGGCTGCTGTGCTGAGATGGCGTTGAGTACGGTGTCCCTGCAGAGTTGCACTTTTGGTCATATACAAAATGAGTTGAAAATGGACAGATGCTGGTGGAAAGGGGAATAGGTGTGTTGGAAAGGGGAAAAAAGATTTTGTCCGTGGGTTTGGTGGTTAAGCAAGAGTAACATTTGCTGAAGAAACACCATCTGTTATGGTGGGACTGGCAGATTTGGATAAGGTGGTATATACTATGTTACCGCTATATAACGGAAATTATAAGAAAAGAAAGAGAAAGGTATATATCCCCATCGGCAGTCAGTGTCCACCGTGCTCCCAGATGGAAAAAGAGAGGTTGGCAACTGGAGGGTTAGGTGGAGGATACAGAGGATACAGAGCTGTGTGGCTATGAAACCAATAGTAGCCTGAACCGAGTTAGACGCCACTCGGATCTGGAGACTGGGAGCCCTGTTACAGTCACAGGGTCCACACGCCCACCCAGCCCAGGAACTCCCTGTTAACAACACAGGGGCATTGAGTACGCTGACCGTGTGCGTAGGGGCCACACCTGTGGACAGCAGGCGCATCAGCAGCAGCAGGCCTGTTAATGCCACTGTAGTATGACAAACCCCAAGCACACAATCAAATGCAAGAGGGTAATGCAAAAAGTGCTTTTGTAACATCCAGTATCTAGCTTAAACCTAAGTTGCAATACCCATATGATAACAGTTGCATTGTCTATTCTGTTGCCTGATCCTGGTTCTGCCCTCCCAGATAAGACCTCTTTGCCCATTTTATTACCTATGTATTATGTTCCATAATTTGCCATGTTTCTTCCATGCCATCCATCTCTTATGGATCAGAACTTGAAGGCACAGTGTATCTGTGTATTGCCCACCGTCACACTCTTTTGATTGACAAGTACATCAGCGCGTGCTTATGGCTACTGTACTGTTTGCTTTTTATTTTGCCTACGGTGCTTATTCTTTTATCTCTCTCCCCATTCAGCAAGTTACTCTTGAAAAGCAAAACGCCCTACCTGTGGCTCGTTTCTTGGATGTTTAATCCGTCTTTATCCACAGCTCTCTCATAATGTATGTGTATATATACTCTTTGTAAATACGTATGTATATTTTGCTATGATTGATCACTCTCTGGTGTGTAAATAATATTTATCATTTTCTCATAGGCGAGACCTTGAGAAAGGCCTAACATAGGCCGAAATGTTGGCTTGGCTTTGCTCTATTGGTAGTGTCATTTTCTTTCTGCTTGTAATCCTTCAATAAAAAAGCTCTTTTTGCATTACCCTCTTGCATTTGATTGTGTGCTTGGAATTTGTCATACTGTTGTAGCGTTCTTTATCTAAGCACCTCCTTTATACCAGCGGTTGAGCCCAGCTTTACTCCTAACTTGTTAATGCCACTGGGCTGCACAAGCAGGACTGGTAGGACAGGAGCTGGTCTTAACTGTTCTGCGTTACCAGCTGTGGTGGCGGCCTGCATCTACGCCCTATCCCTGCCTACCTCTGGCCTAAAGCCGCAATGGGTTCAACACATGGAGGTGTGCTCTTTCGGAGCATAATAGAAGACTGCACACCTCCTTGTTCTCTCCAGCCCCTTTTATAACCTGGGTCCGCCCCAAACCAGGGTGGACCACAATGCACCTCCTGGAGACAAAAGCAAAGTGAGACGTCATGAGTGGCATAACTAGCGTCCTATTTGGAACCGCAACTTCAATGATGACCTCATAGCTGCCACAACCCAAACACCTCACCAGTCATCGTCTGACCATCAATAATGAGGTGACAAGTCATAGGGGCGGGCCTCTGCAAGCCATTTGGGAGTGGCCTGGCCACATCATCAGGACACCTGATGCCCTGTGGTCTATATGGGCCCCCCACATCAGGGGCAGGGCCAAAGAATTCATTACCGGACCTAGTCTCTGATGCAGGAAGTGCCTGAGCATGCTCAGTAGCATGAAATACAGTCTCCAAAAAAAGACTATCAGCTTTAGCATGGTGTCTAGGCACAACACAGGACTTAGACCCGGCACGGAGTGCAAGTACCTGTGCAAAGAGGATTTTCGCACTAAGTGTGGGAGCATACGCTGTAGCCCGAAATGAAGACTTAGCCTTAGGAATAGCACATTCAGGCTGAGCGTACTGACTAGGCGAAACACTGGAGTTAGGCTGCGGCTGGGGTAAATCGGCACACGCATGCGCACTAGTAGCCTCTCCAAACTGAGACGTGGAGGAGAAAGCAGCCAGCTGGACAACGCGAGGCACAGACCTAAATGGCAGCTGACGCCTGGGCGCAACTGAAACTGCAGCAGGCTGCTTGCGTTTAAGGCGGCACCGTTTTGTAACAACAAATACCATCCAAAAGAACAGGTGTACGTCTTCCCATGGATAATCTGATATGATCCCTTTTTACACGGACACGACCATCACTAACAAATGTAGATGAGGCCAAAACAGCAGCTGCTTCAATGGATCTCAAGTGCACCATAAAGTGGCCTCTCCACCTCAAGTTCAAGATCCCAAATACTCCATTCCTCTGTGGTGTCAACCCAATCGCACTTGCTTCCTAACAGCTCTCGTTTCCACCAGCCCTGCTGAGTATGGGGTAACAGAGATGATTGAGTCTGCATATGTTCAGTCACACTATAGCCTGGGAATCAGAGGTGTGCTCCAAAGCTGCAGTGAGTACAGACAGGAAGTTATTAATATTTTTATTATTATTGATTTATAGAGCACCATTGATTCCATGGTGCTGTACATGAGAAGGGAGTTACATACAGAATACATTTATAAGTAACTATAGACAGACTGGTAAAGAGGGAAGAGGGCCCTGCCCTTGCGGGATTACATAAAAAGGATTTTTTGGAGGAGACAGTAGGAGTGGTGTAGGTTGAGCGTCAGGTACGTACGGTGGTGGTGTCATTGAAGGTTATAGTCATTTCTGAACAGATGAGTTTTCAGATTCAGTTTGAAGCTTGCGGGTGTAGCAGCTAATCTGATGTGTTGAGGTAGCGAGTTCCAGGAGACAGGGGAAATGATCTGCGCAGATGTCCAGAAGCTTTGTGAGTGGGATCCAAGCCCCGATGAAAAAGGTGCTGAGCCTAATCTACACCCTCATTTCCAAAAAGTAAATCCTCCTGGTGGAAACAATGGGGGACATGATGAGGAGCACAGATACCTGATTGGAACGACAACTTTACTATTCGGTCAGGGCAGGAAGAGGTTGTCTCAGAGGACTCAGGACAAGGGGAATTAAAACACACAGGGTGATTGATGAGGTTGGAGACCACACTTACTGTCAAACAAAAGTCAGCCAGTCAATGAAGTCAGCAGAGGAGGTGGAGGAGGATGCTACTGACGACGAGATTACATTGCGTCTTCCTGGCCAGAGACAAAGTACTGGAAGCACGTCAACAACTGAATCCTTTGCCACAACTTTGCCTCTGGAGCAGAAGTCGTGTTGGCTATGCAGGTCGCATGGGCTGTAAGCCTTGCCTAGCCTGTGAATTTTTGGACATCGCAAAGGATCACCCAAGTCATGGAATCTGTAAGATTTGTCATCAATCTGTAAGTAGAAGGCAAAAACTCAAACCTTTGAGTACTTCCTCCATGAAGTGTCACATGGATATGAATTGAAAGCGTGAAGGTGTATTGCTCAGCTTTTGCCACTGTCAATGCAACATGCTTATTTGCCATTCATTGCATGCATTGTTGCAGACTACATATAAGGGGCTGCTGTTTTTTGGATCTGCCTTTGTTTGGTCACTATAGCAATAGCAAATTGCTCTTCGGGTGTGGACTTGGAGATGAATCTATGAACAGAAGGAAAAGCTAAAGGTGTGTGTTACAGCAAGGAGCCACCGCGGAAACACTTTGTTCAATTGTGAGGGGAGTCGTGTAGGAGTTTGGTGAAGAGCACCGTAAAGATAGTGAGCAGCATCCTGTACCACAGACCAATATTCTTACGGTGCTGTCTATACTGTTTACCGTGAGAGGAGCGTAAGATCTGTATTTCTGGCAACTGGACATCACAGTACACGGGTACGGTAGGCTGTGCCCAGGCAATAATGCGGTCACGCAACACTTTGTTTTATTAGCAAAACACATATCTGTTCTGGGTAGGCCAACTATATAGACGTTATATTGGCCACGGTGGACGTTGAGTCACTGTACTCCTCGATAAAACACGAACATGGACTTCAGGCGGTGAGATACTTCCTCGGGATGAGCAGTCTGGATGCACCAATGATTGAATTAATTTTGGAATTACTCTCTTTTATTTTAACTCACAATTATTTTTTGTTTAAGGATCGTTTCTTTTTACAGGAGCGCAGCACTGCGATGGGCGCGGCGTGTGCGCCCTCATACGCAAACCTCTTTCTGGGGTATTGGGAGAGGGAGGTTTTCGGCGAGGGCGTGCCCGCCGCGTCCCAGGCACAGTGCTGGCTCCGTTTTATTGATGATGTTTTGATTTTTTGGAAGGACACTTTTTCTGATTTTTCTACATTTATTCATGATTTAAATTCTAATGAGTTCAACATTAAGCTTACTTTTAAGTGTGAGAAGAGTTCTATTGATTTTTTAGATATTCGTATTTTAGTGCATCCCGACTGCTCTATCCAAACAACTATCTTTCGGAAAGAGACCTCTGAATAGTCTGTTGCATGCTTCTTCGGCACACACTCCTTCCACAATCTCGGCAATTCCAACTGGCCAATATTTGAGGGCCAGGAGAGTATGCTCTACTAAGACCCTCTTTGAACAACAAGCCAAGGACCTTCGGGAAAGGTTCCTGATGAGGGGCTATAGTGGAAGGAGTGTGCGTCGTGGATATGGACGTGCCCAGAATACATTGAGGACTGATTTATTGATTCCCAGAAAAAGAGAGGAGGAGGGATCTTATCCGCCTGTTCGTTTCATTTGCACTTTTAATGATTAGTGGCAGGAGATGTGCTCAATATTGAAACGCCATTGGGGTGTTCTGAAAACTGATCCATCTATTGGGGCATTAATACCGTCGAGGCCCCTAATGACATCTCGACGTGCGCCGAATTTGCGTGACAAGTTGGTTCAAAGTCATTACGTGGCTACAATACCGCGTATTTTTGGTGTTGGTGAGCCTGCCAAAGGATTCTTCCCATGTGGGTCCTGCATTGCATGCCGCAACATCATCAGGGCAATGTCATTTGTGTCGGCAGATGGGAAATCCGAATTTCGGATACAACAACATGTTACCTGCTGCACAGAAAACGTTATATACTATGCCACATGTGGGTGTGGTAAAATATATATTGGGCTCACTACTCGTGAGCTGAGTCTTTGTACGCGGGAACAAGTGAGGGGAATCCTGGCAGCGGCAAATATTGACCTAGATGATTCCCAATTGAAAACCTTACCGAGACATCATAAATTAAAGCATGGGTGTGACCCTAAAAACTTTAAAGTAAGGGGTATAGATGTCATTCATCTAGGAACTAGAGGTGGGGACTATGGCAAAATCCTCTCCCAACGGGAGTGTTCTTGGATTGTGCGCTTAGGGACCATGGCTCCTATTGGCCTAAAATGAAAAAATGAGTTTTTCTTCATTTTTGTGAGACATATATATCCGGGTTCTCTGGGGAGAGAGTCTTCTCAATTCTCCCTCTTGTTGTTTTTAATTGATTTTAATTTTCTTCTTCTCTGTCCTTTTACTTTAAGATGTGAACTATGTGATGGACCTCCATTTATATTCTCCCTTGGACATCATATGTGGGCATTGATGAACATCTACCCTTGAAACTTACTATCTGGGACTCGAATACCATTCTGATAAAGTTCTCTGGATCACTTCATCAATAGTGCTTTTTTGTAATGTAGCATGTTTTATGCGGGTGTGCATGTGTTGTATGTACACATGCATTTTGTTATATGCAAGTATGTATGTTATGCGCAGGGACATGATCACATGTACATATGTGGATAACTATATTATTCTTTGAATGTAATTGAAGTATATAACTGAGCACACTATGTAATGGATATAGTGGGATTTATTCTTTCAATCTGTGAATCTGATTGATCCTTGCATATGATTATGATATCTATGTCCACATTGCGCATTGATGTAGATGTGGGGGGCTTGTTTTGTGGCCCCTCATACATCAAATACACTTATATACTCTCCCCTCTTTCAACTATGAATCTGTGGGTATATGACACTGTGGATCTATATATCCTGATATGTGCGCACATATACATATGCTTTTTTGACTATTTAAATCATTGTCTCTGCTGCTATATGCATTGTTTATACCCTAGTGAGATTAACTTTGCACACTTTCTAATAGTATGAGTGATGAAATGACGTTTTGAACATCCTCTTTATACTTGCCCACAATCCTGCCCACATCCAAAATGGCCGCACGTGCTCACGCATGCCCAGTACTGCTCACGGTCTCGTGCGCGCTGAGGAGCTCCGTTCCGGCGAGAAGTGTAATCCCCCTTGTGGACGTCACTTCCGCCGGGGAGACCCGGAAGTGACGTGCGAGCCGTGGACATCGCTACTGCGCATGCGGCGCTAAAAACGGCGGTAATTATGAACATTATTTGGGTAGATATATAAGGTGAGGCTCATCATTTATGATCGCACGGCCCCCCGAGGAAGCATTGCGAAACGCGTCGGGGCTTTCCTCCTTCCCCACAGGACCTTTTGCAGCGGCGGCACTTGTACTTTACATATGGGTAAGCTTGGTCCCTCTATGTAGGGCTGGATCTACTTTCTTCCCCACTTGGAATTCTCTCTGGGTCTTCTATGTGGAGATCCTTATGCATGACTTGGGCCATAGACCACATGCAGGGGGACATGAGATATACCCTTCTATTATATGCTGCTGAGGCCCTTAACAGGGATTAATCTGACTCTGTATCTTCATTCACCTATCTGTATTTATTAATGTCTTAAGTAAAATGAAAGTGCTTCATGTTATATATTTTTCTAAATAAATATTTTGCATTATCATAGTTGCACTTCTTATTCATTTACTATGCATGGCCAACTAAAACTCAGAACCTCCTTTTTCTTATATAGACAATAAGACTTGCTGCCTCTGCACTGTCAAATTGTCACGTACAGTTTAAATCATAGAGGGACAGCGACACATGTTTGCATTGACTGTTGCTTTTCAAGATTTCCATGACTGTGTTGCAGAGCTGTGTGGTTTGCATTCATTCGGTTATCATCTGCCTTATCTGTGAGGCTTTAGCTAACAAGGGTATTCAGGGGGGTAATGTGTTTTGTCTATGTTTAGGTAGATAACTTGGAAGCTCTTGTGATGTGCCACTGGTAAGTCATGTTCGCGCACACATACACACACACACACGTAAGGGGTGGGCAGACCCCTTACAAAGAGGTACAGTTTCCCCGGAATGTTAATGTTATTTAATAAAAATGTTTTATTGTTATATGCACTGTTTTTAGGGGTTCCCCTAGTGGCCGGGTGGGACGGCTGTCTCCACAGAAACAGGGCAAAGGAAAGGAGGAGCCGGCAGCAGAAAGGGGAGGGAGAAGGAGAGTTGTAAAGGAAAAATTAGATCCAGGAGGCAGTTGTGTCCGGGACGGGAGAGAAGAAGCAGAGAAGGGGCAGAGTGTGGGAGCTGAGTGAAAAGGAAAGCCGGAGAGAAGGGGAGAAGGCGGAACCTCAAGTGTGAAGCAGTACTGGTGTGGGTCCGGTCTGTGTGTAGCCGTAGTGGGAGCCAGGTGAAATGGATTAGCCGGGCACATCCCCACTGGAGGAGACGTCAGGAACAGGTTTTTCCCCTCAGCCAAAAAGTGTGAAGTCACCTGAAGTGTTGTGCCTCTGTGAAGAAGAAGTGTTTAATAAAAATGCCTGCTGGTTCAATTGATCCAAGTCTGCAGAGTCTCTGTACAACTGACGACAGCGTCTGCACCACCACACTCTGCCCCACCAAGTCATCTCCTGTCCCAAAAGTGACGGCGGCACCAGGGGTAAGCCAAGCAGAAGAGGCCATGACTACAATCCCCGAGGCACCCCTGGCACCCCGTTACATGTGGCGTAGTCGGCAGGATGGCCGTCGTCTTCAAGGACACAGTAAGTGCGCGAAGAATTGGCGCCAAAAGAAGAGCCTGGGGCTGGCCGGTGAAGAAAAAGAAGTACGGAGTACTCCGCCCAAAGAGGGGAGGTGCTGGCCCCAGGATGCTGAAGAAGACATGCGAAGTGGGCGGTGTTCCAAAAAAAAAGAAGAACCGCCGCGGAGGGGTCGATCTGATGTGTGAGACTGAGGGTGGAGTATACCCAAGAGCGGGAAAAGTAGGCCCGCCTCCACTTCCTCCAGCATCTCCACTGACCCTGATGCCCTTACCAGAAACGCTGACTGCAAGCAAGATGGAGAATTCCGAAGGACAGCAAGCTGTGATGGCTGCATTGGTCGCGACTGGCCTGGGCAGAGGACACCAGAAGCAGACTGCGGCTGCGTCTGCGGAAGGACTCACCCCTCACTTACCGGCTGTGCCCGTAGGACCGGAGCGGCCCACGAAAGTTACCTGGGTCACAACCTGGGACGCCGCGACCGGAGAGACCACGACCGAGGTCCGAGCGACTTACATGTCACAGCTGCCGTCGGGAAACAGACTCCTGGGAACTCCCTATCGGTGCCCGGAGGTACCCCCGCCGGTCGCGGTGGGATCTTCAACCCCCGCAAAAGTTCCGGCCCCGGAAGAACCACACGCCCGGGAGCTAGAAAAGGACGAGTGGGGTTTCTTCTGGGATCCAGTGCAGCCGTCGTCCCAGACTCGGCGGAAGTCCCCATCACCAGAACCCGACCCGGTACAGGAGAGGTTGCTGGCCGAGACCGTGGCCCGTGAAATGATGGCCGGTCCCCGGAGTGAGGAATTCGAACGACAGTGTACCGTCGGAACTGTGGTAAAGTTCAACCAGAAAGAGGGTTATGGTTTCATCGAGGATGAAGAGACCGGTGATCATTACTTTTATAACCGGGTGAACCTGAACACTGAAGGCCTACCACAACGCCTGCATACTTTATACCCGGGAGAGAAAGTGCGGTTCATGAGAGAGGTGGGATGCCGGGGCCTATTTGCGGTAGGAGTGACCCGGATGCCCACTACCCAAGAGGCTGCCCAATGGCAGCAAGAAATCGAGTGGGAAGAATGCCAATACCGGCGGCGTGCACAGCAAAGACCGGTACTAGCTGAGATTTCCCACCCGAGAAGCACACTGGCAGTAGCCCCGGAAGTCATGCCCGGACCAAGCGCTGACCCAGAGAAGGGGACCCCGGCGGTGCTGGCTATCCAACAGAGCCTGGTTACTCACCCGGTGATTGTCATGGGCAGCCCCCAGCCGTCCCGTGCAGCGACCCCATCACCCCTGTCGGGGGTTGAGGAGACCAGACCGGAGACAGAGACACCGGAGCAAAATGTCAACTATGAACCCTTCCGGAGGCTGCGCCGGTTGCCTGGCCAGTCCTTGTCTGACTACGTGAAGGCTCAACGGGCTGAATGGCAACGGGCTTATCACCCTGAGTGAACTGTCATGACCGGGAGATAATGGACCTGTTTATGTTAAATACCGGCATTGTTCAGAGCCGGAAAAGTTCTGCTGTTTGCAATCTGTTCAAGCTACTGAGCCCGGAAGGAGCCTGACGCTGGACTGAGCCAGGGGCTCCCTCCGTGTGGTTAAAAGAAACTCTGCTATTTTTGTGTTCCTGCCGTCTAAGACCGGGAGTGCTGCAAAAGCCTCCGGGCAGAAAATCTACAAAGACCGGGAGTGCTTACTGAAGGCCTCCGGGCACGTTACCTACTAAGACCGGGAGCTCCCAGGAGGGACTCCGGGCGCCGGACTGGTGCGCCCTTTGCGTGTGCCCTAAGGTGGACATATTTGTAGTTGTTACAACGACTTTATTACTTAAATGTGATTTTTAGGTTTGTGCCTTGCCAGGAGGCTTAGGCTTAAAGAGGGGAGGTTTGTAAGGGGTGGGCAGACCCCTTACAAAGAGGTACAGTTTCCCCGGAATGTTAATGTTATTTAATAAAAATGTTTTATTGTTATATGCACTGTTTTTAGGGGTTCCCCTAGTGGCCGGGTGGGACGGCTGTCTCCACAGAAACAGGGCAGAGGAAAGGAGGAGCCGGCAGCAGAAAGGGGAGGGAGAAGGAGAGTTGTAAAGGAAAAATTAGATCCAGGAGGCAGTTGTGTCCGGGACGGGAGAGAAGAAGCAGAGAAGGGGCAGAGTGTGGGAGCTGAGTGAATAGGAAAGCCAGAGAGAAGGGGAGAAGGCGGAACCTCAAGTGTGAAGCAGTACTGGTGTGGGTCCGGTCTGTGTGTAGCCGTAGTGGGAGCCAGGTGAAGTGGATTAGCCGGGCACATCCCCACTGGAGGAGACGTCAGGAACAGGTTTTTCCCCTCAGCCAAAAAGTGTAAAGTCACCTGAAGTGTTGTGCCTCTGTGAAGAAGAAGTGTTTAATAAAAATGCCTGCTGGTTCAATTGATCCATGTCTGCAGAGTCTCTGTACAACTGACGACGGCGTCTGCACCACCACACTCTGCCCCACCAAGTCATCTCCTGTCCCAAAAGTGACGGCGGCACCAGGGGTAAGCCAAGCAGAAGAGGCCACGACTACAATCCCCGAGGCACCCCTGGCACCCCGTTACACACACACACACACACACACACACACAATTACTGCTACGCAGAGGGATTAGCAGGTAGTAGGCAACAGAATAGATTGTTCAATTATTTCAATTGTATGCATGGTTCTTATTGTTTGTTTTGGTAAAGTTAAACAATCATTTATCAACCCAACTGCCTAGAATCCTTTACCTGTTGCCTGGTTTTGCTGCATACTGGGGAGCCCACCCTGTACACGAGTTAAAATGAAGCACCAGTCGCAATGTGAATTTTACTGTGCTACAATGCGGCCTAGCGTGCCTGTGCAACCACCGCCTGCCCCATTAAGTGCATCTGCGTGCTCTTCATCCTCTGTTACTGTGAGGACAGCAGTCACACATGGTTTTTCACACTGAACTTCCACCCCTATACCCGCAACAGGGAGTGTGATTGGCAGGTCATCATTTGTTTTGGAAGTGGAAACAGATGGTATTGTTGAGCTGTCAGACATCGAGAGAACCACCATTGGATGCAGGCTACATTATATCCACGTCTGCTCCTTCGTCACAGATTGGCTGGACTACCTGCAGTTAATAATTGCGTTCCAGAAATGGAAAGGAGTGTAGAATGCCCAAGTGTGGTACCTTGCTTGGCAGCAAAGGAACACTTAATTAGTATTCCAGACAGTTTAGGATAGCAGAAAAAGTGTCAGCTCTTTGGGCAAAAGTGGACAGGTGGGTACAATGGCCGTGTTCTGTGGGTACCAGGACAGTAAAGGAAGCCTCACTTTCTATCCCTCCTAATGATCAAATGCAGTAAGGAATTACCTGAGTTTGCTATAAAATTAGCGTAGCAAAATGTGCATGAGGGTAGAATGCAGAGGTGCTTAAGATTGCTTGGCACAAGTGGCACAGAAATGGAGAACAACAGCCACTTTTTGGATGCCACTAAGTTTTAGCTGTGTTTGCTAGTATAATAGCTTAGTAAATATGAGCAGTAGGGTGTAATGCAGAGGTGCTTGAGATTGCTTGGCACAAGTGCGACCCAAATGGAGTACATCAGCCACTTTTTGGATGCCACTAAGTTTCTGCTGTGTTTCTTAGTATAATAGCTTTGTAAAAGTGTGCAGGAGGGTGTAATGCCGAGGTGCTGGAAATAGCTTGGCACCAGTGGACAGTAATGGAGTACAACAGCCACTTTTTGGATGCCACTAATTGGCAGCATTTTTTGCTATTATTATAGCTAATTAAAAATGAGTTTGAGGGTGCAATGCAGAGGTGCTGGAAATAGCTTGGCACCAGTTGGACACTAATGAAGTCCAACAGCCACTTTATGGATGCCACTAACTTGCAGCATTTTTTGCTAATATTATAGCTAATTAAGAAATGGGCAGGAGAATGTAATGCAGACGTGCTGGAGATTGCTTGCCACCAGAGGGGCACAAATGGAGTACAACAGCCACTTTTTGGATGCCACTAACTGGCAGCATTTTTTGCTATTATTATAGCTAATTAAAAATGAGCAGGAGGGTGTAATGCAGAGTTTCTGGAAATTGCTTGCCACCAGAGGGGCACAAATGGAGTCCAACAGCCACTTTTTGGATGCCACTAACTGGCAGCATTTTTTGCTATTATTATAGCTAATTAAAAATTAGCAGGAGGGTGTAATGGAAAGTTTCTTTAAATTGCTTGCCACCAGAGGGGCACAAATGGAGTACAACAGCCACTTTTTGGATGCCACTAAGTTTCCTCAGTGTTTGCTATTATAATGGCTTAGTAAAAATGAGCTTGAGGGTGCAATGCAGAGGTGCTGGAAATAGCTTGGCACCAGTGGGACACTAATGAAGTCCAACAGCCACTTTTTGGATGCCACTAAGTTTCCTCAGTGTTTGCTATTATAATGGCTTGGTAAAAATGAGCTTGAGGGTGCAATGCAGAGGTGCTGGAAATAGCTTGGCACATCAAATCACGAATTATGAAAACCCGATTTTCTTCCTTTGTTCTCTACAATAATGGAGGACAGCAGCCACTCTTTGGATGGCACTAACTGGCAGCACTCTGCAATTAAAATGGCTTTGCCAAAAAGGGCAGGAGGGTACAGTGGCCGGGTTGTGGGTCAGTGTAGAGGAAAGGAAGCCTCACTTTCTATCCCTCCTAATGGTGAAATGCAGCAAGGAACTCCCTGACCTTGGCTACACAGATGCTCTTATCTGTAGCTGTTAAAAACTCCTTCCACGGACCTGACTGTCACCTATGGCTCTGAGCCTGCTGTAATTAGCCCTTAAAAGGGCTGAAAGAAACTTCTATCCCTATTCTGTATAGCGCTGTGTGTAGAGAGTACACAGCAGTATTGGCGACAGGCAATGCGTCTGCGGTGACTGTCACCCAGAAGCAGAAGGCAGATAATGGTGTCCTGACGGGCAGATGCCCGTATTTATAATGCAGGGACATGTGACATGGACATCCTATGACACATGCCGTTGCTTCTCTGGCAAAAAGTCCACTTAGCTGTTTGTGTGTCTGGGATTGGCTGACATGCTGGCCCGTCCCACTACATGCGTGCTTAGGGAAGGAAGAACAGAAAAAAAAAAAAAGTGATCGCCATTATCCCAGCAGCAGTGATCTGAACTCGCTGTCCCTGCACACTATACGCTGAAATTTCATAATAGTGTGAGTTACAGTCACCGTTCTAACTTCTTACACTATTACAGCGAAAAGCCAGCTAGTAATTAGCTTGGCGTTTTGCTGCTAGAACCGTTCTCGAATGTAACTCGAGCTATCGAGCTTTTAGCAAAAAGCTCGAGTTCTAGTTCGATCTAGAACACCCCTCAAAATCACTCAAACCGTGAACTGGAGAACCACGAACCACGCTCAACTCTACTCTGGAGACCGAGTTTCATCAATGGTTGTCTCCACTCAACCTGCAGCCAGGAAAAGCCATGTGCGACAATGCTGCAATCCTTGTTGCGGCCTTTCGCCGGGGCAATGTGACACGTGTGCCTTGTATGGCTCACGTATTGAAACTTGTTGTCCAGCAATTTTAAACCCACTATCCTGGCCTAGATGGGCTTCTGCAGAGGGCACGGTCACTCTGTGCTAACTTCTGGCGTTCACACCCCGCAGCTCAATGACTTGCATTGCTCCAGAAGTCTTTCGTCCTGCCGTTTCACCGCCTGAAATGCGATGTGCCGACAGGCTGGAATTTGACTCTCCACATGTTGTAACGACTGTAGCAGTACCGCCGAGCCCTGGTGCAATACGTTATGACGTATACCCTGGGCCAACGAGATACAGAGGTAAGGCAGATCACGCTGCTGGAGTTTTCTCAGATTAAGGAACTATGCACCCTTCTGCACAGTTTCGACATTGCGACAAAGATATTTAGCGCTGACGATGCCATTATCAGCATGACAACTCCAGTCATTTACATGCTGGAGCATACTCTAAACAGTATTCGGAGTCAGGGGTGGGACAAGAGGAAGGGGAGGAAGTACAGGAGGATTCATAAGCGAAGGGATACTAAGATCTCCAAGGTCCAGACTTTCAGCAGCATCAAGGCGGCAGGCATTGGGTGGTGGGGGAGAGGGATTAACAAGGGCGCATGGTAGCAGCCAAACTGTTGAGGAAGGTGAAAGAGCCCAGGAAGAAATGAACCGGCGATGGGCGTTAAAGATTCAGAATACTCAGCAGATGAGGGAGACCTTGATCACATTTCTGTTGTGCGAGGTTGGGGTAGAGGGCAGAAAAAAGAAACATGATTCTCACCTCGCCGCCACCAACATAGCAACAACTTGGTCTTCCTGGATGTCCAAGACACATGAGTGCCTTCTTGCTACACTACCTACAACATGACCCTCGGATTAATAGAATTATAAGTAATGCTTACTACTGGGTTGCCACACTCTTAGATCCCCGGTACAAGCCAAAATTTCTAAGGGGGCGGGTCATGCGGCGCTACAGCGATGTCACGCGGCAGCCGTCCAATAGAAGCGGAGGGGCGGAGATGAGCGGGACGTAAACATCCCGCCCACCTCCTTCCTTCTGCATAGCCAGCGGGACGCAGGTAAGGAGAAGTTCCTTGCTCCTGCGGCTTCACACACAGCGATGTGTGCTGCCGCAGGAACGAGGAAAAACATCGTAACATCGGTCATCCCGAAATTATAGAAATGACCGATGCTACACAGATCGCCGATTTACGACACTTTTGCGATCGTAAATGGGTGCATCTACGCTTTACACGTTGCGACATGGTGATGGATTTGCGTCACTTTCGATTTGACCCCGACGATATCGCCGTAGCGATGTTGCAACGTGCAAAGCACCCCTAAGGCTTGGAATCAGATGTGGGGAAGAATGGAGCACTCAGTATTCTAAATAGAGAAGAACTAGTCATGCAAATCCTGGATGATCAGTGATACACAGCGCAGGCGAAGTACATCAAAACTATCTTCTAAAAATTGAGAGGATTGGTCAGCTCACCAATAGAGGCAAAGTCAATATGCTTGGTCCAAAGAAGCCCACGGATCAGCCAGAGCAGTTCCAGTATGATGAAACAGGAAACAGAAATCCAGCTCTTGAAATTTTCCAAGTCCTTTTAAAACTTCAGATTTCTAGAATAATTAAAAATCCCATATAATACAGCAAAGTCCATGGTGGTAAAATCTAGGGATGATGCAATACCTTGAATGTTCGGCTACGACCATATTCGCCGAATAGGTCACCGCTATTCAACTATTTGCGAATATTCGATGCGCAATGTAAGTCTATGGAAAACCCGAATAGTTGCAGAACAGCAACTAATTGGTCTTCCCATAGACTTACATTGCGCATCGAATATATAGCAGCGAACTAATCGTCAAATTTTCCCGAACCTGAATATTGTTGAATATTTGTGATTAGAGATGAGCGAACCGGTCGCGGTTCGGCTCGAGGTTGGTTCGCCGAACGGACCTCCCGTTCGAGTTCGGTTCGTCGAACGTTCGACGAACCGAACTCGAACTGCATAGGAAACAATGGCAGGCAATCACAAACACAGAAAAACACCTAGAAAACACCCTCAAAGGTGTCCAAAAGGTCACAAACAACTCACAACACATGGGAAAGTGACAAGGACATATACTCATGCGAAAACAAAAGAGCTGGACAAGGAAAAAGAGGAGGACACACAGATATATGAGTATATGCAAGGAAACATGCCATTATTGTGCAACTTGAGCCCTGCTCATTCTTGGCTTCCAATCTTGATAAATTGCCTGAGCTCGCCACGTACGTCTTGGGGATCTTGTCGTGTCCTGCAGCCAGCGTTCTCTCTGAACCTGTCTTCAGTGCTGCTGTGGGTCTGCTGGCAGATAAGCACACGTGTCTGTCCACTGACAATGTGGACATGGCTCTCAGAGGACTTTTCTTCCCCGGGGTCAGCCAGGGGACGGGAAAGGCACGCGTATTTTTGAGAGTGCTTCATGCAAAGCATCTTTTTCTTTTTCAAAAGGGGGCTCAACCGATGCCAGTCAAGTGGGGTGTGTGTGGCCCAGTGAGTGGCAACGAGGGAGACTGTGGTTGGAGTCCCCTCGCTGTGTTTCTAAAAGAACCAAGATGAACAAGTCATGGCTCTCAGAGGACTTTTCTTCCCCGGGGTTAGCCAGGGGACGGGAAAGGCACGCGTATTTTTGAGAGTGCTTCATGCAAAGCATCTTTTTCTTTTTCAAAAGGGGGCTCAACCGATGCCAGTCAAGTGGGGTGTGTGTGGCCCAGTGAGTGGCAACGAGGGAGACTGTGGTTGGAGTCCCCTCGCTGTGTTTCTAAAAGAACCAAGATGAACAAGTCATGGCTCTCAGAGGACTTTTCTTCCCCGGGGTCAGCCAGGGGACGGGAAAGGCACGCGTATTTTTGAGAGTGCTTCATGCAAAGCATCTTTTTCTTTTTCAAAAGGGGGCTCAACCGATGCCAGTCAAGTGGGGTGTGTGTGGCCCAGTGAGTGGCAACGAGGGAGACTGTGGTTGGAGTCCCCTCGCTGTGTTTCTAAAAGAACCAAGATGAACAAGTCATGGCTCTCAGAGGACTTTTCTTCCCCGGGGTCAGCCAGGGGACGGGAAAGGCACGCGTATTTTTGAGAGTGCTTCATGCAAAGCATCTTTTTCTTTTTCAAAAGGGGGCTCAACCGATGCCAGTCAAGTGGGGTGTGTGTGGCCCAGTGAGTGGCAACGAGGGAGACTGTGGTTGGAGTCCCCTCGCTGTGTTTCTAAAAGAACCAAGATGAACAAGTCATGGCTCTCAGAGGACTTTTCTTCCCCGGGGTCAGCCAGGAGACGGGAAAGTCACGCGTATTTTTGAGAGTGCTTCATGCAAAGCATCTTTTTCTTTTTCAAAAGGGGGCTCAACTGATGCCAGTCAAGTGGGGTGTGTGTGGCCCAGTGAGTGGCAACGAGGGAGACTGTGGTTGGAGTCCCCTCGCTGTGTTTCTAAAAGAACCAAGATGAACAAGTCATGGCTCTCAGAGGACTTTTCTTCCCCGGGGTCAGCCAGGGGACGGGAAAGGCACGCGTATTTTTGAGAGTGCTTCATGCAAAGCATCTTTTTCTTTTTCAAAAGGGGGCTCAACCGATGCCAGTCAAGTGGGGTGTGTGTGGCCCAGTGAGTGGCAACGAGGGAGACTGTGGTTGGAGTCCCCTCGCTGTGTTTCTAAAAGAACCAAGATGAACA
Organism: Anomaloglossus baeobatrachus; assembly: GCF_048569485.1. NCBI lineage: Eukaryota > Metazoa > Chordata > Amphibia > Anura > Aromobatidae > Anomaloglossus > Anomaloglossus baeobatrachus. The sequence goes on from NC_134353.1 coordinate 33,441,047, forward strand.
AGTCATGGCTCTCAGAGGACTTTTCTTCCCCGGGGTCAGCCAGGGGACGGGAAAGGCACGCGTATTTTTGAGAGTGCTTCATGCAAAGCATCTTTTTCTTTTTCAAAAGGGGGCTCAACCGATGCCAGTCAAGTGGGGTGTGTGTGGCCCAGTGAGTGGCAACGAGGGAGACTGTGGTTGGAGTCCCCTCGCTGTGTTTCTAAAAGAACCAAGATGAACAAGTCATGGCTCTCAGAGGACTTTTCTTCCCCGGGGTCAGCCAGGGGACGGGAAAGGCACGCGTATTTTTGAGAGTGCTTCATGCAAAGCATCTTTTTCTTTTTCAAAAGGGGGCTCAACCGATGCCAGTCAAGTGGGGTGTGTGTGGCCCAGTGAGTGGCAACGAGGGAGACTGTGGTTGGAGTCCCCTCGCTGTGTTTCTAAAAGAACCAAGATGAACAAGTCATGGCTCTCAGAGGACTTTTCTTCCCCGGGGTCAGCCAGGGGACGGGAAAGGCACGCGTATTTTTGAGAGTGCTTCATGCAAAGCATCTTTTTCTTTTTCAAAAGGGGGCTCAACCGATGCCAGTCAAGTGGGGTGTGTGTGGCCCAGTGAGTGGCAACGAGGGAGACTGTGGTTGGAGTCCCCTCGCTGTGTTATACATGCTTTTAGAAGGGCATGACATGGCTTGGAGGTTGACTTTCATAAAATGCAAACTGTTGGCTACCAAAATGCTGCCTTTCCAACAACTGTGGTTATAGGCAATGAGGAACATACTGATGAAGATGAGACGCAGATACCCGATTGGGATGACAACTTAAATATTCGGTCAGGGCAAGAAGAAACTCGGTCTGAGGGGGAGGGGAGTGCAAACACAACAATTGATGATGAAGTTCTAGATCCCACCTACTGTCAACCCACAGTCAGACACTCGAGGAGGTCAATAGAGGCGGTGGAGGAGGATGCAACCGACGTCGAAGTAACCTGGCGCCTTCCTGGACACAGTCGGAGCACTGGTAGCACATCTACAACTGCATCCTCAGCCACCACTCTGCCTCTGAGCATTATTCGGGGTGGATCAACAGGTCGCATGGCCTCTAAGCCTTGCCTAGCCTGGTCCTTTTTTGACATAAAAAAAGATCGGCCAAATTATGTGATCTGTAACATTTGCCATGGTTATCTTAGTAGAGGTCAAAACCTCAGCAGTTTGACAACTTCTTCCATGAATCGTCACATGAATAAATATCATATGGCCTGGTGGGAAGCTCACCGTGCTGCAATGCGGCCTAGTGGAGCCAACCATCCACCGCCTGCCCCTTCCAGGGCATCCGCGCGCTCGTCATCTTCTAGGACTGTGGGGACAGCTGTCACACCTGTTTTTCCACCCACAACTTCCACCACTGTAACCGCAACAGGCAGTTTGCTTGGTAGGTCGTCAGTTGGTTTGGAAGAGGAAACAAGTGAGTGTGTACAGCTCTCTCAGACATCGATAGCACCAACTTTGGATGAAGGCAACATCATGTCTCCGCCTGCACTTTCCTCCCAAAGCTGCATTTTTCCAGGGACACCCTACTCAACACCGTCTACACACAGCAGCCAGATCTCTGTCCCTCAGATGTGGTCAAATAAAAGGCCACTTCCTTCGACCCATGACAAAGCGAAGAGGTTGACTCTATCCCTCTGTAAGCTGTTGGCTACAGAAATGCTGCCTTTCCGCCTAGTGGACACACAGGATTTTAGAGACCTTATATCTGTCGCTGTGCCCCAGTACCAGATGCCTAGTCGCCACTACTTCTCTAAGAAAGGTGTGCCCGCGCTACACCAGCATGTCGCACACAATATCACCGCTTCCTTGAGAAACTCTGTGTGTGAACGGGTGAATTTCAGCACCGATACTTGGACCAGTAAGCATGGACAGGGACGTTACATGTCGCTGACTGGGCACTGGGTAACTATGGTGATAGATGGTGAAGGGTCTGCTGCACAAGTCTTGCCGTCCCCACGACTTGTGTGTCAATCCTCTGTCTGTCCAAGTTCCGCCACTGCTTCTGCATCCTCCACCTCATCTGGGTCCTCCACCTCCGCCCCAAGCCTGCCTGGTCAGGCCACCAGCGTTCTCACTGCGCAGAAGGAATCACGCACCCCTCATTACTATGCTGGCAGCAGAGCGCAACGGCATCAGGCGGTCTTTAGCTTGACATGTCTTGGGAATAAGAGTCACACAGCTGAGGAGTTGTGGTCAGCTCTGCGGTCCGAGTTTAATAAATGGTTGTCTCCACTCAACCTGCAGCCTGGTAAGGCCGTGTGCGACAATGCTGCAAACCTGGGTGCGGCCCTTCAACTGGGCAAGGTGACACACGTGCCTTGTATGGCTCACGTGTTGAACCTTGTTGTCCAGCAATTTTTAACACACTATCCCGGCCTAGATGGCCTTCTGACCAGGGCACGGAAACTGTCTGCAGTGCTCACTTCCGCCGTTCAAGCGCCGCAGCTGAGCGACTTGCATCGCTCCAGAAGTCTTTCGGCCTGCCGGTTCATCACCTGAAATGCGATGTGGCGACACGCTGGAATTCAACTCTCCACATGTTACAGCGACTGTGGCAGCACCGCAGAGCCCTGGTGCAATACGTCATGACGTATAGCCTGGGCCAACGAGATGCAGAGGTGGGGCAGATCACCCTGATGGAGTGATCTCAGATCACGGACCTATGCACCCTTCTGCACAGTTTCGACATGGCGACGAATATGTTTAGCGCTGACAATGCCATTATCAGCATGACGATTACAGTCATTTACATGCTGGAGCACACGCTAAACACTATTCGGAGTCAGGGGGTGGGACAACAGGAAGGGGAGGAACTACAGGAGGATTCATATGCGCAAGACACAACAACATCACCAAGGTCCAGACGTTCATCATCACCAACGCGGCAGGCATGGGACCATGGGGGACAGGGATCAACAAGGGCGCATGGTAGCAGGCGAGATGTTGAGGAAGGTGCAGGAGGACATGAAGATATGGAGGACGAACTGTCCATGGACATGGAAGACTCAGCTGATGAGGGGGACCTTGGTCAAATTTAAGTTGAAAGAGGTTGGGGGGAGATGACAGAGGAAGAAAGAACGGTTAGCACCTCTATGCCACAAACACAGCGTGGACTTGGTCCGCATGGCTGCGCAAGACACATGAGTGCTTTCTTGTTGCACTACCTCCAACATGACCCTCGTATTGTCAAAATTAGAAGTGATGATGACTACTGGCTTTCCACACTATTAGATCCCCGGGACAAGTCCAAATTTTGTGACATAATTCCACCCATAGAAAGGGACGCACGTATGCAGGAGTATCAGCAGAAGCTGTTACTCGATCTTAGCTCGGCTATTCCACCAAACAACCGTGCAGGTGAAGGGAGTGATTCTCCCAGTTGTAACTTGACAAACATGGGACGGCCTCGTCATCTTCAACAGTCTACCCGTACCAGTAGGACCGTATCTGGTGCTGGTAACAGCAATTTTATGGAATCTTTTCATAATTTTTTTAGACCCTCCTTTGCAAGGCCACCAGAGACATCAAGTGTGTCACATAGTCAACGGATGGAGAGGATGATACAGGAGTATCTCCAAATGAACATCGATGCAATGACTTTGCAAATGGAGCCTTGCTCCTTTTGTGCTTCAAATCTAGAAAAATGTCAAGAGCTCTCCAGTTAAGCCTTGAAGATTTTGTCGTGTCCAGCTGCCAGCGTTGTCTCTGAACGTGTCTTCAGTGCTGCTGGGTGTGTGCTGACAGATAAGCGCACGCGTCTGTCCAGTGACAATGTGGACAGACTGACGTTCATCAAAATGAACAAGTCATGGATCCAGAAGAAATTTACTACCCCTGTGTCATCCTGGGGAGAGTAAATGCTTGTGGATTTGGAATGTGCTTGATGCAAATCAAAACATCCTGTTTGCAACTAGGGCACAAGTCCTGCCACTGATGGGGTGTCTGTGTGCCCAATTTGGGGAAAAAAGGTAGACTCCGCTTGGAGTAACCCTTGCTTGCTGTGTTTTTTAAAAATGATACAAGATGAACAGATCTGAAGGCAAGATGAAGGCAACATCATGTCTCCGCCTGCACTTTTCTCACAAACCTGCATTTTTCCAGGGACACCCTACTCAACACCGTCTACAGACAGCAGCCAGATCTCTGTCCCTCAGATGTGGTCAAATAAAAGGCCACTTACTGCGACCCATGACAAAGCTAAGTGGTTGACTCTATCCCTCTGTAAGCTGTTGGCTACCGAAATGCTGCCTTTACGCGTAGTGGACACACAGGATTTTACAGACCTTATGTCTGTCGCTGTGCCCCAGTACCAGATGCCCAATCACCACTGCTTCTCCAAGAAAAGCATGCCCGCGCTACACCAGCATGTCGCACACAACATCACCACTTCCTTGAGAAAATCTGTGTGCGACAGGGTGCATTTCAACACAGATACTTGGACCAGTAAGCATAGACAGAGTCATTACATGTCACTGACTGGGCACTGGCAAACTATGGTGAGAGATGGAGAAGGGTCTGCTGTACAAGTCTTGCCGTCCCCACGAGTTGTTTCAATCCTTGTTCTGTATGTAGAAGTTAATACACTGCTTCTGCCTCTTCAACCTCGTGTGGGTCCTCTACCTTGGCGCAAACCCTGTGTGGTCAGGCCACCCTTCCTTGCAACTGCGCACAAGGACTACCACACACCTCCTTACTATGCTGGCAGCAGAGCTCAATGCCATCAGGCGGTCAAAGTTTTACTTTGAAATGTATGGGAAATGTGAGTCACACCGCTATTACAGAGAATAGTAGTCAGGCAGGGTCAAAACATTAATTGAGGAACAGGAACAGAATGGGACGGCCAGGAAAGAATCAGAAAACAAGCAGAGGTGAAATGCGTATCGGCCAACAAGGTACATAAACAGCAAGCAGGAAAAGTAGTCAGGTAACAAGCACACAAAATCATAAAACTGAACTGGGGGTAAAATTAACCAGAGGTTCATAGCTATGTCTGGCAGTGGTCTGCAGACAGGATGGGCATAAAAAAGGGTGTGGTGTCTTCCCATTGGTTGTAGCTGAATGATGGTATTTCATCTGTGAGATACCCACCAGCTACATTCAGCCAGAGATTCTGCATCTGTCAAGGTAATGCAGCCCAGTGGGTGAGCATAACCTGCGTCCACCTGCGCCGCTGGCATCGACTACTCTCCCATCATCAGCACTATTCATGAAAGGAACACGTTGTCACCTGGCGACCGGAGTACAAATTGACGGAGCGGACTCCGTTGGTGACTTAACAGCCGTGTGCGGCAATGATGCAAACCTGGCTGCGGGCCATCCTCAGGGCAATGTGACACACGTGCCTTTTAGGGCTCACGTGTTGAACCGAATTCGCCAGCAATTTTTAAAACACCATCACGGCCTACATGGCCTTGTGCAGTGGGCACGCTCGCTATGTGCTCACTTCCATCGTGCGCACACAGCAGCTCAACAACTTTCATCACTCCGGAAGTCTTAGGGTCTGGCAGTTAAACGCCGTAAATGCCATGTTTCGACACGCAGGAATTGGAATCTGCACATGTTGCAGCGTGTGTGGCAGCACCGCAGAGCCCTGCTGAAATACGGTAAGACATATAGCCTGGGATAACTTGATCCAGAGGTGGTGCAGATCACGCTGCTGGAGTGGTGTCAGATCAAGGACCTATGCACCCTGCTACACAGTTTTGAAATGTCGACGAAGATGTTTAGCACTGGCAATGTCATTCTCAGCGTGACAATTCTGGTCATCTACATGATGGAGCACACTGTAATTATTATTCGGAGTCAGGTGTTGGGACAAGAGGAAGGGGAGGAAGTACAGGAGGAGTCATATGCGGAAGGGATAACAAGATCTACGAGGTCCAGATGGTCAGCGGCACCTATGCGGCAGTCATGGTGAGGGAGAGGGATTAACAAGGGCGCATAGTATCAGCAAAAAGTGTTGATGAAAGTGCAGGAGCCCATGAAGAAATGGAGGACGAACTGGCGATGGGCATGGAAGACTCAGCAGATGAGTGAGAGCTTGCTCACATTTCGGTTGTGCGAGGTTGGGGGGAGAGGGCAGAGGAAGGATGCACGATTCTCACCTCTCTGCCACCAACACACCAAGGACTTGGTCCTCCTGGATGCACAAGACACATGAGCGCCTTCTTGCTGCACTACCTACATGACCCTCGGATTGTATGAATTTGAACTAATCCTGAATACTGGGTTGCCACACTGTTAGATCCCCGGTACAAGACAAAATTTGGCGAACTAATTCCTGCCATAGAAATAGACGCACGTATACAGGAGTATCTGCAGAATGTGGTACGCAATCTTAGATCTACTTGTCCACTAAACACCAGTGCTGCACAGAGTGAATCTCAACGCTTTGTCATGGATAGGAGGAAATGGTCTTTTACTTGTCCACATCGGAGGGACCGAGGGATGGCTGCTGTGCTGAGATGGCGTTGAGTACGGTGTCCCTGCACAGTTGCACTTTTGGTCATATCCCAAAATGAGTTGAAAAAGGACAGATGCTGTTGGAAAGGGGAACAGGTGTGTTGGAAAGGGGAAAAAAGTTTTGGTCCGTGGATTTGGTGGTTAAGCAACTGTAACATTTGCTGAAGAAACAACATCTGTTACAGTGGGACTGGCAGATTTGGATAAAGTGGTATATAATCTGTGACCGCTATATAACGAAAATTAATAAGAAAAGAAAGAGAAAGGTATATATCCCCATCAGCAGTCAGTGTCCACCGTGCTCCCAGTTGGAAAAGGAGAGGTTGGCAACTTGAAGGTTTGGTGGAGGATACAGAGCTGTGTGGCTATGAAACTAATAGTAGCCTGAACCGAGTTAGACGCCATTCGGATCTGGAGACTGTGAGCCCTGTTAGCGTCACAGGGTCCACATGCCCACCCAGCCCAGGAACTCCCTGTTAACAACACAGGGGCCATTGAGTACACTGACCGTGTGCGTAGGGGCCACACCTGTGGACAGCAGGCGCATCAGCAGCAGCAGGCCTGTTAATGCCACTGGGCTGCACAAGCAGGACTGTTAGGACAGGAGCTGGTCTTAACCGTTCTGCGTTACCAACTGTGGTGGTGGCCGCAATGGGTTCAACACATGGAGGTGTGCTCTTTCGGAGCATAATAGAAGACTGCGCACCTCCTTGTTGGCTCCAGCCCCTTTTATAACCTGGGTCCGCCCCAAACCAGGGTGAACCACAATGCACCTCCTGGAGACAAAAGTAGAGTGACACGTCATGAGTGGCATAACTAGCGTCCTATTTGGAAACGCAACTTCAATGATGACCTCATGGCTGCCATGACCCAAACACCTCACCAGTCATCGTCTGAGCATCAATAATGCGGTGACAAGTCATAGGTGTGGGCCTCTGCAAGCCATTTGGGAGGACACCTGATGCCCTGTGGTCTATATGGGACCCCCACATCAGGGCCAGGGCCAAAGAGTTCATTACCGGACCTAGTCTCTGATGCAGGAAGTGCCTGAGCATGCTCAGTAGCATGAAATACAGTCTCTGAAAAAAGACTATCAGCTTTAGCATGGTGTCTATGCCCAAAACAGGACTTATACCCGGCACGGAATGCAAGCACCTGTGCAAAGAGGCTTTTCACACTTAGTGTGGGAGCATGCGCTGTATCCCGAAATGAAAACTTAGCGTCAGGAATGGCACAGTCAGGCTGAGCATACTCACTAGGCGAAACACTGTAATTATGCTGCAGCTGGGGTACATCGGCACACGCATGCGCACTAGCTGCCTCTCCACACTTAGACGTGGAGGGGAAATTTGTCTTGGAGATGCTGTCTATGAACAGAAGGAAAAGCTAAAGGAAGCCTGACTTTCTATCCCTCCGAATTATGAAATGCAGCAATGAATTCCATGAGTTTGCTATAACATTAGCGTAGCAAAATGTGCATGAGGGTGTGATGTAGAGGTGCTAGAAATAGCTTGTCACCAGTGGGGCACTAATGGAACACAACAGCCAGTTCTATGATGCCACAAAATGGCAGTATTTTGTGCTATCATTATAGCTTATTAAAAACAGAGCACGAGGTTGTCATGCAGAGGTGCTGCACATAGATTTGCAGTAGTGTGAATTGACAAAAGTACAATAGCCACGTTTAGGATACAACTAGGTACAGTGAGTGTTTGCTAGTATAATGGCTGAGTTTAAAAAAGTTAGAGTGTGCAATGCAGGCAGACGTGCTGCAAATAACGTTCCAATACTGTGAATTGACAAAAGTACAATAGCCACGTTTAGGATACAACTAGGTACAGTGAGTGTTTGCTAGTATAATGGCTGAGTTTAAAAAAGTTTGAGTGTGCAATGCAGGCAGACGTCCTGCAAATAACGTTCCAATACTGTGAATTGACAAAAGTACAATAGCCACGTTTAGGATACAACTAGGTACAGTGAGTGTTTGCTAGTATAATGGCTGAGTTTAAAAAAGTTTGAGTGTGCAATGCAGGCAGACGTCCTGCAAATAACGTTCCAATACTGTGAATTGACAAAAGTACAATAGCCACGTTTAGGATACAACTAGGTACACTGAGTGTTTGCTAGTATAATGGCTTCGTTATAATTAGTTGGAGTGTGCAACGCAGGCAGATGCGCTCTGCAAATGTCTTGGCACTAGTGGGACTATAGCAAAGTCCAATAGCCACGTATAGGATGCCACTAGGTACACTGAGTGTTTGCTAGTAAAATTGCTTAGTTTAAAAAAGTTGTAGTGTGCAATGCAGGCAGACGTGCTCTGCAAATGTCTTTGCACTAGTGGGACTATAGCAAAGTCCAATAGCCACGTATAGGATGCCACTAGGTACACTGAGTGTTTGCTAGTAAAATTGCTTAGTTTAAAAAAGTTGTAGTGTGCAACGCAGGCAGATGTGCTCTGCAAATGTCTTTGCACTAGTGGGACTATAGCAAAGTCCAATAGCCACGTATAGGATGCCACTAGGTACACTGAGTGTTTGCTAGTAAAATTGCTTAGTTTAAAAAACTTGGAGTGTGCAATGCAGGCAGATGTGCTCTGCTAATGTCTTTGCACTAGTGGGACTATAGCAAAGTCCAATAGCCACGTATAGGATGCCACTAGGTACACTGAGTGTTTGCTAGTAAAATTGCTTAGTTTAAAAAACTTGGAGTGTGCAATGCAGGCAGATGTGCTCTGCTAATGTCTTTGCACTAGTGGGACTATAGCAAAGTCCAATAGCCACGTTTAGGATGCCACTAGGTACACTGAGTGTTTGCTAGTAAAATTGATTAGTTTAAAAAAGTTGTAGTGTGCAATGCAGGCAGACGTGCTCTGCAAATGTCTTTGCACTAGTGGGACTATAGCAAAGTCCAATAGCCACGTATAGGATGCCACTAGGTACACTGAGTGTTTGCTAGTAAAATTGCTTAGTTTAAAAAACTTGGAGTGTGCAATGCAGGCAGATGTGCTCTGCTAATGTCTTTGCACTAGTGGGACTATAGCAAAGTCCAATAGCCACGTTTAGGATGCCACTAGGTACACTGAGTGTTTGCTAGTAAAATTGATTAGTTTAAAAAAGTTGTAGTGTGCAATGCAGGCAGACGTGCTCTGCAAATGTCTTTGCACTAGTGGGACTATAGCAAAGTCCAATAGCCACGTATAGGATGCCACTAGGTACACTGAGTGTTTGCTAGTAAAATTGCTTAGTTTAAAAAAGTTGTAGTGTGCAATGCAGGCAGACGTGCTCTGCAAATGTCTTTGCACTAGTGGGACTATAGCAAAGTCCAATAGCCACGTATAGGATGCCACTAGGTACACTGAGTGTTTGCTAGTAAAATTGCTTAGTTTAAAAAAGTTGGAGTGTGCAATGCAGGCAGATGTGCTCTGCTAATGTCTTTGCACTAGTGGGACTATAGCAAAGTCCAATAGCCACGTTTAGGATGCCACTAGGTACACTGAGTGTTTGCTAGTATAATGGCTTAGTTATAATGAGTTGGAGTGTGCAGAGGACAGGAGGGTACAGTGCCAGGATTGTGGTGCTCTGGGTAGAGGAATGGAAGCCTGCCTTTCTATTTCCTCCTAATGGTGAAATGCAGGGAGGAAATCCCTGACCTGGGCTACACAGACGCTGTTGCTGTTTTCAGGACCTGTCACTTATGGCTCTCTGACCCTGCCGCTTTGAGCCCTTAAAAGGACTGCTAGAATGTGCTCTCCCTAAGCTGTCTAACGCTGTGTATGCAGCGCATACAGCTGTATCGGCTATAGGACTCAGGAGGACGGAGCTGCGACACTGATGTCTGACACCAAAGACGCAGAAGGCAGATAATGGCGTTCGTGAAGAAAATGTCCGGTTTTATAATGCAGGGACATGTGACATGCAGATCCTATCACACATGCCGTTGCTTCTCTGGCTCAAAGTCCACTTAGGTGTGTGTGTGTCTGGGATTGGCTGACATGCTGGCCCGCCCCACAAGACGCGCGCGCTTAGGGAAGGAAGACAAGAAAAAAAAAAAAAAAAATGGCGATCGCCATTATAGAAACAGCAGTGATCTGAAGGCGCTGTTCACGCACACTATACACTGAAATGTGATAATAGTTTGATTCACAGAGTGACTTACACTATTACAGCAGAAACCAAGCTAGGATTTAGCTGTTTTTTGGCTGCTAGAACCGTTCTCGAACGTTTCTAGAACTATCGAGCTTTTGCAAAAAGCTCGAGTTCTAGTTCGATCTAGAACATGCCCCAAAATCACTCGAGCCGCGAACTGGAGAACCACGAACCACGAACCGCGCTCAACTCTATTTGTGATATTCCATCATCCCTAGTAACATCGTATGCGTTTCGGCTGATGGCCTTAATCATGCTATGAACACTCAATAATTCTGCTGTAATTTTAAATTATTCCTGGACATGCCCAAAATTTAAGGCAGCGCAGGGGAGTTAATTGTTACTTTTAACCCTCTAATAATTGGTATTTTCCTCTTGAAAATATCAGTGTAAGTATTAAAAACATATAAATACACACAACCGACTATTATTACGTCTGATCGATTATAAATCAGTATTCTAAAATAAGATCCTGTGTAATAGATAAACCATATGATATACAGTGCTGGCCAAAAGTATTGGCACCCCTGCAAGTCTGTCAGATAATACTCAGTTTCTTCTTGAAAATGATTGCAATCACAAATTCTTTGGTATTATCTTCATTTATTTTGCTTGCAATGAAAAAACACAAAAGAGAATGAAACAAAAATAAAATCATTGATCATTTCACACAAAACTTCAAAAATGGGCCAGACAAAAGTATTGGCACCCTTAGCCTAATACTTGGTTGCACAACCTTTAGCCAAAATATTTGCGAACAACCACTTCCGGTAACCATCAATGAGTTTCTTACAATGCACTGCAGGAATTTTAGACCATTCTTCTTTGGCAAACTGCTCCAGGTCCGTGAGATTTGAAGGGTGCCTTCTCCAAACTGCCATTTTGAGATCTCTCCACAGGTTTTCTATGGGGTTCAGGTCTGGACTCATTGCTGGCCACTTTAGTAGTCTCCAGTGCTTTCTCTCAAACCATTTTCTAGTGCTTTTTGAAGTGTGTTTTGGGTCATTGTCCTGCTGGAAGACCCATGACCTCTGAGGGAGACCCAGCTTTCTCACACTGGGCCCTACATTATGCTGCAAAATTTGTTGGTAGTCTTCAGACTTCATAATGCCATGCACACGGTCAAGCAGTTTAGTGCCAGAGGCAGCAAAGCAACCCCAAAACATCAGGGAACCTCCACCATGTTTGACTGTAGGGACCGTGTTCTTTTCTTTGAATGCCTTTTGTTTGTCCTGTAAATTCTATGTTGATGGCTTTTAACAAAAAGCTCTACTTTTGTCTCATCTGACCAGAGAACATTCTTCCAAAACATTTTAGGCTTTCTCAGGTAAGTTTTAGCAAACTCCAACCTGGCTTTTTTATGTCTCGGGGTAAGAAGTGGGGTCTTCCTGGGTATACTACCATATAGTCCCTTTTCATTCAGATGCCGACGGATAGTACAGGTTGACACTGTTGTATCCTCGGACTGCAGGGCAGCTTGAACTTGTTTGGATGTTAGTCGAGGTTCTTTAGCCACCATCCGTACAATCTTGCGTTGAAATCTCTCATCAATTTTTCTTTTCCTTCCACATCTAGAGAGGTTAGCCAGTGCCATGGGCTTTACACTTCTTGATGACACTGTGCACCGTAGACACAGGAACTTTCAGGTCTTTGGAGATGGACTTGAAGCCTTGAGATTGCTCATGCTTCCTCACAATTTGGATTCTCAAGTCCTCAGACAGTTCTTTGATCTTCTTTATTTTCTCCATGCTCAATGTGGTACACACAAGGACATAGGACAGAGGTTGAGTCAACTTTAATCCATGTCAACTGGCTTCAAGTGTGATTTAGTTATTGCCAACACCTGTTAGGTGCCACAGGTAAGTTACAGGGGCTGTTAATTACACAAATTAGAGAAGCATCACATGATTTTTCAAACAGTGCCAATACTTTTGTCCACCCCCTTTTTTATGTTTGGTGTGGAATTATATCCAATTTGGCTTTTTGACATATTTTTTTATTTTTTTTTCATTGAAGACAAATTAAATGAAGATAATAATACCAAAGAATTTGTGATTGCAATTATTTTCAGGAAGAAACTGAGTATTCTCTGACAGAATTGCAGGGGGTGGCAATACTTTTGGCCAGCACTGTACATGTTTCTAATTTAAAGATCCAAATCAGTTGTCTGTTTAGTATTTTGTTTCTGTGATCCCCACTCTGTATAGAGCTGTACAGTCTTTCAATTCCTTGGAAACTAAAACTACTTAACTTTCCTTGATGATTATTTTAAACGTGTTTAGAAGCAGCAGAGACTCCTGTGATAGGGGGATTAGTTGCTTCTGATAAATGCCTTCTAAAGGCCCCGTCACACTAAGCAACATCGCTAGCAACATCGCTGGTAACGAACAACTTTTGTGACGTTGCTAGCGATGTTGCTGTGTGTGACATCCAGCAACAACCTGGCCCCTGCTGTGAGGTCGTTGGTTGTTGCTGAATGTCCTGGGCCATTTTTTAGTTGTTGCTGTCCCGCTGTGAAGCACAGATCGCTGTGTGTGACAGCGAGACAGCAACAACTAATGTGCAGTGAGCAGGGAGCCAGCTTCTGCTGAGGCTGGTAACTAATGTAAACATCGGGTAACCAAGAAGTCCTGTCCTTGGTTACCCGATATTTACCTTTGATACCAGCCTCCTCCGCTCTCACTGTCAGTGCCAGCTCCTGCTCTGTGCACATGTAGCTGCAGCACACATCAGGCAATTAACCCGATGTGTGCTGTAACTAGGAGAGCAAGGAGCCAGCACTAAGCAGTGTGCGCTGCTCCCTGCTCTGTGCACATTTAGCTGCAGCACACATCAGGCAATTAACCCGATGTGTGCTGTAACTAGGAGAGCAAGGAGCCAGCGCTAAGCATTGTGCGCTGCTCCCTGCTCTGTGCACATTTAGCTGCAGCACACATCGGGTTAATTAACCTGATGTGTGCTGTAACTAGGAGACTGGGGGCTGGTCACTGGTTGCTGGTGAGCTCACCAGCAACTCGTGTAGCCACGCTCCAGCGATCCCTGCCAGGTCAGGTTGCTGGTGGGATCGCTGGAGCGTCGCAGTGTGACATCTCACCAGCAACCTCCTAGCAATTTACCAGCGATCCCTATCGTTGTTGGGATCGCTGGTAAGTTGCTTAGTGTGACTGGACCTTAATGCGTCTCTTTAGAGGACCCAATGTACAGACCACATATTGAAGTTTGCAGCTTTTGCATTCTATCAGATAAATTACATATTATATATTGCAATTGAAAAGAATGTGTGATATAAAAAACACTTATTATTTTTTATGGAAGGAAAACGTTTGGATTTCTTGTGCATCTGTATCAGCTTTACATCGGTCTTGGACACATTTGAAAAATCCTCTAAGATCCAAACAACTTCGTATTTTCTGCTTCTGATTACTGATAAAGAGACTGAGGAAAATAAAGTGCATAAAGTTAGCGCTTTTTTACCACATATCTGGTGCTATTCTTACTTTAAGTACTTTTTAGTTTTGGATCTTGGATAGGTATTGGCACATATTTCTTAATTATAGAAATGATCCTGTTTTTCTGCGGACTGTACGTTGTAGAAAAAAATACAGGGGTAGTTTGATTACAATAAGAAATGGTTTCAGTCATATACCATAGCTGAAGAGAAAGACATGGCGTGCAAATTTAAAAAAAACCCTACTTTAGTCTGATGTCACAATGAAAACAAAACTGAACATGAGGTTCTCCACTTATCATTCTGATCAGACTGTATGAAACCCATTGCTACGTCATGGTGAACCTTTCAGAGGGTCCTTAACTTTTTATAGCCCAAAAGTTGTGACACCGTGTGTCAACCACCAACGTGGAGGTAGTGCACCAGCAGGTTGGTCAACCTGGTTCCTCACAACACCTATGCTGCAGGGCTAAGTTCCCATGACTTCAGATAACACCATGTCACATTCACAACACCAAAGCAACAATGGCAGCCACATAGCACCAACATCAAGGGAAAACTGCTCAACAACTTGTCTACAATCTGTTTTCAAACTTTGAATTGAGATCAAAATTAGACAAGAAACCCTATTGCAGCCTCCTGCTCATTAAAAATGAATATACCAAATAGGGGGAGTGCTGGGTCAAGTAAAACCTTACAGCATAGGACATTGTTTTGCATAGGCAAGCTATATCTTTTGTTCTACACACACATATTTTATTGCATCCTCTCCCCTCCTTTTTTTGTTTTCCTTGGACCAGCACCCCTCCCATTTGACCCAAGTGTTTTAATTTCCAGGAGACCACAAGAGGGTTTCCACCTATTTTTGTTCTCAGCTAATAGTTTATAACATGTGGAAGGTGAGTTTTTCAGTCCCTTCCACATGTGTTGTTGCTGCGTGGCAGCCATTGCAAATGTGGTAGCATGACTGTGAAGTGGAGTGGCCTGGAGCTGTGGGGGCTTCACCTTGCAGTGTGGATGCCGTGGAGCTCTGGGTTGCCCTCCCTGCTTGTTCACTGTGGCTGCGGCCCTGGTCTGCACAAGGTGTTGTACCTTTTAGGTTAGGAATTGGGAACTCAATGAGAAGTTCACTTTGACATGGTAAAGAGCTTCATACAGCCTAATCAGAATATTAAACTATTAACCTTGGATTCAGTTTTATAAATTTTCACCTTGGGGCATTAGATTCAGGGATAATTTTTGGATATGTGGCCTATGTTATTTTCTACAGTTATAGATCTTTAACCAGTAATGTTTAACAATTCAAAGACACATTTTACATTTTGGATACTCATATTTTAATATTTCAGTTTGGTATCAATACAGTACACAATTGTACTGTGGGCCGTTGTGGCAAATTTAGGTGGTGTTTCTTCTTCTTGGCATTTTAGCCTGGAGGACATATTCTGCTATAACCCAATATAGTTAATCATTTTTGGGATGAGTTAATCAGTATATTACCAGTATAAGTTCTGTTCTGTTCTTGGTCAAGCTTTTGCAGACTGAAAGGATGCCAAGTGCAAACATATATGGAACATTTAAAATTATTTAACTGAATTTTCTTTCCCAAAAACTTGAAAAAAAAAATAATGATTGTGGTGTAGTAACAAAATAATATTTGTTCCCTGCTCAGTGAAGTTAATGCACAGTGGACAGCTGCCAACCACATGTCTGAGCAATAGACCAGTCTCCACACCTTGCGGACTCAGCACAATTCAACGTAACCCCTATGCCAGGGGTGGGATTCAAATTTTTAACAACAGGTTCTCTGTAAACCCTGCCCATTTGAAAACCACACCCATTCTGTAACCACACCTATTTTGTTAGCCACACCCATTTTCACACACTTTCCTCAACCACAAATACAAGTAATTTAAAGTATAATTTCTTTCCCCTCCTCTACAGTCACTCTCCTGTCCAGCACCAGTTGTTCCAGTCACTGTCAGTGTTATTGTATTAAATGGTTTTTCTGCAGTTTTTAAAAATTATTACTAAAGGAGCCCTGCTAAAATTGGAACGGACGACCTTCCCCATACAGATCCCATCCCATGTGATCTCTTTCCCCTGCAGATCCCATCCAATGTGATCTCTTTCCCCTGCAGATCCCATCATATGTGGTCTCTTTCCCCCTGCAGATCCCATCCCATGTGGTCTCTTTCCCCCTGCAGATCCCATCCCATGTGATATCTTTCCCCTGCAGATCCCATCCTATGTAGTCTCTTTCCCCTGCAGATCCCATCCCATTATAGACCCTTTCCCCCTGCAGATCCCATCCCATTATGTCCCCTTTCCCCCTGCAGATCCCCTCCCATTATGGCCCCTTTCCCCCTGCAGATACCATCCTATTATGGCCTCCTCTCCCCATATAGCCACATATAGTAACCGTTCCCATCTTATGTGGCCCCTCTCCCTGCAGCTTCTGCTCATTGAGCGGCTTACCTGATCCAAGCAGCACCGGCCTCTCCTGTGTTTCCTGTCCTCCTCCGCGGCACTTTGCACTCTGACGCTGACAGACGGCAGGAGGAGGAGCTCCTGTCTGCAGCGTCATCGCGTCGCTGCACGCCGGGTCAGGGAGCCGATAGGCTCCACTGAACCAGGAAGTGCGGCGCGGAGGTACGGGATTCATTTGTGCTAGAGTCTTAAAGAGACACTAACACAAATGAATACAGGGAACCGGATCGCCAGAGCTGTTTCTTGCCGGTTCTGGGAACTGGCTGCTATTTTAACAACCGTTTCTCCAAAACCGGACAGAACCAGCTGAATCACACCCCTGCCCTATGCTAATATGCAGGAGATCTGCCCCCATCACTGCCGGGCTTCTATAATTCTCTGTTGGTGAATGGATGAGATAGAGCTGGGATTTTTGATAAATCAATCACAACTTTCATCAACCCCATATATTACCCTGATTGTGACCACAGCAAGCCAACTGGGGAGAGCCAGGTAAAGCTCCAGAATTGGTGCATCTTTGGATGCGCCAATTCTGGGTTGGCCGAAGGATAGTATTATTAGGCTGTGAGAAGTCTATAACCATGGACCTTCCCTCCTTGATAATACCAGCCCCCACCTGGTCAGCTGGTTATAAAAACATGGAGAGGACCCTAGGTTGTTTCTTTTTTATTTATTGAAATAGCTTAAAACAAGTCTTCTGATCCCCTTTATTTGTGATAACCATTCACGGTAAACCTGACAGTGGGGGTGTGCAGCCTGTAACAGCTGCTTTACCCACATTGGTTATCAAAAAGAGGGGGGGAGCTCACATCATTTTTTTTTATAGTGGTACACCTGCCAATCCCAGCCATGCCACTACTTAATGTATATATGATGGGTCTGGAATTGCCTACATGGGAAAATCTTGCTTATTAGCTGCTTTGCAACCTTTCAACAGCTTTATTCGGATGACAAACCTGAACAGGAACCTGATGACCAGGTAAATATCTGTGGTCACCTCTGAGATCTGGTTACCCGGTATTCGATAAGTACCCTGAACTTTCCAGTTAAGGTTCATTCGTCCCTAATAGTCACAGTGGGCAGGAAAGGGATTGGACAAACAGCGCAGGTACAGGAAACAAAGGCGAGGACAGGAGAGAAGATGTAAGGACAAATGGGAGGTAAGTCAAGGCACAGACGAGAGACAAAATTTGAAAGACCAAACAGTCAGAACCTTGAGGAGAATAGATAAATACCTTACTTTAGAACAGGAGAAACAAAACAGAGACTAAGGCCCCTTTCACATTGCGTTTTACCTTCCGCTCACAGGTCCCGTCGGAGCATCTGTCCGAATCACCCCTCCCCCACTCTGCCAAGCGTGTTCCAGATGCATGCGCCCGGCAGGGCCATTCACTGCTATGGAGCGCACTGCATTAGCGTGTGCTCTGTTTTGTGCCATTTTGTGCACATTTACGTTTCTGCAGACGGACACTCGAACGTAGTCCACCTACGTTCGGGTGTCCGTCTGCAGAAACATATATGTGAATGGTGAGGGGGGGAGGGGCTGTTCGGACGGATGCTCCAACGGGACCTTTGAGCGGAAGGTAAAACGCAATGTGAAAGGGGCCTAAACCATCAGGCCAAAGAGACAGCGCCCTGAAGAAAACTGAAAAAGAACTAAAGATCAAGCACCTGTGTGGAGGTATCAGCTGCCTGATATACTGACTGCTGGCAGGGATTATGCCGGGTATTAAAACACTCTGCAGAACAAGGGCAATACAGATTCTTGCAGAGTCTGAGGAGACTCACCAGTAAGATTGATGGAGCACAGCTGGGATAATTGCATGAGAAAGCTCAGCCGGTTGTCCGACACTGGATGCTGCACACAATAAGTATGTTGGCGCGGGTCACAGGTGTGACAATACGTCGAGATTCATGAGTAGAGATGAGCGATGTTTGAGGTTCGAGGTTCACCAATTTCATGTTCGAGTGATTTTGGGGGGTGTTCGAGCTCGAACTCGAGCTTTTTGCTAAAAGCTCGACAGTTCGAGTTAGGGTCGATAACGGTTCTATCACCATATATGTGGCTTTTTACAGTACGGCTATGTGCACATGTTGCTATCTGCATGTGTCCTGCATCCCCAGCACAATCCCTCTCCCTTTCCTACTCATCGATTACGGGCGCCCCGCTGCAGCTGTCACAAATCTACGGCGTCTTTTCCTCTTTAGAAAATGGCTGCCATTTCATTAGTCAATTAGTTATTCCGTGCTTTCCCCGCCCACCGGCGCCTATGAGTGGTTGCAGTCAGACACGTCCCCAAGCTGAGTGACAGCTGTCTCACTGCAACCAATCACAGCTGCCTGCAGGCGGGTCTATATCGTGCAGTAAAATAAATAAATAAAAAAAAAAATGCGGTTCCTCCCATATTTGATACCAGCCAGGATAAAGCCACACGGCTGGAGGCTGGTATTGTCAGGATGGGGAGCGCCACGTTATGGGGAGCCCACCACCCTAACAATATCACCCAGCAGCCGCCCGGAATTGCCGCATCCATTAGATGCGACAGTCCCGGGGGACTCTACCCGGCTCATCCTGAATTGCCCTGGTGCGGTGGCAATCGAGGTAATAATGAGTTAATCATGTCAGGCATCTCCCCGAGTCACCTTCCATGATTAAACTTAAAGTGAAAGTAAATAAACACACACAACGAAAAATCCTTTATTTGGAATAAAAGACAAAAAACACCCTGTTTCATCCCTTTATTAATCCCAAAATACCCCTCCAGGTCCGATGTAGTCCACACAATACTGTCAGCTTTGCTCCCTGAAGATGCAGAAGCACCCTAGAACACCAATTATAAATATTATTTATTGATAATTATAATTTAATTTAGTTATGCACTGAGGGGAGGAGCCGGACATCAGCTGTGAGCCGCGGGACACACCTCTAAAGTCGGAGCAGTTCAAGGAATGAGGCTGCATTGCTTTCTCCTCTCTCTTTCTCTCTTCTCTCTCTTTTTTTCTCTCTCTCTCTCCCCCTCTCTTTCCTCTCCTCTCTCTTTTTCTCTCTCTCTCTCTCTCTTTCTCTCTCTCTCTCCCCTCTCTCTCTCTCTCTCCCTTTCTCTCTTCTCTCTCTCTTTTTTCTATTTTTCTCTTTTTAATATTTTTCTGTCCCTCTTTTTCTCAGTCTCTCTTTTTCTCTTCCCTCCCCTCTCTCTCTCTCTCCTCTCTCCTCTCATCTCTCTCTCTCTCTCTCCTCTTCTCTCTTCTCTCTTTTCTCTCCCTCCCTCTTCTCTCCTCTTCTGTTCTCTTCTCTCCTATTCTCTCTTTCTTCTTTCTCTTCTCTCTCCTCTCTCTTCTCTCCTCTCTTTTCTCTCCTCTCTCTTCTCCTCTCTTTTCTCTCTCTCTTCTCCCTCTCTCCTCTCTCTTCTCTCTCTCTCCTCTTTTCTCTTTCTCTTCTCTCTCTCTTTTCTCTCTCTTTTCTCTATCTTCTCTCTATTCTCTCTCTCTCTCAGACCTGGCGATGATCAGCTGATGCGGTCACCTGACGGAATCAGCTGACACTATAAGTCGACCGGTGAGGCTGTCTTTTTACCGCCCGGCTGACTAAACTATCAGCTGATGCTTTCGGACAGGAGTCTGCACTGAAGTATGTAGTTTTGTTTTGGTTTTTTTGGCACTGATGCATCAGCTGATTGTATAAAAGCCGTTTATACAATCAGCTGCTGTGTCATGTTATTCAGGCCCTTGAACCTGACACATCATCTGATCGCTTTGCCTTCCAGCAAACCGATCAGATGATATTGGATCCGGATTGGACGGTGCGGGACCCTTGACCTAGGATTACTGCGGGGGGGGGTTCTTTTCTTTTCTATGAAAGCGCCATTTTCTGGGGCGGCTGTGGACTGCAATTCGCAGCAGGGGTGCCCAGAAAGCTTGGGCAACCTGAGCTGCATATTCCAATCCCCAGGTACTTAGTTGTACCTGGCTGGATACAAAATTTAGGCGAGGCCCACATCATTTTTTTTTATTTATTTCATGAAATTCATGAAATAATTGACAAAAAAGGGTTTCCCTATATTTTTGGTTCCCAGCTGGGTACAAATAGGCAGCTGGGGGTTGGGGGAAGCCCTTAGCTGCCTGCTGTACCTGGCTAGCATAGAAAAACATGGCGAAGCCCACGTCATTTTTTTGGTTTTGGAGGGCAAAAAACTCCTGCATACAGTCCTGGATGGAATATGCTGAGCCTTGTAGTTCTGCAGCTGCTGTCTGTCTGTATGGAGGAGAGTAGACAGCAGCTGCAGAATGACAAGGCTCAGCATGCTCCATTCACTAGTGTATGCAGGAGAGCAGATAGCAGTTGCAGAACTACAAGGCTCAGCATACTCCATCCAGGACTGTATGCAGGAGTTTTTTGCCCCCCAAAAAAATGACGTGGGCTTCGCCATATTTTTGTATGCTAGCCAGGTACAGCAGGCAGTATGGCTGCCCCCAACCCCCAGCTGTCTATTTGTACTCGTCTGGAACAAAAAAAATAGGGAAGCCCTTTTTTTAATTATTTCATAAATTTCATGAAATAATTAAAAAAAAAATTGACATGAGCTTCGCCCCATTTTTGTCTCCAGCCAGGTACAACTAGGACGCTGGGGATTGGAATCCGCAGCACAGTTTGGCCTGAGCTTTCTGGGACCCTCTGCTGCGAATTGCAGTCCGCAGCCACTAGAGATGAGCGAACCGGTCCCGGATCGGCTCGAGGCCGGTTCGCCGAACGGGGGTCCCGTTCGAGTTCGGTTCGTCGAACGTTCGACGAACCGAACTCGAACGTATAGGCTATAATGGGAGGCAATCACAAACACATAAAAATGCATTATAAATGTACACAAACAGTTAATAAACATTGCCATAACACTTACCGGTCCTCGCGATCCCTTCTGCACTCTGTCTCCTGCCGCTATTCCATCCGATGATCGCTGAATCCTCCCGGTGACCTGCACTGCCAGCAAAGAAGCAGGACCTATCGTGACGTCAAAATAGCCATGTGACCAGTCACGTGGCTATTATCTCATTGGCTACAGACTGGTCACATGACTATGACACGTCATGTAGGACCTGCGAGTGCATCTCTCCGGTACACGGTGCACATATGTGTATCGCCGTGTACCGGCGACATGCTCTAGCACACGGTCGACTCCCCGTTCCGTTAGGGACCGGCTGACACAGCCGGTCATTAACGGAGATCACCGTTGCCATAGCAACGCAGTTAGCGGTGACGTCACCGCTAACCGCGGCTCCGGGAGCACCGTTGCTATGGTAACGCGTCTGTCAGCGTTACCGCTAGCAGCCAGCAGTGATCACTCACGGAGTGAAGGCTGCACGCTGCTTCCCGATTGTAGTGAGCATTGTAGTTAGGATGGAGGTTCCCCAGCCCCAAGTGATGCCCCTCACTACAATCGTCACTACTACTACACTAGAAAGAAAGAAGACAGAAGAGCAGGATCGTGGAGGGCTGACAGGGGTAATAAAGATGGAGTCTCTAATGTGTCTGTGTATTTATTTCTATTAAAGTATTTTTTCTCTGTGTGGTGTCTTTTTTTAACCCTTTATTGGAGATTCTTAATGGCCGGGTCAAACGTGCCTGACATTAAGAATCTCTGGCTTAATACTGGCTGGTAAAACAAAGCCAGTATTAACTCATGATTACCCAACAAGCCACCCAGGTCCAGGGCTGTTGGAAGAGTTGGATACAGCGCCAGATGTTGGCGCTTCTATGAGAGCGCCATTTTCTGGGACGGCTGCGGACTGAAATCCGCAGCAGAGGCGCCCACAAACCTCGGGCTAACCTGTGCTGCGGATTCCAATCCCCAGCTGCCTAGTTGTACCCGGCTGGACACAAAAATAGGGCGAAGCCCACGTCATTTGTTTTTTAGTTATTTCATGAAATAAGTGAAATAATTAAAAAAAACGGGCTTCCCTATATTTTTGGTTCCCAGCCGGGTACAAATAGGCAACTGGGGGTTGGAGGCAGCCCGTGGCTGCCAGCTGTACCTGGCTAGCATACAAAAATATGGCGAAGCCCACGTCATTTTTTTGGTGGGCAAAAAACTTCTGCATACAGTCCTGGATGGAGTATGCTGAGCCTTGTAGTTCTGCAGCTGCTGTCTGCTCTTCTCCATACAGACAGACAGCAGCTGCAGAACTACAAGGCTCAGCATACTCCATCCAGGACTGTATGCAGAAGTTTTTTGCCCCCTGAAAAAATTATGTGGCTTCGCCATATTTTTGTATGCTAGCCAGGTACAGCAGGCAGGTACGGCTGCCCCCAACCCCCAGTTGCCTATTTGTACCCGGCTGGGAACCAAAAATAAAGGGAAGCCCTTTTTTTATTATTTCATGAATTTCATGAAATAATTAGAAAACAAATGACGTAGGCTTTGCCCCATTTTTGTGTCCAGCCAGGTACAACTAGGCAGCTGGGATTGGAATCCGCACCACCGGTTGGCCTGAGCTTTCTGGGCCCCACTGCTGCGAATTGCAGTCTGCAGCCACCTCAGAAAATGGCATTTTCATAGAAGCGCCATCTTCTGGCGCTGTATCCAACTCTTCCAGCACCTGCCTGCTATACCTGGCTAGCATACAAAAATATGGCGAAGCTCACGTCCTTTTTTTGTAGCTTTTTGGCAAAAAAAAAAAAAAATGCTTCCCTGGATTTTCCATTGCCAGTGAAGGTAACACCAAGCAGTGGGGGTTAGCAGCCAGTAGCTGCTTGGATTACCCTTAGCTAGCAATACAAAAAATGCAGTGGGAGCTAACATATATTTTTTTTAATTATTTATTTAAATAACTAAAAATAAAATGGGCTTCCCTGTATTTTGATTGCTGGACATCACAGTGCTGTAAAAATAAATCTTTAAAAAAATGACGTAGCGCTCCGCGGTATTTTTGATTCTCAGCGCAGATAAAGCAGACAGCTATGGGTTGCCACCCCCATCTGCCTGCCGTTACCTTGGTTGGCAATCAAAATACAGGGAAGCCCATTAATTTTTTCTATTTAAAAAATAGTTAAAAAAAAAAAATTACGTTGGGTCCCCCCATTTTTGATAGCCAGCTAGGGTAAAGCAGACGGCTGTAGCCTGAAAACCACAGCTGGCAGCTTTACCGTGGTTGGGGATCCAATGTGGAGGTCCCCTCAGGCTCTTTTTTATAATTATTTTATAAATATTAATAATTACACAATAAAAGTAGGGGACCCCCCAAATTGGATCACCAGCCAAGGTAAAGCGGACAGCTGTGGTCTGGTATTCTCAGGGTGGGAAGGTCCATAGTTATTGGGCCTTCACAGCCTAAAAATAGCAGGCCGCAGGCACCCCAGACGTGGCGCATCCACTAGATGCGCCAATCCTGGCGCTTCACCCCAGCTCATCCCGTGCCCTGGTGCAGTGGCAAACGGGGTAATAAATCGGGTTGATACTAGCTGTAAAGTCACCTGAGATCAAGCCCAGCAGTTTGTGATGTCATGGCGTCTATTAGATACCCAACATCATAAACTGTCAGTACTAACAAAAACAAAAAATCGACAAAAGAAATTTATTTGAAAAAACAGTCCCCAAAACATTTCCTCTTTCACCAATTTATTGTAAGAAAAAAAATAAAGGGGTCCCACGACGACTCTGGACCGTCTAGAATATGGGGGGGAGACACTCAGGGAACGTATCCCCCATTTTCTAGGAGTGCGGACCCTTCATGTGAGGAGTGTGGGTGCAATGAATCTGCACTCACTCTCCCCGGGTCCACAGCAGCAGAGTCCATGTCGTAATGGTTGCTACCAAAGCTGCAATGCCCTGCTCATGAGGTAAGGGCATGCCTAATCAGGAGAACTACTGTAGAGGAAGCTCTGCTCACTGGTATATAGGTGCTCAGAGGTAATAATAGATAAAATTAGTGAGTAACCTCGGCACTCTAAATCTCCCAGACTAAGTCAGTAAGTCACAATGGATAGTAATGCAAAATCACTCTTTATTGGTCCGTATTAAGAAAATTTTTTTTTCATAAGCATATATGTTTTTGTCCAAAACAAGTTACAAATGACGTTTCGGCCTGAGCCTTCGTCAGATTGGACTTATCTGCATGTAATCATGAAAAATGACAATAATCAGTATCACATAAGAGTGAGAGAACAATAACATAAACTCGAACAATGTAGAGGTACAATTGAGATGCAGCAAAAAAATTGCAACACAGCAAGAAATGAAACACATGATACAAATGTCATAATACAGTACAAGGACAATATAGTAATGACAAATATGGGGTCAGAGTAGACTTAGACAGCTCTGGTACGAAAGAGATGTCAATCATAAAGTAACATGTGCAGTAGGTGTAGAGCTACACTATGCATGGCAGAGCTAATGGGTAGACCGACCATAGAAAAAGTAGAGAAAAAGTGGAGAAAAAGTGGAGAATAAGTGGAACATAAGAGGAGAAAAAGTGGAGAAAAAGTGGAGAAAAAAGTGGAGAAAAAGTGGAGAAAAAGTGGAGAAAAAGTGGAGAAAAAGTGGAGAAAAAGTGGAGATTAAGAGGAGAAAAAGTGGAGAAAAAAGTGGAGAAAAAGTGGAGAAAAAGTGGAGCATAAGTGGAGAAAAAGTGGAGAAAAAGTGGAGAAAAAGTGGAGCATAAGAGGAGAAAAAGTGGAGAAAAAGTGGAGCATAAGAGGAGAAAAAGTGGAGAAAAAGTGGAGAAAAAGTGGAGCATAAGAGGAGAAAAAGTGGAGATTAAGAGGAGAAAAAGTGGAGAAAAAGTGGAGCATAAGAGAAGAAAAAGTGGAGAAAAAGTGGAGAAAAAGTGGAGAAAAAGTGGAGCATAAGAGGAGAAAAAGTGGAGATTAAGAGGAGAAAAAGTGGAGAAAAAGTGGAGAAAAAGTGGAGAAAAAGTGGAGAAAAAGTGGAGAAAAAGTGGAGCATAAGAGGAGAAAAAGTGGAGAAAAAAGTGGAGAAAAAGTGGAGAAAAAGTGGAGAAAAAGTGGAGATTAAGAGGAGAAAAAGTGGAGCATAAGAGGAGAAAAAGTGGAGAAAAAAGTGGAGAAAAAGTGGAGAAAGTGGAGAAAAAAATGGAGAAAAAGTGGAGAAAAAGTGGAGAAAAAGTGGAGAATAAGAGGAGAAAAAGTGGAGAAAAAGTGGAGAAAAAGTGGAGAATAAGAGGAGAAAAAGTGGAGAATAAGTGGAGAAAAAAATGGAGAAAAAGTGGAGAAAAAGTGGAGAAAAAGTGGAGCATAAGAGGAGAAAAAGTGGAGAAAAAGTGGAGAAAAAGTGGGGAAAAAGTGGAGCATAAGAGGAGAAAAAGTGGAGAAAAAAGTGGAGAAAAAGTGGAGAAAAAGTGGAGCATAAGAGGAGAAAAAGTGGAGAAAAAGTGGAGAAAAAGTGGAGCATAAGAGGAGAAAAAGTGGAAAAAAAGTGGAGAAAAAAGTGGAGAAAAAGTGGAGAAAAAAGTGGAGAAAAAGTGGAGAAAAAGTGGAGAAAAAGTGGAGAAAAAAAGTGGAGAAAAAGTGGAGATTAAGAGGAGAAAAAGTGGAGAAAAAGTGGAGAAAAAGTGGAGCATAAGAGGAGAAAAAGTGGAGAAAAAAGTGGAGAAAACGTGGAGAAAACGTGGAGAAAACGTGGAGAAAAAGTGGAGAAAAAGTGGAGAAAAAGTGGAGCATAAGAGGAGAAAAAGTGGAGAAAAAGTGGAGAAAAAAGTGGAGAAAAAGTGGAGAAAAAGTGGAGAAAAAGTGGAGAAAAATTGGAGATTAAGAGGAGAAAAAGTGGAGAAAAAGTGGAGCATAAGAGGAGAAAAAGTGGAGAAAAAAGTGGAGAAAACGTGGAGAAAAAGTGGAGAAAAAGTGGAGAAAAAGTGGAGAAAAAGTGGAGAAAAAGTGGAGCATAAGAGGAGAAAAAGTGGAGAAAAAAGTGGAGAAAACGTGGAGAAAAAGTGGAGAAAAAGTGGAGAAAAAGTGGAGCATAAGAGGAGAAAAAGTGGAGATTAAGAGGAGAAAAAGTGGAGAAAAAGTGGAGAAAAAGTGGAGAAAAAGTGGAGAAAAAGTGGAGCATAAGAGGAGAAAAAGTGGAGAAAAAAAGTGGAGAAAAAGTGGAGAAAAAGTGGAGAAAAAGTGGAGAATAAGAGGAGAAAAAGTGGAGAATAAGTGGAGAAAAAAATGGAGAAAAAGTGGAGAAAAAGTGGAGAAAAAGTGGAGCATAAGAGGAGAAAAAGTGGAGAAAAAGTGGAGAAAAAGTGGAGAAAAAGTGGAGCATAAGAGGAGAAAAAGTGGAGAAAAAAGTGGAGAAAAAGTGGAGAAAAAGTGGAGCATAAGAGGAGAAAAAGTGGAGAAAAAGTGGAGAAAAAGTGGAGCATAAGAGGAGAAAAAGTGGAGAAAAAGTGGAGAAAAAGTGGAGCATAAGAGGAGAAAAAGTGGAGAAAAAGTGGAGAAAAAAGTGGAGAAAAAGTGGAGAAAAAGTGGAGAAAAAGTGGAGAAAAAGTGGAGAAAAATTGGAGATTAAGAGGAGAAAAAGTGGAGAAAAAGTGGAGCATAAGAGGAGAAAAAGTGGAGAAAAAAGTGGAGAAAACGTGGAGAAAACGTGGAGAAAAAGTGGAGAAAAAGTGGAGAAAAAGTGGAGCATAAGAGGAGAAAAAGTGGAGAAAAAAGTGGAGAAAACGTGGAGAAAAAGTGGAGAAAAAGTGGAGAAAAAGTGGAGCATAAGAGGAGAAAAAGTGGAGATTAAGAGGAGAAAAAGTGGAGAAAAAGTGGAGAAAAAGTGGAGAAAAAGTGGAGCATAAGAGGAGAAAAAGTGGAGAAAAAAGTGGAGAAAAAGTGGAGAAAAAGTGGAGAAAAAGTGGAGATTAAGAGGAGAAAAAGTGGAGCATAAGAGGAGAAAAAGTGGAGAAAAAAGTGGAGAAAAAGTGGAGAAAGTGGAGAAAAAAATGGAGAAAAAGTGGAGAAAAAGTGGAGAAAAAGTGGAGAATAAGAGGAGAAAAAGTGGAGAAAAAGTGGAGAAAAAGTGGAGAATAAGAGGAGAAAAAGTGGAGAATAAGTGGAGAAAAAAATGGAGAAAAAGTGGAGAAAAAGTGGAGAGAAAGTGGAGAAAAAAATGGAGAAAAAGTGGAACACCCTTTGGTACCTTTCATGTGGCACTAAGGGGTGCTTAGCTTTGTATTTAGCCAAAAAAATGAAAAAAAAATGACATAGGGTTCCCCCTAGTTTTGTAGCCAGCTAGGGTAAAGCAGACGGCTGCAGCCTGCAGACCACAGCTGGCAACCTCACCTTGGCTGGTAATCCAAAACTGAGGGCACCCCACGCTGTTATTTTAAATTAAATAAATAATTAAAAAAAAAAACACGTAGGGGTCCCCCAAAATTGGATCACCAGCCAAGGTAAAGCAGACAGCTGGGGCCTGATATTCTCAGACTAGGGAGGTCCATGGTTATTGGAATCTCCCCAGCCTAAAAATAGCAGGCCGCAGCCGCCCCAGAAGTGGCGCATCCATTAGATGCGCCAATCCTGGTGCTTCGCCCCAGCTCATCCCGCGCCCTGGTGCGGTGGCAAACGGGGTAATATTTGGGGTTAATACCAGATGTGTAATGTCACCTGGCATCAAGCCCTGGGGTTGGTGAGGTCAGGCGTCTATCAGATACCCGACATCACCAACCCAGTCAGTAATAAAAAAAAAATACACGACAAACACATTTTTATTTGAAAAAACACTCCCCAAAACATTCCCTCTTTAACCAATTTATTAGATTGAAAAACAAATCCAGGTCTGGTGTAATCCAAGGGGTTGCCATGACGATGCACACTGTCCCAGTCAATGAAGAGCAGGATGTTCCCCATTGGCTGGGAGAGCAGTGCAGTGACCTGAGCTAACATCAATGGGTCAGCCCAGGTCACTGCAGGGGGGTGACAAGTGCTGCTGTCAGTGAGGTACATTACCTGCGCTGATCTCCAGCACACTGACAGCCCCTGTCACTGAGGTCAATGACCGGCGCCTTCACATCAAGTATCGCGAGAGGTCCGTGACGTCACCGCCAGTGTCAGTCTCGGGTCGGAAGCGATAGGTGATGTGACAAGCGGCGGCCATGGAGGACAGTGACAGCGCTGAGGTCGGGATGGCGGGACTTCATCACCGCAGGTAAGCCGAGCGAGCGAGCGAGCGGGCGGGCGGGCGGGGGGGCGGGGGGGGGGGGTGGATGTGTGTGTGTGTGTTTGTGTATGTGTATGTATGTGTACATGCCGCGGGCAGGAGGGGGTGGAGCGAGCTGAGCGGGAAAGTGTGGGCTTCCTGCACATAACTAAAATAAACATCGGGTTACTAACCAAAGCGCTTTGCTTGGATACCCGATGTTTATCTTGGTTACCAGCTTGTGGCAGGCTGCCAGCGATGGCTCCTGCTCACTGTAGCTGTAAAAAGCCCTGCTTTTTGCTGCTAGAACCGTTCTCGAACGTATCTAGAACTATCGAGCTTTTAGCAAAAAGCTCGAGTTCTAGTTCGATCTCGAACAGCCCAAAAATCACTCGAGCCTAGAACTGGAGAACCACGAACCACGAACCGCGCTCAACTCTAGCAGCCACCCCAGAAAATGGTGCTAAAAAGTGCCATCATCTGGCGCTGTATCCAACTCTTTCAGCTGCCCTGAAGCCAGGTGGCTCGCTGGATAATCAAGAGTTAATACTAGCTTTGTTTTACTAGCTAGTATTAAGCCAGAGATTCTTAATGTCAGGCAAGTTTGACCCGGCCATTAAGAATCTCCAATAAAGGGTTAAAGAAAAGTCACCACACAGAGAAAAAATACTTTAATAGAAATAAATACACAGACACACTTAGAAACTCAATGTTTATTACTCCCTCTCATCCCTCCACGATCCATGGTCTTCTGTCTTCTTTCTCCTTCAACCCATCCAGCTCTGCTACATCAGACAGCGCTGCATTGGAGGAAGGACGCTGCTGCTCCACGTGCAGTCTATATCACTCAGTGAGAGTGATCAGAGGCTGCAGTCTGTTAGCGGTGATGTCACTGCTGACAGGCGCGTTGCTATAGCAACGGTGATCTCTGTTATTGACCGGCTGTGGCAGCCGGTGAATAATGGAATGGGGAAGCAGAATGGGGAAGCTGACCATGTGCCAGAGCATGTCGCCGGTACACGAAGATGCTGGAGCGATCACCGCGTACCGGAGAGATGCAATGACAGGACCTAGCATGAAGTCTAGCCATGTGACCAGTCTGTAGCCAATGAGATAATGGACACGTGACTGGTCACATGCTTTTTTTGACGTCACGGAAGGTCCTATCATCAGTGCTGGTTACCGGGAGGATGCAGCAATTATCGGAAGGAAAAACGGCGGGAGACAGAGTGCAGGACGTGTCACGGGGACCTGTAAGTGTTATGGCAATGTTTATTAACTGTATGTGTACATTTATAATGTGTTTTTATGTGTTTGTGTTTGCCTACCATTGGTTTCAATGGGGTTCGAGAGGTTCGTCGAATGGCTTGCCGAACCGAACTCGAACGCGGCCTCCATTCAACGAACCGAACTCGAGCCTCTAGAGGCTCGCTCATCTCTATTCATGAGACCCATCTGTTGAGTGCAAATAATTGAGGGAGGATTGTAACAGGCTGTCACGCTCCCCGGGTCCCCTGTGCTGCCCTCCGGCTCACCTGTCACGCTCCCCACTCTCCAGCACCCCTTGCCAGCGCGTCCCCAGCGTCCTGGTCCCCGCACCCGGCGTCCGTCGGCTTCACAGCCCCATCCTGGCCCTGCTGCTTCCTCCTCGCAGCTTCCTGCTCTGGCTTCTGGCACTCGGGCAGCGCGCATGCGCATTAGGGCGCGCGCGCGGTCATTGACCCTTTCTTAAAGGGCCAGCGTCCATTAACAGGAAATGATGCAAAACAGGTACAGGGTATAAAGGGGGTTTATATCCAAGGGGGCGGGGCCTGATCTTCGTGTTTCTTAAGCTAGGAGTCAGGTCTCCTGGTGTATATGTGTATATACTCACCTATCTCTCTTGTAGAGCCGTGCCTGCCTCGCCATCCGGTCCAGACCGAATCCCGAACGCAGTCCATCTGCCATCCTGACAGTCCGTACCATCTCGGATCCCTGCGGTGACCCGTCATCTCGCTCCAAAGGTTCCGGACCCCGCCTGACATCTTCTCGGCTTCCGAACCTGAGCTGCGTCACCCGGACTACCACCAGTGACTCCGTAGTCCCAGGGACTTCTCCGTTATACTCCTGTGCACGGACTGTTCTGCTGCCTATAGTGCTCCAGCTACCGGACCCCTTACCACCATCTAGGAGTTCGGCCCAGTGGATCCACCTCCTGGGTCTGCCCGTCCACCTGGCCCTGACAGTAAGATCAGGCCATGGATCCCGCTGCAGCACTAGCAGCCGTACAGGAGGAACTCCAACGCCAGCGAGAGACTCAGACCCGCATGCTGCAATTTATGTCTTCTGTGGACGCCCGCCTGAACACGCTACAAGCGGCAGTCACGTCTTCAGCATCCCGGGCCTCCACTAGTCAAGCCACGGCTCCAGCTCCCGTGGCGACTTCGTCAGATACTTCCAGACTTCGTTTGGCCTCACCACCCCGGTACGCCGGAGACCCAAAGACCTGCAGGGGATTCTTAAACCAATGCTCCCTCCATTTCACGCAGCTGCCGCATTTGTTTGCCTCTGATCAAGCCAAGGTCGCCTTCATCATGTCCCATCTAGAGGGTGAGGCACTGGCGTGGATGAACCCCTTGTGGGAGAAGGGGGATCCTGTGACCACGAACATCCAGGACTTCCTGCAGACATTCCGTGGCACCTTTGATGAGCCCGGACGCGCCTCCGCGTCTGCCTCGTCTCTTCTCCGGTTGCGTCTGGGGACTCTGACGGTGGGCCAATACGCAATCCAGTTTCGCACCTTGGCTTCGGAACTCGGGTGGAACAACGAGGCCTTAACCGCCGCCTTCTGGGAAGGACTCTCGGGGCGAATTAAAGATGAGCTGGCGGGTCGTGACGTACCGACCACCCTGGATGCCCTGATTACCCTAGCGACTCGAGTGGACATCCGCTTTCAGGAGCAATCCAAGGAAGTGTCCCGTGAGAGACGTCCGGTACGGCATTCCCCTCCTCCGCAGAAGCCCTCCGTACTTCAGTCATCAACAGCTGGGGCCCCCGTCCACGAGCCCATGCAGATCGACAGAGTGCGGCAGTCTGAACAACGTAGAGCTGAGCGGCTCGCCAAGGGCCTCTGCTTTTACTGCGGAGAGGACACACACCTGCTACGCTCCTGTCCTGAGAGGCCGGGAAACTCCAAAGCCTAGGGTTGGTAGGAGAGGCCACCCTAGGTGCTGGGACTCTCTCAGACCCGGTTACATGGACTGTGCAAGTGACAACGGGAGAGACGCGGTTCACGGCTGAGGCATACCTCGATTCCGGGGCAGCAGGCAATTTCATCCAGCAGGCCACGGTGGACAAGTACCAGGTGCCTGTTACTCCACTTGACAAGCCCCTCGTGATTGCCTCTGTGGATGGGAGACCCCTCTCTGACACCATCTCGTTGATCACCAAGCCGGTGGAACTGCGTATCGGTGCCCTGCACACCGAGAACATCGCTCTCTACGTCCTCCCACACATGTCACATCAAATCCTGCTGGGACTTCCCTGGTTGCGGACACACGAACCATCAGTCAGCTGGGGCACTGGCGAAATCACCCGATGGGGCTCTTCGTGCCATGAGAAGTGCCTGAAGACCATACAACCCATCCGACGACCTCCGGTTCCAGAGAACCTACCAGGGCTGCCCTCGGCCTATTGGTCCTTTGCAGACGTCTTTGATAAAAAGGAATCCGAGGTACTTCCGCCACATCGTCCCTACGATTGTGCCATCGACCTGCTCCCTGGAACTACACCACCTCGAGGACGGATATATCCATTGTCTCCAGCCGAAACCAGGGCCATGTCTACTTACATCACAGAGAGCCTGGCAAGGGGATTCATCCGGAGATCCTCCTCTCCTGCTGGAGCAGGTTTCTTCTTTGTCAAGAAGAAAGAGGGCGACTTACGCCCATGCATAGACTACCGGGGTTTGAATCAAATCACCGTAAAAAACAAGTACCCTCTGCCGCTCATCCCTGAATTGTTTGACCGGCTTAGAGGAGCTCGTGTGTTCACCAAGCTGGATCTTTGGGGTGCTTACAATCTGGTCCGCATCCGCTCTGGGGACGAATGGAAGACCGCGTTCAACACTCGCGATGGGCACTATGAATACTGCGTGATGCCCTTTGGGCTGTGTAACGCCTCAGCCGTCTTTCAAGAACTGGTGAACGACGTCTTCCGGGACCTTCTTTACGTCTGTGTGGTAGTATATCTGGATGACATCCTTGTCTTCTCTCCGGACCTCCAGACCCACAGAGAGAACGTGCAGCTGGTTCTACAAAGACTGAGAGAGAATCGTCTGTACGCGAAGTATGAGAAGTGTGTCTTTGAGCAGTCTTCTCTCCCCTTCCTGGGGTACATCATCTCTGATACCGGACTGCAGATGGATCCAAAGAAGGTCTCCTCCATTCTCAACTGGCCTCCTCCTTCTGGACTGAAGGCAATCCAACGCTTCCTGGGATTCGCCAACTACTACCGCCAGTTCATCCCTCACTTCTCGGCTCTGACTGCTCCTCTCTCCGCTTTGACCAAGAAAGAGGCTAATCCAAAGGACTGGTCACCTGCGGCCGACGCCGCGTTTGGCTCGCTAAAGCGGGCATTTGCCTCCTCTCCTGTACTTCACCGTCCGGAGTTAAACCGCCAATTCACCTTGGAGGTGGATGCCTCCTCCTCAGGAGCCGGAGCAGTGCTCATGCAGAAATCCTCCTCCGGGAAGATGGTGACTTGCGGATTCTTCTCCAAGAGCTTCTCAGCGCCTGAACGCAACTACACCATCGGTGACCGAGAGCTCTTGGCAGTCAAACTGGCTCTGGAGGAATGGCGCTACCTTCTGGAAGGAGCAGTGTACCCCGTTATCATTTACATGGACCACAAGAACCTGGAATACCTGCGGTCTGCTCAGCGACTGAACCCACGGCAAGCCAGGTGGTCCTTATTCTTTGCCAGGTTTGATTTCCAGCTCCATTTCCGACCCGCGGACAAGAATGTACGCGCTAATGCCTTGTCCAGGTCTTTCATGCCCATAGAGCAGGAGGAGGAGACTACCCAACCCATCATCTGTCCTAGCAAAATCATTCCGGTGGCCCCTGTCACCCTGGCCCAGATACCGCCCGGGAAGACCTATGTCTCTGAGACAGACAGGCAAAAAGTGTTACACTGGGGTCATGCCTCGAAAACAGCCGGTCATGCTGGTCAGAAGAGAACATGGGGTGCGATTGTACGCCATTACTGGTGGCCATCCCTTCGCACGGACGTCGCTGCTTTTGTCTCTGCCTGCTCCTCTTGTGCCAGGAACAAGACGCCCAAACACCTGCCATATGGCCGTCTTCTGCCTCTGCCGATTCCTTCAGTTCCGTGGCAACACATAGCGATGGACTTTATTACAGACTTGCCATTGTCCTCCGGACACACAGTCATATGGGTCGTGGTGGATCGATTCTCTAAAATGGCTCATTTCGTTCCTATGGCTGGATTGCCCTCTGCTCAGGAACTCGCGGACGCCTACATACATCACATCTTCCGCTTGCATGGCTTTCCATCTCACATCGTATCCGATAGAGGAACTCAGTTCACCTCCCGCTTCTGGAGGGCTCTCTGCAACCATCTGGGAGTGACTCTGGACTTTTCATCTGCATACCATCCTCAGTCTAATGGCCAAGTGGAGAGGGTCAATCAAATATTGACCTCTTTTTTACGTCACTATGTCAACGCCCATCACGACGACTGGTCCACGCTTCTTCCTTGGGCTGAATTCTCCCATAACCACCACATCAGTGAGTCGTCCTCCAGCTCTCCCTTCCATGTCGTTTACGGACTTCAGCCCTCCGTCCCATTGCCTGTATCCCCTTCTTCGGATGTCCCTGCTGCTGATACTGTAGCCCGTGACTTTGCAACCATTTGGGACTCTGTCAAGGCGTCCCTTGGGCGTGCTTCCCTGCGGATGAAAAGACACGCAGACAAGAGACGTCTGGACCCTCCGTGTTTCTCTCCCGGAGATCTAGTCTGGCTTGCATCCAAGTACGTCCGATTGAAGATACCATCCTACAAGCTGGGTCCTCGCTACTTCGGGCCGTTTAAAGTCCTCAACAAGATCAATGAGGTCTCCTACAAGCTACAGCTCCCGGCCACGATGAGGATACCCAACTCATTCCACGTCTCCCTGCTCAAGCCGGTTGTCCTGGGTCCCTTCTCCGCTGCTGCCAGTTCGGCTCCTCCACCTATTGCCGATGACGACATCTATGCGGTAAGGGATATCGTGGCCATGAAGACCGTACGGGGTCGACAGTTCTTCCTGGTGGACTGGGCAGGGTATGGTCCTGAGGATAGGTCCTGGGAGCCCCGGGAGAATGTGGGTACTCCGCTGATCCGTGCCTTCCTGTCCCGGTTGCGGGGAGGGGGGAGTGGGGGGGGGGTACTGTCACGCTCCCCGGGTCCCCTGTGCTGCCCTCTGGCTCACCTGTCACGCTCCCCGCTCTCCAGCACCCCTTGCCAGCGCGTCCCCAGCGTCCTGGTCCCCGCACCCGGCGTCCGTCGGCTTCACAGCCCCATCCTGGCCCTGCTGCTTCCTCCTCGCAGCTTCCTGCTCTGGCTTCTGGCACTCGGGCAGCGCGCATGCGCATTAGGGCGCGCGCGCGGTCATTGACCCTTTCTTAAAGGGCCAGCGTCCATTAACAGGAAATGATGCAAAACAGGTACAGGGTATAAAGGGGGTTTATGTCCAAGGGGGCGGGGCCTGATCTTCGTGTTTCTTAAGCTAGGAGTCAGGTCTCCTGGTGTATATGTGTATATACTCACCTATCTCTCTTGTAGAGCCGTGCCTGCCTCGCCATCCGGTCCAGACCGAATCCCGAACGCAGTCCATCTGCCATCCTGACAGTCCGTACCATCTCGGATCCCTGCGGTGACCCGTCATCTCGCTCCAAAGGTTCCGGACCCCGCCTGACATCTTCTCGGCTTCCGAACCTGAGCTGCGTCACCCGGACTACCACCAGTGACTCCGTAGTCCCAGGGACTTCTCCGTTATACTCCTGTGCACGGACTGTTCTGCTGCCTATAGTGCTCCAGCTACCGGACCCCTTACCACCATCTAGGAGTTCGGCCCAGTGGATCCACCTCCTGGGTCTGCCCGTCCACCTGGCTCTGACACAGGCTATGATAGAGCAAGTAGCCTACTCAGTTTTTTTTTTCCAACTCACTCCCAGCCTCTTTCCCCTGCCACCTACCCTCACTTCTATCATGGACTGTGATATATGTTGCATTTTCATATATTTCAAATTCTTGTAATGGTCAACTATTTAATGAAAAATATAATATGCAATTAATTATGACTAAATTCTATTATTTTCTGCAGTGCCAATGTTAGAGAATACGGACATCTCCTGACATTCATTTTTGCCATTAATGATATTAACAATGATCCGGCCATTCTTCCAAACATCACCCTTGGATATCATCTGTACGATTCATGTGGAAATGTGAATAAAGTTATCAAGGATGTTCTGCAGATAATGTCCGGACACTCAGTAACAGCTCCTAATTATTCATGTATGGACCATGATGGTGTAGTTGGTTACATTGGAGACCAAGGGTCGGCCACCACCCTGCCAATGGCCCAGTTATTGGGTATATATGGATATACGCAGGTGAGTTCTGATGAAGGGGCTTATAAAGAGGAGTAACTGAATAATGACTTAAATTAAGCTTGGTGCACTGTTATTTTCCACTGGGAGACATGAACCTTCACCACCTTGAGTTATGAATGCATGTAATGTCTGTATTACTATTACTATTGATGGGCGAGTGTGCTTGGGCATGTGTGGTGCTCGCATCAGTACTGCAGGTGCTTGAGATAAATGTTTGACTCATTTATCTTACCTGCCATGGACACAGCCCCAGCCACCATGGTCCCAAGAGTAGCAGATATCGCCAATCAAAATCCATTCAATCTTTCTGGCTTCCATTAGTCTCCATCATGCAGGTGCATGCAGCATTGTCCAGCAACTTCTCACTGTGTGTTGGTGCTGTGCAGTGGCCGCTGTTGTGGTGATGTGACAGTGGGGCAGTGCGGCCTGGAGCTTTGGGGGCTTTGCCTTGCAGCATGGGTGCTGTGAGGCACCAGGTCGCCTGCCTTGCTGGTGCTTTGTCGCTGCGGCAGTGGTTGGTGCACAGTGCCGGACCATAAAGGCTTTAGATTAGGGACCCACTCAAGAGGTTCGCCGTGACGTGGCAGTGGGCTTAATACAGTCTGATCAGAATGGTAACTAAGAACCTCATGTTCTATTTAAATTTTTGCCTAGCGGCTTTTAGATCAATGTATTTTTGGGATGTGCGATCCATGTCTTTTTCTCCATGGCTTGTTATATAACAGTCTATCCCCCTCTGTTTTTTGCTTGGATCTGCACTCCCCCCATTTGGCACAGGTGTTTTTAATCAGCAGGAGACTGCAAGAGGGGTCAGCCTTTTTTGCTCTCAGTTTACACATGGGAGCCGGTGGGAGGTGAGTGCGCAGCTTCTCTCACTGTGTGTTGGTGCTGTGCGGTGGCCGCTGTTGTGGTGATGTCGTGACAGTGGGGCAGTGCGGTCTGGAGCTTTGGGGGCTTTGCCTTGCAGCATGGGTGCTGTGAGGCGCCAGGTCGCCTGCCTTGCTGGTGCTTTGTCGCTGCTGCAGTGGTTGGTGCACAGTGCCGCACCATAAAGGCTTTAGATTAGGGACCCACTCAAGAGGTTCGCCGTGACGTGGCAGTGGGCTTAATACAGTCTGATCAGAATGGTAACTAAGAACCTCATGTTCTATTTAAATTTTTGCCTAGCGGCTTTTAGATCAATGTATTTTTGGGATGTGCGATCCATGTCTTTTTCTCCATGGCTTGTTACTATTGATGGGCGAGTGTGCTTGGGCATGTGTGGTGCTCGCATCAGTACTGCAGGTGCTTGAGATAAATGTTTGACTCATTTATCTTACCTGCCATGGACACAGCCCCAGCCACCATGGTCCCAAGAGTAGCAGATATCGCCAATCAAAATCCATTCAATCTTCCTGGCTTCCATTAGTCTCCATCATGCAGGTGCATGCAGCATTGTCCAGCAACTTCTGTTTCAGCAACTTCTTCGAAAGTAACTGTGCAGTTAGTTCTGTTTGAGTCACCATTCAGGAAAAGAGAGGAATAGGAACTCAAGTGGAATTAATGTCGCGGGCGGAGGGGCCGCGCTCTCTACGCTCAGGTCCGGGGACTCCTGCTGCTGCTTGGTGGCTCGAGCGGTGGCCCAGACCCGGGGACTCGAGCAGCGCTCCTCGCCCATGAGTGAAAAGGACGGTGGTTTGTTTGGGGGAGATAGTTCGTGACGCCACCCACGGGTCGTGGTGATAATGGGCACCACCGCTGCTGGTGACGGGGATCCCGGGAGCGATGGCAGGGAGCAGCTAGGATGTCGGTTCCCCCTCCGTTAGTAGGGGTTGGTGATCCCGGGGCCTGGTGGTGGTACGGGGAGGCAGGATAGCTGGGGATGCAGGGTTGCAGGGACAGCGCGGCACGGTGCCGGATGGCACTGTTGTACTCACTCAGGCACAAATTCACAGAGTCTCTGGTAAACCAAATGGCTGGATGGACGGGCCAGCTGCAGTGTCTTTGCTCTCCCCAGACAGGGGGATGGTGGCTGTCTTTCCCTGCACCTTTGTAGAATGTTTTGACTCCAATGGCTTCCCAACGGCAGCCCGCTCCCCGGCGTATATGTACCGAAGGAGCCCGTTTTGCCCACAGGCGCTGGTCCTTGCATCTCTAGCCTATGGCGGTGGCTTTTTATCCTCACAGTGTGGATGGTTGCCTTCTGTCGGGTCTTGGGTGTTAGGGAACCCCTGGGGTTCCGGTCTCTCTTGGATTTGACCATTGTCGGTGGCTCCCAGCCTAGTTGGGGTCCGATGGCCCTGCCTTTGTGTGCTTGGTACAGCTCAGCTCCCCGGCTCGGTACCGGTGGGCCACCGCCCGTCCCCGATCCTACGGTTCCGCTGACTGGTACCAACTCCTGCAGACGGCCACCACTGTCTGCCGACCTTGCTGACAGTGCCTGGGCTCCTACCAAGATACTCACAGTTTCTGTCCTCTCACTTTCAACTCCAACTAGAATCTGCCAACTTTTGCCGCCTCCAGGCCTGTGAACTCCTTGGTGGGTGGGGCCAACCGCCTGGCTCCGCCCCACCTGGTGTGGACATCAGACCCTGGAGGAGGCAACAAGGATTTTGTTTGACTGATGTAGACTGTCCAGGGAAGGGAGTTGTGTGTGTTGTTGTGTTTGTGACTACCTGGCTAGTCCAGGGCATCACACTAACTGCACAGTTACTTAGGAAAATTCACATTCCCCCTTGGTGAAATGCAGATCGTCCGCGGGCTGCCCGTCCATCGCCGGTTTTATTTCTGAAAAATATAAACTAACACAGAAAACAAATAACATTATGCATATTTTCATTCTTCCTTTACGGGAGGCTTTTCTCTTAAACGTTACAAACGGTAATAACACTTTTATTAATAACGGACGGGTCCATGTTCTTCTGCTCCCCCACCCAAGCAACCTGCACCTTGATGCTGCCCCTAAGAAATGGGCAGCACCCCTTTACCCCAGTCCTGGTTCAGTCCACCTGAGCGGGAACGGGTACGGTGTCTGGCACCCAGCTTTCATTTCAGGGGACCCCACGTCCAGAGGGAACCCTGACCCCCGGAGGATGTCACCGGTCTTGATGGTGACCGGACCCCAGCTTGCTCCGCTGCGGGTCCTCCCTCCAATCTGCCTCTCCGGAGGCGGCAACGGAATACAGCCCACAAATTATTTACAAGATTACAAGTTTGTGGTTGGCCTGCAAGTTCTCAGTCTTGTTCATGAGTAGTTTCTCATGTGGGCTGTTTCAAGAGACAAACATACTGATGGTCCCAACGGGGACAACTTTCTCCTTTTACGGTTACTCCAGCTCTCCCTCCGATGCAGACTCGACCCCTGCTTCAAACATCTCTAATACACAGCAGGCATGGTGGGAGAGGGCCATACGATATCCGTTCCCACCGTTCCGTGGGACATACGTGGCTGCCGGGGCATTACTATTGAGAAGGCTTTCATCTGCTTCCTCTGAGCTGGAGACCGGTTCTGTGTTGGGCCCGGAATCATTACCATCTGCCTCCGCGCCATGCGGTTTGCCGCCATCTTCCACGGCCTCCGGGCCTGCCGCTCTTTTAGCCACCTCGGCCTCCAGGTCTTCCTGAGTCGGTGCTTCGGGTTCTGCGGCCGTTGCAGGGGGCCGCAAGCCAGACGGACCAGCAGCGGCGAGCAACGCGGGCATTGGAGGAGGCAGTATGGGGGTCGGGGGTAGACCGGGTCCCTCAGCCGCAGCAGCGGTCCCTCAGGGACATAGGGGCATGGGTCACTCACCAGCTCCTCCATCATGGCCTCCATCCCATACGCCCGGGAGACCGCAGGTAACTCCTCCACCTCCGCGGTCCACTGCTCCATCAGGAGGCATATTTGGTTCTGGTGGTGCTGACAGATCTCAGCCGCCCGGGCTCTCATCCAAGCCGCTGTCCGGGGCGCCGGATCCGGGGATTCGGGGCTCTCGGACGGGGCGGACATGCTGCTCGCGGGTTCCAGGAACACTAAGAGTACAGAGTCCTGGCGTCCCCGCTTCTTTTCTCTTCGGCTACATCAGGTACACCTGCACCCGCCCCCCCTTGGTTCTTTCTAGCACTCCCCTCTTCTTGGGGCTTCACTTTCGCGCCTTCCCTGCTCAGGATAGACGCTCGAGCGGGAAATCTTCGCGCCAAAGATGGCGGGACTTCAAATTTTTTGGCCAGACGCCGCCGGCGGGGTCTGCAAGGCGCACTTCTACCGGTAGGTAGATTGGTTCTAAT
This sequence comes from Anomaloglossus baeobatrachus, assembly GCF_048569485.1. Taxonomy (NCBI): domain Eukaryota; kingdom Metazoa; phylum Chordata; class Amphibia; order Anura; family Aromobatidae; genus Anomaloglossus; species Anomaloglossus baeobatrachus. Next base: position 33,481,643 of record NC_134353.1, read on the forward strand.
CCTGTTCGTGACGCCAAGTTGTCGCGGGCGGAGGGGCCGCGCTCTCTACGCTCGGGTCCGGGGACTTCTGCTGCTGCTCGGTGGCTCGAGCGGTGGGCCGGACCCGGGGACTCGAGCAGCGCTCCTCCCCACGAGTGAAAAGGGGGGTGGTTTGTTTGGGGGAGATAGTTCGTGACGCCACCCACGGGTTGTGGCGATAAAAGGCAGCACCGCTGCTGGTGACAAAGATCCCGGGAGCGATGGCAGGGAGCTGCTAGGATTTCGGTTTCCCCTCCGTGGGAAGGGGTTGGTGATCCTGGGGCCCGGTGGCGGTACAGGGAGGCAGGATAGCTGGGGGTGCAGGGTGGCAGGGACAGCGCGGCACGGTGCCAGATGGCACTGTTGTACTCACTCAGGCACAGATTCATAGAGTCTCTGGTAAATCAAACGGCTGGATGGACGGGTCCCGCAGCTGGCTGCAGTATCTTTGCTCTCCCTAGACAGGGTGATGGTGGCTGTCTTTCCCTGCACCTTTGGAGAATGTTTTGACTCCGATGGCTTCCCAACGGTAGCCCGCTCCCCGGCGTATATGTACCGAAGGAGCCTGTTTTGCCCGCAGGCGCTGGCCCTTGGATCTCTAGCCTATGGCGGTGGCTTTTTATCCTCAAGGTGTGGACGGTTGCCTTCTGTCGGGTCTTGGGTGTTAGGGAATCCCTGGGGTTCCGGTCTCTCTCGGATCTGACCATTGTCGGCGGCTCCTAGCCTAGCCGGGGTCCGATGGCCCTGACTTGGTGTGCATGGTACAGCTCAGCTCCCCGGCTCGGTACCGGCAGGCCACCGCCCGTCCCCGGTCCTACGGTTCCGCTGACTGGTACCAACTCCTGCAGACAGCCACCACCATCTGCCGACCTTGCGGACAGTACCTGGGCTCCTACCCAGACACTCACAGTTTCTGTCCTCTCACTTTCAACTCCAACTAGAATCTGCCAACTTTTGCCGCCTCCAGGCCTGTGAACTCCTCGGTGGGTGGGGCCAACTGCCTGGCTCCGCCCCACCTGGTGTGACATCAGACCCTGGAGGAGGCAACAAGGATTTTGTTTGACTGATGTAGACTGTCCAGGGGAGGGGGTTGTGTGTGTTTTTGTGTTTGTGACTACCTGGCTAGTCCAGGGCGTCACACTAACTGCACAGTTACTTAGGAAAATTTGGATGGCACACAGAAGGGAATTTGAGAGCAATTTTGGATGTATGCTGGATGATTGAGACTGATCGAGGTTGGAAAGACAGGATTGAGGCTAATGAGAGAAATCTGCTGGTAGGGGGACTGTGGTGGCCAGGGGCTATGTCCACGGAAGGTAAGAGAATGGGGGTTTAAGCAAAAAAATATACTCGAGTCCCCCATTAACCGCTGTTCTGTTCGGTACTCGAGTCGATCACCTGAGCAGTCTGATTTGTTTGATTCGAGTACCAAGCACTTTTGTGCTCCCCAATCACTATTGTAATTAATATTACTTATTATATGGCATATGGTCATTTTTTTTTCTTTGGTTTAATTTAAGAATGTTAAAGAAAGTATTAATACCTGCATCCCAGCTCACAAACAATCTATGGATTTTCTATGGATCTCCATAGATTATTCGTGAGCTGGGATGCAGGACCTCTGCCCCTCTGTAGGACAATACCCCCTGATGAGTCTATATTGATGAAACGCGTCAGGAACCTATTAGGGAGAGTACAGAGGTTTACATTATCGCTAGCTGTGGTCTACCCTTGTTAGGGCAGAAGTCTGGGGTAACAGTTGAGGATATCTCCCATCAAGGCTAGGGTTAGTGACGCCATGGCAACTCTAGGACTCCTAGGAGGGAGATACTGATTTACCAAGTGGACCACCTAATTGGTGAGACCATTCCAATCTTTTCTATATCAACTGTACTATCAATGCTTTATGTACATTTGAACTGTTGACCACTGTCAAGAATCTATATGATTTATGTATTTCGTGTTTTTCTATTAAGTTTGTTATGTATATAGGACCGCTTTCTGGATAACTCGTGGAAACACAATCTATATATATATATATTTTTCTTTTTTTGTTTTTTTGGTTGTTTGTTTAGTTGGTTATATTTATGGCATCCCTGAGGGGCTATCTCTTGTGTGGCGTGGGCTTTATATCCTGATAGCAGTCAGGGATGCTTATGGTTATATTGGCCTAAGTATTAGGTCCTTTAAATACTTTTATTAAAAGTTATGTTTCAGACTCTTATTTGCTTTCTGCTGTATTCTTCTAAATGTAAATAATTGCAATATTTCCAAGTGTCCAGAATACACAAACATTTCATAATATGAGGTCTCGTACAACAGTTTCCCACCGCTCAAAGATAGGTTTAGCAATGTCAAAGAGATGTCATATATGGTTATGGGCAAACGGATAGTAACTGGATGTAGCCAACGCTTATCTGCTTAATTTCACACTGTAATATTTAATTTATTAGGCTTTTTACAATTAAAAAAAAGCTCCAAAAATGACCCTCTTTGAGGGACAGATGCCTTACTAGCACATAGTTAGACACAAATGACATAAATGAAAAAGCTATAAATGTTGAACAAGCAATGGTTTAAAAATTCTATCTATTCTATCTTCAAGAGCAGCAATAGGTATGTTGTTTGGAGATTGAAGAAGCAATGGCTTGACTGATCTTTTTTTAAAAAAAAACTATCCTTTTTAGTATAGTAACAATGGGATTAGTGAATACTAGTGATGAGGGAACACTACCATGCTCGGGTGCTCCGTGTACTTGTAACTAGTGATGAGCGGGCACTACCATGCTTGGGTGCTCAGTACTCATAACTAGTGATGAGGGAGCACTACCGTGCTCGGGTGCTCAGTGTACTTGTAACTAGTGATGATCAAGCACTACCATGCTCGGGTGCTCAGTACTTGTAACTAGTGATGAGCAGGCACTACCATGCTCTGGTGCTCAGTACTCATAACTAGTGAAGAGTGAGCACTACCATGCTCGAGTGCTCAGTGTACTTGTAACTAGTGATGATCAAGCACTACCATGCTCGGGTGCTCAGTACTCATAACTAGTGATGAGGGAGCACTACCGTGCTCGGGTGCTCAGTACTGACATTTCAGTGTATAGTGTGCGTGAACAGCACCTTCAGATCACTGCTGTTTCTATAATGGCGATCGCCATTTTTTTTTTTTTTTTCTTGTCTTCCTTCCCTAAGCGCGCGCGTCTTGTGGGGCGGGCCAGCATGTCAGCCAATCACAGACACACACACAGCTAAGTGGACTTTGAGCCAGAGAAGCAACGGCATGTGTGATAGGATGTCCATGTCACATGTCCCTGCATTATAAAACCGGACATTTTCTTCCAGGACGCCATTATCTGCCTTCTGCGTCTTTGGTGTCAGACATCACTGTCGCAGCTCCGTCCTCCTGAGTCCTATAGCCGATACAGCTGTATGCGCTGCATACACAGCGCTGGACAGCTTAGGGAGAGCACTTTATAGCAGTCCTTTTAAGGGCTCAAACCGGCAGGGTCAGAGTTAAGGTGACAGGTCCTGAAAACAGCGCCAGCGTCTGTGTAGCCAAGGTCAGGGATTTCCTCCCTGCATTTCCCTATTAGGAGGGATAGAAAGGCATGCTTCCATTCCTCTACCCAGAGCCCCAAAATCCTGGCACTGTACCCTCGTGTCCTCTGCACACTCCAACTCATTATAACTAAGCCATTATACTAGCAAACACTCAGTGTACCTAGTGGCATCCTATCTGTGGCTATTGGACTTTGCTATAGTCCCACTAGTGCAAAGACATTTGCAGAGCGCATCTGCCTGCGTTGCACACTCCAACTCATAACTAAGCCATTATACTAGCAAACACTCAGTGTACCTAGTGGCATCCTATCTGTGGCTATTGGACTTTGCTATAGTCCCACTAGTGCAAAGACATTTGCAGAGCGCATCTGCCTGCGTTGCACACTCCAACTCATATAACTAAGCCATTATACTAGCAAACACTCAGTGTACCTAGTGGCATCCTATCTGTGGCTATTGGACTTTGCTATAGTCCCACTAGTGCAAAGACATTTGCAGAGCGCATCTGCCTGCGTTGCCCACTCCAACTCATATAACTAAGCCATTATACTAGCAAACACTCAGTGTACCTAGTGGCATCCTATCTGTGGCTATTGGACTTTGCTATAGTCCCACTCGTGCAAAGACATTTGCAGAGCGCATCTGCCTGCATTGCACACTCCAACTCATAACTAAGCCATTATACTAGCAATTTTTGCTGCCAGTTTAAGGGGCGTAGTTGCATTGTCAGGGATATTTATTCTTTATTATTCTGCTGTTAATAAAGCTAGACCACCGCTGCAATCTACACCATCTCTCAATTTTTACTACCACATTTTCAGTCCACAATCTTGTCGCAATCAACATGAGTGGCAAAATGACAGATGCTGGTGGAAAGGTGAAGAGGCGTGGTGGAAAAGGCAAAAAAGGTTTTGTCTGTGGGGAAGGTGGCAAAGCTCCATTATCATCTGCTGAAGATAGACCATCTACCAGCAAAAGTAAGATGTCTACTACTTACCGTGGACAATCCGATGTGCTCCCTTTTTTACGGACACGAACAACAGGAAGAAAGGTAGATGATGGGCAAAAAAGGAAAATGCTTGAATGGATCTCAAGTGGTCCAACTAGTGCCCTCTCAGCCACTTTAAGTACCGCATCCAAAAAACACCAGTCCTCTGAGTTGTCATCCCAATCACATTTGATTTCTCCCAGCTCTGAAGTCTCCATCAGCCCTGCACAGTATGGTGGAACTGAGATGGCTGAGTCTGCAGAGCTGTTCAGTCACACTATAGCCTGGGAATCAGAGGTCTGCTCCCAAGCTACAGTGAGTACAGAACAGGAAATGGTCTGCAGTGATGCCCAGAACCTTTGTGACTCTGATTCAGGCCGTGAGGACCATGTTTCTGAGCATAATGTTGACCCTTTGTCACAAACTGTAACACCTGTGGTTATAGACAATGAGGAACATACTGATGAAGATGAGACGCAGATACCCGATTGGGATGACAACTTAAATATTCGGTCAGGGCAAGAAGAGGCTCGGTCTGAGGGGGAGGGGAGTGCAAACACAACAATTGATGATGAAGTTCTAGATCCCACCTACTGTCAACCCCCAGTCAGGCACTCGAGGAGGTCAACAGAGGCGGTGGAGGAGGATGCAACCGACGACGAAGTTACCTTGCACCTTCCTGGACAGAGTCGGAGCACTGGTAGCACGTCTACAACTGCATCCTCAGCCACCACTCTGCCTCTGAGCATTATTCGGGGTGGATCAACAGGTCGCATGGCCTCTAAGCCTTGCCTAGCCTGGTCCTTTTTTGACATAGAAAAAGATCGCCCAAATTATGTGATCTGTAAACTTTGTCATGGTTCTCTTAGTAGAGGTCAAAAGCTCAGCAGTTTGACAACTTCTTCCATGAATCGTCACATGAATAAATATCATAAGTCCCGGTGGGAAGCTCACTGTGCTGCAATGCGGCCTAGCGGAGCGAACCATCCACGGCCTGCCCCTTCCAGTGCATCCGCGCGCTCTTCATCTTCTAGGACTGTGGGGACAGCTGTCACACCTGTTTTTCCACGCACAACTTCCACCACTGTAACCGCAACAGGCACTTTGCTTGGTAGGTCGTCAGTTGGTTTGGAAGGGGAAACAAGTGAGTGTGTACAGCTCTCTCAGACATCGATAGCACCAACGTTGGATGAAGGCAACATCATGTCTCCGCCTGCACTTTCCTCACAAACCTGCATTTTTCCAGGGACACCCTACTCAACACCGTCTACACACAGCAGCCAGATCTCTGTCCCTCAGATGTGGTCAAATAAAAGGCCACTTCATCCGACCCATGACAAAGCTAAGAGGTTGACTCTATCCCTCTGTAAGCTGTTGGCTACCGAAATGCTGCCTTTCCGCCTAGTGGACACACAGGATTTTAGAGACCTTATGTCTGTCGCTGTGCCCCAGTACCAGATGCCTAGTCGCCACTACTTCTCTAAGAAAGGTGTGCCCGCGCTACACCAGCATGTCGCACACAACATCACCGCTTCCTTGAGAAACTCTGTGTGTGAACGGGTGCATTTCACCACCGATACTTGGACCAGTAAGCATGGACAGGGACGTTACATGTCGCTGACTGGGCACTGGGTAACTATGGTGATAGATGGTGAAGGGTCTGCTGCACAAGTCTTGCCGTCCCCACGACTTGTGTGTCAATCCTCTGTCTGTCCAAGTTCCGCCACTGCTTCTGCATCCTCCACCTCATCTGGGTCCTCCACCTCCGCCCCAAGCCTGCCTGGTCAGGCCACCAGCGTTCTCACTGCGCAGAAGGAATCACGCACCCCTCATTACTATGCTGGCAGCAGAGCGCAACGGCATCAGGCGGTCTTTAGCTTGACATGTCTTGGGAATAAGAGTCACACAGCTGAGGAGTTGTGGTCAGCTCTGCGGTCCGAGTTTAATAAATGGTTGTCTCCACTCAACCTGCAGCCTGGTAAGGCCGTGTGCGACAATGCTGCAAACCTGGGTGCGGCCCTTCGCCTGGGCAAGGTGACACACGTACCTTGTATGGCTCACGTGTTGAACCTTGTCGTCCAGCAATTTTTAACACACTATCCCGGCCTAGATGGCCTTCTGAACAGGGCACGAAAACTGTCTGCTCACTTCCGCCGTTCAAGCGCCGCAGCTGAGCGACTTGCATCGCTCCAGAAGTCTTTCGGCCTGCCGGTTCATCGCCTGAAATGCGATGTGGCGACACGCTGGAATTCAACTCTCCACGTTACAGCGAATGTGGCAGCACCGCAGAGCCCTGGTGCAATACGTCATGACGTATAGCCTGGGCCAACGAGATGCAGAGGTGGGGCAGATCACCCTGATGGAGTGGTCTCAGATCAAGGACCTATGCACCCTTCTGCACAGTTTCGACATGGCGACGAATATGTTTAGCGCTGACAATGCCATTATCAGCATGACGATTCCAGTCATTTACATGCTGGAGCACACGCTAAACACTATTCGGAGTCAGGGTGTGGGACAACAGGAAGGGGAGGAACTACAGGAGGATTCATATGCGCAAGGGACAACAACATCACCAAGGTCCAGACGTTCATCATCACCAACGCAGCAGGCATGGGACCATGGGGGACAGGGATCGACAAGGGCGCATAGTAGCAGGCGAAATGTTGAGGAAGGTGCAGGAGAACATGAAGAAATGGAGGACGAACTGTCCATGGACATGGAAGATTCAGTGGATGAGGGAGACCTTGGTCAAATTTCAGTTGAAAGAGGTTGGGGGGAGATGTCAGAGGAAGAAAGAACGGGTAGCACCTCTATGCCACAAACACAGCGTGGACTTGGTCCGCATGGCTGCGCAAGACACATGAGTGCCTTTTTGTTGCACTACCTCCAACATGACAGTCGTATTGTCAAAATTAGAAGTGATGATGACTACTGGATTGCCACACTATTAGATCCCCGGTACAAGTCCAAATTTTGTGACATAATTCCAGCCATAGAAAGGGACGCACGTATGCAGGAGTATCAGCAGAAGCTGTTACTCGATCTTAGCTCGGCTTTTCCACCAAACAACCGTGCAGGTGCAGGGAGGGAATCTCCCAGTTGTAACTTGACAAACATGGGACGGTCTCGTCATCTTCAACAGTCTACCCGTACCAGTAGGACCGTATCTGGTGCTGGTAACAGCAATTTTATGGAATCTTTTCATAATTTTTTTAGACCCTCTTTTGCAAGGCCACCAGAGACAACAAGTCTGACACATAGTCAACGGCTGGAGAGGATGATACAGGAGTATCTCCAAATGAACATCGATGCCATGACTTTGCAAATGGAGCCTTGCTCCTTTTGGGCTTCAAACCTAGAAAAATGGCCAGAGCTCGCAACTTACGCCTTGGAGATTTTGTCGTGTCCAGCTGCCAGCGTTGTCTCTGAACGTGTCTTCAGTGCTGCTGGGTGTGTGCTGACAGATAAGCGCACGCGTCTGTCCAGTGACAATGTGGACAGACTGACGTTCATCAAAATGAACAAGTCATGGATCCAGAAGGAATTTACAACCCCTGTGTCATCCTGGGGAGAGTAAATGCTTGTGGATTTGGAATGTGCTTGATGCAAATCTAGCTGTGAAGTGTACAACTAGGGCACAAGTGCTGCCACTGAAGGGGTGGGTATGTGTGGGGCACAATTTTTGGAAAAAAGGGAGACTCCGCTTGGAGTAACCCTTGCTTGCTGTGTTTTTAAAAGAAGCCAAGATGAACAGAGCTGGGATCAGGAAAGACTTTGCTACCTACCCCGGTGTCATCCTGGGGACGGTTAATTATGGCGTATTTTTGAATGTGCTTGATGCAAATCTAGCTGTGAATTGTACAACTGGGGCACAACTGCTGCCACTGAATGGGTGGGTGTGTGTGGGGCCCAATTTTTGGAAAAAAGGGAGACTCCGCTTGGAGTAACCCTTGCTTGCTGTGTTTTTAAAAGAAGCCAAGATGAACAGAGCTGGGATCAGGAAAGACTTTGCTACCTACCCCGGTGTCATCCTGGGGATGGATAAGAATGGCGTATTTTTGAATGTGCTTGATGCAAATGTAGCTGTGAAGTGTCCAACTGGGGCACAACTGCTGCCACTGAAGGGGTGGGTGTGTGTGGGGCCCAATTTTTGGAAAAAAGGGAGACTCCGCTTGGAGTAACCCTTGCTTGCTGTGTTTTTAAAAGAAGCCAAGATGAACAAGTCATGGGTCAGCAAAGACTTTATCTACCTACCTCGGTGTCATGCTGGGGACGGTTAATTATGGCGTATTTTTGAATGTGCTTGATGCAAATCAAAACATCCTATTTGCAACTAGGGCCCAAGTGCTGCCACTGATGGGGTGGGTGTGTGTGGGGCCCAATTTTTGGAAAAAAGGGAGACTCCGCTTGGAGTAACCCTTGCTTGCTGTGTTTTTAAAAGAAGCCAAGATGAACAGAGCTGGGATCAGGAAAGACTTTGCTACCTACCCCGGTGTCATCCTGGGGACGGTTAATTATGGCGTATTTTTGAATGTGCTTGATGCAAATCTAGCTGTGAATTGTACAACTGGGGCACAACTGCTGCCACTGAATGGGTGGGTGTGTGTGGGGCCCAATTTTTGGAAAAAAGGGAGACTCCGCTTGGAGTAACCCTTGCTTGCTGTGTTTTTAAAAGAAGCCAAGATGAACAGAGCTGGGATCAGGAAAGACTTTGCTACCTACCCCGGTGTCATCCTGGGGACGGATAAGAATGGCGTATTTTTGAATGTGCTTGGTGCAAATGTAGCTGTGAAGTGTCCAACTGGGGCACAACTGCTGCCACTGAAGGGGTGGGTGTGTGTGGGGCCCAATTTTTGGAAAAAAGGGAGACTCCGCTTGGAGTAACCCTTGCTTGCTGTGTTTTTAAAAGAAGCCAAGATGAACAAGTCATGGGTCAGCAAAGACTTTATCTACCTACCTCGGTGTCATGCTGGGGACGGTTAATTATGGCGTATTTTTGAATGTGCTTGATGCAAATCAAAACATCCTGTTTGCAACTAGGGCCCAAGTGCTGCCACTGATGGGGTGGGTGTGTGTGGGGCCCAATTTTTGGAAAAAAGGGAGACTCCGCTTGGAGTAACCCTTGCTTGCTGTGTTTTTAAAAGAAGCCAAGATGAACAGAGCTGGGATCAGGAAAGACTTTGCTACCTACCCCGGTGTCATCCTGGGGACGGTTAATTATGGCGTATTTTTGAATGTGCTTGATGCAAATCTAGCTGTGAATTGTACAACTGGGGCACAACTGCTGCCACTGAATGGGTGGGTGTGTGTGGGGCCCAATTTTTGGAAAAAAGGGAGACTCCGCTTGGAGTAACCCTTGCTTGCTGTGTTTTTAAAAGAAGCCAAGATGAACAGAGCTGGGATCAGGAAAGACTTTGCTACCTACCCCGGTGTCATCCTGGGGACGGATAAGAATGGCGTATTTTTGAATGTGCTTGATGCAAATGTAGCTGTGAAGTGTCCAACTGGGGCACAACTGCTGCCACTGAAGGGGTGGGTGTGTGTGGGGCCCAATTTTTGGAAAAAAGGGAGACTCCGCTTGGAGTAACCCTTGCTTGCTGTGTTTTTAAAAGAAGCCAAGATGAACAAGTCATGGGTCAGCAAAGACTTTATCTACCTACCTCGGTGTCATGCTGGGGACGGTTAATTATGGCGTATTTTTGAATGTGCTTGATGCAAATCAAAACATCCTGTTTGCAACTAGGGCCCAAGTGCTGCCACTGATGGGGTGGGTGTGTGTGGGGCCCAATTTTTGGAAAAAAGGGAGACTCCGCTTGGAGTAACCCTTGCTTGCTGTGTTTTTAAAAGAAGCCAAGATGAACAGAGCTGGGATCAGGAAAGACTTTGCTACCTACCCCGGTGTCATCCTGGGGACGGTTAATTATGGCGTATTTTTGAATGTGCTTGATGCAAATCTAGCTGTGAATTGTACAACTGGGGCACAACTGCTGCCACTGAATGGGTGGGTGTGTGTGGGGCCCAATTTTTGGAAAAAAGGGAGACTCCGCTTGGAGTAACCCTTGCTTGCTGTGTTTTTAAAAGAAGCCAAGATGAACAGAGCTGGGATCAGGAAAGACTTTGCTACCTACCCCGGTGTCATCCTGGGGACGGATAAGAATGGCGTATTTTTGAATGTGCTTGATGCAAATGTAGCTGTGAAGTGTCCAACTGGGGCACAACTGCTGCCACTGAAGGGGTGGGTGTGTGTGGGGCCCAATTTTTGGAAAAAAGGGAGACTCCGCTTGGAGTAACCCTTGCTTGCTGTGTTTTTAAAAGAAGCCAAGATGAACAAGTCATGGGTCAGCAAAGACTTTATCTACCTACCTCGGTGTCATGCTGGGGACGGTTAATTATGGCGTATTTTTGAATGTGCTTGATGCAAATCAAAACATCCTGTTTGCAACTAGGGCCCAAGTGCTGCCACTGATGGGGTGGGTGTGTGTGGGGCCCAATTTTTGGAAAAAAGGGAGACTCCGCTTGGAGTAACCCTTGCTTGCTGTGTTTTTAAAAGAAGCCAAGATGAACAGAGCTGGGATCAGGAAAGACTTTGCTACCTACCCCGGTGTCATCCTGGGGACGGTTAATTATGGCGCATTTTTGAATGTGCTTGATGCAAATCTAGCTGTGAATTGTACAACTGGGGCACAACTGCTGCCACTGAATGGGTGGGTGTGTGTGGGGCCCAATTTTTGGAAAAAAGGGAGACTCCGCTTGGAGTAACCCTTGCTTGCTGTGTTTTTAAAAGTAGCCAAGATGAACAGAGCTGGGATCAGGAAAGACTTTGCTACCTACCCCGGTGTCATCCTGGGGACGGTTAATTATGGCGTATTTTTGAATGTGCTTGATGCAAATCTAGCTGTGAATTGTACAACTGGGGCACAACTGCTGCCACTGAATGGGTGGGTGTGTGTGGGGCCCAATTTTTGGAAAAAAGGGAGACTCCACTTGGAGAAACCCTTGCTTGCTGTGTTTTTAAAAGAAGCCAAGATGAACAGAGCTGGGATCAGGAAAGACTTTGCTACCTACCCCGGTGTCATCCTGGGGACGGATAAGAATGGCGTATTTTTGAATGTGCTTGATGCAAATCTAGCTGTGAATTGTACAACTGGGGCACAACTGCTGCCACTGAATGGGTGGGTGTGTGTGGGGCCCAATTTTTGGAAAAAAGGGAGACTCCGCTTGGAGTAACCCTTGCTTGCTGTGTTTTTAAAAGAAGCCAAGATGAACAGAGCTGGGATCAGGAAAGACTTTGCTACCTACCCCGGTGTCCTCCTGGGGACGGATAAGAATGGCGTATTTTTGAATGTGCTTGATGCAAATCAAAACATCCTGTTTGCAACTAGGGCCCAAGTGCTGCCACTGATGGGGTGGGTGTGTGTGGGGCCCAATTTTTGGAAAAAAGGGAGACTCCGCTTGGAGTAACCCTTGCTTGCTGTGTTTTTAAAAGAAGCCAAGATGAACAGAGCTGGGATCAGGAAAGACTTTGCTACCTACCCCGGTGTCATCCTGGGGACGGATAAGAATGGCGTATTTTTGAATGTGCTTGATGCAAATGTGGCTGTGAAGTGTCCAACTGGGGCACAACTGCTGCCACTGAAGGGGTGGGTGTGTGTGGGGCCCAATTTTTGGAAAAAAGGGAGACTCCACTTGGAGTAACCCTTGCTTACATTGTTTTTAAAAGAAGCCAAGATGAACAGAGCTGGGATCAGGAAAGACTTTGCTACCTACCCCGGTGTCATCCTGGGGACGGTTAATTATGGCGTATTTTTGAATGTGCTTGATGCAAATCTAGCTGTGAATTGTACAACTGGGGCACAACTGCTGCCACTGAATGGGTGGGTGTGTGTGGGGCCCAATTTTTGGAAAAAAAGGGAGACTACGCTTGGAGTCACCTTGCGGTGTTTTACATGATTTTAGAAGGGCGTGCCATGCCTATATCTGTGTGTCCTCCTCTTTTTCCTTGTCCAGCTGTTTTGTTTTCGCATGAGTATATGTCCTTGTCACTTTCCCATGTGTTGTGAGTTGTTTGTCACCTTTTGGACACCTTTGAGGGTGTTTTCTAGGTGTTTTTCTGTGTTTGTGATTGCCTGCCATTGTTTCCTATGCAGTTCGAGTTCGGTTCGTCGAACGTTCGACGAGCCGAACTCGAACGGAACCTCCGTTCGGCGAACCGACCTCGAGCCGAACCGGGACCGGTTCGCTCATCTCTATCTGACACTGATGCTGATACCCAGCTCTGTACAGCAGAAGTGATCAGACAATTGCAGCTTCAAGTCTTCTAAGGGGACTAGTAAATACAATAAAAAAATGTAAAAAAGTTTTAAAAAATATGAAAAAAAAATAATTAAACCAAAAAAGTTCAAATCACTCCCTTTTGATCCATTGAAAATAAAACATTAGAAAACAAAAAAACGCATATTTGGTATTAATGCATTCAGAAATGTCCAATCTGTCAAAATATTAGATAAATGAATATGATTAGTAAACACTGTATTGGGAAAAAATCAAAACGCCAGAATTACATTTTTTTTGTCTTCCCCAACATTGCAATAAAATATGAGTCGATGAAAACATTATATCTACCTCAACATCATACTAGTATAAAAACACCTCAGGGCACAAGAAACCATCACTTAACAATAAATAAAAAAAATAAACCTTTACAGTTATTGGAAAATGGCGCCAAATGCAAATAAAAAAATGTGATCAATTTTTAAATTGTTTTCACGAGTTAAAAAACTAAACATCTTTGTTATGTAAGTTTTACTATATAGTGAACATGGCAAATTAGGAAAACACAATTGTGAAATTACACTTTTTTTTGCAGATTTTTCCACTTGAATTTTTTTCCCATTTTCTAGACACTATGTTGTATATAGGGAATGTTGTCATTCAAAAGTACAACAAGCCTTCACATTAAAAATTAAAAAGTTAAGGCACTTGGAAGAAGGGGAGGGAGGAGAAAATGTAAAATAACAAGAAAAAAATTCCAAGGCGTTAAGGGGTTAGAGTGGGGAATACCGTAAAAAGATACAACAAATTTATTAGGAGGTAAGCGGGCTTTACATGCTACGATATCATTAATGAATTATCGTCGGGGTCACGGTGTTTGTGATGCACATCCGGCGTCATTAACGATATCGCAGTGTGTGACACTTATGAGCGACCTTAAACGATCGCAAAAATGGTCAAAATCGTTTGCTGCGGAGAGGTCGTCATGAAATAAAAAATCGTTTTCTGCTTGTTCCTCATTCGTACGGCAGCACACATCGCTGTGTGTGACACCGCAGGAGCGACGAACATCTCCTTACTTGCCTCCACCGGCAATGCGGAAGGAAGGAGGTGGGCGGGATGTTACATTCTGCTCATCTCCGCCCCTCCGCTTCTATCGGACGGCTGCCGTGTGATGTTGCTGTGACGCCGCACGAACCGCCCCCTTAGAAAGGAGGCAGTTTGCTGGCCAGAGCAACGTCGCAGGGCAGGTACGTGCGTTTTACGGGGGTAAGCAAGGTTGTGCGGCACGGGCAGCGATTTGCCCGTGTCGCACAACCAACGGGGGCGGGTGCGATTGCTTGCGATCTCGCTAGAGAGATCGCAGTGTGTAGAGGCCGCTGTACACACTACTTAATCAATTTGGTGCATCTTATCACTGGTGCTCACTTCTGTGAACTTTGTCAGAAATATAACACAATTATAGACCAGAATAACATTTCTGGCATACATGAGACTATTGATGAATTTGGCAGCCCAAACGTGTCCCCTGCTGTGCCAATTTTGAAGGAGCTCCCCAAATTTGGACCATGAAAACCAAAAATTTCTAAATTTTTGCGCAACTCTTACTGCCTTCCTAAATTAGTTTTATGCTTAATTTCTGTAGTAAAAGTTTGTCCTTTTTTGTACATTAAAAGTCACCGCTTTGGAATTACACACTTTTCATGGACATTTACAGACTTTTGTACTAATTGTGATTTACTTTGAATTACATTTTTGCACTGAATTGGGCAAAACATATTCAAATTCATTTAATAGGAATGATCTTCTCTTGTCAAAATAATGTAGACAAATCAGCTTAAATCTGCAGGATATGGTTGGAGAATCAAAATTATTTTTAGAACATTTTTGTATTTTCTTAGGTCAGTTACGGGGCAAGAGACTCCATACTCAGTGATAGAAGATTGTATCCACATTTCTTTCGAACAGTCCAGGATAATGAGATGCAATTTGTGGCTTTGGTGCAGTTATTGTTGTATTTTAATTGGAACTTTGTTATTATTTTTGCTACAAATGATGATATTGGAGAACGGGAGCTTCGCTTTCTTAGCTCAGAGCTGACGAAATCTGGAATATGTATTGAAAAAATTATTTTTCTGGCAGAAACAGGAATATTACATTTATCTGAAATAAAGAATTTTAAAGCAGAAGTTATTCTACTTTGCGGCACAAGTAGTGGCCGGGATCAGACGTTTCTAATTCATGCAGCACAAATTATGAGAAACAAAACCTTTATTTTTTCAACATCTTGGTCACAAAACGCTGTCCATTTGTATGGAGATTGGATTAATTGTAGTCTAATATTTAGTCCTTTAATGTACAAATTCAAATCTTTAGAGGAAATGGTTTTAAGCTTTCATCCATCTACACACCCACATGACCCAATTCTAGAAGATCTTTGGATAACTTCATTCCATTGTGTTTCAAGGAATAATCTGAAAAATGTTCTTTTACAAAGCATTAGTTCTATTCCCCTTCAAAATTGCTCTGGTGAGGAACATTTTACAAACCACAGTAATTATTTTGTGGATGGAGTGCCCTACAGAGTGTACACAGCTGTACAGATGATGGCTCAAGCCCTGGATGACATGTATAAAACATTACACATGAGTGGAACAAACAAGAAAGAAAATGACATTTACTTTTACAGAACAAAAGTAAGAAAATGGTAGTTCATAGTGATGAGCGGGCTCTACCATGCTCGGGTGCTCAGTACTGGTAACTAGTGATGAGCGACCACTACCATGCTCGGGTGCTCAGTACTCGTAACTAGTGATGAGCGGGCACTACCATGCTCAGGTGCTCAGTACTCGTAACTAGTGATGAGCGAGCACTACTATGCTCGGGTGCTCAGTACTCGTAACTAGAGATGAGCGGGCACTACCATGCTCGGGTGCTCAGTACTCGTAACTAGTGATTAGCGACCACTACCATGCTCGGGTGCTCAGTACTCGTAACTAGTGATGAGCGGGCACTACCATGCTCGGTGGCTCAGTACTCGTAACTAGTGATGAGCGGGCACTACTATGCTCGGGTGCTCAGTACTCGTAACTAGTGATGAGCGGGCACAACCATGCTCGGATGCTCAGTACTCGTAACTGGTGATGAGCGGGTGTGACGGGGTGTACATCAGAGCAAAGAGAGACAACAGGCCGAGGATGATCCAACAGGTTTACTAACAGGAATACAGGAACAGCACACGACAAGTCCAAATAAAACAGATTCGGGGGCACCTCCCGATAATCCAAAGTGCCAGATCACAACGTAATAGTCCTTTTCAGAGTCCCAGAAATCCCACACAATCCACTGGACGGCGAGGTCTGTCCGCAGATTCAGATCTCGCTCCCTTCCTCTTCAAAAACTCAACTCCCAACTGCATTTAGAAACAGGAGTGAATTGTTTGAGCTCGTGGGCCCGCCCCTCAAGGGTAGGGGTCTATGCAATGGTTGGGCCCACTAGAAGATTCTAGAAGGTTGGCTCCGAGATGTCTACAGGTTTGTGTAGTTGGCGTTATCCACTGCTTACGAAACAATGAGAAGTTCCCCTGGCTGTGTAGACAAGAGATAATTGCATTATGGGCCCAGAGACACAGGAGATGGGGGGAAGGTATGGTTACTTACATCCCAAGACATTTCAAAGTGTTCAGTAAGTACAACCAAAGGAAAGTGACATCACATCCTGACATAGTATTACAGCAAATACAGTGAGAAGGTAAAATACATCATGACAATTCCTTCCCCTCCCAACTTGTGTACGTACTAGGGACCTCTACAGGTCGCTGGTTAAGTACACGCAGGCATGGCTGACAGGACTCAAGGCTCCTCTTGCCTGGACAGTCCATCTGCATTTTGGTGTTGGCTGCCCCTTCTATATTGTATGGTAAAGTTATAGGGCTGCAGAGCCAGGCTCCATCGCAGTAAGCGTCCATTGTCCCCAGAGACTCTGTTCAGCCAGGTGAGGGGATTGTGATCAGTAACCACAGTGAATTCCCGTCCATACAGATACGGCCGTAGTTTCTTAAGGGCCCACACTACAGCTAGACATTCCTTCTCAACAGTTGCATAGGCCACTTCTCGGTCCAGCAGTTTCCGGCTGAGATAGGCAATGGGGTGTTCGTCCCCGGCTGCATTCACCTGGCTGAGGACAGCTCCCAGTCCATAAGCAGAGGCATCCGTTTGCACAATGAATCTCCTCTTGTAGTCTGGAGCAGCCAGGACAGGATCGCAGATCAAAGCATCCTTCAGCCGGTTAAAAGCCTCATCACAGGCTGGAGTCCAGATCACCAGCCGGGGCATTGTTTTCTTGGTCAGGTCGGTAAGAGGCTTGGCCACAGTACTGAAATGAGAAACAAATTTTCGGTAATAACTGGCAGTGCCCAGAAAAGCCATAACTTGTTTCTTAGTTTGGGGTACAGGCCAGTCTCTAATAGCCTGGATTTTGGCAGGCTCAGGTCGGAGCTTCCCTCCTCCCACTCTATGTCCTAGGTACTGGACTTCCCCCATCCCCAATTGGCATTTATCGGGTCGAATAGTTAGGCCGGCTGCAAGAATCAGGTCCAAAATAATGGCTACTTGATTCAGATGTTCCTCCCATGTGTGGCTGAAGACGGCGATATCATCCAAGTAGGCACAAGCAAAGTCATCACATCCCCGGAGGATCTGATCCACCATTCTCTGGAAGGTGGCCGGGGCATTTTTCATTCCAAAAGGCATGCTTAGAAATTCATACAGACCAAAGGGGGTTATAAAAGCGGACCGTTCTCTCCCTTCATCCGTTAGAGGGATCTGCCAGTATCCCTTACTGAGATCCAAGGTAGTGACATATCGGGACCCAGCCAGTCGGTCTAGAAGTTCGTCAATACGAGGCATTGGGTAAGGATCGCTGACGGTATGGTCGTTTAGTCGCCGATAGTCCACACAAAATCGAGTACTCCCATCCTTCTTGGGTACTAACACCACAGGGGAGGCCCAAGGGCTATGGGAGGCCTGGATTACCCCAAGCTGTAACATCTCCTCCAGTTCGTGCTGCATGGTGTTTCGAACTGATTCAGGTACCCGGTAAGGAGCCAGTTGTATGGGACGGATGCCCTGAGTGTCCACATGATGTTGGGTGACGGTGGTTCGACCTGGTTGGGATGAGAAAGCAGCCCGTCTCTGTTGAAGCACTTCCAGCATCTGGATTTTCTGTAAGGAGTCCAGGTAATCTCCCAGGAGAACCTGTTCCACAGTGGATGGGGCTCTCGCTGCTTCCACGAGATCAGGTAGAGAGTCCTCATCCTCTTGACCATCTTCTGAAGCCAACCGACAGCTTGCTATCATTGGAATGTTCCGGTCATGGTACTCCTTAATCATATTCACATGGACAGTCTTTTGCCTTAGCCCCTGATCATCTAAAGCAAGAAGGTAATTGGTATCATTCAGTTTTCTGAGAACCCGGAAGGGACCCTCCCATGTGGTCTGCAGTTTATTCTGCCGATGGGGAACAATCATTAAGACTTGTTGTCCTTCTACAAACTCCCGATAGCGTGCGTTACGGTCATACCATGTCTTCTGTCTGGTTTGAGCCATACGCAAATGACTCTGTGCAAAACTAGCAAGTTGGGCCAAGGTTTCTCGCAGCTTTAGGACATAAGGGACAACAGGGGTTCCTGTATCTTCAACTTGCCCCTCCCAGTATTCCTTGAGCAGGGTTAAGGGTCCTCGGACCTTTCTTCCATAGAGTAGTTCAAAGGGGGAGAACCCAGTGGACTCCTGGGGAACTTCCCGATAGGCAAACAAGAGATGGGGTAGGTACTTCTCCCAGTCTGAATCTCGGTCCGTGAAGGCCCTCAGCATATTCTTCAGAGTGCCGTTGAATCGTTCACAAAGTCCATTTGTTTGGGGATGATACGGGGTCGTTCGGATCGCTCGTACTCCACAGGTGCGCCACAGACACTGGACCAACTCTGACATAAACTGGGAGCCTTGGTCCGACAAGATCTCACTGGGGAATCCTACTCTGGTAAAAATAATAACCAAGGCCTCGGCCACCTTGGCTGCAGAGATACTTGACAAGGCCACGGCTTCTGGATATCGGGTGGCGTAGTCCACAACAGTGAGAATGTACTGCTTTCCAGATTTACTTGGTTTAGCCAGAGGTCCAATGATATCAACAGCTACTCTTTGAAAGGGTTCTTCTATTATAGGGAGCGGTTGCAGGGGTGCCTTTGGGTGATCTCCGGGTCGCCCTCTACGCTGACATATGTCACACGTTCGGCAGAAATGCGCCACTGCTTGGGAAATCCCCGGCCAATAAAAAGTTTGAGTCAATCGTCTCTCGGTGCGGGTTTTGCCTTGATGGCCAGCCGTAGGAATGTCATGAGCCAGGTGTAATAGGGGAATTCTGTACTTCTGAGGAACAATCAGCTGTTTGCTATAAGTCCAGGGCTTATCTAGGGAGTCGGCATTGGCAACCCGATACAGAAGTCCATTTTCTCTGATAATTCTTTCTCCGTTTTCCCCTAGCTGCCCTATTTCAGCCCGAGTTCTAAAACTAGCAAGGGTGGGGTCAGTCTCTACTTCTTGTCTAAACTGAACTTTATCCCAAGTAACATTCATATTATCCCCACAAGAAGAATCACTCACCGGCTGTAATGGCAGTTCTGGTGGCCTCAGTTCCATGGATGGGTTGTACACGTCCACATGGGCTGCTCTCTTGGCTTGACTTCTGGTTACCGCACCGACAAAGTGGCAATGAAGATTCCCCACATCATTTCCTAGAAGAACGTCTGCAGGGAGGCCGCTCATCACACCGACCACACATTGTTTTGCCCCAAAGCCATAATCCAGGGTCACACTCGCTCTTGGAATATATCTCTGGGTACCTCCTGCCAGTTCAATGGCAATTCCTGGTCCCTTTTGAATTGCTTGTGGTTGAATTACTCGGGGATCGGCTATGGTGAGGAAAGCCCCAGTGTCACGGAAGCCAACAACTTTTTGGCCATCCAGCACGACCTCCTGTAGATGTTTGTCCTGAAGATCAGAAGAACAGGTGGCTGGAGCTCGCACCCCATAGACTCCGGGTAGGGGAGCCAGGATATCTGAGTCACTTGGCAAGTCATCAGGCACAGAATCCAGCTCTTCTCCTGGTGAAGGTGTCTGTAGGTAATGAACAGGCAAAGGCGGTCTGTAGCTGTTCTGTCTACGAACACCTGGACATTGGAATTGCATGTGCCCAGGCTGCCCACATCCATAACATCTGCGCTCTGGGATTCTTCCTCCGCGTCATATTCCCAAAGGTGGAGCATGAGTAATGCGAGGCACAGTCACACGAAGGTCCCCATGAGTTGACGGTCTAGGGTGATGGTGAACATTGGGGCCAGAAGGACCAGGGGCCACCAGCGTTGGGGGGTTGGTGTTTTTTTTCTCACTGGGTAGTAGTTTTTTCCACTGAGGCTTGATGGTGAGAGCCTCATCAGCTAGAGCTGCAGCTTCCTCCACAGTGGCTGGTCTCCTTTCACGCACCCATTCCCGGATCTCAGCGGGGCACTTGAAGTAAAACTGCTCTTTTAGGAGGACCTGGAGGACGGTCTCCAAGGTTAAGGCCTCCTCTGCCTCCAACCAACGATGCCACAGATGTTTGAGTTTGTGGGCATACATCTTGAAGGACACTTCCTCATCACATGCTAGAGTACGGAACTGAGTCCTGTAAGTGTCTGGCGTTACAGCATAATGTTCTAGAATAGTCTGTTTAATATCCGCATACTCACAGTTCCACCGAGGGTCCATAGCTCTATAGGCTGCAGCAGCTCCACCCTCTAAGAGCCCAACCAGATGCCGGACGCGCTCCCTTTCTGGGACTTCCATTAATCGACACTGATGCTCAAAGTCCTGGAAGAAGCCCTCAATGTCACCAGCAGCCTCATTAAACTGCTTGAAGTCTTTGCGGGACACTCTGGGAAGTTCCCTCATGATGGGTGCTGGGGTTACAGTCTGTCTGGAACCTCTCGCGGCTTCCACAGCGAGCTGCTTATCCAGCAATGCCATCTCCTCCATCCTGCGCTCCTTCTCTTCAGCTCCACGCATGGCCTCCCTCTTATCTTCTATGGTGGCCTCATCTCCAAGCAGTGCCATCTTTTCCTTGTACCACACAACCCATTGACTTTTTTGGGTATTCACCTCCGGCTCCCGTCTTTGCTCCCCTTGCTGTGGAAATTGTTCCTCGGTGCCATCTTGCAGGCAAGCGTGTTCCAATGCCTCAATTAGTTGCTCCTTAGAGAGTCCTTTGTAGCCGACACCTAATTCACGGGCCTTTGTTTGTAGACTCGCCACAGTCCAGTTCCTGTATCCTGAGGTTCTGGTTTCAGACGTCGATTGGCTGTTGTCCTCCATTTCTTCTGCTCTGATCCCGCCGCTGCCACCAGTTTGTGACGGGGTGTACATCAGAGCAAAGAGAGGCAACAGGCCGAGGATGATCCAACAGGTTTACTAACAGGAATACAGGAACAGCACACGACAAGTCCAAATAAAACAGATTCGGGGGCACCTCCCGATAATCCAAAGTGCCAGATCACAACGTAATAGTCCTTTTCAGAGTCCCAGAAATCCCACACAATCCACTGGACGGCGAGGTCTGTCCGCAGATTCAGATCTCGCTCCCTTCCTCTTCAAAAACTCAACTCCCAACTGCATTTAGAAACAGGAGTGAATTGTTTGAGCTCGTGGGCCCGCCCCTCAAGGGTAGGGGTCTATGCAATGGTTGGGCCCACTAGAAGATTCTAGAAGGTTGGCTTCGAGATGTCTACAGGTTTGTGTAGTTGGCGTTATCCACTGCTTACGAAACAATGAGAAGTTCCCCTGGCTGTGTGGACAAGAGATAATTGCATTATGGGCCCAGAGACACAGGAGATGGGGGGAAGGTATGGTTACTTACATCCCAAGACATTTCAAAGTGTTCAGTAAGTACAACCAAAGGAAAGTGACATCACATCCTGACATAGTATTACAGCAAATACAGTGAGAAGGTAAAATACATCATGACAGCGGGCACTACCATGCTCGGGTGCTAGGTACTCGTAACTAGTGATGAGTGAGCACAACCATGCTCGGATGCTCAGTACTCGTAACTAGTGATGAGTGAGCACTACCATGCTCGGGTGCTCAGTACTGGTAACTAGTGATGATCGGGCACTACCATGCTCGGGTGCTCAGTAATCATAACTAGTGATGAGCGGGCACTACCATGCTCAGGTGCTCAGTACTGGTAACTAGTGATGAGCAGGCACTACCATGCTCGGGTGCTGAGTACTCGTAACTAGTGGTGAGCGGGCACTACTATGCTCGGGTGCTCAGTACTCGTAACTATTGATGAGCGAGCACAACCATACTCACGGGCTCTGTACTGGTAACTAGTGATGAGCGGGCTGTACCATGCTCGGGTGCTGAGTACTCGTAACTAGTGATGAGCGAGCACTACTATGCTTGGTTGCTTGATATTCATAACGAGTGATGAACGAGCACTACCATGCTCGAGTGCTCAGTACTCATAACTAGTTATGAGCGGACACTACCATGCTTGGTTGCTTGGTACTCATAACTAGTGATGAGCAGGCACTACCATGCTTGGGTGCACGGTACTCGTAACCAGTGATGAGCGGGCACTACCATGCTCGAGTGTTCGGTATTCATAACTAGTGATGAGCGAGCACTGCAATGCTCAGGTGCTCGGTCGACATAACTAGAGATGAGCGGGCACTACCATGCTCGGATACTCAGTACTCATAACTAGTGATGAGTAAGAACTACCTTGTTTTCCAGAAACTTGGACATTAAAGACAGAGCTATGTGATCTCAGTAGCTCCAAGAGCCTAAAGGCCGCTTTACACGCAGTGACATCGCTAACGAGATGTCGTTGGGGTTACGGAATTTGTGACGCACATCCAGCCTCGTTAGCGACGTTGTTTCATGTGAAACGCAGGAACGACCATTAAAGATCAAAATTACTCACCTAATCGTTGATCGTTGACACGTCGTTCTATTCCAAAATATCTCTGCTAGTGCAGGACGCAGGTTGTTTGTCGTTCCTGCGGCAGCACACATCGCTATGTGTGACACCGCAGGAATGAGGAAGAACATCGTACCTGCAGCTGCCAGCAATGAGGAAGGAAAGAGCTGGACGGGATGTTACGGCCGCTCATCTTCGCCCCTCCGCTTCTATTGGGTGGCCGCTTAGTGACGCTGCTGTGACGCCGCACGAACCACCCCCTTAGAAAGGAGGTGGTTCACCAGCCACAGGGATGTCGCAAGGCAGGTAAGTCCGTGTGACAGGGACTAACGAAATTGTGCGCCACTTTGCCCATGACGCACAAACGACGGGGGTTGCTACGCTCGCTAGCGATGTCGCAGCGTGTAAAGCCTGCTTTAGTTATTTCTAAGATATCAGCCACCTCTCTCAAGCCAATCGATTTCTACACATTAGTCATCTGCTCATTAGTGATGAGTTCAGATTAGCAAACATTTCAAGGTTTGGTTGGGGTTCAACAAATTTACAGGTGTTCGACAAACAGGTTGAGGAATACATCCAAACACCATTGAATTCAATTGAAGGCAAACTTATGTGATAGCAAAGGCTAGGGGTCTGATGTTAGTAAGGGCTAGGAGGGCTGCAAAAGAAAGAAAATAAGGAATAAAGCAGGACAGTTTTACTTACCAACTTTCCCCGCACCTGCAACACTACTTCAAGGTTTGCTCATTAAAGCTCATACATATTCACTGCTTTCCCCGCCCACTGGCAGCCCCAATGTCTGTGATTGGTTGAACCCAGACCCTGCCCTCACCCACTCTCAGAGCATCTGTGATTAGTTGGAATCACACGTTGTCTGTGTCCCTATGGGAGTGTAAAAAATAAATAATCAAAAAGGCAGTGGATCCCCCTAAATTGTGATAACCAGCACAGACAGATAAAAAAGACGTCTTCAGGCAATGAAAAACGTAAGCATTTCTCTGGAAGATCTACAGGAAAAATGCTCCAGCTTCACATTGACTTCCATTATACTTGATACACAAAACAAGCCGAGCATCCGACTGCTTGTTTCGAGTACTGATCACCCATGGATGAAAGTGCTCGCTCACCAATAATGACAATTACAAATGATCTCCTTGCTTGGTGTCAGCGATATGCCTAACATTCCACAAGAAATTGAGCAAATGGCTTTCCTTGCAGTATCCAGATCTAGCTGTTTCATCAAGGAATGGTATATAGACAAAATGCACTGGCCAAAAAGGGGGGAGCCACACCCCTATATGTAAAAAGTACAAAAAAAACCTAAACTAAATCAAAGAAATAAGCCAGAACACATATTAACAGACAAAACCCGGGATAAAAACAAAATGAACAAATACAATGCAGTTAGTAAGTAAATAGCAATGGTTCATTAACATAACATACTTAAATGACAATATTTTGATCAACAGAGCATCAATGGTACAATGTACACAATTAGGATGGTCCCTATCTCTGGTTCCTGCTCTGCTACCATCCATTTTGCAGCCTGCTGGAATGTAGCAAGGTGAACTGCAAAGGTTAGGGACTATCCTGATTAGGATTAATTTAATGTGGTGGGATGGCTTTTAAGGGGGCTTTACACGCTATGATATCGTTAATGTTTGATCGTCGGGGTCACATTGTTAGTGACGCACATCCGGCGTCATTAACAATATCGCAGCGTGTGACACTGACCAGCGACCTTAGGCGACCTCAAAAATGGTGAAATTCGTTCACCATGGAGAGGTCGTCCCAAACTCAAAGATCGGTAAGGGTTGTTTAGCGTTGTGATTCATCGCTCATGCAGCAGCACACATCGCTGTGTGTGACACCGCATGAGCGAGGAACGTCTCCTTACCTGCCGCCGGCCCCAATGCGGAAGGAAGAGGTGGGCGGGATGTTTACATCACGCTCAGCTCCGCCCCTCCGCTTTGATTAACTGGCCGCTGTGTGACGTTGCGGTGACGTCGCTGTGATGCCGAACGTCCCTCCCCCTTGAAGGAGGGATTGTTCAGCAGTCACAGAAACGCCGCCGACCAGGTAAGTATGTGTGATGCTGCCGTAGCGATAATGTTCGCTACGGCAGCGATCACAAACAATCACATGCGCGACGGGGCGGGTACTTACACGCTCGCTATCTCTACAAATTGCTAGCGATATCGCTACCGTGTAAAGCCCCCTTTACTCTCTTTTCGTTAAAATACTGTCAACTGCCATACATGTTTTACTTGTACTATTACTATTTATTTGCTTACTGCAGAGTATTGTTCTCTTTGCTTTTATCCTTAGTTTTGTCTGTTAATTATTATTATTATTATTATTTAGTATTATTATTTTAGCGCCATTTATTCCATTTACATGTGAAAGGTGTATTCATAGTAGGGACAATTACAATAATCATTAGCAAAACAAGGCACAGGCTGGTACAGGAGGAAAGAGGACCCTGCCCCCGAAGGCTCACAGTCTACAAGGGATGGGTGAGGATACAGTAGGTGCGGCTAGAGATTGTCATGCGGTGCTTTAGCAGACTGAGGGTTATAGCAAGTTGTAGATATGTTGGAAGAGGTGGGTTTTCAGGTTCTTTTTTAAGCTTGTCAAGGTCGGCGAGAGTCTGCAATTGTTGCAGCAGAGCATTCCAGAGTATGGGGGATGCATAGGAGAAATCTTGGATGCGGTGGTGGGAAGAGAAGATTATAGAGGAGTAGAGAAGGAGATCATGTGATGATCGGAGGTTGCGTGCAGGTAAGTACCAGGAGATTAGGTCACAGATCTATGGGGGACACAGGTTGTGAATGTGGTCATGGTAGGGTTTTGAACTGGAATCATTCGGCAATGTGAAGCCAGTGAAGGGATTGGCAGAGAGGAGAGATGGGGAGTAGCGAGGGGGACAGATGGATTAATCTGGCACCATAGTTTAGAATAGATTGTAGGGGTATGAGACTGTTAGAAGGGAGGCCACAAAGCAAGAGGTTGCAATAATCCAGGCGGGAGATAATAAGGGCATGCACTAAGATTTTTGCAGCTTCTTGGGAAAGTAACATATGAATCCAGGAAATATTTTTGAGTTGGAGGCGGCAGGAGGAGAAGACGGCTTTAAAGAGAGATCAGAGTCTAGAGTTATGCGGGCGTCACACAATACGATCTATCGTGTGATTGCACGAGCGATCGTACCTGTCAACGTCATTTGTGCGTCACAGGCAATTAGTTGCTCATGGCGAACAAAGTCGTTAAACCGCCGTCACACGTACTTACCTGCTGAGCGACGTCGCTGTGGGCGGCGAACATCCACTTCCTGAAGCAGGTGGGACGTTCGGCATCACAGCGACGTCACACAGCGGCCGGCCAATAGAAGCGGAGGGTCGGAGATGAGCGGGACGTAAACATCCCGCCCACCTCCTTCCTTCTGCATAGCCAGCCGGAGTCGCGGGACGCAGGTAAGCTGTGTTCATTGTTCCCGGTGAGTCACACAGAGCGATGTGTACTGCCCCGGGTACGATGAACAACCGGCGCAAAGAAAAATAAACGATTTTTTTAAAAATGAGCGACGTGTCAACGATACATGATTTGCGATCGTTCTGCGTTGCTCGTAGAGGTCACACAGGACGACGTCGTAAATGATGCCGGATGTGCGTGACGAAAACCGTGACCCCGACGACATATCGCACAATAGATCATCTCATGTGAT
The DNA here is from genome assembly GCF_048569485.1 of Anomaloglossus baeobatrachus. Classification (NCBI taxonomy): domain Eukaryota; kingdom Metazoa; phylum Chordata; class Amphibia; order Anura; family Aromobatidae; genus Anomaloglossus; species Anomaloglossus baeobatrachus. The sequence goes on from NC_134353.1 coordinate 33,508,231, forward strand.
GCCTGCATTACTCCCAGGTAGCGAGCACGTGGGACTGGGGATAGTGAACAGCCATTAAATTTGATGGATAGGTCAGGTGGGGGGTTGAGTGAGGAGGAGGAAAGATAACGAATTCTGTTTTGTCCATGTTCAGTTTTAGAAATCAAGTAGATAAAAAGGATGAAATAGCAGACAGACACTTAATTAATGACAACAGTGTGAGCATGCACCTGACATTTCACCTGTACCAACTCGTATTCTGGCTTTTTTCTTTTGTTTGGCTTTAATTTTGTAGATATGAGGGGTGGCTCCCCATTTTTGAGTACTGTATAATGTTTATATAAATTTCCACAGGCAGGTGTTCAACAGTCAGCTCTGGGTCCTGCTCTGCTCCCGTCTATTTTGAGCTGTTGCTACATAGTGAAGGGAACTACAAGAACTAGCGACCATCTTGATTGGGCACACCTTACCGCGGTTGGATGGCTTTTACATTCTTTTGATCAAAATAGTGTTAACTAATTAACTTATGTTTTTGACATGAGCAAAAACAATTTATTTAACTTACTGCATGGGATTTTTCATTTTTTTTTTATCCTAGGTTTCACCTGTTATTCTTCACAATGTGAATGTGCACCTACACATTGCACTTATACTGTACCAATGTGTTCTGGCTCATTTTTTTGTTTTGCATTGACTGTATTGATGAAGACGGAGTAACTTTGTGCTGTGTTTGAAATCGTATTCACCCATATAAATCTATTTGAGTTGGACCATAAGAAGTCAACTACATCTTGGAGGCAACCCCAGGCTTAAACACAATGTGAACCCCCCCTGATTGTTTTTATTTGTGTGTGTGGTGCTCATTCTCAACAACAAATAAATTGAGATATTTTGAAAATGTTGTTCTTACTTTAATTTTCTTGTCATTTCCATATCATTAACATGTATACTGATCCTGTGAGTTCACAAAAGTCAAAGATGCAATTTCAGTAATAAATGAGGTCACCTTGCCACTGGCTGTTGGGCTCACATAAAATCTGGCCAATTTTGTGTCCTAAGTATCTCAATTTTTACATGATTTTCATAGCAGTAATGCATGTTTTTATTCCCATATTCATTGTTCAGCATATCTTAGCACTAAAGAGTGCAACGTTCTCCTTTTTGTTATCATTAACACCAAAAATATCCCAAATGGTCAGTATTGGATTCTCTTAATCAGTTTACAATGACGGATTGCAAAATAATTTCAACTTTATTTTACCTGCTGCATAACAGTCCCTGCTTTATATTGCATGTACAAACATTCAATAAATGCAAAGATTGGAAAATATGCTTCCCAATGTAAGAATAGTTGAAATACCCAAACACCCTTTTGGCACCACATTCTTAAATGAGTACATTTTTATCAATTTTTGCTCTATTCTTTCTAAATTCCCTTAATGAAATTGTCATTTTAACTTATATTACAAAAATCAGTAGTACACTTGAAAATAAGAAACTTATAATACGTATATCTTATCAGAGAAATCAGCCTTATTCCCCTCCAGGACTGATCTTAAATGATGATAATTGTGTACTGACTATAATTTAACATGAGTTTAAAACTAACTGGTTTATCCTAAACACTACCATATCCCAATCATAAGAGGGTGTTCAAAATGATGCAGTGATTTTATTATCTTTAATATTAACTATAATATTAATTATAACGGTTTTCTTATCTTTGTTTACACCCTAAAAATATCGTTTGTTAAAAAAAGTTCTAAAATAATGCTTCTTGATATTATTTTTTACATTATATATTTAGATATATATACAGTACAGACCAAAAGTTTGGACACACCTAATTCAAAGAGTTTTCTTTATTTTCATGACTCTAAAAATTGTAGAGTCACATTGAAGGCATCAAAACTATGAATTAAAACGTGGAATGAAATACTTAGAAAAGTGTGAAACAACTGAAAATATGTCTTATATTCTAGGTTCTTCAAAGTAGCCACCTTTTGCTTTGATTACTGCTTTGCACACTCTTGGCATTCTCTTGATGAGCTTCAAGAAGTAGTCACCAGAAATGGTCTTCCAACAGTCTTGAAGGAGTTCCCACAGATGCTTAGCACTTGTTGGCCCTTTTGCCTTCACTTTGCAGTCCAGCTCACCCCAAACATCTCGATTGGGTTCAGGTCTGGTGACTGTGGGAGCCTGGAGGTGTGTTTTGGGTGATTGTCCTGTTGAAAAATAAATGATGGTCCAACTAAACGCAAACCGGATGGAATAGCATGCAGCTGCAAGATGCTGTGGTAGCCATGCTGGTTTAGTATGCCTTCAATTTTGAATAAATCCCCAACAGTGTCACCAGAAAAGCACCCCCACACCATCACACCTCCTCCTCCATGCTCCTCGGTGAAAACCAGGCATGTAGAGTCCATCCGTTTACCTCTTCTACAAAGACACGGTGGTTGGATCCAAAGATCTCAAATTTGGACTCATCAGACCAAAGCACAGATTTCCACTGATCTAATGTGCACTCCTTGTGTTCTTTAACCCAAACAAGTCTCTTCTGCTTGTTGCCTGTCCTTATCAGTGGTTTCCTATCAGCTATTTTACCATAAAGGCCTGCTGCACAAAGTCTCCTGTCTAGGTTTAAGGTGCTTAGCCTAGCCTAGCCTGTCTAGGTTTAAGGTGCTTAGCATTTTCGAGCTACAGAAGTTTTTTTTATGATTGTTAAGCACAGCGACAGGGTGAACTGCCCCCTTTAAATATTGACACCATTTCTCAAATGCCAGTTTAATGGCCTACAGTTCCCTACTGCCAATATCTTAGTTACTTTTCGGCTGGTGACAACTTTTCTTGAGAAAAAGGCGCATGGATGCCACTTACTAGGAGACGGCAATTAAGATAACACAGCCCCAACCCCCACCTCAGGTGCATCAAGCTCAACAATAAATGTTTGCGAGACATCGGGTTGAATGAGCACAGGTTATTCAGGAAAGCATCTCTTCAAGGAGGAGAATGCCCAGTGGGCGAGGTTGGATCATTTTAAAAAAGTCTATACCTTTTTTGGTCATATGAGTGAAGGGTTTCACAATCAATGAAAAGCCCAGAAAGCATTGTATTTTTTTCACATTTTAAGAAGGATACCACTCCAGAACAGCACAGACCTTATCTGGATCCATCCGAAAACCAGCAGATGACACCAAGAAGCCCCAAAGTTGTACCTGTGGAACTGCGACTACACACTTTTCCAAGATAGCATACAGTTTATCATCATGTAATGTCTGTAACACCTACCTTACGTATACCTGATGTGTTATGAGTAGAGATGAGCGAACCGGTCGTGGTTCAGCTCAAGTTCGGTTCGCCGAACCGAGGTCTGGTTCACGTTCGGTTCGGCGAACTGGTTCAGCGTACCACTCGAACCACATAGGAAACAATGGGAGGCAATCACAAACACATTAAAACACCTAGAAAACACCCTCAAAGGTGTCCAAAAGGTGACAAACAACTCACAACACAACACAAACCCATGGGAAAGTGACAAGAACAAATTCTCATGTGAAAACAAAACAGCTTGACGAGGAAAAGGCGGACAAGACACAGATATAGGCATGGCATGCCCTTCTAAAATCATGCAAAAAACCAAGTAAGGGTTACTCCAAGCAGAGTCTCCCTTTTTTTCCAAAAATTGGGCCACACAGACACCCACCCCTTCAGTGGCAGCACTTGTGCCCCAGTTGTACACTTCACAAGTAGATTTGCATCAAGCACATTCAAAAATACGCCATCCTTAACTGTCCCCAGGATGGCACCGGGGTAGGTAGCAAAGTCTTTACTGATCCCAGATCTGTTCATCTTGGATCATTTTTAGAAACACTGCAAGCAAGGGTTACTCCAAGCGGAGTCTCCCTTTTTTCCAAAAATTGGGCCACACAGACACCCCTTCAGTGGCAGCAGTTGTGCCCCAGTTGTACACTTCACACGTAGATTTGCATCAAGCACATTCAAAATACACAAGCATTTACTCTCCCCAGGATGCACAGGGGTAGTAAATTCCTTGTGGATCCATGACTTGTTCATTTTGATGAACGTTAGTCTGTCCACATTGTCACTGGACAGACGCGTGCGCTTATCTGTCAGCACACACCCAGCAGCACTGAAGATACGTTCAGAGACAACGATGGCAGCTGGACATGACAAAATCTTCAAGGCGTAAGTGGAGAGTTCTGGCCATTTTTCAAGATTTGAAGCCCAAAATGAGCAAGGCTCCATTTGCAAAGTAATGGCATCGATGTTCATTTGGAGATACTCCTGTATCATCCTCTCCAGCCGTTGACTATGTTTCAGACTTGTTGTCTCTGGTGGCCTTGCAAAGGACGGTCTAAAAAAATTATGAAAAGATTCAATAAAATTGCTGTTACCAGCACCAGATACAGTGCTACTGGTACGGGTAGACTGTTGAAGATGACGAGTCCGTCCCATGTTTGTCAAGTTACAACTGGGAGATTCACTCCGTGCACCAAGGGTGTTTGGTGGAAAAGCCGAGCTAAGATCGAGTAACAGCTTCTGCTGATACTCCTGCATACGTGCGTCCCTTTCTAGTTCTGTAAATATGTCACAAAATTTTGACTTGAACCGGGGATCTAATAGTGTGGCAAGCCAGTACTCATCATCACGTCTAATTTTGACAATACGAGGATCATGTTGGGAGGTAGTGCAGCAAGAAGGTGCTCATGTGTCTGGCGCAGCCATGTGGACCAAGTCCATGCTGTGTTTGTGGCATAGAGGTGCTAATCGTTCTTTCTTCCTCTGACATCTCCCCCCAACCTCTTTCAACTGAAATTTCACCAAGGTCTCCCTCATCCGCTTAGTCTTCCATGTCCATGGACAGTTCGTCCTCCATTTCTTCATGTTCTCCTGCACCTTCCTCAACAATTCGCCTGCTACCATGCGCCCTTGTTGATCCCTGTCCCCCATGGTCCCATGCCTGCCGCCTTGGTGATGATGAACGTCTGGACCTTGGTGATGTTGTTGTCTCTTGCGCATATGAATCCTCCAGTAGTTCCTCCCTTTCCTATTGTCCCACTCCCTGAGTCCGAATAGTGTTTAGCATGTGCTCCAGCATGTAAATGACTGGAATTGTCATGCTGATAATGGCATTGCCAGAGCTAAACAAATTCGTCGCCATGTCGAAACTGTGCAGAAGGGTGCATAGGTCCTTGATCTGAGACCACTCCATCAGGGTAATCTGCCCCACCTCTGCATCTCGTTGTCCCAGGCTATACATCATGACGTATTGCACCAGGGCTCGTCGGTGCTGCCACAGTCGCTGTAACATGTGGAGAGTTGAATTCCAGCATGTCGGCACATCGCACTTCAGGCGATGAACCGGCAGGCTGAAAGACTTCTGGAGCGATGCAAGTCGCTCAGCTGCGGAAGTGGAATGGCGGAAGTGAGCAGACAGTTTTCGTGCCCTGTTCAGAAGGCCATCTAGGCCGGGATAGTGTGTTAAAAATTGCTGGAGAACAAGGTTCAACACGTGAGCCATACAAGGCACGTGTGTCACCTTGCCCAGGCAAAGGGCCGCACCCAGGTTTGCAGCATTGTCGCACACGGCCTTACCAGGCTGCAGGTTGAGTGGAGACAACCATTTATTAAACTCAGTCTCCAGAGCTGCCAACAACTCAGCCGCTGTGTGACTCTTATTTCCAAGACATTTCAAGTAGAGTTGAGCGCAGTTCGCGGTTCGAGGTTCTCCAGTTTGCGGCTCGAGTGATTTTGGGGGCTGTTCTAGATCGAACTAGAACTCAAGCGTTTTGCTAAAGCTCGATAGTTCTAGATACGTTCGAGAACGGTTCTAGCAGCAAAAAGACAAGCTAATTACTAGCTGGCTTTCCGCTGTAATAGTGTAAGTCACTCTGTGACTCACACCATTATGAAATTTTAGCGTATAGTGTGCGGGAACAGCGCATTGAGATCACTGCTGTTTGGATAATGGCGATCGCCATTTTTTTTTTCTTCTTGTCTTCCTTCCCTAAGCGCGCGCGTGTAGTGGGGCGGGACAGCATGTCAGCCAATCCCAGACACACACACAGCTAAGTGGACTTTTAGCCAGAGAAGCAATGGCATGTGTGATAGGATGTCCATGTCACATGTCCATGCATTATAAAAATGGACATTTTCCTCCAGCACACCATTATCTGCCTTCTGCGTCTTGGTGTCAGTCACCGCTGGCGTAGCTCCTGTCTCCGATACTGCTGTGTACGCTCTATACACAGCGCTATACAGAATAGGGATAGACGTTTCTATTAGTCCTTTTAAGGGCTAATACCAGCAGGGTCAGAGCCATAGGTGACAGTCAGGTCCGTGAAAACAGATTTTAACAGCTACACAAGATGACAGCGTCTGTGTAGCTAAGGTCAGGGATTTCCTCGCTGCATATCCCAAATAGGAGGGATAGAAAGGGAGGCTTCCTTTCCTCTACCCAGACCCACAACCCTGCCACTGTACCCTCCTGCCCTTTGCACACTTAAGCTCATTGTTACTAAGCCATTATACTAGCAAACACTGAGTAAACTTAGTGGCATCCTAAAGGTGGCTGTTGGACTTCCATTAGTGTCCCACTGGTGCAAATCTATATGCAGCACCTCTGCATTGAACACTCAAACTCATTGTTACTAAGCCATTATAATAGCACAAACTGCTGCAACTTAGTGCCATCCAATAAGTGGCTGTTGTACTCCATTTGTGCCCCACAGGTGCCAAGCTATTTACAGCACCTCTGCATTACACCCTCCTGCTCTGTTTTTAAATGCTATAATAATAGCAAAAAATGCTGCAACTTAGCGGCATACATTTATTTAATCGTATGAACTTATATCTTACCATCCTATAAAAATAAACACCAGACAATAGACAGTGATTGAAAAATATCAAAAGGATAAAAATCAAATTTGAATATCAAGATTTTCTATATATGCAATAGCGTTATCATTGACAATATAGAAATCCTTCTTGTCACCATGGTAGGATCTCAGGGGGCACTCCTCAACAATGTGCTGGATAGTTTGACGATCTGCTCCACAGTCACAGGTCGGAGAGTCATATTTTCCCCACTTATACATAAAATCTGCACAGACGCCAAAGTTTGTTCTGATACGATTTAGAGTAACCCATGTTTTCCTTGGTAGATTGAAGCCTGGTGGAGGGTTTTGTAAATTAGGGAACATTTGGGGATCACCTTCTACTACATTGACCCAAAGTTCTCGCCATTTCTCCTCTAAATTGAAGTTTTGTTCATGCAAGGTGATTGCAGTTCGGATGGGTGGATGTCTTGATTTCAATCGTTGTATTGTAACATCTCTGATATTTTGGTGTATTGGAAGTTTTTCATTATTCACTACTTTAGTGTACTCTTTAAGTAGGAGCTTTTGTCTTCTTAGATTTGCGGGTGCGATATGACTCAGCACTGGTAACCAGTGAACAGGTGTAGGTCTAATAGCACCAGATATTATACGCAAAGAGTTGTTCAGCTGAGTGTCAATTAAGTTTACATGACAGCTATTTAACCATGCTGGAGCACAGTATTCTGCAGCAGAGTACACCAGGGCAAGAGTAGATGTTCTCAAAACAGATGTTGCCGAGCCCCATGAGGATCCACAAAGTTTCTTAATAATATTATTACGTGCTTTCAGTTTCTGTGCCAATTTATCCAGATGGGATTTAAAAGTTAGACTTCTATCAAGGGTTACACCTAAGTACTTAGGATTGAAATTGTGTTTAACAGATTGGCCTTCAAATTGTACTTTAAGTTCAGTCTTGGCACTTGCATTGTGTAGATAAAAGCAACAAACTTCCGTTTTTGATGGGTTAGGTTTTAATCTCCATTGTCGGAAGTACTTTCCCATTACACTAAGATCTTTTGTAAGAATGTCCTCTGCTTCCTCCATTGTTTTGCTTACCATAGCAAGTGCCCAGTCATCGGCATATCCAAATTTCCGTGACACTGTTTTAGGAATATCAGCTAGGTACAGGGCAAACAGGAGAGGTGCCAGCACTGATCCCTGGGCCAGTCCATTGTTTAAAGATTTCTTACAACTGGTTGAATCGCCCATAATAAGATGAAAAGATCAATTTGCAATCATATTGTTCAAGAGGTACATCATTTTCTTACATGGAATCACCTTCAGAAATTTATATAAAAGTCCTTCCCTCCACACAGTATCATATGCAGCAGAGAGATCGATAAACGCCACTGAAACTTTCTTGTTCTTCTGGAATTCAGTTTCAGTGAGAGTTGTCAAAGCTAAGACTTGGTCACTACAGTTTCGAGCAGGTCTGAAGCCGGCTTGCTCTATAGGTATTGAGTCGAAAATCTTTAGACTGATCTTGTTATATATTAAGCGTTCTAAGAGCTTATATAAGCAACTCAACAAGGCAATGGGTCTATAGCTTAATGGATTATCTTCAGGCTTCCCAGGTTTTAACAATGCAATTATTTTGGCATGTTTTAATTTACTAGGGACTTGAGCATTCTTCATAATATCTGAGAAGAACTTTGCCATCCATTTTTTCGCATAAGGTCCACAGTTTTTGAGAAATTCAGGATGGATCCCATCAGAGCCGGGAGCTTTGTTAATTTTAGTTTCAGCAAGGGCAATTTCAATGTCACAGGTTGTAGAAGCATGTGAGTATTCTTCAGATGGTGCCACTGATGATTTTAGTAGCTTAAACTTACTTTTAACTTCTATGGTGTGAGCTCGGTCTTTTGGGCTTCTTGAGATGTTCACAATGTGTGCTGCAATTTGATTTGAAGTTATAGAATTCGTTTTGTGCTTTACTTTACGGTTTCCTTCTAGTTTTCTTAAAAGAGACCATGCTTTTCTGCTGGACCTTTTAAAGTCCAAATTCTCAACTGTTTCCATCCATTTAATACAACGTGCTGCATTCAGTTTGTTCAACAATTCCTCACCAATTTCACCATCTTCACTCTCAAGAAATTGTCTGTACAGTTGTTCACATTCATCAGACCATCCTGGGATATATTCTTTGCGAAAGCCACGTGGTATTGATTTCTTTGCAGCTGTAATAACTGCTTTACAAAACCGTTCATAGTTTTTACTGATTGGTGGTATCCAGCCGATACACTTATCAAGGTGATCTGCAAACTTCTTCCAGTTGGCTTTGGCAAGGTTCCATCGAGGACGCGGATATGACGTTACAAGAGGAATAGATACTCCAATGGTGATGATGACAGGGCGATGCTGGCTACGAGGGAAATGTTTGACAACACATCGAGATGTAGACAAAGGTTGATATGTTTTGTCTCACGCAATAGAAACAAAGTCAGGATTGTATCCTCTCTGCCAGGCTGCTGACTGGAAAGTTGGAAAGTCCTTTGCATCAAAAACGAGGAATATATTATGCGCTTCAGACCAGTTTACCAGATACTCGCCACTGCAAAGCTATTTGCAGCACCTCTGCATTACACCCTCCTGCTCTGTTTTTAATAAGCTATAATAATAGCAAAAAATGCTGCAACTTAGTGGCATACAAAAAGGGGCTGTTGGACTTCCATTAGTGTCCCACTGGTGCAAAGCTATTTGCAGCACCTCTGCATTACACCCTCCTGCTCTGTTTTTAATAAGCTATAATAATAGCAAAAAATGCTGCCATTCAGTGGCATACAAAAAGTGGCTTTTGTACTCCATTTGTGCCCCACAGGTGCCAAGCTATTTGCAGCACCTCTGCATTACACCCTCCTGCTCTGTTTTTAAAAGCTATAATAATAGCAAAAAATGCTGCAACTTAGTGGCATACAAAAAGGGGCTGTTGTACTCCATTTGTACCCCACTGGTGCCAAGCTATTTACAGCACCTCTGTATTACACCCTCCTGCTCATTTAGCTACTCTATTTTTATAGCAAATTGATGGAATTCCTTGCTGCATTTCATCATTAGGAGGAATAAAAAGTGAGGCTTCTCTTACTGTCCTGGTACCCACAGAACACGGCCACTGTACTCACCTGCCCACTTTTGCCATGCTATTTTCTTGCCCAAAGAGCTGACTCTTTTTTTACCATCATAAAATTGTTTGGAATACTAAGTTATTTTTCCTTTGCTGCCAAGCAAGGTGCAACACCTGTGCATTCTTCCCTCCTTTCCATTTGTGGAACGTAATTATTAACTGCAGGTAGTCCAGCCAATCTGTCACGAAGGTGCAGGTGTGGATATAATGATTCCTTCATCCAATGTTGGTTTTCCCGATGTCTGACAGCTCAACAATATCATCTGTTTGCACTTACAAAACAAGTGACGACCTGCCAATCACACTCCCGCTTACGGGTAACGGGGTGGAAGTTCAGTGTGAAAAAGCATGTGTGACTGCTGTCCCCACAGTCACAGAGGATGAAGAGCATGCAGATGCACGTGATGGGGCAGGCGGTGGTTGCACAGCCCCACTAGGCCGCATTGTAGCACAGTGAAATTCTCATTGCGACTTATGCTTCATTTTAAGTCTTGTATTTGGTGTGATCCCCAGCAGCAAAACTACGCAACATGAAAAGCACTGTATGCAGTTGGGTTCATAAATGATTGTTTCACTTTCTGAAAACAAACAATAAGAACCATGCATTAAATTGAAATAATAGAACAATCTATTTAGTTGCCTACTGCTTGGTAAGCCCTCTGCGTAGCAGCAGTAATTGTGTGTGTGTGCGAACACGACTTACCAGTGGCGCATCACAAGAGCTTCCCAGTTATCTACCTAAACATAGACAAAACACATCACCCACCCTGAATACCTTGTTAGCTGAAGCTTCACAGATAAGGCAGATGATAACTGTGTGAATGCAAACCACACAGCTCTGCAACACAGTCATGGAAATCTTGTAAAGAACATTCAATGCAAACATGTGTCGCTGTCCCTCTATGATTTAAACTGTACGTGACAATTTGACAGTGCAGAGGCAGCAAGTGTGATTGTCTATATAGTCGTCCTACCCAGAACAGATATATGTGTTTTCATAATAAAACAAAGTGTTGCGTGCACGCATTACTGTCTGGGCACAGCCTACCGTACCCGGGTAATGTGATGTCCACTTGCCATAAATACGGACTTTACGCTCCTATCATCGTTAACAGTATATACAGCACCGGAAGAATGTTGGTCTGTGGCACAGGATGCTGCTCACTGGCGTTACGGTACTCCTCACCAAACTCCACAATGACTCCCCTCACAATTGAACGAAGTGTTTCCGCAGTTGCTCCTTCCTGTGTGCCGATTTACCCCAGCCGCAGCCTAACTCCAGTGTTTCGCCAGCTGAGCATGCTCTGCCTGACTGTGTCATTCCTGAGGCAAAGTCTTAATTTTGGGCTACAGCGCATGCTCGTTTGGACTGTGCCTGAGTCATTCTGCGACCTGCGGCTCAACACACTTACACAGGGCCCTGGTGCTTGACTCACTCTCGGGAGGCCACTAAAACTAACTGCACCCAACATCAGCCCCAGGTGTCCCCTTACACTGCAGTGGCGGTCCCCAATGACCGCAATACTGAGAGTGGCATCACGAAAATACATATAAAGAAGCAACCTAAGTGTGACCAGACTCTTCCTCCACGTGGAGTCCCTGAAGGTAATGCACCAACACAACACCTGTGGGGCTTCACACTGACTGAGAAAAGCCTCTTTGCATAGGTACTTGCACTCCGTGCCGGGTCTAAGTCCTGTGTTGTGCCTAGACAGCATGCTGAAGCGGATAGTCTTTTTTTCAGAAACTGTATTTCATGCTACTGAGCATGCTCAGGCACTTACTGAATCAGAGGCTAGGTCGGGTAATGAACTCTTTGGCCCTGCCCCTAATGTGGGGAGCCCATATAGACCACAGGGAATCAGGTGTCCTGACAATTTGGCCAGGCTACTCCCAACAGGCTTGCAGAGGGCTGCCCCTATGACTTGTCACCTCATTGTTGTTGGTCAGACGATGACTGTTGAGGTGTTTTGGTTGTGGCAGCCATGAGGTCATCATTCAAGTGGCGGTTCAAAATAGGACGCTAGTTATGCCACTCATGACGTGTCACTCTGCTTTTGTCTCCAGGAGGTGCATTGTGGTCCACCCTGGTTTGGGATGGACCCAGGTTATAAAAGGGGCTGGAGCCAAGAAGAAGGTGCCCAGTCTTCTATTATGCTCCGAAAGAGCACACCTCCATGTGTTGAACCCATTGCGGCTTTAGGCCAGAGGTAGGCAGGGATAGGTCATCGATGCAGGCCGCCACCACAGTTGGTAACGCAGAACGTTTAAGAACAGCTCCTGTCCTACCAGTCCTGCTAGTGCAGCCCAGTGGCATAAACAGGCCTGCTGCTGCTGATGCACCTGCTGTCCACAGGTGTGTCCCCTATGCACACGGACTGCGTAACCAATGGCCCCTGTGTTGTTAACAGGGAGTTCCGGGGCTGGGTGGTCGTGTGGACCCTGTCACGCTAACAGGGCTCCAAGTCTCCAGATCCGAGTGGCGTCTAACTCGGTTCAGGCTACTATTTGTTTGAGAGTCAACCTGCTTTGAATCCTCCAACTAACCTTCCAGTTGCCAACCTCTCCTTTTCCATCTATGAGAACGGTGGACACCGAATGGCGATTGGGATATCTACCTTTCTCTTTCTTTTCTTCTTAATATTTTTGATATAGCGGTAACATAGTATGTACCACCTTATCCAAATCTGCCAGTCCCACCATACCAGATGTTGTTTCTTCAGCAAATGTTAATGTTGCTTAACCACCAAACCCACGGACACAAACTTTTTTACCCTTTCCAACACACCTGTTCCCCTTTCCACTAGCATCTGTCCTTTTTCAACTCAGTTTGTATATGACCAAAAATGCAACTCTGCAGAGACACCGTACTCAACACCGTCTCAGCACAGCAGCCAGCCCTCGGTTCATCAGATGTGGACAAGTAAGACCATTTCCTCCTATCGATGAAAAAGCGCTGAGATTCACTCTGTGCACCACTGGTGTTTAGTGGAAAAGCAGATCTAAGATTGCATACCACCTTCTGCTGATACTCCTGCATACGTGCGTCCCTTTCTATGGCAGGAGTTATTTCGCAAAATTTTGTGTTGTACCGGGGATCTAACAGTGTGGCAACCCAGTAGTCAGCATGACTTGTAATTCGTACAATCCGAGGGTCATGTTGTAGGTAGTGCAGCAAGAAGGCGCTCATGTGTCTTGAGCATCCAGGAGTACAAAGTCCTTGGTGTCTTGGTGGCGGAGAGGTGAGAATCGTGCCTCCTTCCTCTGCCCTCTCCCCACAACCTCGCACAACCAAAATGTGAGCAAGCTCTCACTAATCTGCTGAGTCTTCCATGCCCATCGCCAGTTCATCCTCCATTTCTTCCTGGGCTCCTGCACCTTCCTCAACTATTTTCTTGACACTATGCTCCCTTGATAATCCCTCTCCCCCACCGTACCATGACTGCCGACAAGGTGCCGCTGAACGTCTGGACCTTGTAGATCTTGTTATCCCTTCCGCATATGACTCCTCTTGTACTTCCTCCCTTCCTCTTGGACCAACACCTGACTCCGAATAATACTTACAGTGTGTTCCATCATGTAGATGACCAAAATTGTCACGCTGAGAATGTCATCGCCAGTGTTAAACATCTGCGTCGACATTTGTAAACTGTGTAGAACAGTGCATATGTCCTTGATCTGACACCACTCCAGCAGCGTGATCTGCATCACCTCTGGATCAAGTTAGCCCAGGGTATACGTCATAACGTATTTCAGCTGGGCTCTGCGGTCCTGCCACAGACGCTGCAACATGTGCAGATTAAAATTCCTGCATGTCGGAACATCGCATTTCTGACGTTTAACCGCCAGACCTTAAGACTTCAGGAGCGATGAAAGTTGTTGAGCTACTGGGTGCAAACGATGGAAGTGAGCACATAGCGAGCGTGCCCGCTGTACAAGGCCATGTAGGCCGGGATGTTGTTTTAAAAATTGCTGGAGAATCAGATTAAACACGTGAGCCATAAAAGTCACGTGTGTCACAAGGGCCTGACGAAGGCACGCTGCCATGTTTGCATCATTGCCGCACACAGCTGTTAAGTCACCACCATAGTCCGCTACGTCAATTTGTACTCCTGTCGCAAGGTGACAACGTGTTCCTTTCGTGCATAGTGCTGATGATGGGAGAGGAGTCGACGCCAGCGGTGCAGGTGGACACAGGTTATGCTCACCCACTGGGATGCGTTACCTTGACAAATGCAGAACCACAGGCTGAATGCAGGTGGTGGGTATCTCACAGATGAAGTACCATCATTCAGCTACAACCAATGGGAAGACACAACACCCTTTTTTAGGCCCCTCCTGTCTGAAGACCACTGCCAGACATAGCTATGAACCTCTTGTTACTGTTACCCCCAGTTTAGTTTTATGAGTTTGTGTGCTTGTTACCTGACTACTTTTCCTGCTTGCTGTTTAGGTACCTCGTTGGCCGATTTGCATTTCACCTCTGCTTGTTTTCTGATTAAGTCCTGTCCCTCCCATTCTGTTCCTCTTCCTCAATTAATGTTTTGACCCTGCATGACTACTATTCTCTGGAACTGCAGCCTTCCACAGGTATTGATCAACTTGGGCCCTGTGTCATTCAACATCACTGTATAGGGATTATAGGGTTTCAGGGTTCTGGGGGTCCAGCTTGGTGAGTGGGTTCCCTCTAGCCTATCCTTTATAGCCCGTCTGAGTGTGTCAATCCAGGCAGGCGTTACACCGTGCCCTCGACAGAAGGACATGTAGGCCGGGATAGTGTTTTAAAAATTGCTGGAGATTCGGATTCAACACGTGAGCCATACAAGGCACGTGTGTCACATTGCCCTGAAGAAGGGCCGCAGACTGTTTAGTATCATTGTCGCACCCGGCATTCCCTGGCTGCTGGTTGAGTGGAGACAACCATTGATGAAACTCGGTCTCACTCTACAGAGCTAACCGTCCACAATTCCTCAGCGGTGCCTCACATTTCCCCTACATTTCAAAGTAAACATTTGACCGCCTGATGGCCTTGAGCTCTGCTGCCAGCATAGTAAGGAGGTGTGTGGGATTCCTTGGGCGCAGTTACAAGGAAGGGTGGCCTGACACACAGGGTTTGGGCTGAGGTGCAGGAACAACACGAGTTTGATGAGGCAGAAGCAGTGGAGGAACTTGTACATACAGAGGAAGGATTTAAACACACAACTCGTGGGGACGGAAAGACTTGTACAGCAGACACTTTTCCATCTATCACTATAGTTACCCAGTGCCCAGTCAGCGACATGTAACGCCCCTGTCCATGCTTACTGTTCCAAGTATCTGTGGTGAAATGCACCCTGTCACACACAGAGTTTCTCAAGGAAGCGGTGATGTTGTGTGCGACCTGCTGTGTCAGCGCGGGCACCCCTTTCTTGGAGAAGGAGTGGCAAATGGCCATCGGCTCTTGGGGCACTGCAATGGGCATAAGGTCTCGAAAATCCTCGGTGACAAAAGGGTGTAAAGGCAGCCTTTCTGTAGCTAACAAGTTTGAGATGCCGAAACTAAACCTCTTAGGCATGTCATGCACTTCGAAAATCATGTAAAAAGCAGCGAGGGGACTCCAACCACAGTCTCCCTCGTTGCCACTAATTGGGCCACACACAACCCACGTGACTGGCATCAGTTGATGCCCCTTTTCAAAATGAAACAGATGCTTTGCATGAAGCACTCTCAAAAATACGCGTGCCTTTCGCCTCCCCTGGATGAGCCAGGGGAAGAAAAGTCCTCTGAGAGCCATGACTTGTTCATCTTGGTTCTTTTTTCAAAAGCGAGGGGACTCCAACCACAGTCTCCATCGTTTCCACTAATTGGGCCACACACACCCCACTTGACTGGCATCAGTTGACCCCCCTTTTGAAAAAGAAAAAGATGCTTTGCATGAAGCACTCTCAAAAATACGCGTGCCTTTCGCCTCCCCTGGCTGACCCAGGGGAAGAAAAGTCCTCTGAGAGCCATGACTTGTTCATCTTGGTTCTTTTATAAACACAGCGAGGGGACTCCAACCACAGTCTCCCTCGTTTCCACTAATTGGGCCACACACACACCACTTGACTGGCATCAGTTGATCCCCCTTTTCAAAATGAAACAGATGCTTTGCATGAAGCACTCTCAAAAATACGCGTGCCTTTCACCTCCCCTGGCTGACCCAGGGGAAGAAAAGTCCTCTGAGAGACATGTCCACATTGTCAGTGGACAGACACGTGTGCTTATCTGCCAACATACCCCCAGCAGCACTGAAGACAGGTTCCGAGAGAACGCTGGGTACAGAACACGACAAGATCCCCAAGGCGTACGTGGCAAGCTCAGGCAATTTATCCAGATTGGAAGCCTAAAATTAGCAGGGCTCAAGTTGCACAGTAATTGCATCGATGTTTCCTTGCATATACTCATATATCTGTGTCTCTTCCTCTTTTTCCTTGTCCTGCTCTTTTGTTTTCGCATGAGTATATGTCCTTGTCACTTTCCCATGTGTTTGTGTTGTGTTGTGAGTTGTTTGTCACCTTTTGGACACCTTTGAGGGTGTTTTCTAGGTGTTTTTATGTGTTTGTGATTGCCTGCCATTGTTTCCTATGTGGTTCGAGTTCGGTTCATTGAACGTTCGCTGAACCGAACTCAAACGAGACGCCCGTTCGGCGAGCCGAACCGTGACCGGTTCGCTCATCTCTAATTTCAAGCTAAAGACCGCCTGATGCCGTTGCGCTCTGCTGCCATCATAGTAATGAGGGGTGCGTGATTCCTTCTGCGCAGTTACAACGCTGGTGGCCTGACCAGGCAAGTTTGGGGCGGAGGTGGAGGACCCAGACGTGGTTGAGGAGGCAGAAGCAGTGGAGGAACTTGGACAGACAGAGGATTGACACACAAGTCGTGGGGATGGCAACACTTGTGCAGCATACCCTTCACCATCTATCACCATAGTTACCCAGTGCCCAGTCTGCGACATGTAACGTCCCTGTCCATGCTTACTGGTCCAATTATCGGTGGTGAAATGCACCTGTTCACACACAGAGTTTCTCAAGGAAGCGGTGATGTTGTGTGCGATATGCTGGTGTAGCGCAGGCACACCTTTTTTAGAGAAGTAGTGGCGACTGGGCATCTGGTACTGGGGCACAGTGACAGACATAAGGTCTCTAAAATCCTGTGCGTCCACCAGGCTGAAAGGCAGCATTTCGGTAGCCAAGAGCTTACAGAGGGATAAAGTCAACCTCTTAGCTTTGTCATGGGTCGCAGGAAATGGCCTTTTATTTGTCCACATCTAAGGGACAGAGATCTGGCTGCTGTGTGTAGACGGTGATGAGTAGGGTGTCCCTTGAAAAATGCAGGTTTGTGAGGAAAGTGCAGTTGTAGACATGATGTTGCCTTCATCCAACATTGGTGCTATCGATGTCTGAGAGAGCTGTACACACGCACTTGTTTCCCCTTCCAAACCAACTGATGACCTACCAAGCAAACTGCCTGTTGTGGTTACAGTGGTGGAAGTTGTGCGTGGAAAACCAGGTGTGACAGCTGTCCCCACAGTCCTAGAAGATGAAGAGCGCGCGGATGCACTGGAAGGGGCAGGCGGTGGATGGTCCGCTCCGCTAGGCCGCATTGCAGCACGGTGAGCTTCCCACTGGGACATATGATATTTATTCATGTGACGATTCATGGAAGAAGTTGTCAAACTGCTGAGGTTTTGGCCTCTACTAACAGATTCACGACAAATTTTACAGATCACATGATTTGGGCGATCCTTTGCAAGGTCAAAAAAGGACCAGTCTATGCAAAGCTTAAAGGGCATGCGACATGCTGAGCCCCCCCGACTAGTGCTCAGAAGCAGAGTGGTGGCTGAGGATGCAGTTGTAGACGTGCAACCAGTACTCCTCTGTACAGGAAGGCGCAAGGTAACTTCGTCATCAGTTGCATCCTCCTCCACCGCCTCTGTTGACCTCCTCGAGTGCCTGACTGTGGGTTGACAGTAGGTGGGATCTAGAACTTCCTCATCAATTGTTGTGTTTGCACCCCCTCACCCTCAGACCGAGCCCCTTCCTGCCCTGAACGAATATTTAAGTTGTCATCCCAATCTGGTATCTGCATCTCATCGTCATCAGTATGTTCCTCATTGTCAATTACAACAGGTGTTTCAGTTTGTGAATAAGGGTCAACATTATGCTCAGAAACTTGGTCATCATGGCCTGAATCTGAGTCACAAAGGTTCTGGGCATCACTGCAGACCATTTCCTGGTCTGTATTCACTGTAGCTTGGGAGCAGACCTCTGATTCCCAGGCTATAGTGTGACTGAACGGCTCTGCAGACTCAGCCATCTCTGTTTCAACATACTGTGCAGGGCGGATGGAGACTTGAGAGCTGGGAGAAAGCAAGTGTGATTGGGATGACTCAGAGGACTGGTGTTTTTTGGATGCGGTAGTTGAGGTGGAGGAGAGGGCACTTGTTGGACCACTTGAGATCCATTCAAGCATTTTCTTTTTTTGGGCAACATCTACCTTTGTTCCAGTTGTTCGTGTCTGTAAAAAAGGGAGCACATCGGATTGTCCACGGAAAGTAGTAGACATCTTTACTTTTGCTGGTAGATGGCCTATCTTCAGCAGATGTTAATGGAGCTTTGCCACCTTCCCCACGGACACAAACTTTTTTTCCTTTTTCAAAACGCCTGTTCCCCTTTCCATTAGCATCTGTCTTTTTGCCACTCAGTTTGATTGCGACAAGATGGTGCACTTAAAATGTGGTAGTAAAAATTGAGAGGTGGTGTAGATTGCAGCGGTGGTACCTGTGGGACAAATGTTAAACAAACGTTCGACGAACCAACTTGAACCCCATTGAAAACAATGGCAGGCAAACACAAACACATACAAACACATAGAAAACACCTTCAAAGGTGTCCAAAAGGTGACAAACTCCCAAGAAACCACAAACACATGGTAAAGTGAGAAGGACATATACACATGTGAAAAGAAAAGAGCTGGACGAGAAAAAAGTGGAGGAGACACAGATATAGGCATGTCATGCCCTTCTAAAATCATGTAAAACACAGCAAGGGGACTCCAAACAGAGTCTCCATTTATTCCAAAAATTGGGCCACAGACACCACTTAAGTGGCATCATTTATACCCCAGTTGCAAACTTGACAGGTTGATTTGCATCAAGCACATTCAAAAATACGCCAGCCTTAACTGTCCCCAGGAAGACACCAGGGTAGCAAAGTCCTTGCTGAACCATGACTTGTTCATCTTGGATCATTTTTAAAAACACAGCAAGGGGACTCCAAGCAGAGTCTCCCTTTTTTCCAAAAATTGGGCCACATACACCACTTCAGTGGCATCACTTGTCCCCCAGTTGCAAACTTGACAGGTTGATTTGCATCAAGCACATTCCAAAATACGCCAGCCTTTACTTTCCCCAGGATGACACAGGGGTAGTAAAGTCCTTGTGGATCCATGACTTATTCATCTTGATGAACGTTAGTCTGTCCACATTGTCACTGGAGAGATGTGTGTGCTTATCTGTCAGCACACACCCAGCAGCACTGAAGACACTTTCCGAGACAACGCTGGCTGCGGAACACGACAAGATCTCCAAGGCGTAATTGGCAAGCTCAGGCCATTTTTCAAGATTGGAAGCTCAAAATGAGCAAGGCTCCAGTTGCAAAGTCATGACATTGATGTTCATTTGGAGATACTCCTGTATCATCCTCTCCAGCTGTTGACTATGTGTCAGACTTCTTGTCTCTTGTGGCCGTGCATTGGATGGTCTAAAAAAATTATGAAATGATTCCATAAAATTGCTGTTACCAGCACCAGATACGGTGTTGCTGGTATGGTTTGACTGATGATGACGAGACAGTCCCATGCTTGGCAACTTACAACTGGGAGATTCACTCCGTGCACCACTGGTGTTTGGTGGAAAAGCTGAGCTAAGATTGAGTAACAGCTTCTGCTGATACTCCTGCATACGTGCGTCCCTTTCTATGGCTGGAATTATTTCGCCAAATTTGGACTTGTACCGGGGATCTAATAGTATGGCAACCCAGAAGTCATTATTACTTCTAATTCGGACAATGACAATTCGGTCATGTTGTAGGTAGTGCAGCAAGAAGGCTCTCATGTGTCTTGTGCATCCATGTGGACCAAATCCTTGCTGTTTTGGGGCGGCGAGGTGATAACCGTGCTTCCTTCCTCTGACATCTCCTCCCAACCTCATTCAACCGAAATTTGACCAAGGTCTTCCATGCCCATCGACAGTTCGTCCTCCATTTTTTCCTGGTCTCCTGCACCTTCCTCAACAGTTTGGCTGCTACCATGCGCACTTGTTAATCCCTCTCCCCCATGGTCCCATGCCTGCTGCCTTTGTGATGCTGAACGTCTGGACCTTGTACATTTTGGTATCCCTTCCGCATATGAATCCTCCTGTACTTCCTCCCCTTCCTCTTGTCCCACCCCCTTACTCTAAATAGTGTTTAGAGTGTGCTCCAGCATGTAAATGACTGGAATTGTCATGCTATTAATGGCATTGTCAGCGCTAAACATATTCGTCGCCATGTCGAAACTGTTTAGAAGGGTGCATAGGTCCTTGATCTGAGACCCCTCCACGAGGGTGATCTGCCACAATTCTGCATCTCGTTGGCCCAGGCTATATGTCATGACGTATTGCACCAGGGATCGATGGTGCTGCCACAGTCGCTGTAACATGTGGAGAGTCGAATTCCAGCGTGTCCGGCAGGCCGAAAGACTTCGGTCAGCTGCGGCGGTTGAACGGCGGAAGTGAGCAGAGAGTGACCGTGCCCTGTGCAGAAGCTCATCTAGGCCGGGATAGTGGGTTACAAATTGCTGGACAACAAGTTTCAACACATGAGCCATACAAGGCACGTGTGTCACCTTGCCCCGGTGAAGGGCCGCACCCAAGTTTGCCGCATTGTTGCATACGGCCTTCCCTGGCTGCAGGTTGAGTGGAGACAACCATTTACTAAACTCAGTCTCCAGAGTTGACCACAACTCCTCAGCTGTGTGACTCTTATTTCCCAGACATTTCATCATAAAGACCGCCTGATGCCGTTGAACTCTGCTGCCAGCAGAGTAAGGAGGTGTGCGGGATTCCTTGTGTGCAGTTACAATGCGAGTGGCCTGGCCAGACAGGCTTTGGGTGGAGGTGGAGGACACAGACGAGGTTGAGGAAGCAGAAACAGTGGAGGAACTTCTACATACAGAGGATTGATGCACAATTCGTGGGTAGGGCAAGACTTGTACAGCAGACCCTTCTCCATCTCGCACCATAGTTACTTAGTGCCCAGTCAGCGACATGTAATGCCCCTGTCCATGCTTACTGGTCCAAGTATTGGTGGTGAAATGCATCCTGTCACACACAGAGTTTCCCAAGGAAATGTTCTGTGCGACATGCTGGTGTAGCGCAGGCATGCCTTTCTTGGACAAGTAGTGGCGACTGGGCATCTGGTTCTGGGGCACAGTGACGGACATAAGGTCTCGAAAATCCTCGGTGTCCACCAGGCGGAAAGGCAGCATATCTGTAGCCAAAAGATTGCAGAGGGTGAAAGTCAACCTCTTAGCTTTCTCATGGCTAAGAGGAAATGGTCTTTTAATTGTCCACATCTGAGGGACCGAGATTTGGCTGCTGTGCGGAGACGGCGTTGAGTAGTGTGTCCCTGGAAAACTGCTGGTCTGTGAGGAAAGTGCAGGCGGAAACATGATGTTGCCTTTCTCAACGCTGGCAGAAAACTAGCCAGGTCTTTCAGCATTGAGAAACATGTGATGGTGTCTCCGCAGGCCTTCTTGCTTTAATATGTCCCAGGGGGCATTGCTCTAGAATCACTGCGTTGAGAAACACGTGATGGTGTCTCCGCTGTGGTGGATGTTGATCTCCCCAAGGTCAACCATCCTTGCTTATGTAGTCTTTTACTAGGCAATGCTCCACTAGCCAGATTCCTACTCCACACTGATGAGGGGCAAATACCCCGAAACAGCTGTCTGTGGATGGATACCATGTTTGGCATAGGTGGTCTCCTTGACTGGAGACTGCCCTTCCCGTGATTGTTCCTTCCCGGTGAAAGACCTGGCTAGTTTCCTGCCAGCATTGAGAAACATGTGATGGTGTCTCCGCAGGCCTTGTTGCTTTAAATAAGATATAAGGACATAGACCATACATTAGATGGATCAACTGGATCAAAACGTGGTTGTGGGATGATGCCTGAGCAGAAAAGGAATATATTAACATACAAGGACAATAACCACAATTGCACAGACTGTGTAGCTAAAACAGATTGTACCATTGAATGAAAAGTAAAAAAGTAAAAAGGAGGGGGGAGGGGGGGAACCCACCTATTGCTGCAATAATACAAGTAGGTGTGAAAAGGAATGGTGATGATGCCAATATACACTGGCGAAAAGTGATGCTGTCCTATGGAGAAGAATTGCACATGTGACTCACAGAAATCTGCAGGGAAAAGAGTGTCTGAGATTTAAGATGCTGGAGAGGAATACCTTGGCAATAGTCCTCAGTGGAAAATAGAAAGTTTGGGAGCTGAAGAGCATGAATCGCCTATGGCGTCACAGAGGGGTATTGAAATGGCAACCGTCATTACAGGCCCATGAGAGAATATGACACGTTTGTACTTGACAGAGTCAAAAATATCACAGAGTTCTATGGTGAGGGACATAATGAGATTAATATGTATATATACACACGTGTAAACATGATAACCATAACATGTTATACTTAGTGCAATAGGGATCCAATGGAAATCCCAAAGGTAAGTGTGTAATAGTGAGAATCTCTCCAGGTTGATTGAACCATATAATGCATCAGAGATCCACATTCAAATCAGGCTGTAGTATGCTTCAAGGATACCATTGGAAGTGCCTAAAGCAGAAGGAAGCAGGGGGAAATAATCATCTATAAAGATGGACATCTACAGACTTTTCACGCCCAGACAATTTTATTCATCATCCAGTTTCGGAAGCGACTATGGGTAACCACGACATTATCATTTTTTAGGACCACGTCAACCACAACAACAAAGAGGAAAACGAGGCGGGGAGGAGAAAATCCAACAACATCCAGCAGAATGACTACACGCTCCCAGGTAGGCCTGATCTGATTTATAACATCTCATCCTATAACCTTTCACCCCTTGAATTACAAGTTCTCCAGAAGGGTTTATCCTTTTGTCCTACTCCCTCCTTCAATCCATTTAAGGTTGATCAAGAACTGAAGCGGTTCTTTAGGACTTTGAGACTAAAGGCTCACTTCAGTAACGACACAGCAGAGATCCCTACCCCTATGCCCCTCACCCCCTGTTCTTTCAATCTTAAGGATCTTGATCTAAGAGTAGCAAGCACGTTCATGCCACCTAAACAATATCATCCCATAGAGACTTATATCACACTAGTCTCTAGGGATATCCAAGATACCATGAAAAAGATTGAGCAGGGTACATTGCATATCAAGCACAATCTCACAAGTGATGAGGGACGGGCCCTTAATAATCTACAACGTAACTCACAATTGATAATCAAACCAGCTGACAAAGGAGGAGCCATTGTGGTTATGGACAAATCATATTGCATGCAGGAAATCAGGTCACAACTATCTGACTCTAACACTTATCAGCCTGTTGCTAATAACGCTACCTCACACATATCTTTTTTTATTCAAACCGTAATCCATAAATATTCACAGGAGGGTGTCATTGACAGTAAATTATCAGAATTTCTTATCCGGTCTAATCCTATTACTCCCGTCTTTAACACGTTACCCAAAATTCATAAGAATCTTCAGAAACCACCAAGACGTCCTATCGTGGCATCCACTGACTCGGTCGTGTGTCCACTAGACATAACGTTGGATAGAATTCTCACTCCACTCATCTCTATACTGCCATCACATCTTAAGGACACCACTTCCTTTTTGACTCATATCCAACATTTGGACATCATCCCTCAGGGCTCTTTCCTTGTCACTTTCGACGTCAATAGCCTTTACACTAGCATCAGTCATAACGACGGGTTGGCTGCAGTCACGTGGTTCCTTGATACTTTCAGTGACTTTTCATCACAACAGAAACAATTCTGCTATGACACTTTGGAAATTGTTTTTCATAAAAACTTTTTTTCTTTTTGAGGACCAATTTTACTTTCAGCAGAGGGGGACTGCTATGGGATCGAACGTAGCACCCCGTATGCTAATATATTCATGGGCAAATTTGAGGAGGATTTTGTTTACGACAATCCATTAGTTAAAGCACATGTCATTACATGGAAAAGGTATATCGATGATATATTTGTTATCTGGCACGGCAATCAGAATTCCCTATTGACCTTTCATGATTACCTCAATACACGTATTCCCAATCTTGGTTTTACCATTCACTTTGATTCTAACAAAATTAACTTTTTGGACACCATGATTGAAATTCATTCTGACGGGCACTTATCGTCTGATCTATATACCAAACCAACAGATAACAATAGCCTTTTGCATTATACCAGCTGTCTTCCTAAGCATGTCAAAAAATCTCTCCCCTACTCACAACACCAACGTATAGCACGTATCGTGTCAGATCCCGTCAAACGAGTCGTTAGACAGCAAGAGATGGAAGTGAAATTTCACTTTTGGGGTTATCCCACCTCCACCACCAACATTATGGCCACCCGCAAAACAGATGCCAAGCCACGAGGTCCCCAACTAGCCTGTGTCAGTACATTCCACCCATTTCACCCACTCCTTAAAGGAATCATTAGAAAGCATTGGTCACTCCTGGGCACTGCATACCCCAACGTTAGAGAATTTCAATCACCCCCTTTGTTTTGCTACAAAAGACCACCCAACCTCAGAAACCGCCTTGTCCGTGCCGATGTTGGCCCATCAAAAAGACCCCTCAGACAAGCTACCCTCTCTACCCCGAGAAAAGGAACATTTCCTTGCCTGTCCTGTGTCCAGTGCTCAAACATCACACGTGGAGACTCCTTTTTTCAATCACGTTCTGGTAAACATTTTCAAATTAAGGGCTTCTTCACGTGCAACTCCACCTTTGTCGTCTACCTCATTAAATGTCCCTGTGGCCTTGGGTACATAGGAGAAACTACACAGCCTATAAAAGGATAGAATTAGCAAACACAAATCGACAATTTGATGTAAGCAGACTCTTCTCCCTATCCCTCACCAATTCATTTCCCACGGCCACTCTATTTCTCAACTGAAATATCAGGTCATCGATCATGTCCCTCCAAACAGGAGAGGGGGTGACAGGATCAGGTCACTGAAGGAGCATGAAGCTATCTGGATTTTTACCTTACAAACTTTGGAGCCTCACGGACTAAACCGCGAGTATGAGGTGTACTAATATATTTCATCAATCTTTGTTGTTCTCGTATCTCTATGTCACTTACCCCTGTGCCTACACACCATAAGAGTGTAGCTGTTTTTTATGTGCCTCCTTTTTTATGTACCTCCTCTTTATAATTGTCATCCTTTCATTTACCTTATAGAAGTAATCTATCAGTTTATTCATCATTGTCATATGTCATTTATGTTATATTTAACATTATTACTAATTCTTATAATTCCTTAATAATTTCAGATTGTTCACTATATATTACATTAATAACTCTTTTTTATCCTCCTTTTTATGTTTAGACCACTTCCTGATTCTTTACCTGCTTTCTAATGAATCCCAGCATCCCCACCAGCACTGTGAATCATCCCTCTCCGTTCTTACACACTGCGCATGCGCGGTGGTTCCCTCGGTCACAGACTTTCACTTCATCACTACGGCTTGTGTTCCACCCAGTTACTTCCTGCGTTCCACTGAAAGGATGCAGGCAGTCACGTGGAACACCGGCCGCCTCCTTAAAAGCACGCAGCACCCCACTGCCAGTCACTTTATCTCCTGCTGTCCCCTGGCGTTTAAGGTAAGCAAACTAATTCCTTTTACTCACTATCAGCTCCCATATTTACTTTTACCAACGACTATGTCCATTATCTGATGACAGAGTGCACACCCTGTTTCCCAATGACTCTGTTCATAGGTATTGTATATAACCACTGACAGCCTGTAAACAATCAATTGGGCACTTTCTTTATGGATGATTATTTCCCCCTTTTGAATGTCTTTTTCTGCTTTAGACACTTCCAATGGTCTCCTTGAAGCATACCACAGCCTGATTTGAATGTAGATCTCTGATATGCATTATATGGTTCAATCAACCTGGAGAGATTTTCACTATTACACACTTACCTTTAGAATTTCCATTGGATCCCTATTGCACTAAGTATAACATGTTATGGTTATCATGTTTACACGTGTGTGTATATATACATATTAATCTTATTATGTCCCTCACCATAGAACTCTGTGATATTTTTGACTCTGTCAAAGACAAATGTGTCATATTCTCCCATAGTGTGACGCCCTGGCAAAACCAGGGTGTCACAGAGCCTGCAGACATCCAGCAAAGTGCAGGTCATTCTCCTCCTTGGTAACCTGATCCCACACCAGTGCAGCAGGACAGACCCCCCCCCCAGTGTAAGAGCAAAACAGAGCAGCAAGGGAGGGGCTGGAGCAGAGTGTGTGGGGAGAGTGAGAAGAGAGGAGCCCGGAGTTGTAGCTCCCGGGCTGCTACAGAAGCGTGCTCCAAAAGGGCCGGGACAAGATGTTAGTGATGAAGGGACTTGAGGAGACCGGGGCAGGGTATTAGCCCGCCGGTATCGAAAGAGATCCCGGATCACTGCAGGGGAGTGGACTCCCCGTTCCCGGCTGAGGATGAAAGAAAGAGAAAGAGTGGAGAAAGAGGCACCTGGCTGCAGGGAAAGAACCGGATCCTGCTGCACTGTGTGAGGGACCTAAACACCATCCGCACCGAAAGCTGCGGATACCGGCAATTTCTGGTTAATTCCTGACTCTGTGTGAATTTTCTTGCAAAGCGAACTGTGAGTAACAACGTCCCCCGGTCCAACCGGTCGCACAACTCTCAGACGGTCTCCATCTCCTCCCTGCACCACCTCACCGGGGTCCCGGGACACCAACACCCTACCCGTGGAGGGAAATCACCACCTTCCTGCCCACCACCATCCCCAGGATCCATTAACCGGCAGCGGCGGTGCTCCGTTACCTCACCGCACACCACGGGTGGCGTCACGGACAATCTCCCTTACCTAATCCCCTTCTTACTGTGGAGCCTGGGATCACAGACCGGGTCAAGCCACCGTGATACCCACAGAAGTGACCCCGTGGCCCGGATCTGAGTACCCCTTATCCCTGGGCGACACAATAGGCCTATATTGACGGTTGCCATTACAATACCCCTCTGTGACGCCATAGGCGATTCATGCTCTTCAGCTCCCAAACGTTCTATTTTCCGCTGAGGACTATTGCCAAGGTATTCCTCTCCAGCATCTGAAATCTCAGACACTCTTTTTCCCTGCAGATTTCTGTGACACATGTACAATTCTTCTCCATAGGACAGCATCACTTTTCGCCAGTGTATATTGGCATCATCACCATTCCTTTTCACACCTACTTGTATTATTGCAGCAATAGGTGGGTGCCCCCCTCCCCCCTTCTTTTACTTTTTTATCTTTCATTCAATGGTACAATCTGTTTCAGCTACACAGTCGGTGCAATTGTGGTTATTGTCCTTGTATGTTAATATATTCCTTTTCTGCTCAGGCATCATCCCACAACCACGTTTTAATCCAATTGATCCATCTAATGTATGGTCTATGTCCTTATATCTTATTTAGGTATGTTACAAATGCAGCGATGATGATGATTTCTTATGTTCAACCCTCCTTGTATATCTAATTTTTCATGTGATTGTAAATAAGTCTTTTCACTTTAATATGTCTGTGTATATAATGAGTGATGCAAACTATTATATACATTGGAGTGATGTATACTCCCTTGTTCAGTGTATGTAAATCACTGCTTACATTTCTGTTTTTTAATTTTCTCTTTTTTTCTGTATTATACACAGTATCACCTTGATAAAAGCTCTACAAGCTGAAAGTCGGTGTAATTGATGAACCTTTTTTTTGTACCTTGCAATAAAATCACCTGAGAAATTTTTTTTTCATTTCATATTCTCTTACTTGAGTGGGCCGAAGCTTGCTCTTTTTTTATTGAACAGCTCTGCAGACTCAGCCATCTCTGTTACACCATTATATGTAGGGCGGGTGGAGACTTGAGAGCTGGCAGAAGACAAGTGTGATTAAGATGACAACTCAGAGGACTGTTGTTTTTTGGATGTTGAAGTTGAGGTGATGGAGAGGGCACTTGTTGGAGCACTTGAGATCCATTCAAGCATGTTCTTTTTTTGGGCATCATCTACCTTTGTTAGAGTTGTTCGGATCCGTAAAAAAGGGATCGCCTCAGATTGTCCACGGAAAGTAGTAGAAATCTTATTTTTGCTGGAAGATGGCCTTTCTTCAGCAGATGTTACTGTAGCTTTACCACCTTTCCCATGGATATAAACTGTTTTTCCCTTTCCAACACGCCTGTTCCCCTTTCCACCAGCATCTGTCCTTTTGCCACTCATTTTGTTAGTGACCAGATTGGACACTTAAAATGTTGTAGAAAAAATGGAGAGCTGGTGTACAATGCAGAGGTGGTCTAGCTTTATTGACAGCTGAAGAAACAACACTGACTATCTCAGACAATGAAAGTATGGCCCTAACAATGGCAGCACTTTTGGCAATGAAAATTGCGTAGTAAAAATGGGCAGGTGTGTAGAATGCACAGGTGCTGTAGGTAGCTGGACAGCAAAGGAACACTAAGTTATTATCCTAGACAATTTTAGTATGCCACTAGAAGTGTCAGCACTGTTTGCAATGAAAATTGCGTAGCAAAAATGGGCAGGTGTGTAGAATGCACAGGTACCGCAGGAAGCTGGACAGCAAAGGAAGCCTCACTTTCTATCCCTGCCAATGAAAAAATGCACCAAGGAATTGCCTGAGCTGATGTAGTCAGACGCTGTTATAGAAACGAAGAAAAAAAATTATTCAGCTCACCCGTATATGTATCCGCTCAGTTCAGGTGGGATGCAGGCAGTCCACCGGACAGGCAGGTCCGTAGAGGCAATAGCAAGAAGGAAGGACGGGACTCAGCACCAATTCCAGGATAGCAAACAATATAAATCCAACGAAAAATATATAAAAATGTAGAAACTTTATTCAATGATTAAAAATCCAAGAAAAACATCATCGGTTCCATGAAAACATCATGGCTTGATGCGTTTCGGACAGTTGGAATATAGATAAGTCCTTAATCATAAGCATAAAAATACACAGTGGAACCAAACATATAAAGCTTACCATGGAGAATGAAGGACTGACCAAAGGTGGGTGTAGTCCCAGGAAAATGCAAATGAGAACATGATGGGATTTAACCCTTGCATAGAAGGTAAATACCTGTTTGGATGTGGAAGAAAAATAAAAAGGAGAGAAAAAAAAAAAAATTTGGAAAAGTAAAGAAAAAGTGAGAATAAAAATATGTAAATAAGGATGTATGTGAATAAGAAGTATTTATGTGCATGAGGTATGTTTGCATGGGACCCATATGGAAGGCTGTGCAGAAAAGCACTAGAAACAAAAAAAAGCAGCAAGAATCAAAAAGTAAGGTGAGAACAAGCACCTAAGCAGTAAAATGAAAAAGTAAAATAAAATAAATTGAAAAAGAAATGTATATATAGAAACATGAGGAAAAGGAGTGATAATAAGTCACTAATCTGCCTGTTGTTATATCATCCCAAAATAAAGGGAAAATATGAATTTTATGTTTTTATTATTATTATTTTTTTTTTTTTTTATTGTTTTTTTTATATATTTTTTTATTTATTCATTATCATTATTTCTTAAATGTAGTTGTATATAAACTAATATTATTTGTTATTGACTCATAAAAAGGATGTATTATATGAGCGTTTAAAAATATACATTTAACCCCTTAACGACCGCGGGCAGTAAAATTACGTCCTAAATGACATAATCTTACTGCCCGCGGTCCTCCGGCGGCAGCATGCCGCGATCGGCACACATCTCAGCTGATTTTCACAGCTGAGATGTGTGCCTGCTAGGCACGAGCAGAATCGTTATCTGCTCGTGCCGATTAACCCCTTATATGGCGCTGTCAATACATGACAGCGCCATTATAAGCGCGATTGCGGTAAGCATTTACTTACCACCCGAAACCGGAAGTCACGTGACGCGATCACGTGACTCCCGATAGTTGTCATGGTAGCACAGGGTCATGTGATGACTCCTGTACTACACATGACTTGGTTTCACTTTCGCTGTGCCCGGGGCACAGCAAAAGAGAAAGACAGCGTATCTGCTGTTTACAGCCTTGTGGCTGTGATCAGCAGATACTGCAGAGCGATCGGAATGTTGATCGCAATAGCCCCCTAGGGGGACTAGTAAAATAAAAAAAAAAAGTTAAAAAATAAGTTTTAAAAAATTAAAAAAAAACAAAAAAACCTAAAAGTTCAAATCACCCCCCATTCGCCCCATTGAAAATTAAAGGGTTAAAAAAATAAAAAATATACACACATTTGGTATCGCCGCGTTCAGAAACGCCCGATCTATCAAAATATAAAATCAATTAATCTGATCAGTAAACGGCGTAGCGGCAAAAAAATTCCAAACGCCAAAACGACGTTTTTTTGTCGCCACAACTTTTGCGCAAAATGCAATAAGAGGCGATCAAAACGTAGCATCTGCGCAAAAATGGTACCGTTAAAAACGTCAGCTCGAGACGCAAAAAATAAGCCGTCATTGAGCCTAAGATCCCGAAAAATGAGAACGCTACGGGTCACGGAATATGGCGTAAAACGTGCGCCACTTTTTTCGGACAAACTTCCGATTTTTTTTTAACCCCTTATATAAAAGTAAACCTATACATGTTTGGTGTCTACGAACTCGCACTGACCTGAGGCATCACACCCACACATCAGTTTTACCATATAGTGAACACAGTGAATAAAATATCTCAAAAACCATAGTGCTATCGCACTTTTTTTGCTATTTTTCAGCATTTGGAATTTTTTTGCCATTTTCTAGTACACAATATGGTAAAACTGATGGTTTCATTTAAAAGTACAGCTCGTTCCGCAAAAAATGAGCCCTCACATGACCATATTGACTGAAAAATAAAAAAGTTACGTCTCTCAGAAAAAGAATGGCGAAAAAAAAAAACGGAAAGCGAAAAATCGGCCGGTCGTGAAAGGGTTAATTGTGTAATTGACGAATAAGGATAATGATTCCATAATATATCAAAATTTTTATATGTATTTTATGTTAGATTCTAGTGTATCATGAAAACTGAAAAAGATTAAATTCTATGGAAAGGTAGTAGACTGTTCATATAGGTGCGTTATATTTGGGATTAGGGGAAACATTTCTGAGCAATCCCATGCATGAACAGATCAACGTGTGTGGCAAGGAATACTCCTAGAATCTAATTGCAACGTGCGGTAACGATCAGGGAAAAGACAGGATCTTATAGGAGATCAACCATTTTTCTATGAAATGAGTTGCATCTGAAAGTGGGCTAAGGATTGGGACAAAGATTAAATGATCCCATGTGCACAAGGGTGTATGTTAAAATATATAGGCAATAAGATCATAGTTTATAAATGAAAAAAAAAAAAAAAAAAAAAAAAGGGGGGGACAATGAAATGTTATCAAAGGTCAGCTTCCTATTCACAAGGTGCGTTATATATGGAAGCATAGGAGCATAGGAGATATATATATATATATATATATCCATATAAGGGAAGACATGCACATGATTATATTATATATGCAGACAAATATCAAATAGTAAGAAAAAAAAAAAGGGGGGGAGGGGCGGGGGGGAAAGCAATGAACTAATAAATACAGAACACTGCTATATGTATGGAATAATATATGAAGAAAATATTAAATATTTTTATCTTTTTGGTTGAAATATTTATTTAATATTTATAGATTTGTATTTTATGTGATTTTAATTTGATTTATTATCACTCCATAATCAGAGATAAAACATATGTGATGAATGAAATATGCATTATTTGTTATATGTAATGTTGGTGGTTAATTCTGAAAATACCTATATGGAGAAAATTCCAACAAAAAATAAAAATAAAAATATATTTGCAATGTGGTATGTAGACAACTCAGTGGAACACGTGTGATACAAAAATATATTTTCATTGTTGATCCCTTCATGTTCGTTCTATAATACGTAACGAAGGTCAGAACGATAATTTAGTCCCATTGGGAATCTACTGTCCATCTTAAGGATCCATTTTGCTTCGGTTTGGAGCAAAAGTCGAAACCAATCTCCACCACGTATAGGTTTACATACATATTCAATTCCTGTAATGCTTAGAGTAGAAAAATCCCCTTGATGCATGTCCAAAAAATGTTTTGTTAAACCAGAAACGGAGCGTTTGTTTTTATTTTTACCAGTAGTGGGATCAAGATATGATGCTACATTAGTATGCTCGGAGATTCTTCTCATGAGGGGTCTCGAAGTACAACCAATGTAATTTTTAGTACAAGTGTTACAGGTAGCCTTGTAAATAACATGTGCTGTGGAGCAATTGATAAAAGTTGAAATTTTATAGGTTTTATTAGCACCATAGGTAATTATTTGGGTCTTCTTCATATGCTTGCAAAGGCCACAGCGTGGAATGCCGCATTTGTATGAGCCCTTAGTATTTAACCAGGTGCCGGAATCAGTATCTGAGGAAGCAAAAAATGAGGAAGGAGATATTAAATTTCCACTCGTTCGGGCCTTTTTAGCAACCACATTTACTCCTTTGGATAGCATGTTGGCCAGATCAGAGTCCTGATACAGGAGAGGAAGATATTGAAGGAAAATTTCTTTAATTTTAGGGAAGTCTCTGCTGTAAGGAGTTGAAAAAGTGATGCGATTAGAAAAAGTTCTTGATGATGTTTTTGATTGGTCCCTATCCTGTAGCAGATTATCACGAGATCTTTGGTCAGCAAGATTGTTAGCTCTATTAAGAATTTTATTAGTGTATCCCCTATTCCTTAGGCGGATTTTCATATTCTCGACTTCAGCTTTGTAGGTCAAATCAGTGGAGCAAAGGCGACGTGCCCTCAGGAATTCGCCCAAGGGAAGGTTTGAAATAGTATGGGCCGCATGACAGCTATGGGCATGTAGGGTGGTGTTCCCACTAATAGGTTTGCGATATAATTTGGTATGAATCAAACCTGAGTGTAGATCCCCAGACAGCCATATGTCAAGAAAGGGAGCTGAGTTCTGAAATCCCTCCACAGTAAACTTTAAATTCATGGTATTATTGTTAATATAATAACGAAAATCTTCAAGGAGTTCTTTTTGTGGGGTATTTTCGTCGAGCTGCCAGATCATCACCAGATCATCTATGTATCTGGCATACTAGATTATATGACTCAGGAAGGGGTTATCAAGAACATGTATACGAGATTCCTCCCAAGTGACCATATAGAGGTTGGCAAGAGCACAAGAAAAGCTAGCCCCCATGGGGCAGCCCTTTATTTGTATGTAAAACTGTTGGTCAAATCGAAAGAAGTTGTGCTTCAATAAGAAATCACATACTGTAAGAATGTACTCCTTTGTGACCTCGTCCAAGTTGGATTGTTTAGTCAGATGGTAAGAGAGGGCATTAAGAGCATCCGCATGAGGTATACATGAATACAAAGCTTCCACGTCACTTGTCACCCAAAAATAGTTATGTTTCCACTGTAAATCAGGAAGACATTGTAAAAGATGCTTGGTATCCTTAATGTAACCGGTTGAGTTTTTTACCATGGGTTGGATCATATTGTCCAGCCAGTCAGACAAGCGGCTGGAAAGCGAGTCTGTACTGGCCACAATAGGGCGCATAGGTGGAGGGAAGCGACCTTTGTGGACCTTTGGCAGTCCATGGAAAACCGGACAAATAGGAAAGTTATTAATGAGGTACTCAGTAGTACGTTTATCCAATATGCCGATGTCAAAACCTTTGTTAACAATACCCCGTAGTTTGTCCAGGAAAACACTTGTAGGGTCCACATTGAGTGGTCTATATGTAGTAACATCATTTAACATGCATAAAATTTGCTTTTCGTATAGTGTTTTATCAAGGACAACCACAGAACCGCCTTTATCCGCGGCCTTGATGGTAATATAGGGGTTGTTGGAAAGGCTTTGAAGGGCACATTTCTCCACTGTAGAAAGATGGTCTTTGAGAGAGGACTCAGACAAAAGGGCTTTCTTAATTTCAATTTCCATAGTGTCCTGATATATATCCATAGCAGGCACACGTGATGAAATGGGGTAGAAGTCCTTATTAGATATTTTGAACGGATGAGGATTTAGTGTGGTATTATGAGACTCATCATAATACCCCCCTTTTTTTTTCTTACTATTTGATATTTGTCTGCATATATAATATAATCATGTGCATGTTTCCCCTTATATGGATATATATATATATATATATATATATATATGTATATATATATATATATCTCCTATGCTCCTATGCTTCCATATATAACGCACCTTGTGAATAGGAAGCTGACCTTTGATAACATTTCATTGTCCCCCCTTTTTTTTTTTTTTTCATTTATAAACTATGATCTTATTGCCTATATATTTTAACATACACCCTTGTGCACATGGGATCATTTATTCTTTGTCCCAATCCTTAGCCCACTTTCAGATGCAACTCATTTCATAGAAAAACGGTTGATCTCCTATAAGATCCTGTCTTTTCCCTGATCGTTCTTACCGCACGTTGCAATTAGATTCTAGGAGTATTCCTTGCCACACACGTTGATCTGTTCATGCATGGGATTGCTCAGAAATGTTTCCCCTAATCCCAAATATAACGCACCTATATGAACAGTCTACTACCTTTCCATAGAATTTAATCTTTTTCAGTTTTCATGATACACTAGAATCTAACATAAAATACATATAAAAATTTTGATATATTATGGAATCATTATCCTTATTCGTCACTTACACAAATAAATAAATGTATATTTTTAAACGCTCATATAATACATCCTTTTTATGAGTCAATAACAAATAATATTAGTTTATATACAACTACATTTAAGAAATAATGATAATGAATAAATAAAAAAATATATAAAAAAATAATAATAATAAAAAAATAATAATAATAAAAACATAAAATTCATATTTTCCCTTTATTTTGGGATGATATAACAACAGGCAGCTTAGTGACTTATTATCACTCCTTTTCCTCATGTTTCTATATATACATTTCTTTTTCAATTTATTTTATTTTACTTTTTCATTTTACTGCTTAGGTGCTTGTTCTCACCTTACTTTTTGATTCTTGCTCCTTTTTTTGTTTCTAGTGCTTTTCTGCACAGCCTTCCATATGGGTCCCATGCAAACATACCTCATGCACATAAATACTTCTTATTCACATACATCCTTATTTACATATTTTTATTCTCACTTTTTCTTTACTTTTCCAAATTTTTTTTTTTTTCTCTCCTTTTTATTTTTCTTCCACATCCAAACAGGTATTTACCTTCTATGCAAGGGTTAAATCCCATCATGTTCTCATTTGCATTTTCCTGGGACTACACCCACCTTTTGTCAGTCCTTCATTCTCCATGGTAAGCTTTATATGTTTGGTTCTACTGTGTATTTTTATGCTTATGATTAAGGACTTATCTATATTCCAACTGTCCGAAACGCGTCAAGCCATGATGTTTTCATGGAACCGATGATGTTTTTCTTGGATTTTTAATCATTGAATAAAGTTTCTACATTTTTATATATTTTTCGTTGGATTTATATTTTTTGCTATCCTGGAATTGGTGCTGAGTCCCGTCCTTCCTTCTTGCTGTTATAGAAACCCCTGCACAGCATTGGCACAGACCTGCCTAGCAACAATGGCTCTGAACGGCTGTAATGCAGCCCTGAAAAGGGCTGAAATTACAAGTAGTCCCTAAAGTGCTGTGTAGATTGCACTGTATCTCTATAGCGCACACAGCAGCAGCAGGAGCGGGAGCGGTGACTGTCACCCACCCGCAGCAGAGAGATAATGGCGGCGATGGGGAAAATGGCCGTGTCTTATAAGGCAAGGACATGTGACATGCATAGCCTATGACACATGCCCTTGCTTGTCTGGCAAAAATCCACTTTGCTTTGTGTATGTCTGTGATTGGCTGACAGCCTGGCCCACCCCACTGTACGCGCAGTTTAAAAAAAAAAAAAAAAATGGCAATCGCCATTCTTTCAGCACTTAGCAGCAGCACTGATCTAAACCCCGTCCCCCCCCACACACTATACGCTGAATTTTGATAATATCATGATTCAGAGTGACTCACACTATCACAGTGAAAAGCCAGCTAGTAAATAGGTACGCTTTTTGGTTATCAAACTGTTCTCGAACATAACATAACTCGAACTATCAAACTTTTAGCAAATCATTCGAGTTCTTCGAATGGCTCAAACTCCCCCTAAAATCACTCGAACATGAAATTGGCAAACCTCGAACATCACTCATCTCTAATTTGCATCAACAATCTGATTAAATAAATCAGAGATGAGGGGTCACTGATGGTAATTTGATCTATCTTGCAAAAGTCTAAACAAGGACACAACATACCATTTTTTTTGCTTAAAATAAAGAACCCCGCTGTTATAGGAAAGGGGTAGGGTTTGATATGTCCCTTAGCAAGACTCTTTGAAATATAATCTCTCATAGCTTACCTTTCCAGACCAGAAAGTTAATATAACTTGGTCTGGGAAGTTTTGCCTTTGGGAGCAATTTTACTGGACAATTGTCGCGGGCGGCGGGGCGCTGCGCTCGCACTAAATACTCGGGTCCGGTGCTGCTGCTGCTCGGTGGCTCGAGCGGTGGGCTGGATCCGGGGACTCGAGGGGCGCTCCTCACCCGTGAGTTAAAAGGGGATAGTTTTGTTTGGGGATTGAGTCCGTGTCGCCACCCACGGGTTGTGGTGAAGATGGGCACCACCGCTGCTGGTGACGGGGACCCCGGGAGCGGTGTTAGGGAGCAGCTGGGGTGTTGTTCTCCCCCTCCATGGGTAGGGGTTGGTGGGCCCGGTGAGGTGATGGGGAGGCAGGGTTTGTGAGGTGCAGAGTTGCTGGGTACCGGATGGCACTGGTGTACTCACTCAGCAATCGATACACAAAGTCTCCGGTAAACCAAACGGCTGGATGGACGGGTCCCGCAGCCGGCTGCAGTGTCTCTCCCCGGACAGGTGATGGCGGCTGTCTTTCCCTGCACCTCTGTAGTGTTTTGGCTCCGATGGCTTCCCAACGGTATCCCGCTCCCTGGCGTATAGGTGCCAGAGGAGCCCGTTTTGCCCGCAGGCGCTGGCCCTTGGATCTCTAGCTTCTGGCGATAGCTGTATATCCTCTGGTGAAGACGGTTGCCTTCTAACGGGTCTTTGGTTGTTAGGAAACCCCTGGAATTCTGGTCACTAACGGTTTTGACCTTTGTCGGCGGCTCCAAGCCTGGTCGGGGTCCACAGGCCCTGCCTGTGTGTGCTGGCTTCACTTCGCTCCCGGGTTCGGTACCGGCGGGCCACCGCCCGATCCCGGTCCTACGGTTCCTCGTCGATCCACCACTCCTGCAGACGGCCACCACCATCTGCTAACCTTGCTGTCAGTGCCTGGGCTCCCTCCCAGACACCAGCAGTAGCTCCTCTCACTTTCACTGCCACAACTCAACTGCTTCCTTTTCCCGCCTCCAGGCCTGTGAACTCCTCAGTGGGTGAGGCCAACCGCCTGGCTCCACCCCACCTGGTGTGGACATCAGCCCCTGGAGGGAGGCAACAAGGATTTTGTGTCTGACTCTGGTGTTTCTGCCCGGAGGTGGGGGTGTGAGTGTTATTCATGTGGCTACCTGGCTAGTCCAGGGCGCCACACAATGATATGCACGGTGAGGAGGCAGATCCTGGCACCCATTTTTTTAGCATAAAACCACAAAATCGGCCCAAAGAGAGGGTAACACCTTAGTGGAGAAGAATGAAAATTGTATTTAAACAGTTATTCATGCAACAGTTATTCATGCAACAGTTATTCATGCAGAACTGACTCCATCTGACTATATCTCCAGACTGCCAGTCCACCACTGGGTTATGCATAACTAAGTAGAGAAGACCAAATACGATTGTAGTAGAGAAACCTTCCAATACATAACAGGGAGGGAGCTCCTTGAGTAGAGCACCTACATTAATCACTACTTGAGTAAAGCTTCCCTGGCCGAGAGGTTCCGAGTCAATGTCAAATATGGAGATGAATTTATCCAGCGTATTACAAGAAAATCATGAACCCAAGAATCCAGAATCCATTATATTGGCTCCAGCCCCACTATTCAAAGGGATAGCTATAAATCTCAGTTTTGGTACCTTCAGTGAAGGAAATAAGTATTTGATCTCTTGCTGATTTTGTAAGTTTGCCTACTGACAAAGCTATGGGGAGATAAGGTATGCACACCAGTGACTATGTAAGGGGAATACATGAAATAGCAGAAGCTGCTGTGTGAATACTGACTTGAAAAATCCAATAGCTATATGCAAGAGGGAAAATGTGAAAAATAGAATCTGCATTACTGCCATGAACATATGAATCAAGAGAAATATAGCTACTGAATTGATCAATGCAATAGAGCCCCAACACTACGCCAAAGTATTTCTCTACGTTGGGGTCCCTAGCTTGTGTGTGTCCTCTCATGCAGTTAAAAAACTTACCGTGTATGGGAAGCTGAGACCCAGGCTATTTATGTGTATGATATGGATTGGCAATAGGTGTGGTTGGGGAGGGTTCACAAACGAAAAAATACTAACAAATAGGAATAATGTTTGGAACACCATTCTAAGTCCGAACTGGGTGCAAAAACCTAAAAAAACATCACTATGGGGAGATAAGGTATGCACACCAGTGACTATGTAATGGGAATACATGAAATAGCAGAAACTGCTGTGTGAATACTGACTTGAAAAATCCAATAGCTATTTGTTAGTATTTTTTCGTTTGTGAACCCTCCCCAACCACACCTATTGCCAATCCATATCATACGCATAAATAGCCTGGGTCTCAGCTTCCCATACACGGTAAGTTTTTTAACTGCATGAGAGGACACACACAAGCTAGGGACCCCAACGTAGAGAAATACTTTGGCGTAGTGTTGGGGCTCTATTGCATTGATCAATTCAGTAGCTAAATTTCTCTTGATTCATATGTTCATGGCAGTAATGCAGATTCCATTTTTCACATTTTCACTCTTGCATATAGCTATTGGATTTTTCAAGTCAGTATTCACACAGCAGTTTCTGCTATTTCATGTATTCCCCTTACATAGTCACTGGTGTGCATACCTTATCTCCCCATAGTGATGTTTTTTTAGGTTTTTGCACCCAGTTCGGACTTAGAATGGTGTTCCAAACGTTATTGCTATTTGCCTACTGACAAAGACATGAACAGTCTATAATTTTAAGAGTAGGTTAATTTTAACAGTGAGTGATAGAATATCCAAAATAACATGCAGAAAATCATTGCATAAATTGTATATATACACCCAAATGATGCCAAAAAATCTTTAATAATAATAATATGCCTTCATACAGCTGTTTCCTGAAAAATTAAATAGTTATAACTCTCAGAATATGGTGACAATTTTTTTTATTAACTGCATTTTACTATATGATAGAAGCAAAACATAAAAAATCTGATATAGCTGTAATCATACCCACACGAAAAATAAAATAGTCTTATCACTAATAGCGCATGGGGAAGAGGGCAATAAGAAAAATGAGAACTATTTTTGTACTGCTGAGACTACTGTATATGTACATTTTACCTTCCAAAAATCGGAATAAGGCGCAAGTGCCATGTATCCTGCCTTCTCCACTGAGTGCTTACGTCCGGGTTGTCTTAAAAATCTCAAAAGGGTTTCAGAGAAAATCCCAGCAGGAACCACTTAATATAATTAAGTAGATAGATTCACGTTGGACTCCATCTGGTTTCTGTTCCAGTAGTGTACCATCATATTAGGTACCTTTTTAGCACACAAGTGTGGACAACGATGGAGGTGTGCACAAGTAAAAATAAGGATACCACTAAAACAGATGTCAAATGCAGTCCAAAGTGTTTCCATGTGCCTTAGAGATGAGCCACCACCCTAGTGTTCGAGTTCGGTTCAGTTCGTGAAACGGCGGGTGTGTTCGACGAACGTTCGTCGA
The DNA here is from genome assembly GCF_048569485.1 of Anomaloglossus baeobatrachus. Lineage (NCBI taxonomy): Eukaryota > Metazoa > Chordata > Amphibia > Anura > Aromobatidae > Anomaloglossus > Anomaloglossus baeobatrachus. The sequence goes on from NC_134353.1 coordinate 33,548,501, forward strand.
ACACCATTGAAAATAATGGCAGGCAAACACAAACACATACAAACATGCACAAAGACAAATGCACACACATATTATGCTCACCTTACCTTCCGTTCCACTGCCGGCCTCCTGGAACTTGCAGTTCGCCAGTACAAGATGTGTATTGGGTAACCATCACGACCGATGCCAGAACGTCTGCTGACAGAGCGCTGACGTCAAAGGCAGGTGCCGCTTGCCTCTGATTGGCCAGCGCGCTGTCTTTCAGTGGCGTCTGACAGAGGAAGTTCCTCCCTCATCCCTGTGGTTACCCGATACACATCGTGTAGCAGCGAACTATGTGTATCGGGTAACCATAGCGACCGATGCCGGAACTTCCGCTGATAGAGCGCTGGTGTGAAAGGCAGGTGCCGCTTGCCTCTGATTTGCAAGCATTCTGCCTTTGCGTAGCGTCTGACAATGGAAGTTCCTCCCTCGTCGCTATGGTTACCTGATACACGTAGTTAGCCACTACAGGATGTGTATCGGGTAGCCATAGCGACCGATGCCGGAACTTCCTCCCTCTTTCAGATGCTATTCAAAGGCAGCACGCTGGCCAATCATAGGCAAGCGGCTCCTGCCTTTGACGTCAGCGCTCTGGCAGCGGAAGTTCCGGCATTGGTCGCTATGATTACCTGATACACATCTTGTACCGGCGAACTGCAAGTCCCAGAAGGCTGGTGATGGAACGGAAGGTAAGGTGAGCATAATATGTATGTTTGTGTGTGTTTGTGTGTGTTTGTGTGTGTATGGAATGGCACAATAGGGGACAAGGATGGGATATTTAACAAGTTGTGGAAGGAATTGTCTGCATTGCAATGATTTCCTATGGGAAATCTTGCTTTGCTAAACGAGTAACTTGGTTAACAAGCACACTCCCAGAACGGATTGTTCTCGTTAACCAAGGTTCCACTGTATTAACATTGAATGATAGTATTAGTGTGAAAAGCCAGTTACGCTTTTGGTGGTTGAACCGTTATCAAGCATAACCTTGAACTGTCGAACTTGAAGCTAAGTGTTCCCATTCGTCGAACGACTCGAAAACAGGTCGAATTTGAGATTGGCGAACAGTTCGATTCGAACACCGCTCATCTTTAATGTGCCTTCTAGAGTGTGTGGTTTCATCGAGGGTGTCATCTGAATTGCATTATTTACACAAAACCCTGACCTAAGTCCTCAGCCTAGAACACAAGAATGTGAGCCCAGCTTTACACTGGAGTGATCAAAAAAGGTACCCCAAAATGTTACAAAAAAACCTTCTAATGTATTTCTCACAAAACCAGCCACCACTCATGTCCGCCATCTGTCACTGGAAGTTCAGGGGGTCCTACATTACTGGTAGAAGAAAGACTTTGGGAAAACAATGGCTTCAACAAAATAAAATTATGTGAAATCTGTGCTCCCAAATTCAAATGTCCCCTCTTTCTGAGCCCTCCTCTACAGAAAGCAACCACATGTGGGGCATTATTGTAGTGAGGAGAGTACAATTAATAATTTATGCAGGGCGTGTCTCCAGAAGCACAAGCTGGGCACAATGTATGGGCGCTAGGCTGGCATAGTTGTAGTTCTCAAAAAAATAAGCATGGGATAGATTATACAAAATAGTAAATGCAGCGACCGGTGAATTCAGAGAGATGCCATTTCTAAATTGGGGTCACTTTGGATTTTTTTCTGCTGCTCTAGCATATTTGGGGCTTCTCCAATGTTGCCTGCAATGTATTAAAGCAAAATCAGTGCAAAATCAAAAAGCTAAATAGTATTCCTTCATTCTCAACCCTGATGTATAGCAAAACAAAACGTCTGACTACTTATAGGGCATCACTACATTCAGAAAAATTGCACAAAATATTATGGAGTCCAGTTTCAAACAATATAAATTTGCAGCGAATAATAAAATTACATTTTACCACTAATATGTTATAAAGCAGAGACGTTTTCAATATGGGGTCACTTGTGGGGGTTTCTGCTTATTTGGCACCTCAGGGGCTTGGCTAATAGAGCCCATCATCTGTTCAAGAGGAATCTGAGTTCTATAAGCCAAGTAGTATGAATTCCTATCCAATCCTCGCCGTGTCAAACAGTAGTGTATAGCCACATATGGAATTTACCACATTTGGTAAACACTTATTAACAATTTGTATTGCCCATATTCTCCTATTATCCCTTGAGTTATTTAAAACCTTTATGCCAAAGATGCCGTAAATTTTAGTAGAAAAACCATACATTTTTCGTTGTCACTAGCAAATTCTATAAAATTCTGTGATGTAGTTTATGGGTTAAAAATGCTCACCACATCCATACACAAATTCACAAATGGGGTCAGTTGTAAATGTTTCTTCTTTTTTGTCACCTAAGAGTTCAGCAAATACAACCCAACATCCAAATTTACATTCCACAAATTAAATAGCATTCCTACTTTTTGAGTTTTCCATGTTCCCAAACATTAGTTTTTGACGACATATAGCAATATCTCTGTTTTTAGGAGAAATTGCAAATCAAATTATGGGGTCCATTTTATCATACTATCCATCTTGTAAATTATACATTTGGTGCTAACACAGTAAATTAGTAAAAAAAATTTTTTTTGTTTTAATATCTAAATATTATAGTTTTGTGAATCACCTTAATATTAAAAATGTTCAGCACACACCTAGTTAAATTCCTTGTGATATTTAGTTTCCAAAATGGAATCACTTGTGGGGGTCTTTCTGCTGTTTTGGAATTATAGAGGTGCTGAAAATGAGATATGACAATTACAATCTACTCCGGACAAATTTACGCTCCAAAATTGAAAAACAGCAGTTTCTCCATCCCAAGCCATGTAACATGACAAAACAGCAGTTTTCCACCTTATATGGGGTATCATTGGCAAAAATTGCATAACAAATGACGATGTCCGATTTCTACTATCCATTGTGTAAATGATAATTTGGGGCTAAAACAAGATTTTGATGAAAAAAAACCCAACATTTTTATTTTCAGATTTACATTATAAAATGTTCTATGAAGCACATACTGGTTTAACATGCTCCGTAAACTATTAGATAAACCCCTTGACTAGTCTAGTTTTCAAAATGTTAGTAATGGAAAAACACAAAAAGGAATAGAGTAAGTTTTAAAAGGGGAATATGAAAGGACACAATTTACTACTGTGACACCTGTCCAGAGAAATCTGGCCTTTTCAGTAAGGATTGCTAAAAAGTGAACCACATTTACATGAATTGATAAAATTTGATTTTACCCTATTAACACAACATCCTTTTATGGTCTGATATACACCAGTAAAACCAAAAGTGTTATTATTAACATTTTCTTTTGATAGTTCCTTGAGGGGTGTAGTTTCCAAAAATTGGTCAATTGTCGAGGGTATCTGCTGTTTTGGTATCTCAGGTGTTCTGCAAATGAGACATGGTGTCTGCAAGCTATTCCAACCAGATAAACTACAAGTGCCCAATTTCTTCTCTTTGTTTATGAGTTCGGCCATGTGTCCAAACAGAGCTTTTGGCTATATATGGGATATCACTGCACTCAGAAGAAACTTGGTAACAAACTGAATCATCTATTTTTTGTGCTACCTCTTGCAAAAGCTATAGCAAAATTTTTGGGGAAAAAAGAACTTGCAAGTGCAAAATGCTCACTATACCTATGGAAAAAATCAATGAGGGGTGTAGATTCCAAAATAAGGTCACTTGTGGGGGTTTCTGCTGTTTAATTAACTTAGGGGCTCTGCCAATGACACAGGGTGCCCACAATTATTTCAGCCAAAATTGCATTCCAAAATTTTATTCTATCTCTTCTGAGCCCTGCCGTTTTGGAAAAAAAGAGGTTTCTGACCACATGTGGGGTATCAGCACTCTCAGATGAAACTGGATAAAAATTGTGGGTCTACTTTTCATGCTATTAATTTTCTGAAACAGGTTTTGTAATTTTCTCGAGTACTTCTTTTAACCCTTCTGACATCTTAGTAAATTAAAATAACATTTGAAAAATGATGCAGATGTAAAGTAGGCGTATGGTAAATGTTAGGTATTATTTTGTACAGCGAGACTAACTGGTCTGAGGTTCTAAAAAAATAAAAATTGAAAAACGTTCAAAATTTTCAGCAAAATTTCAAAATTTTCACAAAAAAAATCCACCTAAAAAAATAACTGAATAACTTGACATGTTGAATTATTCCAGAGTTATTACCACAAAAAAGGATGCTTGTTAGTTTTGAAAAGCTTGGCATGATCATTAAGGTAAGAATTGGTTGTCTTTAACCCCTTCATGACTTATGACGTAATGGTGCACCCTAGGTCGTGTACATTCCTTTAATGCGGGCTTGAGTGGCAAGTGTGCATGTTTCTCTGCCCATGTTGGCTGATCTGATCAACCGACATGTGTCTAACAGGCACAAGTGGATTGGACACCCATCCCTGTTAACTAGTTAACTGCTGCTGTGAGCCACTGACAGTTTGATTTAATCCAAGCCAACGGGAAGCATGTCTTTTTTCCGATCCCAATCGGTGACCCTCTGATGGGATAACGGGGCACTGATAGGTTGTCATGACAGCTGATAATCAGCTGATGACCTCTTATGTCTGTCATAACAAGCTTTCTTTGAGTGACGCATTCACAGAGCAGAATTTGTGCGGTACAGAGCGGTACTGATACTAATGTTGATGCTGATGTTGATGCTGATGCATCGCTATGTGCAGCACAAGTGACTGGAAGATCACAGCTTCAAGTCTCCTGGGAGACTAGAAAAAAAAAACAAAAAAAAACAACAACAATAAAAAACCCCACAAAAGTTAAGGTCACCCCCCCCCTTTTGGCTCATTCTAAATAAAACAATAAAAAATACACATATTTGGTCGGTAACACCACATTCGTAAATGTCCGATCTATCAAAATATAAAACCAATTAATCTGATTGGTAAAGAATATATTGAGAAAAATAATCAAAATGCCAAAATTATGTTTTTTTGGTAACCACAACGTTGAAATAAAATACAGTAATGTCATGTACCCAAAAATGGTATAATTAAAAACATCAGCTCAGGGTGCAAATAAAAGAACTCTCACAGTCCGAGATCCTAAAGAAGGAGACATTATGGGTTTCCGAAAATAGCGTCAAAAGCAATTTTTTTTTTTGACAAATTTCAGAATTTTTTTTTCACCTCTTTATTTATTTTTAAACACTATGCATGTTTGATATCTACAAACTCATACGGAACTGGGGATTCATAATTCCAGGTCACTTTTACCATAGAGTGAACATGGTGAATGAAGATCCAAAAAACCATTGTGAAATTGAATTTTTCAAATTTTACCACACTTGGATTTTTTTCCCATTTTCTAATTCAATATGTGGCAGAATAAATGGAAGTGTTATTACAAAAAGAAGCCCTCATATGGCTATATTGACGTAAAAATAAAAAGTTATGGCTCTTGGAAGAAAGTGAGTAAAAACAAAAAATGGAAAATCGATGGGTTCTGAAGGAGTCTAGGGGTTAAACTATGAAATGCCGTGCTTCCATTTAGCTCCTCTTCAATATTTTCACCAATTTATGCATTACTGTTACTTCTAGCCTTGATGCGAAGCATATTATTGCTTTTTTAACTGTTATATATACTGTGTATCATATGTTATTTTACAGAACTTAATCACATATCAAACCATTTATTGTATTTCTATTTAGTTGAGACATTATATGAAGCTATTATGTATAAATTATCCAAAGGAAGAAAAAGTATGTTTTAATGATAAAGGTGAAATACCTGAGACATTGAATATTCTACATTTTATAAATAAACGACATAAAACTGCAGGAGGAAACAAAATGGTTGGACTCACAACAGCTGTTGGTAAATTTGATGGATCCCGTCCACCAGATCAACAACTGAATATTTCATCTTTAGATATAACTTGGATGAATAATAAGGTAAATAACCAAGATATTAAACATCTTGTGTCATCACAATGCATATTTATAATTTTAACCTATTTCTAACTCTGTGATGCTGCTAATGTATGGGTCGGCGGCAGCCGCACTTTCCCGGATGCCAGCGCTTTAAACCCAGCACCTGCAGCCCACTGTTTGGCTGCTTCTGTAAGGAAATTCATCTGTGGGCGGAGCTACTGTGTCACATGCTGAGCTCCTGTCCCTCAGATGAAGAGACTGGAGGGAGAGGAGTCTCAACACCAAGGAACGTCACCGGGTCCAGCGCTGTACGTGGCCCCCCTTCCCGATCTGTATGCCCCCAGCTCCCCCACCACCAGATATGTATAACCCCAGCCCCTCTCACCACACACACAGATGTCACCTGCACACGGCCATACACACACACGCCACCTACACACAGAGTACAGCCATATACACACAGACACTTACACACAGCCCACCTACACACAACGTACAGAGATATATATATATATATATATATATATATATATATATATATATATATACACACACACACATGCCACCTACACACAGCGTACAGTCATATACATACATATACATTTTATTTAGTTACAGCAGGGTATGTTGCCACAATTTTTCCCTTCATTTCTCTTTGTCTTATGGCCAGTGTGAACATGAGCTCACAAGCTCCATGTATACCATCTCATACTCCGGCTCACTTTTTTGTTTTTATGTAGTTTTTTTGTATTCAGTGCAAATAGGGTGTGGCCCTCCCTCTTAGTGAGCCGGGCATTTCATTCTATGAATCCCCCTGACTGTGTGTCCTGTTGGGACCCGGTCACTCTCAGCCCTTAGCCACATTGAGGCCTATTTTAGACCCATGGTAAGGTTTTAATATTAGAGAGTGTAGGTACTATCCCAGCTGGGTACACCTTGTTGTTGGTTGGATGGCTTTATGCTTTTTTTATCAAAAACATTGTTTATTAAGTACCCTATGTACTATGCTTTTATTTAGTTACAGCAGGGTATGTTTTCACAATTTTTCCTTTGGTTTCACACAGAGACACTTACACACAGCCATATGCACACATGCTATCTACACACAGATACCACCTACACACAGCGTACAACCATATAAACACTCGCCTCCTACACACAGCATACAACCATATACACACATATGCTACCTACACACAGCCATACACACACATATACACCAATTCCATGTTAGGCATTGGGTTATTTCTGGACTTGAAGCTGAGTGTGTACCATTGTTAGATTCAGTGGTCTCCCATGTGGACTCAGCCGAGGCAGCTGCTGCTTAGCCTGGCCGTTGATCCCAGCACCTAGCTAGAACACATGATGTTCAGGCTCTTGCTAGAAATTCTGTTTCTAACAGCATAGTGAATATGCAGTTGAAAGAAAGTCTCCAGAGCCTTAGTCTGAAATTCACGGTACTGAGCATGTCCGTGACGTGGTGGGCTGTGATTGGTGGTCTGGCATCAGCAGACCTAATGATGTGGTGCCGACTGATTGGCTCGTGGGGGACTTCACCGATGATGTGGTCGGGGGCATGGCTTAGCCTTTAAATATGGAGGCTGCACGCATGGCAGCATGCTATGATCATTCTATTTCTTTTGGTGCATGCCTGACATCTTGGCTCCATGTGCACACTGCCAATGTAGCTACTCGCAATTCTGCGACCTGTAATCCTGCAAGAGGGTTACTCCGCAATTAATGCAGGTCACTTGGGTAGATGCTGTGCTCTCCTCTAACTGTTGTCCTGCGAGAGGGTACTCGACAACAGGAACAGGTAACTAAGGCAGGTACTCTGCTGCGCGATTGCAGTCTGGCTCCGGGGAGAGGGTTACTCCGCACCTTAGAGCAGACTGCTAGGCAGGCACCGCACACAACGCTATCCAGATAGTGAGAGGTTTACTCCAATGTCGATGGTTTCCTAAGCAGGAGCGTTATCTGCACAGTGTGCATTTACCTTCAGTTAGTATTTTCCTTTAGTGCGTAGCCTCTGTGGAAGCTAACAGAAGTTTCGGCGACTCAGTTTTATTTGCATAATCTTTGTGACGCTAACAGGGGTTATTGCCTTTTTTCCTTCACTCCTGTGTGGTGTAACATAGGTAGTGCTAGTGCTACACTATTATTATTTTAGTTATGATTATCTGCCTTACACTTTGGGTTATTTAGCAGCAGCATATGTCTCTGAACCGTGGACCCCGGGCTACATTTGCAAATTCCATTATATTTTATTTGCAAACTGTAAGCCCCATAACACGCCACCTACACACACCGTACAGCCATATACACACACACACAGACACCTACACAACGTACATCCATATACACACATATACACAGATGCCACCTATACACAGCGTACAGCCATATACACACATATACACAGATGACACGTACACACAGCGTACAGCCATATACACACACATATGCACACACAGACACCTACTCACCGCGCACAGCCATACACACAGACACACAAACATATACACAGACGCCACCTCCACACAGAGTATAGCCATATACACACACATATACACAGACACCTACACAACGTACAACCATATACACAGATATACACACACAGACAAGTACACAGCGTACAGCCATATACACACATATACACAGACGCCACCTATACACAGCGTACAGCCATATACACACATATACCTACACAACGTACAACCATATACACAGATATACACACACAGACAAGTACACAGTGTACAGCCATATACACACATATACACAGACGCCACCTATACACAGCGTACAGCCATATACACACATATACACAGATGACACGTACACACAGCGTACAGCCATATACACACATATATGCACACACAGACACCTACACAACGTACAGCCATATACACAGACGCCACCTATACACAGCGTACAGCCATATACACACACATACACAGATGACACGTACACACAGCGTACAGCCATATACACACACATATGCACACACAGACACCTACTCACCGCGCACAGCCATACACACACAGACAAACACATATACACAGACGCCACCTCCACACAGCATATAGCCATATGCACACACACACACACACACACACATGTATACACAGAAAACACATACACACAGCGTACAGCCATATACACACATATACACAGATGCCACATACACACAGCGTACAGCCATATACACAAACATTTATACAGACGACACATACATACAGCGCACAGCCATATACATACACATATACACAGAAGCCATGTACACACAGCGTACAGCCATATACACACATACACAGATGCCACCTATACACAGCATACAGCCATATACACATATATACATAGACGCCATGTACACAGCATACAGCCATATACACATATATACATAGACGCCATGTACACAGCATACAGCCATATACACATATATACATAGACGCCATGTACACAGCATACAGCCGAATACACACATACCTACATAGCGTACAGTCATATACACACATACACAGACGCCTTCTACACACAGCGTACAGCAATATACACACTTATACATAGACGCCACATACACACAGCATACAGCCATATATACACACACCTACACAGCCTACAGCCATATACACAGATGCCCCTACACACAGTGTACAGCCATATACACAGATGCCACCTACACAAAGCGTACATCCATATACACATATGCCACCTACACACGCCCCCTACACACAGTGTATAGCAATATACCCATGCCACCTACACACACATATACACAGATGCCACCTACACACAGCGTACAGCCATATACACACATATACATCTACATATATATTTTCCAGTTGTGGATGTAACCATATTCCACAATGCACTGTGGCACTGTCAGTTGCGCAGCCGAAGTGCGAGCCCACATTATAACCCTGGTAACCAGGGACAACAGAGCAGGCGGAATCCAAATTGTGGGCTAAGCACAATACTGTTCCCAGTCTAACATTGTGCTACCTGTTATGATTCAGGGACCGAGGAGGATCATATTATGCGGAATCCCAGAAGGTAACAGAGTGGCTGGAAACTTAACGGACTGCAGACCTAATTCGGACACACAACTAACAGTAGCCATGGGGCGTTCCTACGATGACCTGGATGCCTCAACAAAGCGGAGAACTAAATAATCTCACAGACAGAAATATAAGAAAGCTAATCTGCCTCAGAGTAGTCCCCAAAGATAGATAGATAGCCCCCCACATGTAAAGGCTACAGTGATATAGAAAAACACAATACAAAACCAGAAAGGACAGATTTCAGCAAAGGTGAGGCCCAAACTATCTTTATAGAAAAGGATAGGAGAGAGCAACTCTCTGCAGCCATAAACACCCTATAAAATACCAGCACTACTGATATAGAAAAAACCTGAGGTTACTAAACCTCTCCCCCACTATACCAGCACTCAGATGTTACTGGGATCCAAAAAACACTAATACAGATGAGGGACTGAAAAATACCAAGCATGCCAAAACACAAATCCTGCAGAATCATGGAGGTAAGTATACAGACACTCCCAGCAGGGAATGATCCATTATACCACAACTCCAAACGGACAAATTAGAAACCATGCACAGAATCAAGGCACAACAACAGCAAAAGGTGGTAAACAAATAAGAGAGGTACAAGACCACTTATCTGAGGGACGTTCTGGAAGTAAGCAGAGCTGGTTGCAGAATGTTCTGGACACACAGGAGCAATTGAACACCGGCAAGAAACAAGAGAAAGCTACTAAGTTAAATAGCCCAGTCAGACCCTGATTTCCAGTCCTCTGTAGGTGTGTCACTTCCATTCCACACATCAACTGCACTGCCAGCACTGACCACAAGAGGGAGCTCCGAACTAGAAAACGTATTCACAACAGCTACCCATACCACATCTAGGTCTAATGAGGTGTTGGTGTTTTAAATTACACATTTGCGATGTCACGGAGCAGTAAGGAGGCATGGCCGGGTCTTCCGCCCTTGCCTGACATCGCCATACCTTGAGCGATGTTACGGCGAGCGACGAGACATAGTGGCACTGACGAGAGATAGAGAGAGAAAAAAAAATTACGTACACATTTTGTTTATTGACAATAAAATTACACACAGCCTTTAACACATTTAATTAGCCCCAAAAGCGCAAACACTGACACATGTCCACTGCTCCTGTCAGCAGCACTAAGCATACACAGATGTTCACTTCACCGCACTCCCGATGCGATAGCATCTGACCTATTTCTAGTAATAATAATATTACTTACATTACTGAGAGTAAAGCGGAGTGATGGAAAGAATTCAAGTTATTATTTTGGTGATGTCAAGTGCAGCTTATTTACTGTAAGACTTCACTAACATGTATACAATAAATTATGAAAATCTGATGTCAAACATGTACAGTCATGACTGAAAGTGTTGGCACCCTTGTAATTGTTCCAGAAAATGAAGTATTTCTCTCAGAAAACTAATGCAATTTCACATGTTTTATCATAGACATCTTTATTGTCTTTGTGTGTAATGTCACAGATGTGACTGTAGGAAAGTGAAGGACGGGGCTGTCATGATGTATGTGCTTTTCTCCATCCCATATTTTTGTATAAAATGCCATGTGATGTATTTTACCTTCTCACTGTATTTGCTGTAATACTATGTCTTGGGATGTAAGTGACCATACCTTCCCCCGAGCCTGTATCATATTGCAATTAGGCTTCAGCAGTAGCTATTGTCATTGATTTGGTGGGGGTTGCATATATATATTGTTCTTCTCAGCATGGGACTTCTCCAATCTACAACTTGGTAAACAGAACAGAGCCAGCAGTTTAAAGTCCATTCATGCATCAAATGGCCAGGGGGAGGTGTGCCCACCTAAGGGGCTGATCCCAGGAGAGAAGAACATGTTAGTTCAGTCAGTTGGATATCGGTTGGAGAAGGATGAGAACCTATAGCTGAGGCTGGATCATAGAGAATGTGTATGGACTGTTGCAGACTGGAGATCAGTGGCCACGTGGGATTGTGTTGTCTCAGCCACGCTATCGGACTTAAGGAACTCATCTGAGGACTGTTGCATTCTCCTTGGCGCCCCAGACCTATTTCCTTTGTGTGGACTCTAAAGAACCATTTTATTATTGGATGTTTTATGCTCCCTGTCTCATTAAATCTTCTTGGATTGTTCATTGGCCTGGCGTCCCTTACTGCTCTGTCGCATACCCCGTCACAAACTGGTGGCAGCGGCGGGATCAGAGCAGAAGAAATGGAGGACATCGGCCAATCAACGTCTGAAACCAGAACCTCAGGATACAGGAACTGGACTGTGGTGAGCCTACAAACAAAGGCCCGTGAATTAGGTGTCGGCTACAAAGGACTCTCTAAGGAGCAACTAATTGAGGCATTGGAAAACGCTTGCCTGCAAGATAGCACCGAGGAAAAATTTCCACAGCAAGGGGGGCAAAGACGGGAGCCGGAGGTAAATACCCAAAAAAGTCAATGGGTTGTGTGGTACGAGGAGGAGATGGCCTTGCTGGGAGAGGAGACCACCATAGAATATAAGATGGAGGTCATGCGTGGAGCTAAAGAGAAGGAGCGCAGGATGGAGGAGATGGCATTGCTGGATAAGCAGCTCGCTGTGGAAGCCGCGAGAGGTTCCAGACAGACTGTAACCCCAGCACCCTTCATGAGGGAACTTCCCAGGGTGTCCCGCAAAGACTTCAAGCAGTTTAATGAGGCTGCAGGTGACATTGAGGGCTTCTTCCAGGACTTTGAGCATCAGTGTCGATTAATGGAAGTCCCAGAAAGGGAGCGCGTCCGGCATCTGGTTGGGCTCTTAGAGGGTGAAGCTGCTGCAGCCTATAGAGCTATGGACCCTCGGTGGAACTGTGAGTATGCGGCTATTAAACAGACTATTCTAGAACATTATGCTGTAACGACAGACACTTACAGGACTCAGTTCCGTACTTTAGCATGTGATGAGGAAGTGTCCTTCAAGATGTATGACCACAAACTCAAACATCTGTGCCATCACTGGCTGGAGGGAGAGGGGGCCTTATCTTGGCAGACCTTCCTCCAGGTCATCCTAAAAGAACAGTTTTATGCCAAGTGCCCTACTGAGATCCGGGAATGGGTGCGTGAGAGGAGACCAGAGACAGTGGAACAAGCTGCCGCTCTAGCTGATGAGTTGCTCACTATCAAGCCTCAGTGGAAGAAGCTGCTAGCAGAGGGAGCAAAAATGACCAGCACCTCAACTCCAGAGGTTCCTTGTCCTTCAGTGCCCAATGTTCCTCAACCTCCTAGATCACCACCTCATGTGGATACCCGTGCGTATGTGCCTCCAGTTGTTTCGACCACATTTTCTGGAATACGACGAGGAGAGAAAGTAGAAGAGCGGAGATGTTATAGCTGTGGGCATCCCGGACATCTGCGGGCCACATGCCCATCTATCCAGTGGAGTCATCCTCCAAATCGACAACCACCTCCAGCACCTGCACCTCCCTATCAGTCACCAAGGTCTCCTACCTACTTCTCCAGAAGGCAAACTGGAAGGAGTGAGATGCAGTGCAGATGTTATGGTTGTGGGCATCCTGGGCATCTGCAAGCTCACTGTCCAGGTGTTCAAAGGCAGAACAGCTGCAGACCACCTTTGCCTGTCCATTATCTACAGACACCCTCAGCAAGAGAAGAGCTGGATTCAGGCCCTGATGATTTGCCAAGTGACTCTGATATGTTGACTTCCCTACCAGGAGTCTATGGGGTGCGAGCCACAGCTTGCGCGTTCTTATGATCTTCAGCATAAACATCTACAGGAGGTCGTGCTGGATGGCCAAAAAGTTGTTGGCTTTCGTGACACTGGGGCTTTTTTCACCATAGCAGATCCCCGAGTAATTCAACCAGAAGCAATTCAAAAGGGACCAGGAATTGCCATTGAATTGGCTGGAGGTACTCAGAGATACATTCCAAGAGCAAGTGTGACCCTGGATTATGGCTTTGGGGCAAAACAATGCATAATCGGTGTGATGAGCGGCCTTCCTGCAGACATTCTCCTAGGCAATGATGTGGGAGATATACAATGCCAATTTGTGGGTGCAGGAAGCAGTGTTTAAGTGAAGGAGGATATAAACTGGACCCGAAAATTCAACCCCACATCTTCACCATACACTAAAGAACCTGGAGCCTTGAGTCCTGTCAGCCATGCCTGCGTGTACTTAACCAGCGACCTGTAGAGGTCCCTAGTACGTACACAAATTGGGAGGGGAAGGAATTGTCATGATGTATGTGCTTTTCTCCATCCCATATTTTTGTATAAAATGCCATGTGATGTATTTTACCTTCTCACTGTATTTGCTGTAATACTATGTCTTGGGATGTAAGTGACCATACCTTCCCCCAGCCTGTATCATATTGCAATCAGGCTTCAGCAGTAGCTATTGTCATTGATTTGGTGGGGGTTGCATATATATATTGTTCTTCTCAGCATGGGACTTCTCCAATCTACAACTTGGTAAACAGAACAGAGCCAGCAGTCTAAAGTCCATTCATGCATCAAATGGCCAGGGGGAGGTGTGCCCACCTAAGGGGCTGATCCCAGGAGAGAAGAACATGTTAGTTCAGTTAGTTGGATATCGGCTGGAGAAGGATGAGGACCTATAGCTGAGGCTGGATCATAGAGAATGTGTATGGACTGTTGCAGACTGGAGATCAGTGGCCACATGGGATTGTGGTGTCTCAGCCACGCTATCGAACTTAAGGAACTCATCTGAGGACTGTTGCATTCTCCTTGGCACCCCGGACCTATTTCCTTTGTGTGGACTCTAAAGAACCATTTTATTATTGGATGTTTTATGCTCCCTGTCTCATTAAATCTTCTTGGATTGTTCATTGGCCTGGCGTCCCTTACTGCTCTGTCGCATACCCCGTCACAGGGGCTCCTATGCTGTCCCTCACACAAAGGTTCCATAGGGTATCCCAAACCTCAATGTTACCCCTAATAGTGGAGATGCCAGAGTCCCATGCCTAGCTAAGGTCCTGACCAGAACTAATCTGATTCCCTCCTCTAACTAGGGAAGGAAAGGGCAGGAGAGAATGAAACACAGATTAAGACAGAAAAGGGGAAATCAAAACTTTCACGCTGTGCAAACACACAGGAACCAACAATGAGAGACTCAGGAGAAAAGCAAGAGCAGGAAGGTAGCTACAAAAAGACCACAAGGGTTAACTCCACAACCACACACAGCAACAAGTACTACAACCACCAGTTAATCTGGATTACAACCAGACCAGTTAAGATAAACTATACTTGGCACTAATGGAAGTGTCCAACTAGCATATATAGGAGGGGGATCAGATGTAATTGGTTCCCCCACAACATGTGATCAAAGATGACTCAAAAGCAGTCCAGCAAAGAGTAACGCTTGGTAGCATGCCTATGAAATATCAATCGGTTGGTCGGTACCAAAGTCAGCCGGTGCTGATTACAGATCTCATAGAAGTTATCAGGAGTATCAGAATTTTTAGTCTGAACAGACCTTGTTGCAGCAATGACAGTCGGCAATGTTTTTAAAAACATTCGTGTGACAGGAACTACACAAAAAAACTGAGAAAAAAGTCAACTTGGACACAAGTTCACACAAAACTCCAAAAACGTGCCAAACAAAATTGTTGACACCCTCAACTTAATATTTGGAGGCAAACCCTTTGGAATAAATAACTGAAATCAAAATCTGTCTAAAACCATTAACAAGCTTCTTACACCTCTCAACTGCAAATGTGGACTCTTCTATTGCTCCAGGTCTCTCATGTTTGAAGGTGTCTTCACCCAATAGCAATTTTAAAATCTCTACACAGGTTGTCAATGGGATTTAGATCATTGCTGCCACTTCAGAAGTCCCCACTGCCTTGTTTCCATCATTTCTGGTGCTTCATGATGTATGCTTGAGGTTATCCAAGATAATTCTTCAACTGTACATTATTTCTCCAAACACAAACAAGTTTTGGACACACCTTCTCTTTCAAAGAGTTTTCTTTATTTTCATTACTCTAAAAATTAAATTATATATTACCATTGAAGGCAGCAAAACCATGAAATAACACATGTGGAATGAAATACTTAACAAAAAAGTGTGAAACAAGTGAAGATATGTCTTATATTCTAGGTTCTTCAAAGTAGCCACCTCTTGCTTTGATTACTGCTTTGCACACTCTTGGGATTCTCTTGATGAGCTTCAAGAGGTAGTCACCGGAAATGGTTTTCCAACAGTTCCCAGAGATGCTTAGCAGTTGTTAGCCCTTTTGCATTCACTCTGCGGTCTAGCTCACCCCAAACCATCTCGACTGGGTTCAGGTCTGGTGACTATGGAGGCCAGGTCATCTGGTGTAGCACCCCATCACTCTCCTTCTTAGTCAAATAGCCCTTACACAGCCTGGAGGTGTGTTTATGTGATGCCCTGGGCAAGCCAGGGGTCATAGGTCATAACCCCACCACACCCTACACCCCAGCTAGGAACACCAAGGCTAACCAAAAATCCTTGTTGCCTTCCTCCAGGGGCTGATGTCCACACCAGTGGGTGGGCCAGGCAGTTGGCTCCGCCCACCGAGGAGTTCACAGCCCTGGAGGCGGGGAAACCAGGCAGTCAAGCTAAGGAGGAGGAGGTGGAAGGAAGTGAAGTGGTAGAGGAGCTTGAGAGAGGAGATAAAGTGGAAGACTAAGTAAGAGACAGTGACAGTTAAGCAAGCCTGAAGTTGGTCCGGGTGTGTGCCCCGGACTGAGACAGCAAGGTCAGCAGATGGCGGTGACTGTCTGCAGGAGAGGCTGCTTGGAGGTTGCCGAAAGGACCGTGGACGGGTGGTGGCCCGGCGGTACCGGAGCGGTATACAAAGAGCAGTCAGCACCATTGGCAGGGGCCTTTCGGATCCCGGCAAGGCTAGGAGTCGCCGTGAATTTGCCAAATCCGTCAGTGAAGGGGACCTCTGGGTCTCCCAACAACCAAGTCCCGATTGAAGGCAACAGTCCGACCATTAGAGAGAGACACCGCCACCGCCAGGGCACCAGTTTCTCAGGGCCAGCGCCTGCGGGCAAAGTAGGGCTCCTCCGGCCCATATCCAAGCCGGGGAGCGGGTTACCGGTGGGAACCCATCGCTACCATCATCATCTCAGGTGCAGGAAAAGGGACCGTCACTGTCAACTACTGGGGAAAAGCAAGTGCAGCCGTCCGTGGGAACCGTCTTTCCAGCTGTTTGTTTTACCGAGAACTGTGTCATCGTCTCAGGCTGAGTGAGTACCACAGTGCCGCAAGGCACAGCGCTGCCCCCGCGTCCTTGCACCCCACCAAGCCCTGCATCGGCCCCCACCATCCATCATCACTCACCTCATCACTGGGCCCCGGGAAAACTACCCCCTACCCACGGAGGGGAGAACCAACAACTTTGCTGCTCCCTGTCATCAGTCCCCGGGATCCCCATACAGAGCAGCGGTGGTGTCAACAAATCATCACAACCGTGGGTGGCGTCACGGACAATAAACTATCCCAAAAAACAATCCCCTTTCACTCACGGGCGAGGAGCGCTGCTCGAGTCCCCGGGATCCGGCCCATCGCTCGAGCCACCGAGCAGCAGCAGCAGGCCGCAGCAGCAGCGGCAGCCGGACCCGAGCAGTGGGAGAGCGCGGCGTCCCCTCCTCCGCCCGTGACAACTTGGCATCACGAACAGGATCTTACCGCTCTGCCGTTGGGTAGAGGTGCGCCTTGTGACCGCCGGAGGTGTCCGGCCAGAAAATTTCAGAAGTCGCCATCTTTGGCGCGAAAAGTTCCCGCTCGAGCGTCTTCTCGAGTAGCTGAGGCGCGAAGGCCAAAACCCCGCCCCTATAGAGGAGGGGCCGGAAAGAGGCTAAGGGGGATGAAATGGCGACTGGTCGCATGTTGCCGCGGCTATAAGAGCAGGGACGCCAGGACTCTGCAGCGACATTGGGTTCCTGGAAGACCTCGTCACCAAGATGCATAACCCAACTCCCAACGGGGAAGCCCCCGCGCCCGGCACGGCGACGTGGTTGAGGGACCGGACCGTCCCGCTGAGTAACCATTTGCAGGCCCACATGCAACTCCTCCTGGAGGAGTGGGAGACCGACATGGCGGACGTGGTGGCTGCTATGCGGAGACGCGAGGTGGAAGAGGATTTGGAGGAGCGGGTAAGAGACCCACGCCCCTGTATTCCCGAGGGATCGGCCATTGAAGCTGAGGGGCCCGGCCTCTCGCCCCGCTACCCGCGTTAGCTGCTGCCACTCCGCCACTAGGCCCGCTACCTGCCCAACCGGTAGCGATACCCTGCCAATCCGCCCCGGCGGACCAACCGGCTGCAGATACTCAGGACGTCCCCGAATCGTTCCCGGGGGAACCGCTGGAACCGCGGCCCTTTAATGAAAATGTGCCAGACCCCGAGCCCGGGACCGTGGCATGGATGAAAGCCCGGGTGATTCAATTCCACCAACGTCAGCAGGATCAGATCTTCAGGATGATGGAGCAGTGGACCAACGAGGTGGAGATGCTGATTGCAACTGTCCCGATGTACGGGAGGGGAACGGATGTAGCAGAACCGACTGGCGACCCACGTCCCTATGTCCTACTAGGACCGGCCGCTGCGGCTGAGGGGCCCGGCCTGGTCTCGACCTATGCGTCACCCTTGCCGTTACTTATGGGGCGCCTCAGTGTAAACTCGCCTGACCTGCTGCCCCGTGCTGCTGCAGAGGGATCTGATGTGCTGGATGCTGGAGGCCAGGAGGCTGCGGCAGCTAGCGGCAACCCACCTGACGCAGGAATAGTGGATGGTGGCTCCGGCCCCGGCGCCGAGTTCATTGCTGAGTTTGAGGGGGCAAGTGAGCGTCCCCGCTATGAAGGAGACCCAGTGGTTCTCTGCACCCCGCGTACCGGTGGAAATGGATGCCGGGCGCCCCTGTCACAGCAGGCATGTCAGTGCATGTTTGATATGCTGGTGGCAGAGGATGGATCCGCCTCAGCTGAAGAATCAGAATGATGGCAGCGGGGCATCGTTGCACCGTTCCCGTAGGGACCACCAGTCTGTGTGTTTACAAGTTGAAAGTTTTAAAAAGTTTGCCAAAGATGAAAAATGAGAAAATGATCACCGTGAAAGTAACTTGATTGTCTACCGTGATTGAAACTGGCCGTTGCCGGCACCATTGTCCCCGTGGGGACCATCTAGCTGCATAGGAACTCCTATGGACAAGCCCTTGAACTTGCAGGGCAACCACAAACGTTAAGTGGGTTGTAAATAAAAATCTGTTGTTGCAGCTACCGTAACCGCCTCCGGAGAGGCAGGTTGGAGGGAGGGCCCGCAGTGGAGCAGGCTGGGGCCCAGCCACCACAGGAAGCGGTGGCTACCCTCTGGAGGGGAAGGACAGATCCTGCTCGGGTAACTTGGTGCAGGACTGGGGTCAAGGGGTGCTGCCTGGGTTTTAGGGGCAGCATCAGGGCCAGGTTACTTGGGTGGGAGAGAGCGGCAGCCGCAACCGTTTTAATGTTACCGTTTTGCAACGTTTAAGTACCGAACCTCCCGATGTGGGATGATGTTTTTCTATTTGTATGTGTGTTATTCTTTTTATATCTTTTCAGAAAATAAAACCGGTGTTGGACGGGCAGCCCGCGGACGGTCTGCATTTTGCTAAGGGGGAATGTGACGCCCTGGGCAAGCCAGGGGTCACAGGTCATAACACCACCACACCCTACACCCCAGCTAGGAACACCAAGGCTAACCAAAAATCCTTGTTACCTTCCTCCAGGGGCTGATGTCCACACCAGGGGGTGGGCCAGGCGGTTGGCTCCGCCCACCGAGGAGTTCACAGCCCTGGAGGCGGGGAAACCAGGCAGTCAAGCTAAGGAGGAGGAGGTGGAAGGAAGTGAAGTGGTAGAGGAGCTTGAGAGAGGAGATAAAGTGGAAGACTAAGTAAGAGACAGTGACAGTTAAGCAAGCCTGAAGTTGGTCCGGGTGTGTGCCCCGGACTGAGACAGCAAGGTCAGCAGACGGCGGTGACTGTCTGCAGGAGAGGCTGCTTGGAGGTTGCCGAAAGGACCGTGGATGGGTGGTGGCCCAGCGGTACCGGAGCGGTATACAAAGAGCAGTCAGCACCATTGGCAGGGGCCTTTCGGATCCCGGCAAGGCTAGGAGTCGCCGTGAATTTGCCAAATCCGTCAGTGAAGGGGACCTCTGGGTCTCCCAACAACCAAGTCCCGATTGAAGGCAACAGTCCGACCATTAGAGAGAGACACCGCCACCGCCAGGGCACCAGTTTCTCAGGGCCAGCGCCTGCGGGCAAAGTAGGGCTCCTCCGGCCCATATCCAAGCCGGGGAGCGGGTTACCGGTGGGAACCCATCACTACCATCATCATCTCAGGTGCAGGAAAAGGGACCGTCACCGTCAACTACTGGGGAAAAGCAAGTGCAGACGTCCGTGGGAACTGTCTTTCCAGCCGTTTGTTTTACCGAGAACTGTGTCATCGTCTCAGGCTGAGTGAGTACCACAGTGCCGCAAGGCACAGCACTGCCCCCGCGTCTCTGCACCCCACCAAGCCCTGCATCGGCCCCCACCATCCTTCATCACTCACCTCATCACTGGGCCCCGGGACAACTACCCCCTACCCACGGAGGGGAGAACCAACAACTTTGCTGCTCCCTGTCATCAGTCCCCGGGATCCCCATACAGAGCAGCGGTGGTGTCAACAAATCACCACAACCGTGGGTGGCGTCACGGACAATAAACTATCCCAAAAACCAATCCCCTTTCACTCACGGGCGAGGGGCGCCGCTCGAGTTCCCGGGATCCAGCCCATCGCTCGAGCCACCGAGCAGCAGCAGCAGGCCGCAGCAGCAGCGGCAGCCGGACCCGAGCAGTGGGAGAGCGCTTCGTCCCCTCCTCCGCCCACGACATTTATAGTCATTGTCCTGTTGAAAAATAAATGATGGTCCAACTAAACGCAAACCGGATGAATTTTTCAGACTGACTGACCTTCATTTCTTAAATTAATGATGGCCACCCGTTTTTCTTCACTTAGCTGCTTTTTTCTTGCCATAATACAAATTCTAACAGTCTATTCAGTAGGACTATCAGCTGTGTATCCACCAGACTTCTGCACAACACAACTGATGGTCCCAACCCCATTTATAAGGCAAGAAGTCCCACTTATTACACCTGACAGGACACACCTGTGAAGTGAAAACCATTTCCGGTGACTACCTCTTGAAGCTCATTAAGAGAATGCCAAGAGTGTGCAAAGCAGTAATCAAAGCAAAAGGTGGCTACTTTGAAGAACCTAGAATATAAGACATATTTTCAGTTGTTTCACACTTTTTTTTTGATGCCTTCAATGTGAATCTACAATTTTCAGAGTCATGAAAATAAAGAAAACTGTTTGAATGAGAGGGTGTGTGCAAACTTTTGGCCTGTACTGCGTGTATATATATAATATATATATATAATTTTATTATTTTACTTGTTTGCACATCTGGAAGTCCAGACAACTTTTGAGTTTGCTTACCTCCTGAATCCCTTATATTAATCTCTATTATTTTTTTTCTATAGGTGCCATATAGCCGGTGCTCAGAGGAGTGTTTTCCAGGCTCAAGAAAAGCTGTCACAAAAGGACATCACATTTGTTGCTATGACTGCATCTTGTGTTCTAATGAAGAAGTTTCCAATATGTCTGGTAATAACTTATAGAAAAAACGTTGTGGAAAAAAAATGTCAAAAAAGGACAGTCTTTAGATCATTTACCAACTTCCAAATGTTTGCTTTGTGCATAAAAAAAAATCACATTTCATTTGATTAATGGCTAGGGATGAGTGAACCCAAGCTCTAAACTTCAGGGTTCGTACCGAATACCGGGTGTGCTATCGAATAAAGCTTTTTGAAAAGCTGCAGCCAGCCAAGCACCAAACTGTAAGGCTATGTGCCCACGCTGCGGAAAATGCGCGGATTTTGCCGCGGATTTCTCACAGAAAAGCCGCGGATTTTCCAGAAATCTGCAGCACAGCTACTCCCCAGCCATTTTTATGGCATTTGGGAAATGCTGTGCCCACACTCCGGATTTTTCCGCAGCGGAAATCGTGCGGATTTTCGTGCGGAAAAATCTGCAAAATGTCAATTATTGTTGCAGATTTTCGTGCAGATTTTGCCTATTCAATTGAATTAAAAAAAATTGTCAAATCCGCACCTATGAAAAGGTGCGGATTCCGGGGGAAAGCTACGGATTTTGATGCAGAAAAATCCGCAGATACAGAGTCACGTGGGCACATAGCCTTAGGCTGTAGGCACTTCTAAAGACTTTGCGACTATACCAAATTTTGGCCTAGCTCTGATTGACCGGCGCACCATGTGACCCAGCCTGTATAAAGGCCGGATGATGGACTGCACAGCAACTTGTCTATGAATACCATAGGCATAGGATGCTGTTGGAGTGAGGGACGGTGATAGTTTCCATTGATGTGTACTGTTACAAAAGGCTCTGTGTGGCGAATGTGCACCAGGTTTTGTGTGCTCAATCTCTAAGGCCTCTGCCACACTCACGTGAAAATCCCACACGTGCCGTGAGACATGTATTTTCCCTGCGTGTTGCGTGTAGGTAAGTACGTGTCTCCGGTATGTGCGGGCCACGTGTGTTCTCCGTGTGCTATCCGCGATAACACACGGAAAACCGGTAATTTGCATACTCACGTGGTCTTTGCTGCTGTCCGTGGTGTTGATCTTCGGTCTCCAGCCCTGCCGACTCCCCGCTGCTGCTGCTGTTGGCCGCAGTGAAGTGAATATTACATGAGCATAATGAGCGGCGGTCGGCAGCAAATGACAGCAGCAGCAGAGACAGCAGGGCTGGAGAAGGTGAGTAAAGATTTGTTATTTTTTTCTCTGACACGTGAGTTTTCTCCAACGCGTGTCACACGGGACCGCATCCACACTACATCCGTGTGGTACGGGTGC
Source organism: Anomaloglossus baeobatrachus (assembly GCF_048569485.1). Classification (NCBI taxonomy): domain Eukaryota; kingdom Metazoa; phylum Chordata; class Amphibia; order Anura; family Aromobatidae; genus Anomaloglossus; species Anomaloglossus baeobatrachus. The sequence goes on from NC_134353.1 coordinate 33,571,408, forward strand.
AGGCCGTGTGACACCCGTACCACACGGATGAAAAACGGACATGTCAGCGTGTTGGAAATGCACACACATACAAACGGACATGGACACATGTTCCGTGTGGTTTTACGTTTGTGTGCCTGCTACCATAGGTATTACTCACAGCAAGTTGGGCTGCAGTGTGTACATCGCCCAGGCCAAAAACTAGTGCTCTACCAGGATACAGCTAAACCCCCACTAAAGTGGAAGCATCACAGGTGCAGGAGAAGCAAATCACACACACACACTTCCATGGAATGGAGGGGGGCGAATTCTAGATGAGAAAACTGCACACTAGTGGCTTGTATAGAGCGCTGTTCACACATGCAGATAACACAGTCACAAACACACAGCCTATTAGGTGACGCCCATACTATTAGATCAGGTGGGCTGCCAAGCCGTACCCCACCTGTGTATCAGGCACGGACAGACACTCTACAATGCAATGCCCAACAGAAAGGGGTCTGGCTGTATCCTGTACAAACAAAAAAATATGAGATTTTTTTTGGTATTTATAGCCTTAAAACGTAAGCCTACAACCCTCGTCATGGGACCTCATGCTTGTAGGTCCCTACACTAAATATAAAAAAATTATATTTAAAAAAATTGATATTTAGTGTAGGGTCCTACAAGCATGAAGTCCCGTGACGAGGCTTGTAGGCTTACATTTTATGGCCATTATTACCAACAAAAACCTGATATTTTTTTGTTTGTACAGGATACAGCCAGGCCCCTTTCTGTTGGGCATTGTATTGGCACTAAGGGGTGCTTAGCCTTGTATTTAGCAAAAAAAATAAATAAATTAAAAAAAAAAATGACGTGGGGTTCCCCCTATTTTTGATAGCCAGCTAGGGTAAAGCAGATGGCTGCATCCTGCAGATCACAGCTGGCAGCTTCACCTTGGCTGGTAATCCAGAACTGAGGGCACCCCATGCTGTTATTTTAAATTAAATAAATAATTAAAAAAAAAAACATGGGGTCCCCCCAAAATTGGATCAACAGGCCAAGGTAAAGCGGACAGCTGGGGTCCGATGTTCTCAGACTAGGGAGGTCCATGGTTATTGTACTCTCCCCAGCCTAAAAATAGCAGGCCGCAGCCGCCTCAGAAGTGGCGCATCCAATAGACGTGCCAATCCTGGTGCTACATCTCATCCCGTGCCCTGGTGTGGTGGCAAACTGGGTAATATATGGGGTTAATACCAGATGTGTAATGTCATCTGGCATCAAGCCCTGGGGTTAGTGATGTCAGGCGTCTATCAGATACCCGACATTACCAACTTAGTCAGTGATAAAAAAAAAATAGACGACAAACACATTTTTATTTGAAAAAACACTCCACAAAACATTCCCTCTTTCACCAATATATTAGAAAGAAAAACAAATCCAGGTTTGCTGTAATCCAAGGGGTTCCCACGGTGATCCATACCATAGTTACTGTCCCAGTCAATGAAGAACAGAATGTTCCCCATTGGCTGGGAGAGCAATGCAGTGACCTGAGCTAACATCAATATGTCAGTACAGGTCACTGCAGGGCATGACAAGTGCTGCTGTCAGGAGCGAGGTACATTACCTGTGGTGACGATCTCCTGCACTGCTGATAGCAGAGCTGTCACTGACTTCAATGACCGCCGCCTTCACAGCCAAGTATCGCGGGAGCCTGTGACATCACCGCTAGTCACAGTCTCGGGCCGGCAGCGAGAGGAGATGTGACAAGCAGCGGCCATGGAGGACAGTGACAGCGCTGACATCAGAATGGCGGGACTTCATCACCGCAGGTAAGCCGAGCGGGGCCATGTGTGCGGAGTGCGGGGTGGTTGGAGCTGAGCGGGGCAATGTGTGTGGAGTGCGAGGTGGGTGGAGCCAAGTGGGGTAATGTGTGCTGAGTGCGAGGTGGGTGGAGCCAGACGGGGCCATGTGTGCGGAGTGTGAGGTGGGTGGAGCCAAGCGGGGCCATGTGTGAGGAGTTCGATTTGGGTGGAGCCAAGCGGAGCCATGTGTGCGGAGTGCGAGGTGGGTGGAGCCAAGCGGGGCCATGTGTGCAGAGTGTGAGGTAGGTGGAGCCAAGCGGGGCCATGTGTGCGGAGTGCGAGGTGGGTGGAGCCAAGCGGGGCCATGTGTGCAGAGTGTGAGGTAGGTGGAGCCAAGCGGGGCCATGTGTGCAGAGTGTGAGGTAGGTGGAGCCAAGCGGGGCCATGTGTGCAGAGTGTGAGGTAGGTCGAGCCAAGCGGGGCCATGTGTGCAGAGTGTGAGGTAGGTGGAGCCAAGCGGGGCCATGTGTGCAGAGTGTGAGGTAGGTGGAGCCAAGCGGGGCCATGTGTGCAGAGTATAAGGTAGGTGGAGCCAAGCTGGGCCATGTGTGCTGAGTGCAAGGTGGGTGGAGCCAAGCGGGGCCATGTGTGCGGAGTGCGAGGTGGGTGGAGCCAAGCGGGGCTATGTGTGCAGAGTGCGAGGTGGGTGGAGCCGAGCGGAGCCAGATGTGCCGAGTGCGAGGTGAGTGGAGCCGAGCGGGGCCATCTGGCGCTGAGGGCGTCAGTGCCGGTGACTGCATGGCTGGGGACAGGTGAGTGTGTGTGTGTGTGTGTACAGTACATGCCGAGTGCAGGAGGGGGCGGAGCCGAGCGGGGAAGTGTTGGCTCCCTGCACACGTAACCAGGGTAAATATCGGGTTACTAATCAAAGCAATTGGATACCTGATATTTACCTTGGTTACCAGCTTACCGCAGGCTGCCAGCGATTGGTCCCTGCACACTGTAGCTGTGAAAAACCACGCTTTTGCTGATCGAATCATTCTCGAACGTAACTTGAGCTGTCGAGCTTTTAGCAAAAAGCTCGAGTTCGAATTCGATCTCGAGCACCCCCCCAAAATCACTCGAACATGAAATTGGCAAACCTCGAACATCGCTCATCTCTACAAAATACCCCTAAGACCTGCACCACCAACTTCATCACAACCAGGGAGAATAGACTTCAGGCTATTCTAAATATCATGTGTCTGGAGAACAAATTGCACATGCGCAGAAGCTGTGGATAGGAATCAAATGTGGCACCCCTGCGGCTTCAGGTGCCACAGGGTTCTGTGCTTCGCCCGAGGTGCAGTATTCATCTCGGATACGGAGGGGGTCGTCACCAGTGATCACCACCATTACACTCATTCAACACATAAACCTGGGAGCTCTTCCACTGGGACTGGGCTAGGGTAAGTGCTGGGTTTGCCATCATGGTATGGGACCTCTTGCCCACTAGTTCAGTAACCCGGGAGGCGAGGCACCAACAGCGTAAGTGAGGAGCCAGGACACACAGCATTCAGTTAGGGGCACTCAACATACAGGCTGTGTAATAATCCAGGCGTACCATCCATGCCCTGCACACACATGTTGTGGACAAAATCCAATGTGTACTATGCAACGCCATCAGTGGAATTGTCCACATAACCACTGATACCTGTATGAGTAACGTTTTATCTCAGTACCGTATTTTCCGGTGTATAAGACGACTGGGCATATAAGAGAAACCCCAACTTTTCCAGTTAAAATATAGAGTTTGGGATATACCGTAAATAATTGAGTATAAGACGACCCGAGTAATGTGCCCATTGTTTAGTAATATCCCCTGCAGTAATGTGCCCATTACTTAGTAATGTCTCCTGCAGTAATGTGCCCATTGTTTAGTAATGTCCACTGCAGTAATGTGCCCATTGTTTAGTAATGTCCACTGCAGTAATGAGCCCATTGTTTAGTAATGTCCCCTGCAGTAATGTCCCCATTGTTTAGTAATATCTCCTGCAGTCATGTCCCCATTGTTTAGTAATGTCCCATGCAGTAATGAGTTTATTGTTTATTAATGTCCACCTCAGTAATGTCCCCTTTGTTTAGTAATGTCCCCTGCAGTAATGAGCCCATTGTTTAGTATTGTGCCCATCCTTGTCCTTCTCTTGTAGTAATGAGCCCATTGTTTAGTAATGCCCTCCTATCGTCCCCTTCTCGTCCCCTATTATGCCTTTGTTTACACACAATAAACATTATTCTCACCTCCCCTCCATTTCCGTGGTGACCTCATCTGCTTCTTGTAGACCGCAAGGCACATAGACCTCTCTGTGATAGCATCCGATGCACGGGACTGCTGTCTGCCATCATGGCTTTACTGCAGTCAAAGAATGCTTTGCGGTGCCGTAAAGCGCTGACGGCAGTGAATGGGATGCGATCACGGAGGAGTGCTTCTTGCAGTCTGCAGGCCCATAGAACCCTCTACGATCGCATCCTGTACACGGGGCCACCGCCACTGTTATCATCGCTTTACTGCAGTTGAATGCTTTATGGCACGGCAAAGCATTCAACTGCAGTAAAGTCATGATGGCAGGGGCCCCATGTACAGGACGCTATCGCGGAGGGGTCTATGGGCCTGCAGTCTTCCAGAAGAAGCTGATGGCACCGCGGGAATGGAGGACAAGTGAGAATAATGTTTATTGTGTGTAAACAATGGCATAATAGGAGACAAGAAGGGGACTGGTAGGAGGGCATTACTATACAATGTGTAAAAGATGACCCCCTACTTTTGAGAAGATTTTCAGGGGTTCCAAAGTCGTCTTACACACCAGAAAATACAGTAACTGTCTACTGGGTAAATGTAGTGGCAGCTGGGCAGAAGGTGTTCAAACGCACGTGTGTCACCCAGGGCTATGAAGTACTCGGTCTCTGGCCGTATACAGTGCCTACAAGTAGTCTTCAACCCCCTGAAGATTTAGCAGGTTTGATAAGATGCAAATACAGTCAGGGCCAGAAATATTTGGACAGTGACACAAGTTTTGTTATTTTAGCTGTTTACAAAAACATGTTCAGAAATACAATTATATATATAATATGGGCTGAAAGTGCACACTCCCAGCTCCAATATGAGAGTTTTCACATCCAAATCGGAGAAAGGGTTTAGGAATCATAGCTCTGTAATGCATAGCCTCCTCTTTTTCAAGGGACCAAAAGTAATTGGACAAGGGACTCTAAGGGCTGCAATTAACTCTGAAGGCGTCTCCCTCATTAACCTGTAATCAATGAAGTAGTTAAAAGGTCTGGGGTTGAGTACAGGTGTGTGGTTTTGCATTTGGAAGCTGTTGCTGTGACCAGACAACACACGGTCTAAGGAACTCTCAATTGAGGTGAAGCAGAACATCCTGAGGCTGAAAAAAAAAATCCATCAGAGAGATAGCAGACATGCTTGGAGTAGCAAAGTCGGGTACATTCTGAGAAAAAAGGAATTGACTGGTGAGCTTGGGAACTCAAAAAGGCCTGGGCGTCCACGGATGACAACAGTGGTGAATGATCGCCGCATACTTTCTTTGGTGAAGAAGAACCCGTTCACAACATCAACTGAAGTCCAGAACACTCTCAGTGAAGTAGGTGTATCTGTCTCTGAGTCAACAGTAAAGAGAAGACTCCATGAAAGTAAATACAAAGGGTTCACATCTAGATGCAAACCATTCATCAATTCCAAAAATAGACAGGCCAGAGTTACATTTGCTGAAAAACACCTCATGAAGCCAGCTCAGTTCTGGAAAAGTATTCTATGGACAGATGAGACAAAGATCAACCTGTACCAGAATGATGGGAAGAAAAAAGTTTGGAGAAGAAAGGGAACGGCACATGATCCAAGGCACACCACATCCTCTGTAAAACATGGTGGAGGCAACGTGATGGCATGGGCATGCATGGCTTTCAATGGCACTGGGTCACTTGTGTTTATTGATGACATAACAGCAGACAAGAGTAGCCGGATGAATACTGAAGTGTACCGGGATATACTTTCAGCCCAGATTCAGCCAAATGCCGCAAAGTTGATCAGACGGCGCTTCATAGTACAGATGGACAATGACCCCAAGCATACAGCCAAAGCTGCCCAGGAGTTCATGAGTGCAAAAAAGTGGAACATTCTGCAATGGCCAAGTCAATCACAAGATCTTAACCCAATTGAGCATGCATTTCACTTGCTCAAATCCAGACTTAAGACGGAAAGACCCACAAACAAGCAAGACCTGAAGGCTGCGGCTGTAAAGGCCTGGCAAAGCATTAAGAAGGAGGAAACCCAGCGTTTGGTGATGTCCATGGGTTCCAGACTTAAGGCAGTGATTGCCTCCAAAGGATTCGCAACAAAATATTGAAAATAAAAATATTTTGTTTGGGTTTGGTTTATTTGTCCAATTACTTTTGACCTCCTAAAATGTGGAGTGTTTGTAAAGAAATGTGTACAATTCCTACAATTTCTATCAGATATTTTTATTCAAACCTTCAAATTAAACGTTACAATCTGCACTTGAATTCTGTTGTAGAGGTTTCATTTCAAATCCAATGTGGTGGCATGCAGAGCCCAACTCGCGAAAATTGTGTCACTGTCCAAATATTTCTGGACCTAACTGTAAGTTAGAGCCTGCAAACTTTAAACATGATCAGGATTTATTAACAGATGTATAAATCTTACAAACCAACAAGTTATGTTGCTCAGTTAAATTTTAATAAATTTTCAACATAAAAGTGTGGGTCAATTATTATTCAACCCCTAGGTTTAATATTTTGTGGAATAACCCTTGTTTGCAATTACAGCTAATAATCGTCTTTTATAAGACCTGATCAGGCCGGCACAGGTCTCTGGAGTTATCTTGGCCCACTCCTCCATGCAGATCTTCTCCAAGTTATCTAAGTTCTTTGGGTGTCTCATGTGGACTTTAATCTTGAGCTCCTTCCACAAGTTTTCAATTGGGTTAAGGTCAGGAGACTGACTAGGCCACTGCAACACCTTGATTTTTTCCCTCATGAACCAGGACTTGGTTTTCTTGGCTGTGTGCTTTGGGTCGTTGTCTTGTTGGAAGATGAAATGACGACCCATCTTAAGATCCTTGATGGAGGAGCGGAAGTTCTTGGCCAAAATCTCCTGGTAGGCCGTGCTATCCATCTTCCCATGGATGCGGACCAGATGGCCAGGCCCCTTGGCTGAGAAACAGGCCCACAGCATGATGCTGCCACCACCATGCTTGACTGTAGGGATGGTATTCTTGGGGTCGTATGCAGTGTCATCCAGTCTCCAAACGTCACGTTTGTGGTTGGCACCAAAGATCTCGATCTTGGTCTCATCAGACCAGAGAACCTTGAACCAGTCTGTCTAAGAGTCCTCCAAGTGATCATGAGCAAACTGTAGACGAGCCTTGACATGACGCTTTGAAAGTAAAGGTACCTTACGGGCTCGTCTGGAACTGAGACCATTGCGGTGGAGTACGTTACTTATGGTATTGACTGAAACCAATGTCCCCACTGCCATGAGATCTTCCCGGAGCTCCTTCCTTGTTGTCCTTGGGTTAGCCTTGACTCTTCAGGCAAGCCTGGCCTCGGCACGGGTGGAAACTTTCAAAGGCTGTCCATGCCATGGAAGGCTAACAGTAGTTCCATAAGCCTTCCACTTCCGGATGATGCTCCCAACAGTGGAGACAGGTAGGCCCAACTCCTTTGAAAGGGTTTTGTACCCTTTACCAGCCTTGTGACTAGAGTTGAGCGCGGTTCGCTGTTCGAGGTTCTCCAGTTCGCGGCTTGAGTGATTTTGGGGGCTGTTCTAGATCGAACTAGAGCTCAAGCTTTTTGCTAAAAGCTCGATAGTTCTAGATACGTTTGAGAACGGTTCTAGAAGCAAAAAGCAGGGCTTTTTACAGCTACAGTGTGCAGGAGCCATCGCTGGCAGCCTGCCAGAAGCTGGTAACCAAGATAAACATCGGGTATCCAAGCAAAGCGCTTTGGTTAGTAACCCGATGTTTATCCTAGTTACGTGCAGGAAGCCCACACTTCCCCGCTCAGCTCACTCCGCCCCCTCCTGCCCGCGGCATGTACAAACGTAAACACACACACACACACACTCTGCACACACACTCTGCACACATGGCTTACCTGCGGTGATGAAGTCCCGACTAGAGTTGAGCGCGGTTCGTGGTTCGTGGTTCTCCAGTTCTAGGCTCGAGTGATTTTGGGGCCTGTTCTAGATCGAACTAGAACTCGAGCTTTTTGCAAAAGCTCGATAGTTCTAGAAACGTTCGAGAACGGTTCTAGCAGCAAAAAACCTGCAAATTCCTAGCTGGCTTTCCGCTGTAATAGTGTAAGTCACTCTGTGACTCACACTATTATGACATTTCAGTGTATAGTGTGCGTGAACAGCGCCTTCAGATCACTCCTGTTTGTATAATGGCGATCGCCATTTTTTTTTTTTTTCCTTGTCTTCCTTCCCTAAGCGCGCGCGTCTTGTGGGGCGGGCCAGCATGTCAGCCAATCCCAGACACACACACAGCTAAGTGGACTTTTAGCCAGAGAAGCAATGGCATGTGTGATAGGATGTCCATGTCACATGTCCCTGCATTATAAAACCGGACATTTTCCTCCAGCACGCCATTATCTCTTCTGCGTCCTTGGTGTCAGACATCACTGGCGCAGCTCCGTCCTGACTGAGCCCTATCGCCGATACTGCTGTATACACAGCGCTGGACAGCTTAGGGAGAGCACTTTCTATAAGTCCTTTTAAGGGCTCGTACGGGCAGGGTCAGAGCCATAGGTGACAGGTCCTGAAAACAGAGTAGGTCAGGGATTTCGTCGCTGCATTTCCCCATTAGGAGGGAATAGAAAGGCAGGCTTCCATTGCTCTACCCAGACCCACAATCCTGGCACTGTACCCTCCTGTCCTCTGCACACTCCAACTCATTATAACTAAGCCATTATACTAGCAAACAGTCAGTGTACCTAGTGGCATCCTAAACGTGGCTATTGGACTTTGCTATAGTCCCACTAGTGCAAAGACATTTGCAGCACCTCTGCCTGCATTGCACACTCCAACTCATTATAACTAAGCCATTATACTAGCAAACACTCAGTGTACCTAGTGGCATCCTAAACGTGGCTATTGGACTTTGCTATAGTCCCACTAGTGCAAAGACATTTGCAGCACCTCTGCCTGCATTGCACAATCAAACTCTTTTTAACTAAGCCATTATACTAGCAAACAGTCAGTGTACCTAGTGGCATCCTAAACGTGGCTATTGGACTTTTGTCTAGTCACACTAGTGCAAAGATATTTGCAGCACGTCTGCCTGCATTGCACACTCAAACTCTTTTTAATTAAGCCATTATACTAGCAAACAGTCAGTGTACCTAGTGGCATCCTAAACGTGGCTATTGGACTTTGCTATAGTCCCACTAGTGCAAAGACATTTGCAGCACCTCTACCTGCATTGCACACTCAAACTCTTTTTAACTAAGCCATTATACTAGCAAACAGTCAGTGTACCTAGTGGCATCCTAAACGTGGCTATTGGACTTTTGTGTAGTCACACTAGTGGAAAGATATTTGCAGCACGTCTGCCTACATTGCACACTCAAACTCATTGTTACTAATACATTATAATACCAAAAATTGAGTAAACTTAGTGTCATACAAGAAGTGGATGTTGTACTCCATTAATGCCCCACTGGTGCAAATCTATGTGCAGCACCTCTGCATGACACCCTCCTGCTCTGTTTTTAATAAGCTTTAATGATAACAAAAAAACCTGCCATTTAGTGGCATCATAGAACTGTCTGTTGTATTCCATTAGTGCCCCAATGGTGCCAAGCTATGTGCAGCACCTCTGCATGACACCCTCCTGCTCTGTTTTTAATAAGCTATAATGATAGCAAAAAATACTGCCATTCAGTGGCATCATAGAACTGGATGTTGTATTTCATTATTGTCCCACTGGTGCCAAGCTATTTCTAGCACCTGTGCAGGACACCCTCCTGCTCTGTTTTTAATAAGCTATAATGATAGCACAAAATACTGCCATTTAGTGGCATCATAGAACTGGATGTTGTATTTCATTATTGTCCCACTGGTGCCAAGCTATTTCTAGCACCTGTGCAGGACATCCTCATGCAGATTTTGCTACGCTAATGTTATAGCAAACTCAGGGAATTCATTGCTGCATTTGATAATTCTTAGGGATAGAAAGTGAGGCTTTCTTTAGCTTTTCCTTCTGTTCATAGACAGCATCTCCAAGTCCACACCCGAAGAGCAATTTCTCCTCCACGTCTAAGTGTGGAGAGGCAGCTAGTGCGCATGCGTGTGCCGATTTACCCCAGCTGCAGCCTAACTACAGTGTTTCGCCTAGTGAGTATGCTCAGCCTGACTGTGCCATTCCTGACGCTAAGTCTTCATTTCGGGATACAGCGCATGCTCCCACACTTAGTGTGAAAACCCTCTTTGCACAGGTACTTGCATTCCGTGCCGGGTCTAAGTCCTGTTTTGTGCCTAGACACCATGCTAAAGCTGATAGTCTTTCTTTTTTCAGAGACTCTATTTCATGCAACTGACCATGCTCAGGCACTTACTGCATCAGAGACTAGGTCCGGTAATGAACTCTTTGGCCCTGCCCCTGATGTGGGGGGGCCCATATAGACCACAGGGCATCAAGTGTCCTGACGATGTAGCCAGGCCACTCCCAAATGGCTTGCAGAGGCCCGCCCCTATGACTTGTCACCTCATTATTGATGGTCAGACGATGACTGGTGAGGTGTTTGGGTCATGACAGCCATGAGGTCATCATTGAAGTTGCGGTTCCAAATAGGACGCTAGTTATGCCACTCATGACGTTTCACTCTGCTTTTGTCTCCAGGAGGTGCATTGTGGTCCACCCTGGTTTGGGGCGGACCCAGGTTATAGAAGGTGCTGGAGACAACAAGGAGGTGCGCAGTCTTCTATTATGCTCCGAAAGAGCACACCTCCATGTGTTGAACCCATTGTGGCTTTAGGCCAGAGGTAGGCAGGGATAGGGCGTTGATGCAGGCCGCCACCACAGTTGGTAACGCAGAACGGTTAAGACCAGCTCCTGTCCTACAAGTCCTGCTTGTGCAGCCCAGTGGCATTAACAGGCCTGCTGCTGCTGATGCGCCTGCTGTTCACAGGTGTGGCCCCAATGCACACGGTCAGCGTACTGAATGGCCCCTGTGATGTTAACAGGGAGTTCCTGGGCTGGGTGGGCGTGTGGACCCTGTGACGCTAACAGGGCTCCCAGTCTCAAGATCCGAGTGGCGTCTAACTTGGTTCAGGCTACTATTAGTTTCATAGCCACACAGCTCTGTATCCTCCACCGAACCTTCCAGTTGCCAACCTCTCCTTTTCCATCTGGGAGCACGGTGGACACTGACTGCTGATGGGGATATATACCTTTCTTTTTCTTTTCTTATTAATTTTCGTTATATAGCGGTAACATAGTATATACCACCTTATCCAAATCTGCCAGTCCCACCGTAACAAATGGTGTTTCTTCATCAAATGTTACTTTTGCTTAACCACCAAACCCACGGACCAAAACTTTTTTCCCCTTTCAAACACACCTGTTCCCCTTTTCACCCGCATCTGTCCTTTTTCAACTCATTTTGTATATGACCAAAAGTGCAACTCTGCAGGGACACCATACTCAATGGCATCTCAGCACAACAGCCACCCCTCGGTCCCTCAGATGTGGACAAGTAAAAGACCATTTCCTCCTATCCATGACAAACCGTTGAGATTCACTCTGTGCAGCACTGGTGTTTAGTGGAAAAGCAGATCTAAGATTGCGTACCACATTCTGCAGATACTCCTGTATACGTGCGTCCATTTCTATGGCAGGAATTATTTTGACAAATTTTGTCTTGTACCGGGGATCTAACAGTGTGGCAACCCAGTAGTCAGGATTACTTTGAATTCGTACAATCCGAGGGTCATGTTGTAGGTAGTGCAGCAAGAAGGCGCTCATGTGTCTTGTGCATCCAGGAGGACCAAGTCCTTGGTGTGTTGGTGGCAGAGAGGTGAGAATCGTGCCTCCTTCCTCTGCCCTCTCCCCACAACCTTGCACAACCTAAATGTGAGCAAGCTCTCACTCATCTGCTGAGTCTTCCATGCCCATCGCCAGTTCGTCCTCCATTTCTTCATGGGCTCCTGCACCTTCCGCAACACTTTTTGCTGATACTATGCGCCCTTGTTAATCCCTCTCCCTCACCATGACTGCCGCATAGGTGCCGCTGACCATCTGGACCTCGTAGATCTTGTTATCCCTTCCGCATATGACTCCTCCTGTACTTCCTCCCCTTCCTCTTGTCCCAACACCTGACTCCGAATAATAATTACAGTGTGCTCCATCATGTAGATGACCAGAATTGTCATGCTGAGAATGACATTGCCAGTGCTAAACATCTTCGTCGACATTTGTAAACTGTGTAGCAGGGTGCATAGGTCCTTGATCTGACACCACTCCAGCAGCGTGATCTGCACCACCTCTGGATCAAGTTATCCCAGGCTATATGTCATAACGTATTGCAGCAGGGTTCGGCGGTGCTGCAACATGTTCAGATTCAAATTCCTGCGTGTGGGCACACCGCATTTCAGGCGTTTAACCGCCAGACCTAAAGACTTCTGTAGCGACGAAAGTTGTTGAGCTGCTGTGTGCGCACGATGGAAGTGAGCACATAGCGAGCGTGCCCGCTGCACAAGGCCATGTAGGCCGTGATGGTGTTTTAAAAATTGCTGGAGAATTAGGTTCAACACGTGAGCCATACAAGGCACGTGTGTCACATTGCCCTGTCGATGGCCCGCAGCCAGGTTTGCATCATTGCCGCACACGGCTGTTAAGTCACCAACGGAGTACGCTCCGTCAATTTGTACTCCGGTCGCCAGGTGACAACGTGTTCCTTTCATGCATAGTGCTGATGATGGGAGAGGAGTCGATGCCAGCGGCGCAGGAGGACGCAGGTTATGCTCACCCACTGGGCTGCATTACCTTGACAGATGCAGAATCTCTGGCTGAATGTAGCTGGTGGGTATCTCACAGATGAAATACCATCATTCAGCTACAACCAATGGGAAGACACCACACCCTTTTTTATGCCCATCCTGTCTGCAGACCACTGCCAGACATAGCTATGAACCTCTGGTTAATTTTACCCCCAGTTCAGTTTTATGATTTTGTGTGCTTGTTACCTGACTACTTTTCCTGCTTGCTGTTTATGTACCTTGTTGGCCGATTCGCATTTCACCTCTGCTTGTTTTCTGATTAAGTCCTGGCCGTCCCATTCTGTTCCTGTTCCTCAATTAATGTTTTGACCCTGCCTGACTACTATTCTCTGGAACTGCAGCCTTCCACAGGTATTAATCACCTTGGGCCCTGTGTAATTCCTAATCCCTGTATAGGGGTTAAAGGGTTTCAGGGTTCTAGGGGTCCTGCTTGGTGAGTGGCTTCCCTCTAGCCTATCATTTACAGCCCATCTGAGTGTGTGGATCAAGGAAGGCGTTACACCGTGCTCTCTGCAGAAGGCCATGTGGGCCAGGATAGTGCTTTAAAAATTGCTGGAAAACCAGGTTCAACACGTGAACCACACAAGGCACGTGTGTCACATTGTCACAGCGAAGGGCCGCACCCATGTTTGCATCATTGTCGCACCCGGCCTTCCCTGGCTGCTGGTTGAGTGGAGACAACCATTGATGAAACTCGGTCTCCAGAGCTAACCGTCCACAACTTCTCAGCGGTGTGACTCACATTTCCCATACATTTCAAAGTAAACCTTTGACCGCCTGATGGCATTGAGCTCTGCTGCCAGCATAGTAAGGAGGTGTGTGGTATTCCTTGTGCGCAGTTACAAGGAAGGGTGGCCTGACCACACAGGGTTTGCGCCAAGGTGGAGGACCCACATGAGGTTGAAGAGGCAGAAGCAGTGTATTAACTTCTACATACAGAAGAAGGATTGAAACAACTCGTGGGGACGGCAATACTTGTACAGCAGACCCTTCTCCATCTCTCCCCACAGTAACCCATTGCCCAGTCAGCGACATGTAACGCCCCTGTCCATGCTTACTGGGCCAATTATCTGTGGTGAAATGCCCCCTGTCACACAGAGTTTCTCAAGGAATCAGTGATGTTTAGTGCGACATGCTGGTATAGCGCGTGCACGCCATTGTTGGAGAAGGAGTGGCGCCTGGGCATCGGCTCTTGGGGCACTGCGATGGGCATAAGGTCTCAAAAATCCTCGGTTAAAAAGGTTGGAAAGGCAGGATTTTGGTAGCCAACAGTTTCAAGATGCTGAAAGTCAACCTCTAAGCCATGTCATGCCCTTCTAAAAGCATGTAAAACACAGCAAAGGGACTCCAACCACAGTCTCCCTCGTTTCCACTAATTGGGCCACACACACCCCACGTGACTGGCATCACTTGATCCCCCTTTTCAAAATGAAACAGATGCTTTGCATGAAGCACTCTCAAAAATACGCGTGCCTTTCCCGTCCCCTGGCTGACCCAGGGGAAGACAAGTCCTCTGAGAGCCATGACTTGTTCATCTTGGTTCTTTTAGAAACACAGCGAGGGGACTCCAACCACAGTCTCCCTCGTTTCCACTAATTGGGCCACACACACCCCACGTGACTGGCATCACTTGATCCCCCTTTTCAAAATGAAACAGATGCTTTGCATGAAGCACTCTCAAAAATACGCGTGCCTTTCCCGTCCCCTGGCTGACTTAGGGGAAGACAAGTCCTCTGAGAGCCATGACTTGTTCATCTTGGTTCTTTTAGAAACACAGCGAGGGGACTCCAACCACAGTCTCCCTCGTTTCCACTAATTGGGCCACACACACCCCACGTGACTGGCATCACTTGATCCCCCTTTTCAAAATGAAACAGATGCTTTGCATGAAGCACTCTCAAAAATACGCGTGCCTTTCCCGTCCCCTGGCTGACCCAGGGGAAGAAAAGTCCTCTTAGAGCCATGACTTGTTCATCTTGGTTCTTTTAGAAACACAGCGAGGGGACTCCAACCACAGTCTCCCTCGTTTCCACTAATTGGGCCACACACACCCCACGTGACTGGCATAACTTGATCCCCCTTTTCAAAATGAAACAGATGCTTTGCATGAAGCACTCTCAAAAATACGCGTGCCTTTCCCGTCTCCTGGCTGACCCAGGGGAAGAAAAGTCCTCTGAGAGCCATGACTTGTTCATCTTGGTTCTTTTAGAAACACAGCGAGGGGACTCCAACCACAGTCTCCCTCGTTGCCACTAACTGGGCCACACACACCCCACTTGACTGGCATGGGTTGACTCCCCTTTTGAAAAAGAAAAAGATGCTTTGCATGAAGCACTCTCAAAAATACGCGTGCCTTTCCCGTCCCCTGGCTGACCCAGGGGAAGAAAAGTCCTCTTAGAGCCATGACTTGTTCATCTTGGTTCTTTTAGAAACATAGCGAGGGGACTCCAATCACAGTCTCCCTCGTTGCCACTAACTGGGCCACACACACCCCACTTGACTGGCATGGGTTGACTCCCCTTTTGAAAAAGATGCTTTGCATGAAGCACTCTCAAAAATACGCGTGCCTTTCCCGTCCCCTGGCTGACCCAGGGGAAGAAAAGTCCTCTGAGAGCCATGTCCACGTTGTCAGTGGACAGACACGTGTGCTTATCTGCCAGCAGACCCCCAGCAGCACTGAAGACAGGTTCCAAGAGAACGCTGGCTGCAGGACACGACAAGATCCCCAAGGCGTACGTGGCGAGCTCAGGCAATTTATCCAGATTGGAAGCCTAAAATGAGCAGGGCTCAAGTTGCACAATAATGGAATCGATGTTTCCTTGCATATACTCATATATCTGTGTGTCCTCCTCTTTTTCCTTGTCCAGCTGTTTTGTTTTCGCATGAGTATATGTCCTTGTCACTTTCCCATTTGTTTGTGTTGTGTTGTGAGTTGTCACCTTTTGGACACCTTTGAGGGTGTTTTCTAGGTGTTTTTATGTGTTTGTGATTGCCTGCCATTGTTTCCTATGCAGTTCGAGTTCGGTTCGTCAAACGTTCGACGAACCGAACTCGAACGGGACCTCCGTTCGGCGAGCCGACCTCGAGCTGAACCGGGACCGGTTCGCTCATCTCTAGTCCCGACCTCAGCGCTGTCACTGTCCTCCATGGCCGCCGCTTGTCACATCACCTTCTCTCGCTTCCGATCCGAGACTGACTAGCGGTGACGTCACGTGCCTCTCGCGATACTTGGCTGTGAAGGCGGCGGTCATTGAACTCAGTGACAGGTGCTGTCAGTGTGCTGGAGATCAGCGCAGGTAATGTACCTCGCTGACAGAAGCACTTGTCATCCACTGCAGTGACCTGGGCTGACCCATTGATGTTAGCTCAGGTCACTGCACTGCTCTCCCAGCCAATGGGGAACATCCTGCTCTTCATTGACTGGGACAGTGTGGATCGTCATGGCAACCCCTTGGATTACACCAGACCTGGATTTGTTTTTCTCTCTAATAAATTGGTTTAAGAGGGAATGTTTTGGGGAGTGTTTTTTCAAATAAAAATCTGTTTGTCGTCTATTTGTTTTTATTACTGACTGGGTTGGTGATGTCGGGTGTCTGATTAGACGCCTGACCTCACCAACCCCAGGGCTTGATGCCAGGTGACATTACACATCTGGTATTAACCCCATATATTACCCCGTTTGCCACCGCACCAGGGCGCGGGATGAGCTGGGGCGAAGCACCAGGATTGGCGCATCTAATGGATGTGCCACTTCTGGGGCGGCTGCGGCCTGCTATTTTTAGGCTGGGGAGAATCCAATAACCATGGACCTCCCTAGTCTCAGAATATCAGACCCCAGCTGTCTGCTTTACCTTGGCTGGTGATCCAATTTTGGAGGGACCCCTACGTGTTTTTTTTTTTTAATTATTTATTTAATTTAAAATAACAGCGTGGGGTGCCCTCAGTTTTGGATTACCAGCCAAGGTGAGGTTGCCAGCTGTGGTCTGCAGGCTGCAGCCGTCTGCTTTACCCTAGCTGGCTACAAAACTAGGGGGAACACTACGTCATTTTTTTTTGCATTTTTTTGGCTAAATACAAAGCTAAGC
Source organism: Anomaloglossus baeobatrachus (assembly GCF_048569485.1). NCBI lineage: Eukaryota > Metazoa > Chordata > Amphibia > Anura > Aromobatidae > Anomaloglossus > Anomaloglossus baeobatrachus. The sequence goes on from NC_134353.1 coordinate 33,588,330, forward strand.
ACCCCTTAGTGCCACATGAAAGGCACCAAAGGGTGCAAAATTACAAAATGCAGGAGAGTGGGACATTATGTGTCTTTCTGCCATTATAATGACAGAAAAGACTGATATGAAGTGCACAAGCACAAGAAAATCACCAGAGTGCTCTACGCTGTGAAAAGCAGTAGAAAATGGCACTGGAGTGAACATGTGACCGCCTCATGTAGGATGAAGCTATGGATCCTGGGTAAATTTATGCATTTACCCTCCTTCAGTTTTTTTGCAGTACACAAAAAAAACGGAAGGCACACAGATGACAAACAGATGACATACGGACCGTCTACGGAACGGAAACGGATGCCACACGGATGCACCCGTGAAAAAAAACGGACTTTTTTTTTGCAGACCGCAAAAATGGATCGGTCGTGTTAATGTAGCCTTATTCTGATCTGCCGTTTATAAACAGCAGGCAGAAATAAGTGAATAACGCCCCCCGGCGTCAGAAAATCTCCGGGGTTTCAGGGCTAGCTGAGACCCTGGAGATCATGATTCAGGACGGTTTTTCCGGTCCCCGCTCACGTGATCACAGGTATACACCGTACACCGATGATCACGTTACAGTAAATGACAGGGCCGGTAAAAAATTATTTATCTCCCATCTGGCATGAACAAACACTTCTTCTCCACTTCTTCTCCACTTCTCCACTTCTCCACTTTTTCTCCACTTTTTCTCCATTTTTTTTCCACTTTTTCTCCACTTTTTCTCCATTTTTTTTTCTCCACTTTTTCTCCACTTCTCTTCTTCTTCACTTTTTCTTCACCTTTTCTCCACTTTTTCTCCATTTTTTCTCCACTTTTTCTACATTTTTTCTCTACTTTTTCTCCACTTTTTCTCCACTTTTTCTCCATTTTTTTCTCCGTTCTTTTTCTATGGTCGGTCTACCCATTAGCTCTGCCATGCATAGTGTAGCTCTACACCTACTGCACATGTTACTTTATGATTGACATCTCTTTCGTACCAGAGCTGTCTAAGCCTACTCTGACCCCATATTTGTCATTACTATATTGTCCTTGTACTGTATTATGACATTTGTATCATGTGTTTCATTTCTTGCTGTGTTGCAATTTTTTTGCTGCATCCCAATTGTACCTCTACATTGTTCGAGTTTATGTTATTGTTCTCTCACTCTTATGTGATACTGATTATTGTCATTTTTCATGATTACATGCAGATAAGTCCAATCTGACGAAGGCTCAGGCCGAAACGTCATTTGTAACTTGTTTTGGACAAAAACATATATGCTTATGAAAAAATTTTTTTTCTTAATACGGACCAATAAAGAGTGATTTTGCATTACTATCCGTTGTGACTTACTGACTTAGTCTGGGAGATTTAGAGTGCCGAGGTTACTCACTAATTTTATCTATTATTACCTCTGAGCACCTATATACCAGCGAGCAGAGCTTCCTCTACAGTAGTTCTCCTGATTAGGCATGCCCTTACCTCATGAGCAGGGCATTGCAGCTTTGGTAGCAACCATTACGACATGGACTCTGCTGCTGTGGACCCGGGGAGAGTGAGTGCAGATTCATTGCACCCACACTCCTCACATGAAGGGTCCGCACTCCTAGAAAATGGCGGATACGTTCCCTGAGTGTCTCCCCCCCATATTCTAGACGGTCCAGAGTCGTCGTGGGACCCCTTTATTTTTTTTATTACAATAAATTGGTGAAAGAGGAAATGTTTTGGGGACTGTTTATTCAAATAAATTTCTTTTGTTGATTTTTTTTGTTTGTTTTTTTTTTTTGTTAGTACTGACAATTTATGATGTTTGGTATCTAATAGACGCCATGACATCACAAACTGCTGGGCTTGATCTCAGGTGACTTTACAGCTAGTATCAACCCGATTTATTACCCCGTTTGCCACTGCACCAGGGCACGGGATGAGCTGGGGTGAAGAGCCAGGATTGGCGCATCTAGTGGATGCGCCACGTCTGGGGTGCCTGCGGCCTGCTATTTTTAGGCTGTGAAGGCCCAATAACTATAGACCTTCCCACCCTGAGAATACCAGACCACAGCTGTCCGCTTTACCTTGGCTGGTGATCCAATTTGGGGGGGACCCTACTTTTATTGTGTAATTATTAATATTTATAAAATAATTATAAAAAAGAGCCTGAGGGGACCTCCACATTGGATCCCCAACCACGGTAAAGCTGCCAGCTGTAGTTTTCAGGCTACAGCCGTCTGCTTTACCCTAGCTGGCTATCAAAAATGGGGGGACCCAACGTCATTTTTTTTTTTAAATAGAAAAAATTAATGGGCTTCCCTGTATTTTGATTGCCAACCAAGGTAACGGCAGGCAGATGGGGGTGGCAACCCATAGCTGTCTGCTTTATCTGCGCTGAGAATCAAAAATACCGCGGAGCGCTACGTCATTTTTTTAAAGATTTATTTTTACAGCACTGTGATGTCCAGCAATCAAAATACAGGGAAGCCCATTTTGTTTTTAGTTATTTAAATAAATAATTTAAAAAAATATATATGGGCTCCCGCTGCATTTTTTGTATTGCTAGCTAAGGGTAATCCAAGCAGCTACTGGCTGCTAACCCCCACTGCTTGGTGTTACCTTCACTGGCAATGGAAAATCCAGGGAAGCATTTTTTATTTTTTTTGCCAAAAAACTACAAAAAAAGGACGTGAGCTTCGCCATATTTTTGTATGCTAGCCAGGTATAGCAGGCAGGTGCTGGAAGAGTTGGATACAGCGCCAGAAGATGGCGCTTCTATGAAAATGCCATTTTCTGAGGCGGCTGCAGACTGCAATTCGCAGCAGTGGGGCCCAGAAAGCTCAGGCCAACCGGTGGTGCGGATTCCAATTTCCAGCTGCCTAGTTGTACCTGGCTGGACACAAAAATATGGCGAAGCCCACATAATTTTTTCAGGGGGCAAAAAACTTCTGCATACAGTCCTGGATGGAGTATGCTGAGCCTTGTAGTTCTGCAGCTGCTGTCTGTCTGTATGGAGAAGAGCAGACAGCAGCTGCAGAACTACAAGGCTCAGCATACTCCATCCAGGACTGTATGCAGAAGTTTTTTGCCCACCAAAAAAATGACGTGGGCTTCGCCATATTTTTGTATGCTAGCCAAGTACAGCAGGCAGCCACGGGCTGCCTCCAACCCCCAGTTGCCTATTTGTACCTGGCTGGGAACCAAAAATATAGGGAAGCCCGTTTTTTTTTAATAATTTCATTTATTTCATGAAATAATTAAAAAACAAATGACGTGGGCTTCGCCCCATTTTTGTGTCCAGCCAGGTACAACTAGGCAGCTGGGGATTGGAATCCGCAGCACAGGTTAGCCCGAGGTTTCTGGGCGCCTCTGCTGCGAATTTCAGTCCGCAGCCGTCCCAGAAAATGGCGCTCTCATAGAAGCACCATCATCTGGCGCTGTATCCAACTCTTCCAACAGCCCTGGAGCCGGGTGGCTTGTTGGGTAATCATGAGTTAATACTGGCTTTGTTTTACTAGCCAGTATTAAGCCAGAGATTCTTAATGTCAGGCACGTTTGACCCGGCCATTAAGAATCTCCAATAAAGGGTTAAAAAAAAGACACCACACAGAGAAACAATACTTTAATAGAAATAAATACACAAACACATTAGAGACTCCATCTTTACTACCCCCTGTCAGCCCTCCACGATCCTGCTCTTCTGTCTTTCTCGTTCAACAAATGCAGCTCTGCTACATCACTGCTGCATGGGGGAAGACGCTGCTTCCCGTGCAGCCTTCACTCCGTGAGTGATCAGTGCTGCTAGCGGTAACAGCAGTAACGCTGACAGACGCGTTACCATAGCAACGGTGCTGCCGGAGCCGCGGTTAGCGGTGACGTCACCGCTAACTGCGTTGCTATGGCAACGGTGATCTCCGTTAATGACCGGCTGTGTCAGCCGGTCCCTAACGGAACGGGGAGTCGACCGTGTGCTAGAGCATGTCGCCGGTACACGGCGATACACACATGTGCACCGTGTACCGGAGAGATGCACTCGCAGGTCCTACATGACGCGTCATAGTCATGTTACCAGTCTGTAGCCAATGAGATAATAGCCACGTGACTGGTCACATGGCTATTTTGACGTCACGATAGGTCCTGCATCTCTGCTGGCAGTGCCGGTCACCGGGAGGATTTAGCGATCATCGGATGGAATAGCGGCAGGAGACAGAGTGCAGGAGGGATCGCGGGGACCGGTAAGTGTTATGGCAATGTTTATTAACTGTATGTGTACATTTATAATGCATTTTTATGTGTTTGTGATTGCCTCCCATTATAGCCTATTGGTTCGATTTCGGTTCGTCAAACGTTCGACGAACCGAACTCGAACGGGAGCTCCGTTCGGCGAACCGACCTCGAGCCGAACCGCGACCGGTTCGCTCATCTCTACTTGTGACCCTCCCCGATCTTGTCTCTGATGGCCTTGGAATGCTCCTTTGTCTTTCCCATGTTGACCAAGTATGAGTGCTGTTCATAAGTTTGGGGAGGGTCTTAATTAGTCAGAAAAGGCTGGAAAAAGAGATAATTAATCCAAACAGGTGAAGCCCATTGTTCTTTGTGCCTGAAATACTTCTTAATACTTTAGGGGAACCAAACAGAATTCTGGTGGATTGAGGGGTTGAATAATAAATGACCCTCTGAATAAACTTTTCACAATTTAAAAAAAAAGAAAAAAAAAAGAAATAGCATTCTTTTTTGCTGCTGTGCATTTCACACTTCCAGGCTGATCTACAGTCCAAATGTCACAATGCCAAGTTAATTCCGAATGTGTAAACTTGCTAAATCTGCAGGGGGTTGAATACTACTTGTAGGCACTGTATGTATGGGGATGCTGTACCACTGTTGTATAATGGCCGATACTCGGTTCCGTGACCCTTGGGACGCTTTTTAAAAGGGGTTATATACAGGGGAATGAAAGAGTTTGTATTGTGACGCCACTTTTGGGTTGCGTTTATGATGATGGAACCACCGCCCAGTCTGTTACCTCTGGGGCTGATGGTGGTGGCAGCCTGGATGGTAGGCCCTCCGCAAGTAGGGCTGAGCCCCAGGAAGTTAATGTAGGGGTTTGTCACAGAAAGAAGGGAGACCACACGGTGGGTATGCAGTGCAACTTTTGTTTATTCACTGTAAGATGGAGCTGTGACCCTCAGGATGGCTGATTCAGACCCCTGATCCCTTTTTGTCCCAGTACCGGTGTGGTGACCTGGTAGTCTCTTTCCCCGGCACCTCTCAATTGTTGGTGGGACCCCATAGCCTGGAGCGTTTGTGGGTCCCTTAAGGCCCTGTCACACACAGAGATAAATCTGCGGCAGATCTGTGGTTGCAGTGAAACTGTGTACAATCAGTGCCAGGTTTGTGGCTGTGTACAAATGGAACAATATTTCCATGATTTCACTGCAACCACAGATCTGCCAAAGATTTATCTCTGTGTGTGACGGGGCCTTTACTGTCTTTTGGCAATCTCTTGTCCATACAGCCGGCAGTTCGAACCCTGTAGGGTCGGTGTTCTATTCCGGTCCCCAGCTCAATCTTTACTGCTGGTGCCCCTGGATTCTCAGGTCAGTGAGGTCCGTAAAGGTCCCCTCACTGTTCAGGTATTTGTCAGGTTGCCTTAAGCTGTTGGCTGACCTAGGCCCCTGTGCCCCATCTGTGCTCTGGTTCCAGAGGTACCTGGCTGAACTGTCCCTGGCAACCACTCTCCTTGCCACCTAGGTCACTGTTACAGGACCCCGTCTTGAGACATGTCTGTCCCCTTAAACTGTCGCTACTCGACTCTACTGTCTGAGTGAGTGTTTGTCTCCCTTTGTCCCCTCCTACCGGGCTGCTTTCTAGTGGATTGGACTGGCTCCGCCTCTGGGTGACCATCCATTGTTTCCCAGACTAATCAGTCATCCCTAATGGGGGTAGGAAACTGGAGAGGTTATGTGTTTTGTTAGTACTGGCACTGGTTCCTGGGGGTAGGCCCTGCATCTTGGTCAGGATGCATTACCTAGTAGTGCCCTGAGGGGTTCAGGGGCGCTACACATGTTCTACCGCCACCTAGAATCACTGGATGCCTCTGTGTCAGTATTACCTCCTCCTTCTACTTCATGTCCTTCATGCCCCCTCAACCAGGCAGAGTAAGGCAGGCTTTACACGCTGCGACATCGCTAGCAATTGCTAGTGATGTTGAGCGCGATAGCACCCGCCCCCGTCGTACATGCGACATCTGGTGCTTGCTGCCGTAGCGAACATTATCGCTATGGCAGCTTCATACGCACATACCTGGTCGGCAACGTCGCTGTGACCACTGAACAATCCCTCTTTCAAGGGTTAGGTGCATTCGGCGTCATAGCGACGTCATTGCGGCGTCACTAAGCGGCTGGCCAATAGAAGCGGAGGGACAGAGATGAGTAGGACATAACATCCCGTCCACCTTCTCCCTTCCGCATTACCGGTGGACGTAGGTAAGGAGATGTTTGTCGTACCTGCAGTTTCACACACAGCGTTGTGTGGTGCTGCAGGAACGACAAACATCGTATCTGCAGCAGTATCGATATTATCGAAATGACCGACGTGACACAGATCAACGATTTTTTACGCTTTTGCGCTCATTCATTGTCGCACCTAGGATTTACACATTGCGATGTCGCTACTGGCACCGGATGTGCGTCACTAACGACGTGACCCCAACGATATATCGGTAGTGATGTCGCAACGTGTAAAGACCGTCTATGACTTGCACTACCAACTTCATCACAACCTGGGGGAAATGACAGCAGGCTATTCTGAAACTCATCTGTCTGGAGAACAAATTGCACACAAGCCGGAGCTGTGGACGGGAATCAAGCAACAGACAGACGAATGGCTATTTCCGGTGAAATAAAGCCCAGCCTGGTGATGTGTGATGATGGGCGAAATCTTGTAGCAGATTTTGGCCTAGGCAGTTTGATTCACAGCCCTTGTCTGGTGCATGTGTTGAATTTGATGGTGCCGATATTCCTTAAAAAATACCCACATACATTGCTGCTCACCATTATTGGTACCCCTTAATTTCTTTCATAGACTACACAACATCTTCAGAAATAAATGGAAATGTACCAATGCTATATCCTCATGATTTTTTAATTAGTGGTCCAAAATAATATAACAATAAAACATTGTTTGTCAACTTACATGATGGCATTTCAAAGAAGAAACAATAAAAGCATGTGCAGCAATAAAGGCACCTAATTAATACTTGGTTTCCCAATCTTTGGCATTGAAGACAGCCTCCAAACATTTCTTGTAGCCATCTATAAGCTTCTTGCATTTCTCAGCTGGTATTTTCTCCCATTCTTCTGTTGCAGTTTGTTCAAGCTCTTGAATGTTTGCAGGGTTCTTTTTCCCAATGGAAGATTTCAACTCACCCCAAAGATTTTCAATAGGATTGAGGTCAGGATTCATTGCTGGCCATTTTAAAACAGTCCATTTTTTTTCTTTTTCAACCATTCCTCTGCAATTTTGGATCTGTGCATTGGGTCATTGTCTTGCTGGAGATCCCATGATCTTTGACTGAAATCAAGTTTTCTTACACTGGGTAGGACATTTCACTCTAAAATCTCTTGACAATTCTCTGATTTCATGATTTCTGTTATACATGCAAGTTCTCCAGTACCAGACACTGCAAAACAATATTAAATTATTATGGATCCTCCACCATGCTTAACTGTTGTTCTGGTGTTCTTTTCCTTATAAGCCTTATTGTGTCATCTGTAAACAAACTGTTGCTTTCAAATTGGCAAAAAGTTCTATTTTTGTTTGATGTGTATACAGAATACCTTCCAAGAAAGATTGTGGTTTGTAAAGATGCTATTTGGGAAAGATCAGTCATTCTTTTTTACGTACTTTTGTACCGCCCCCGTGTCAGTGGCCGAGCTGCTCGGATCCGGAACCGCAGTGGCTCGAGGGGTCTCCGGAACCGGGGGTTCGTGCGGACACTCGAGTTTGTAAAGGGGAGTATGTACAGGGGAGTTAGAAGTTCGTGACGCCACCCACGGTGCGTGGTAATATGGAGTACCACCGCTGCTTTTGGGGAGCCTGGTGGCAGTGGTATGGCAGCTAGGTGTTCAACCCCTCCGTGGGTAGGGGGTTGCACCCCGGGGCCCGGTGGTGGTGGTGAAAGGGTGCCATTGGGAAGAAAAAAGGGGTTTCTGCATACTCACTCAGTCCAAGAACACTGACATCGACAGCTTGTAAACCAGAATTCTTAGCACCACTGCAGCAGGGAGGGATCATGCGTTGATCCGTACCTTTGGTGTTGCTTGTTAGCCTGTGGCCTTTTCCGTGGCACCTTCTCACTTGTTGGACCCTGTAGTCTGGAACTAATCAGGTCCCGCTCACCCATATGGCTAACGGAGTGAGCTTGCACTTAGGGTTAATGCTTGGGATTTGGTGGACTGTGTCTTTGCGAAAAGTCCTATCCCCTCGTTGCACTAGTGCCCCGATTTTGGAGCGGGTGAGGGATGAATCTTGAAGACTTCACCCCGTCGGGTATATTACCAGGACGCTTGAAGCTACTTCCCAGCCTAAGGTTCACGTACCCCGTCATGCCCTGACCCCTGCCAGGAGATGGCTCAAGGCCACCGGCTGCCCTCCTCAGCAAGTCTGTGTCCCTTGACACAATCCTCTGCGACCGGGGTTCCAGCTCGTACCAGGCTCAGACCAACATCTGCCACCTAGTAGCTTGAAGGAGCCCTGCTCCTGACCTCCTCTCTCTTTCACCTCCAACACAACACTCCTCTGTTCCCTTTTTCACTTTCCCATACCAACCACACAAGTGGCTGGACCTTTTCCCTTCAAGCCCCCAATGGTGTGTAGGATGGGTATGTGGTAAAGTGTTTCTAGGGTTTTGACTAGAGTTGACCGCGGTTCGCGGTTCATGGTTCTCCAGTTCGCGGTTTGAGTGATTTTGGGGGCTGTTCTAGATCGAACTAGAACTCGAGCTTTTTGCTAAAGCTCGATAGTTTTAGTTACATTCGAGAACGGTTCTAGCAGCAAAAAGCCAAGCCAATTACTAGCTGGCTTTCCGCTGTAATAGTGTAAGTCACTCTGTGACTCACACTATTATGAAATTTCAGCGTATAGTCTGCGGGAACAGCGCGTTCAGATCACTGCTGCTGGGATAATGGCGATCACCATTTTTTTTTTTTTCCCTTGTCTTGCTTCCCTAAGCACGCGCGTGTAGTGGGGCGGGCCAGCATGTCAGCCAATCCCAGACACACACACAGCTAAGTGGACTTTTAGCCAGAGAAGCAACGGCATTTGTGATAGGATGTCCATGTCATATGTCCCTGCAATATAAAAACGGGTATCTGCCCGTCAGGACTCCATTATCTGCCTTCTGCATCTGGGTGTCAGTCACCGCTGGTGTAGCTCCTGTCTCCGATACTGCTGTGTACGCTCTATACACAGCGCTATACAGAATAGGGATAGCAGTTTCTTTCAGCTCTTGTAAGGGCTATTAACAGCAGGCTCAGAGCCATAGGTGACAGTCAGGTCCGTGGAAACAGATTTTAACAGCTACAGAAGATAACAGCGGCTGTGTAGCTAAGGTCAGGGACTTCCTCGCTGCATTTCACCATTATTAGGCAAAGAAAGTGAGGCTTCCTTTCCTCTACCCAGACCCACAACCCTGCCACTGTACCCTCCTGCCCTTTGCACACTCTAGCTCATTGTTACTAAGCCATTATACTAGCAAACACTGAGTAAACTTAGTGGCATCCTAAAAGTGGCTGTTGGACTTCCATTAGTGTCCCACTAGTGCAAAGCTATTTGCAGAGCTTCTGCATTGCACACTCAAACTCATTGTTACTAAGCCATTCTAATAGCAAACTGTGCTGCCAGTTTAAGGGCCGTAGTTGCATTGTCAGGGATAGTTTTTGTTGTTTATTCTGCTGTTAGTAAAGCTAGACCACTGCTGCAATCTACACCACCTCTCAATTTTTACTACCACATTTTAAGTGCACAATCTTGTCGCAATCAAAATGAGTGGCAAAATGACAGACGCTGGTGGAAAGGGGAAGAGGCGTGTTGGAAAAGGAAAAAAAGGGTTTGTCCGTGGGGAAGGTGGCAAAGCTCCATTAACATCTGCTGAAGATAGACCATCTTCCAGCAAAAGTAAGATGTCTACTACTTACCGTGGACAAACCGATGTGCTCCCTTTTTTACTGACACGAACAACTGGAACAAAGGTAGATGATGACCAAAAAAATAAAATGCTTGAATGGATCTCAAGTGGTCCAACAAGTGCCCTCTCCGCCACCTCAACTACCGCATCCAAAAAACACCAGTCCTTTGAGTGGTCATCCCAATCACACTTGCTTTCTCCCAGCTCTGAAGTCTCCATCCGCCCTGCACAGTATGGTGGAACTGAGATGGCTGAGTCAGCAGAGCTGTTCAGTCACACTATATCCTGGGAATAAGAGGTGTGCTCCCAAGCTACAGTGAGTACAGACCAGAAAATTGTCTGCAGTGATGCCCAGAACCTTTGTGACTCTGATTCAAGCCGTGAGGACCATGTTTCTGAGCATAATGTTGACCCTTATTCACAAACTGTAACACCTGTTGTTATTGACAATGAGGAACATACTGATGACGATGAGACGCAGATACCAGATTGCGATGACAACTTAAATATTCGGTCAGGGCAAGAAGAGACTCAGTCTGAGGGTGAGGGGAGTGCAAACACAACAATTGATGAGGAAGTTCTAGATCCCACCTAATGTCAACCCACAGTCAGGTACTCAAGGAGGTCAACAGATGCGGTGGAGGAGGATGCAACTGACGACGAAGTTACCTTGCGCCTTCCTGGACAGAGTCGGAGTACTGGTAGCACGTCTACTATTGCATCCTCAGCCACCACTGTGCCTCTGAGCACTAGTCGGGGTGGATCATCAGGTTGCATGCCCTCTAAGCCTTGCCTAGCCGGGTCCTTTTTTGACATAGCAAAAGATCGCCCAAATTATGTGATCTGTAAAATCTGTCGTGATTCTGTTAGTAGAAGGCAAAACCTCAGCTGTTTGACAACTTCTTCCATGAATCATCACATGAATAAATATCATATGTCCCAGTGGGAAGTGCGCGTGTACAGCTCTCTCAGACATCGATAGCACCAACGTTGGATGAAGGCAACATCATGTCTACGCCTGCACTTTACTCACAAACCTGCATTTTTCCAGGGACACTCTACTCAACACCATCTACACACAGCAGCCAGATCTCTGTCCCTCAGATGTGGACAAATAAAAGGCCATTTCCTGCGACCCATGACAAAACTATGAGGTTGACTTTATCCCTCTGTAAGCTCTTGGCTACCGAAATGCTGCCTTTCCGCCTGGTGGACACACAGGATTTTAGAGACCTTATGTCTGTCGCTGTGCCCCAGTACCAGATGCCCAGTCGCCACTACTTCTCCAAGAAAGGTGTGCCTGCGCTACACCAGCATGTCGCACACAACATCACCGCTTCCTTGAGAAACTCTGTGTGTGAAAAGGTGCATCTTACCACCGATACTTGGACCAGTAAGCATGGACAGGGACGTAACATGTCGCTGACTGGGCACAGGGTAACTATGGTGATATATGGTGAAGAATCTGCTGCACAAGTCTTGCCATCCCCACGACTTGTGTGTCAATTCTATGTCTGTCCAAGTTCCGCCACTGCTTCTGCCTCCTCCACCTCGTCTGGGTGCTCCATCTCCGCCCCAAGCCTGCCTGGTCAGGCCATCAGCGTTCTAACTGCGCAGAAGGAATCACGCACCCCTCATTACTATGCTGGCAGCAGAGCGCAACGGCATCAGGCGGTCTTTAGCTTGACATGTCTTGGAACTAAGAGTCACACATCGGCTGAGTTGTGGGCCGCTCTGGAGACTGAGTTTAATAAATGGTTGTCTCCAATCAACCTGTAGCCTGGTAAGGCCGTGTGCGACAATGCTGCAAACCTGGGTGCGGCCCTTCGCCCGGGCAAGGTGACACACGTGCCTTGTATGGCTCACGTGTTGAATCTTGTTGTCCAGAAATTTTTATCACACTATCCCGGCCTAGATGGCCTTCTGAACAGGGCACGAAAACTGTCTGCTCACTTCCGCCGTTCAACTGCCGCAGCTGAGCGACTTGCATCGCTCCAGAAGTCTTTTGCCTGCCGGTTCATCGCCTGAAATGCGATGTGCCGACACGCTGGAATTGGACTCCCCACATGTTACAGCTACTGTGGCAGCACCATCGAGCCCTGGTGCAATACGTCATGACGTATAGCCTGGGCCAACGAGATGCAGAGGTGGGGCAGATCACCCTGATGGAGTGGTCTCAGATCAAGGACCTATGCATCCTTCTGCACAGTTTCGACATGGCGACGAATATGTTTAGCGCTGACAATGCCATTATCAGCATGACAATTTTAGTCATTTACATGCTGGAGCACACGCTAAACACTATTCGGAGTCAGGGGGTGGGACAAAAGGAAGGGGAGGAACTACAGGACGATTCATATGCGCAAGAGACAACAACATCACCAAGGTCCAGACGTTCATCATCACCAACGCGGCAGGCATGGGACCATGGGGGACAGGGATCAACAAGGGCGCATGGTAGCAGGCGAAATGTTGAGGAAGGTGCAGGAGAACATGAAGAAATGGAGGATGAACTGTCCATGGGCATGGAAGACTCAGCGGATGAGGGACACCTTGGTCAAATTTCAGTTGAAAGAGGTTGGGGGAGATGTCAGAAAAAGAAAGAACGGTTAGCACCTCTATGCCACAAACACAGCGTAGACTTGGTCCGCATGGCTGCGGAAGACACATGAGCGCCTATTGGCTGCACTACCTCCAACATGACCCTTGTATTGTCAAAATTAGAAGTGATAATAACTACTGGATTGCCACACTATTAGATCCTCGGTACAAGTCCAAATTTTGTGACATAATTCCAGCCATAGAAAGGGACGCACGTATGCAGTAGTATCAGCAAAAGCTGTTACTCGATCTTAGCTCGGCTTTTCCACCAAACAACCGTGGTGCAGGGATTGAATCTCCCAGTTGTAACTTGACAAACATGGGACGGTCTCGTCATCTTCAACAGTCTACCCGTACTAGTAGCACCGTATCTGGTGCTGGTAACAGCAATTTTATTGAATCTTTTCAGAATTTTTTTAGACCATCCTTTGCAAGACCACCAAAGACAACAAGTCTGACACATAGTCAACGGCTGGAGAGGATGATACAGGAGTATCTCCAAATGAACATCGATGCCATGACTTTGCAAATGGAGCCTGCTCATTTTGGGCTTCAAATCTTGAAAAATGGCCACAGCTCTCCACTTACGCCTTGGAGATCTTGTCGTGTCCAGCTGCCAGCGTTGTCTCTGAACGTGTCTTCAGTGCTGCTGGGTGTGTGCTGACAGATAAGCGCATGCATCTGTCCAGTGACAATGTGGACAGACTAACGTTCATCAAAATGAACAAGTCATGGATCCACAAGGAATTTACTACCCCTGTGTCATCCTGGGGAGGGTAAATGCTTGTGGATTTTGAAATTGCTTGATGCAAATCTAGCTGTGAAGTGTACAACTAGGGCACAACTGCTGCCACTGAAGGGGTGGGTGTGTGTGTAGCCCAATTTTTGGAAAAAAGGGAGACTCCACTGCATTCTAGGGTTAAGGAGCCATAACTCCAGAACGGTAAATAATAAAAACATGCTTAAATATCTCAAAAGAAAGCTAATGTTGTTCTTCAAAATTTATATTTTATACATAATTGTTATTTTAAGTCAAACTGAGTTACAACAGCTTTTAGCCCCAAGAACGTGACCTGGTAACACTAGGAGCATACTTCGTATATTTTGTTAAGTGATCAATTTTGAGTTTTTTGTATATTTTTGAGTTTAAAGTAGAAATATAACAAAAAAACAAGTAATACTGATAAGTCTAATGACATTTTTTATTTTAAAATATAAAAATGAGGTATATAATACATACAAAACAGACAGAAAAGATACAGACGTAGGACCTACATGAGTTGATAATTTTACATAGTAATCTAATCTATTCTAGAGCTTTTGTTAAAGTAGTTTTTGAAACGTCAGAATATAATGCTCGGCATTTGCTTACAACTTGCAGGACATATTGCTTTTGTTCTTCATCTTTTGTCAGAAGGTCGTTAAAGTCGGTTATTAATTTAACACCATGCTCAGCCATATCATTAACTACTTTTAATGTTTTGACAATTTTCAATCCTTCTCCGAAGTCATTTTTTTGAGGCCAGGTGTTTGGATTTTGTGTTAGGAAATCTGTTTTTATATTAAATCGGTCAAAGAATGTAAATGTTTCTTTGGTAAGTAAATTTACCAATCCTCCATCAACTACCTCTTTTAATTTTTCTTTCCCAACTTTTGGATTTACAACCCTCGCGTGCTCTGATGGTTCATCTGTGCTACTGAGCAATTTATTAGCCATTAACAACTCTTCATCGTCTGTAATGGTGGGATCAGAAAACGATAATCCCACCAACTCTGCATTCAAATACCACAAATGGTTCGAAAATTTGGTCAGGGCTATTTCTGCAATGTCGTTGTCACATTCTTTATAGTCTAACAGACTATGCAAAATACCTAAATCTTGCTTTGGTGCAAGATGAGCTTTTGGAGCATTGAACCAAGCTTTACAATAAATTTTAACTAGGAAAACAGAAATGGCACCCACAGAACTTTCTTCTTCCTTAGACATCTTAAATTGATGACGAAAAATGAACATTTTTAAGCAGTAAATAGCCTTTGCCATCCACCTAGCGTGATGAATGGCTCCTGGAGTTCTAAAACCCACAACATTGCCGTCTAGTGATCCAACAAATACGAGAACCAACTGCAGCAGTTCCTTGTAGTCATCTCTGGGGTGGCTCTCAGTTAATTTGGTCTCGAATTCAGCAGTAACATTTGCAATTACTTCTGGAGTTAGCTGCTTTTGTATTAGATTGTCACTGATACCTGTGTCGTATTTTCCTTTGTCTATCTTGAGCCACGAAGTGACTGTGTCTGTTTTGTATGTATTATATACCTCATTTTTATATTTTAAAATAAAAAATGTTATTAGACTTATCAGTATTACTTGTTTTTTTGTTCTATTTCTACTTTAAACTCAAAAATATACCAAAAAAAAAAAAATGTATCACTTAATAACAAAATATACGAAGTATGCTCCTAGTGGTACCAGGTCACGTTCTTGGGGCTAAAAGCTGTTGTAACTCAGTTTAACTTAAAATAACAATCATGTATAAAATATACATTTTGAAGAACAACATTAGCTTTCTTTTGAGATATTAAGCGTGTTTTTAATATTTACCGTTCTGGAGTTATGGCTCCATATGTCAGCTTTTTGGCCAAAAATTTGGATTTTTTCAAACTTTGAGCGACGAGCGGCACGGGTTAACGTTAGAGTTGAGCGCGGTTCGAGGTTCTCCAGTTCGCGGCTCGAGTGATTTTGGGGGCTGTTCTAGATCAAACTAGAACTCGAGCTTTTTGCTAAACTCAATAGTTCTAGATACGTTCGAGAATGGTTCTAGCAGCAAAAAGACAAGCTAATTACTTGCTGGCTTTCAGTTGTAATAGTGTAAGTCACTCTGTGACTCACACTATTATGAAATTTCAGCGTATAGTGTGCGGAAACAGCGCATTCAGATCACTGCTGTTTGGATAATGGCGATCACCATTTTTTTTTTTTTTCCTTGTCTTCCTTCCCTAAGCGCGCATGTAGTGGGGCGGGCCAGCATGTCAGCCAATCCCAGACACACACACAGCTAAGTGGACTTTTAGCCAGAGAAGCAACGGCATGTGTGATAGGATGTCCATGTCACATGTCCATGCATTATAAAAATGGACATTTTCCTCCAGCACGCCATTATCTGCCTTCTGCGTCTTGGTGTCAATCACCGCTGGCGTAGCTCCTGTCTCTGATACTGCTGTGTACGCTCTATACACAGCGCTATACAGAATAGGGATATAAGTTTCTATTAGTCCTTGTAAGGGCTAATACCGGCAGGGTCAGAGCCATAGGTGACAGTCAGGTCCGTGAAAACAGATTTTAACAGCTACAAAAGATGACAGCATCTGTGTAGCTAAGGTCAGGGATTTCCGTGCTGCATTTCCCCATTAGGAGGGATAGAAAGGGAGGCTTCCTTTTCTTTACCCAGACCCACAACCCTGCCACTGTACCCTCCTGCCCTTTGCACACTCAAACTCATTGTACTAAGCCATTATACTAGCAAACACTGAGTAAACTTAGTGGCATCCTAAACGTGGCTGTTGGACTTCCATTAGTGTCCCACTGGTGCAAATCTATGTGCAGCACCTCTGCATTGCACACTCAAACTCATTGTTACTAAGCCATTATACTAGCAAACACTGATTAAACTTAGTGGCATCCTAAAAGTGGCTGTTGGAAATCCATTAGTGTCCCACTGGTGCAAAGCTATTTGCAGCACCTCTGCATTGCACACTCAAACTCATTGTTACTAAGCCATTATACTAGCAAACTATGCTGCCAGTTTAAGGGCCGTAGTTCCTTTGTCAGGGATAATTATTGTTGTTTATTCTGCTGTTAATAAAGCTAGACCACCGCTGCAATCTACACCACCTCTCAATTTTTACTACCACATTTTAAGTGCACAATCTTGTCGCAATCAAAATGAGTGGCAAAATGACAGATGCTGGTGGAAAGGGGAAGGGCATGTTGGAAAAGGAAAAAAAGGGTTTGTCCGTGGGGAAGGTGGCAAAGCTCCATTAACATATGCTGAAGATAGACCATCTTCCAGCAAAAGTAAGATGTCTACTACTTACCGTGGACAATCCGATGTGCTCCCTTTTTTTACGGACACGAACAACTGGAACAAAGGTAGATGATGGCCAAAAAAATAAAATGCTTGAATGGATCTCAAGTGGTCCAACAAGTGCCCTCTCCTCCACCTCAACTACCGCATCCAAAAAACACCAGTCCTCTGAGTTGTCATCCCAATCACACTTGCTTTCTCCCAGCTCTGAAGTCTCCATCCGCCCTGCACAGTATGGTGGAACTGAGATGGCTGAGTCTGCAGAGCTGTTCAGTCACACTATAGCCTAGGAATCAAAGGTCTGCTCCCAAGCTACAGTGAGTACAGACCAGGAAATGGTGTGCAATGATGCCCAGAACCTTTGTGACTCAGATTCAGGCCATGATGACCAAGTTTCTGAGCATAATGTTGACCCTTATTCACAAACTGAAACACCTGTTGTAATAGACAATGAGGAACATACTGATGACGATGAGACGCAGATACCAGATTGGGATGACAACTTAAATATTCGGGCAGGGCAAGAAGAGGCTCGGTCTGAGGGTGGGGGGAGTGCAAACAAAACAATTGATGAGAAAGTTCTAGATCCCACCTACTGTCAACCCACAGTCAGGCCCTCGAGGAGGTCAACAGAGACGGTGGAGGAGGATGCAACTGACGATAAAGTTACCTTGCGCCTTGCTGGACAGAGTCGGAGTACTGGTAGCACGTCTACAACTGCATCCTCAGCCACCACTGTGCCTCTGAGCACTAGTCGAGGTGGATCAGCAGGTTGCATGCCCTCTAAGCCTTGCCTAGCCTGGTCCTTTTTTGACATAGCAAAAGATCGCCCAAATTATGTGATCTGTAAAATTTGTCGTGATTCTGTTAGTAGAGGGCAAAACCTCAGCAGTTTGACAACTTCTTCCATGAATCGTCACATGAAAAAATATCATATGTCCCAGTGGGAAGCTCACCGTGCTACAATGCGGTCTAGCGGAGCGAACCATCCACTGCCTGCCCCTGTCAGTGCATCCGCGCACTCTTCATCTTCTAGGACTGTGGGTACAGCTGTCACACCTGGTTTTCCACGCACAACTTCCACCACTGTAACCGCAACAGGCAGTTTGCTTGGTAGGTCGTCAGTTGGTTTGGAAGGGGAAACAAGTGCGTGTGTACAGCTCTCTCAGACATTGATAGCACCAACGTTGGATGAAGGCAACATCATGTCTACGCCTGCACTTTCCTCACAAACCTGCATTTTTCCAGGGACACCCTACTCAACACCGTCTACACACAGCAGCCAGATCTCTGTCCCTCAGATGTGGACAAATAAAAGGCCATTTCCTGCGACCCATGACAAAGCTAAGAGGTTGACTTTATCCCTCTGTTAGCTCTTGGCCACCGAAATGCTGCATTTCCGCCTGGTGGACACACAGGATTTTAGTGACCTTATGTCTGTCGCTGTGCCCCAGTACCAGATGCCCAGTCGCCACTACTTCTCTAAGAAAGGTGTGCCTGCGCTACACCAGCATGTCGCACACAACATCACCGCTTCCTTGAGAAACTCTGTGTGTCAATGGGTGCATTTCACCACCGATACTTGGACCAGTAAGCATGTACAGGGATGTTACATGTCACTGACTGGGCACTGGGTAACTATGGTGATAGATGGTGAAGGGTCTGCTGCACAAGTCTTGCTGTCCCCACGACTTGTGTGTCAATCCTCTGTCTGTCCAAGTTCCGCCACTGCTTCTGCCTCCTCCACCTCATCTGGGTCCTCCACCTCCTCCCCAAGCCTGCCTGGTCAGGCCACCAGCGTTCTCACTGCGCAGAAGGAATCACGCATCCCTCATTACTATGCTGGCAGCAGAGCGCAACGGCATCAGGCGGTCTTTAGCTTGACATGTCTTGGAAATAGGAGTCACACAGCGGATGAGTTGTGGGCAGCTCTGGAGACTGAGTTTAATAAATTGTTGTCTCCACTCAACCTGCAGCCTGGTAAGGCCGTGTGCGACAATGCTGCAAACCTTGGTGCGGCCCTTCGCCTGGGCAAGGTGACACACGTGCCTTGTATGGCTCACGTGTTGAACCTTGTTGTCCAGCAATTTTTAACACACTATCCCCGCCCAGATGGTTTTCTGAACAGGGCACGAAAACTGTCTTCTCACTTCCGCCGTTCAACCACCGCTGCTGAGCGACTTGCATCGCTTAAGAAGTCTTTCGGCCTGCCGGTTCTTCGCCTGAAATGCGATGTGGCGACACGCTGGAATTCGACTCTCCACATGTTACAGCGACTGTGGCAGCACCGCCAAGCCCTGGTGCAATACGTCATGACATATAGCCTGGGCCAACGAGATGCAGAGGTGGGGAAGATCACCCTGATGGAGTGGTCTCACATCAAGGACCTATGCACCCCTTCTGCACAGTTTCGACATGGCGACGAATATGTTTAGCGCTGACAATGCCATTATCAACATGACAATTCCAGTCATTTACATGCTGGAGCACACGCCAAACACTATTCGGAGTCTGGGGGTGGGACAACAGGAACGGGAGGAACTACAGGGGGATTCATATGCGCAAGACACAACAACATCACCAAGGTCCAGACGTTCATCATCACCAACGCGGCAGGCATGGGACCATGGGGGACAGGGATCAACAAGGGCGCATGGTAGCAGGCGAAATGTTGAGGAAGGTGCAGGAGAACATGAAGAAATGGAGGACGAACTGTCCATGGACATGGAAGACTCAGCGGATGAGGGAGACCTTCGTCAAATTTCAGTTGAAAGAGGTTGGGGGGAGATGTCAGAGGAAGAAAGAACGGTTAGCACCTCTATGCCACAAACACAGCGTGGACTTGGTCCGCATGGCTGCGCAAGACACATGAGTGCCTTCTTGCTGCACTACCTCCAACATGACCCTCGTATTGTCAAAATTAGAAGTGATGATGACTACTGGCTTGCCACACTATTAGATCCCCGGTACAAGTCCAAATTTTGTGACATAATTCCAGCTATAGAAAGGGACACACATATGCAGGAGTATCAGCAGAAGCTGTTACTCGATCTTAGCTCGGCTTTTCCACCAAACAACCGTGCAGGTGCACGGAGTGAATCTCCCAGTTGTAACTTGACAAGCATGGGACTGTCTCGTCATCATCAGTCAAACCGTACCAGCAACACCGTATCTGGTGCTGGTAACAGCAATTTTATGAAATCATTTCATAATTTTTTTAGACCATCCAATGCACGGCCACAAGAGACAAGAAGTCTGACACATAGTCAACAGCTGGAGAGGATGATACAGGAGTATCTCCAAATGAACATCAATGTCATGACTTTGCAACTGGAGCCTTGCTCATTTTGAGCTTCCAATCTTGAAAAATGGCCTGAGCTTGCCAATTACGCCTTGGAGATTTTGTCGTGTCCAGCTGCCAGCGTTGTCTCTGAACGTGTCTTCAGTGCTGCTGGGTGTGTACTGACAGATAAGCGCACGCGTCTGTCCAGTGACAATGTGGACAGACTAACGTTCATCAAAATGAACAAGTCATGGATCCACAAGGAATTTACTACCCCTGTGTCATCCTGGGGAGAGTAAATGCTTGTGGATTTGGAATGTTCTTGATGCAAATGTACTTGTGAAGTGTACAGCTGGGGCACAACTGCTGATACTGAAGGGGTGGGTGTCTGTGTGGCCCAATTTTTGGAAACAATGGAGACTCTGCTTGGAGTAACCCTTGCCTACAGTGTTTCTAAAAATGAGCCAAGATGCACAGAGCTGGGATCAGGAAAGACTTTGCTACCTACCCCAGTGTCATCCTGGGGACGGTGAAGGATGGCGTATTTTTGAATGTGCTTGATGCAAGTCTAGCTGTGAAGTGTACAACTAGGGCACAAGTGCTGCCACTGATGGGGTGTCTGTGTGGCCCAATTTTTGGAAAAAGGGAGACTCTTCTTGGAGTAACCCTTGCTTACAGTGTTTTTAAAAATTATCCAAGATGCACAGAGCTGGGATCAGGAAAGACTTTGCTACCTACCACCGGTGTCATCCTGGGGATTGTTAAGTATGGCGTATTTTTGAATGTGCTTAATGCAAATCTAGCTGTGAAGTGTACAACTGGGGCACAAGTGCTGCCACTGAAGGGGTGGGTGTGTGTGTGGCCCAATTTTTGGAAAAAAGGGACACTCCACTTGGAGTAACCCTTGCTTACATTGTTTTTAAAAATGATCCAAGATGCACAGCGCTGGCATCAGGAAAGCCTTTGCTACCTACCCCGGTGTCATCCTGGGGACGGTTAAGTATGGCGTATTTTTGAATGTGCTTGATGCAAATCTAGCTGTGAAGTGTACAACTAGGGCACAAGTGCTGCCACTGATGGGGTGTCTGTGTGGCCCAATTTTTGGAAAAAAGGGAGACTCTTCTTGGAGTAACCCTTGCTGTGTTTTTAAAAATGATCTAAGATGCACAGCGCTGGGATCAGGAAAGACTTTGCTACCTACCCCGGGGTCATCCTGGGGACGGTTAAGTAAGGTGTATTTTTGAATGTGCTTGATGCAAATCTAGCTGTGAAGTGTACAACTGGGGCACAAGTGCTGCCACTGAAGGGGTGGGTGTGTGTGTGTGGCCCAATTTTTGGAAAAAAAGGGAGACTCCGCTTGGAGTCACCTTGCGGTGTTTTACATGTTTTTAGAAGGGCGTGCCATGCCTATATCTGTGTCTCCTTCTATTTTCCTTGTCCTGCTCTTTTGTTTTTGCATGAGTATATGTCCTTTTCACTTTCCCATGTGTTTGTGTTGTGTTGTGAGTTGTTTGTCACCTTTTGAACACCTTTGAGGGTGTTTTCTAGGTGTTTTTATGTGTTTGTGATTGCCTGCCATTGTTTCCTATGCGGTTCGAGTTCGGTTCGTCGAACGTTCGTCAAACTGAACTTCAACGAGACGTTCGTTTGGTGAACCGAACTCGAGCCGAACCGTGACCGGTTCGCTCATCTCTAGTTAACGTCGTTTGATCGAGCTCAAATTTTGGCTATCTCAATATCTGGAAAGGTGAATCGTTTTGTGGGGTCCAGACGAGCAAGATTCCGACATTTTTTTATCCCCCTATGAGATCCGATCACCCTAGTGTGCACCAAAAAAAATATGGAAAAAGCCTGACAGCCCTCTCGCCCCTGGAGGTGTTCTGTTTATAGCTGGCTGCATGTGGGCAGAGACCCGAACTACCCAATTAGTAAGTTCCATTAGGGCTCTGGTCAAGTTGTGGTCCCAAACAAATCTTAATTTAAAGTTCAGCTGAACTCGCAAAAACAAACTTCCACGGGTTTGCTAATCTCTATTAAGGATATCAAACTGTGAATAGGTGAGTTGTAGGGCCTGTTTTTTGGGGGAACTGTTGGACATCATAGTGTGTTTAGGGTATACAATGCCTTGCAAAAGTATTTAGCTCCCTTGAATTTTTCAACCTTTCCCACATTTCAGGCTTCAAACATAAAGATAAAAATTTTAAATGGTGAAGAATCAACATCAAGTGGGACACAATTGTGAAGGTTAACAATATTTATTGCTGATTTTAAATTTTTGTAAAAAATAAAAAACTGAAAAATGGAGTGTGCAATATTATTCGTCCCCTTTAAGTTAATACTTTGTAGCGCCACCTTTTGCTGCGATTACAGCTGCAGTCGCTTGGGGTATGTGTCTATCAGTTTTGCACATGGAGAGACTGAAATTCTCGCTCATTCTTCCTTTGTAAACAGCTGGAGTTGAGTGAGGTTGGATGGAGAGCGTTTGTGAACAGCAGTTCTCAGCTCTTTCCACAGATTACCAATTGGGTTCAGGTCTGGACTGTGATTTAGCCATTCTAACACCTAAATACGTTTATTTGTGAACCATTCCATCGTAGATTTTGCTTTATGTTTGGGATCATTGTCTTGTTGGAAGACAAATCTCCGTCCCAGACTCGGGTCTTTAGCAGAGTCCAACAGGTTTTCTTCAAGAATGATCCTTTATTTGGCTCCATCTATCTTCCCATGAATTTTAACCATCTTCCCTGTACCTGCTGATGAAAAGCAGGCCAAAACCATGATGCTGCCACCACCATGTTTGACAGTGGGGAAGTTGTGTTCAGAATGATTAGCTGTGTTGCTTTTACGCCAAACATATCGTTTGGCATTGTGCCCAAAAAGTATAATTTCGGTTTCATCTGACCAGAGCACCTTCTTTCACATGTTTGGTGTCTCCCAGGTGGCTTGTGGCAAACTTTAAACAACACTTTTTATGGCTATCTTTGAGAAATGGCTTTCTCCTTGCCACTCTTCATAAAGGCCAGATTTGTGCAGTGTATGACTGATTGTTGTCCTATGGACAGACTCTCCCACCTCATCTGTAGATCTGTGCAGTTCATCCAGAGTGATCATGGGCCTCTTGGCTGCATCTCTGATCAGTCTTCTCCTTGTTTGAGATGAAAGTTTGGATAAACAGCCGGGTCTTGGTAGATTTGCAGTGATATGATACTCCTTCCATTTCAATATGATCACTTGCACAGTGCTCCTTGGAATGTTTAAAGTTTTGGAAACCTTTTTGCAACCAAGTCCAAGTTTAAACCTCCACAACAGTATCACGGATTTGCCTGTTGTGTTCCTTGGTCTTCATGATGCTCTCTGCACTTTAAACAGAACACTGAGACTATCACAGAGCAGGGGCATTTATACGGAGACTTGATTACACACAGGGGCTTATATTTATCATCATCAGTCATTTAGGACAACATTGGATCATTCAGAGATCCTCAATGAAGTTCTGGAGTGAGTTTGCTGCACTGAAATTAAAGGGGATGAATAATATTGCACGCCCCAATTTTCAGTTTTTTAATTTTTACCAAAACTTAAAATAAGCAATACATTTTGTTCACCTTCACAATTGTGTCCAACTTGTTGTTGATTCTTCACCATAACATCAAAATTTTTATCTTTATATTTGAAGCCTGAAATGTGCGAAAAGGTTGAAAAATTCAACGGGGGTGAATACTTTCACAAGGCACTGTAAGTGCAGAGTGGGACTAAGAGGATGCTATTTTGTACATAAGGATACTAAGGTTGGGGGCACACTTATGTTCCAGGGCTCAACTGACATAAAAATGTTATGTGATCACCGAAATACCTGGCACTGATATAGATGGAATAAAACTACGACGAGACGTGCGTACAGGCTATTTTTTTTATTTTACATGTTGGATCTTAGTAGTAAAACGGGGTCAATCCCTTTAAGGCCAAATAAAGCCTTGTTATTATAAGGTTGATTTTCCATTCAAACATTTTAATTACAGTCAAAAATAATTTTTTTTGCACATTTCTATTGATTTTTCTAATAGTTACATTTCTTTATTTCAGATGCTGAAAACTGTGAAAAGTGTTTGTACACTGAATGGCCAAATGAGGCAAGAGACAAGTGTGTCCCTAAAGTTGTTGAGTTCCTCTCTTATGACACTGATGTAGTCGCCTATGTCTTCTTATTCTTGTTAGTATTATCTTCTACTACAATTTTATTAATAATCGGAATATTTACATTTTTCTGGAATTCTCCAGTTGTCAGAGCTAATAATCGTAACCTCAGCTTTCTTATCCTTGTTTCTCTCAAGCTTAGTTTGCTCTGTATTCTCCTCTTCATTGGTAAACCAGTGGACACAACCTGTATGCTCCGGCACATCTGTTTTGGAATCATCTTTACTGTTGTGTTGTCCTCAATCTTGGCCAAGACCATCATGGTTTGCATCGCCTTCAAAGCCACCACACCAGGCAGCTCCTGGAGAAAATGGATTGGTGTAAAACTCCCTAACGCTATAGTGATGATCTTGTCAACTCTTCAGGTCCTGAATGGAATACTCTGGTTGTCCCTTTCTCCTCCATTTCAGGAAATAGATATGGACTCCACTCCAGGAAAAATCATCATTCAATGTAATGAGGGCTCAAGACTGGCCTTTTATTTTATGTTGGGTTATATGGGATTTCTGGCAGTGATGAGTCTAATTCTGGCTTTCATGGTGAGGAAATTACCTGACATCTACAATGAAGCCAAGTACATCACCTTCAGCATGCTGGTTTTCTGCAGTGTGTGGATCTGTGCCATCCCGGCCTATCTAAGCAGTAAGGGCAAAAATATGGTCAGTGTAGAAGTTTTTGCTATATTGGCCTCAGGTAATGGGATCATGATTTGTATATTCCTACCTAAGCTGTGGAACATACTGACGAAATCAGAAATGAGAGCAAGTAATCTATTACAAAAATGAACCAGAAAAAAAGTAAATTGTATGGGTTGTCTGGACCCAATAAACCTTTTTTTGTATTCCTAGCCAGCCAATTTACAGATTAAATTATATGCATCCTGATAACTTCTCATTTTCCCAAGAATGACCTTCTATGAATTTAAAGAAAGTTTATTATACAAGTTCTCATCATTTAAACAAAAAAATAAGCTGGAGCATGATTTGGTGTAGATGTAACTTTTAAGCTCATGTTCACACTGGCCATAAGACATAAAAAAAGAAGAAAATGATGAGAACATAAACTCTGCTGTAAATGAATAAAAGCATAATGCATATAAACATAGGTTACTTTGTAAACACTATTTTTGGTCAAAAAAGCGTAAAGCCATCCCACCGCCACAAGGTGTACCCAATCGGGACAGTACCTACACTCTCTAATGTAATGGACATGGTAATGGAATGTTCTGATTATTAAGAATTATATGAAGATATAAAAAATAGGACTTAAAATGGCATTTGAACTGTACTTACATACGGGACTTTCTGGTCATAAGTGAATCATGCTGACTTAGCTTAATATAAAATAAGGAAATACATACACATATATATCTCAGAATAAGCTCTTTTTGCAGTTTACCCAATAGGAGATGTGTTACGTATTCTTGGCTCCTGGCCAACCGATTTCTTAAAATGTATCTGAACTTCCACAATTAAACCAGTCATATTTCTTACTCAGATCCATGTATACATCACTTGTCTGTGTGGATGCATAGCATGCATGCTGATAAAATGATTTGGAAGCAGACGGATTTAAGATGTGGATGCATAACTTGGATTGCATCACACTAAATTATGCCCCCCTTAGCACTAATATTAAAACATCACCATGTGTCAACAGACATCAATCTGAATAAGGGCAGAGAGCGGCTGGGTCCCAACTGGACACACAGCCATGGCAAGCACTAGATGAAATGAAATGCCCAGCTCACTGAGACAAGGGCCACGTCCTGAGTTGTACTAAGTACAAGAGACTAAAAAAAAAGTGAGCTGGAGTATGAGTTGGTATACAAGTATCTTGTAAGCTCATGTTCACACTGGCCATAAGACATAAAACAAACAAGAAAAAAATATAATTATATACCCTGCTGTAACTAAATAAAAGCATAATGCATATAAATGAACATAGGGTACTTAGTGAACACTATTTTTGATCAAAAAAACGTAAAGCCATCCCACCACGACAAGGTGTACCCAGTTGGAATAGTACTTTCACATGGTTAGGTTTTAATTAGAAGTGAGCGCGGTTCGTGGTTCGTGGTTCTCCAGTTCTAGGCTCGAGTGATTTTGGGGCCTGTTCTAGATCGAACTAGAACTCGAGCTTTTTGCAAAAGCTCGATAGTTCTAGAAACGTTCGAGAACGGTTCTAGCAGCAAAAAAAACAGCTAATTCCTAGCTGGCTTTCCGCTGTAATAGTGTAAGTCACTCTGTGACTCACACTATTATGACATTTCAGTGTATAGTGTGCGTGAACAGCGCCTTCAGATCACCACTGTTTGTATTTTTTTTTTTCCTTGTCTTCCTTCCCTAAGCGCGCGCGTGTAGTGGGGCGGGCCAGCATGTCAGCCAATCCCAGACACACACACAGCTAAGTGGACTTTTAGCCAGAGAAGCAACGGCATGTGTGATAGGATGTCAATGTCACATGTCCCTGCATTATAAAACCGGACATTTTCCTCCAGGACGCCATTATCTCTTCTGCGTCCTTGGTGTCAGACATCACTGGCGCAGCTCCGTCCTGAGTCCTATCGCTGATACAGCTGTATGCGCTCCATACACAGCGCTGGAGAGCATAGGGATAGCACTTTCCATCAGTCCTTTTAAGGGCTCGTACCGGCAGGGTCAGAGCCATAGGTGACAGGTCCTGAAAACAGCGACAGCGTCTGTGTAGCAAAGGTCAGGGATTTCCTCCCTGCATTTCCCTATTAGGAGGGAATAGAAAGGCAGGCTTCCTTTCCTCTACCCAGAGCCCCACAATCCTGGCACTGTACCCTCCTGTCCTCTGCACACTCCAACTCATTATAACTAAGCCATTATACTAGCAAACACTCAGTGTACCTAGTGGCATCCTAAACGTGGCTATTGGACTTTGCTATAGTCCCACTAGTGCAAAGACATTTGCAGCACCTCTGCCTGCATTGCACACTCCAACTCATTATAACTAAGCCATTATACTAGCAAACACTCAGTGTACCTAGTGGCATCCTAAACGTGGCTATTGGACTTTGCTATAGTCCCACTAGTGCAAAGACATTTGCAGCACCTCTACCTGCATTGCACACTCCAACTCATTATAACTAAGCCATTATACTAGCAAACACTCAGTGTACCTAGTGGCATCCTAAACGTGGCTATTGGACTTTGCTATAGTTCCACTAGTGCAAAGACATTTGCAGCACCTCTACCTGCATTGCACACTCCAACTCATTATAACTAAGCCATTATACTAGCAAACACTCAGTGTACCTAGTGGCATCCTAAACGTGGCTATTGGAATGTTGTCTAGTCACACTAGTGCAAAGACATTTGCAGCACCTCTACCTGCCTTGCACACTCCAACTCATTATAACTAAGCCATTATACTAGCAAACACTCAGTGTACTCAGTGGCATCCTAAACGTGGCTATTGGACTGTTGTCTAGTCAAACTAGTGCAAAGACATTTGCAGCACCTCTGCCTGCATTGCACACTCCAACTCATTATAACTAAGCCATTATACTAGCAAAAACTCAGTGTACCTAGTGGCATCCTAAACGTGCCTATTGGACTGTTGTCTAGTCACACTAGTGCAAAGACATTTGCAGCACCTCTACCTGCATTGCACACTCCAACTCATTATAACTAAGCCATTATACTAGCAAACACTCAGTGTACCTAGTGGCATCCTAAACGTGGCTATTGGACTGTTGTGTAGTCACACTAGTCCAAAGACATTTGCAGCACCTCTGCCTGCATTGCACACTCCAACTCATTATAACTAAGCCATTATACTAGCAAACACTCAGTGTACCTAGTGGCATCCTAAACGTGGCTATTGGACTTTGCTATAGTCCCACTAGTGCAAAGACATTTGCAGCACCTCTGCCTGCATTGCACACTCCAACTCATTATAACTAAGCCATTATACTAGCAAACACTCAGTGTACCTAGTGGCATCCTAAATGTGGCTATTGGACTGTTGTCTAGTCACACTAGTGCAAAGACATTTGCAGTACCTCTGCCTGCATTGCACACTCCAACTCATTATAACTAAGCCATTATACTAGCAAACACTCAGTGTACCTAGTGGCATCCTAAACGTGGCTATTGGACTGTTGTCTATTCACACTAGTGCAAAGACATTTGCAGCACCTCTACCTGCATTGCACACTCCAACTCATTATAACTAAGCCATTATACTAGCAAACACTCAGTGTACCTAGTGGCATCCTAAACGTGGCTATTGGACTGTTGTCTAGTCACACTAGTGCAAAGAAATTTGCAGCACCTCTACCTGCATTGCACACTCCAACTCATTATAACTAAGCCATTATACTAGAAAACACTCAGTGTACCTAGTGGCATCCTAAACGTGGCTATTGGACTGTTGTCTAGTCACACTAGTGCAAAGACATTTGCAGCACCTCTACCTGCATTGCACACTCCAACTCATTATAACTAAGCCATTATACTAGCAAACACTCAGTGTACCTAGTGGCATCCAAACGTGGCTATTGGACTGTTGTCTAGTCACACTAGTGCAAAGACATTTGCAGCACCTCTACCTGCATTGCACACTCCAACTCATTATAACTAAGCCATTATACTAGCAAACACTCAGTGTACCTAGTGGCATCCTAAACGTGGCTATTGGACTTTGCTATAGTCCCACTAGTGCAAAGACATTTGCAGCACCTCTGCCTGCATTGCACACTCCAACTCATTATAACTAAGCCATTATACTAGCAAACACTGCTGCCAGTTTAAGGGCCGTAGTTGCATTGTTAGGGATAATTATTCTTTATTATTCTGCTGTTAATAAAGCTAGACCACCGCTGCAATCTACACCACCTCTCAATTTTTACTACCACATTTTAAGTGCACAATCTTGTCGCAATCAACATGAGTGGCAAAATGACAGATGCTGGTGGAAAGGGGAAGAGGCATGGTAGAAAAGGAAAAAAAGGTTTTGTCCGTGGGGAAGGTGGCAAAGCTCCATTATCATCTGCTGAAGATAGAACATCTACCAGCAAAACTAAGATGTCTACTACTTACCGTGGACAATCCGATGTGCTCCCTTTTTTACGGACACGAACAACAGGAACAAAGGTAGATGATGGCCAAAAAAGAAAAATGCTTGAATGGATCTCAAGTGGTCCAACAAGTGCCCTCTCAGCCACTTCAAGTACCGCATCCAAAAAACACCAGTCCTCTGAGTTGTCATCCCAATCAAACTTGCTTTCTCCCAGCTCTGAAGTCTCCATCAGCCCTGCACAGTATGGTGGAACTGAGATGGCTGAGTCTGCAGAGCTGTTCAGTCACACTATAGCCTGGGAATCAGAGGTCTGCTCTTAAGCTACAGTGAGTACAGAACAGGAAATGGTCTGCAGTGATGCCCAGAACCTTTGTGACTCTGATTCAGGCCATGAGGACCAAGTTTCTGAGCATAATGTTGACCCTTTGTCACAAACTGTAACACCTGTGGTTATAGACTATGAGGAACATACTGATGAAGATGAGACGCAGATACCCGATTGGGATGACAACTTAAATATTCGGTCAGGGCAAGAAGAGGCTCGGTCTGAGGGTGAGGGGAGTGCAAACACAACAATTGATGAGGAAGTTCTAGATCCCACCTACTGTCAACCCACAGTCAGGCACTCGAGGAGGTCAACAGAGGCGGTGGAGGAGGATGCAACCGACGACAAAGTTACCTTGCGCCTTCCTGGACAGAGTTGGAGCACTGGTAGCACGTCTACAACTGCATCCTCAGCCACCACTCTGCCTATGAGCATTATTCAGGGTGGATCAACAGGTCGCATGGCCTGTAAGCCTTGCCTAGCCTGGTCCTTTTTTGACATAGAAAAAGATCGCCCAAATTATGTAATCTGTAAACTTTGTCATGGTTCTCTTAGTAGAGGTCAAATCCTCAGCAGTTTGACAACTTCTTCCATGAATCGTCACATGAATAAATATCATAGGTCCCGGTGGGAAGCTCACTGTGCTGCAATGCGGTCTAGCGGAGCGAACCATCCACGGCCTGCCCCTTCCAGTGCATCCGCGCGCTCTTCATCTTCTAGGACTGTGGGGACAGCTGTCACACCTGTTTTTCCACGCACAACTTCCACCACTGTAACCGCAACAGGCAGTTTGCTTGGTAGGTCGTCAGTTGGTTTGGAAGGGGAAACAAGTGACTGTGTACAGCTCTCTCAGACATCGGTAGCACCAACGTTGGATGAAGGCAACATCATGTCTCCGCCTGCACTTTCCTCACAAACCTGCATTTTTCCAGGGACACCCTACTCAACACCGTCTACACACAGCAGCCAGATCTCTGTCCCTCAGATGTGGTCAAATAAAAGGCCACTTCCTGCGACCCATGACAAAGCTAAGAGGTTGACTCTATCCCTCTGTAAGCTCTTGGCTACCGAAATGCTGCCTTTCCGCCTAGTGGACACACAGGATTTTAGAGACCTTATGTCTGTCGCTGTGCCCCAGTACCAGATGCCTAGTCGCCACTACTTCTCTAAGAAAGGTGTGCCCGCGCTACACCAGCATGTCGCACACAACATCACCGCTTCCTTGAGAAACTCTGTGTGTGAACGGGTGCATTTCACCACCGATACTCGGACCAGTAAGCATGGACAGGGACGTTACATGTCGCTGACTGGGCACTGGGTAACTATGGTGATAGATGGTGAAGGGTCTGCTGCACAAGTCTTGCCGTCCCCACGACTTGTGTGTCAATCCTCTGTCTGTCCAAGTTCCGCCACTGCTTCTGCCTCCTCCACCTCATCTGGGTCCTCCACCTCCGCCCCAAGCCTGCCTGGTCAGGCCACCAGCGTTCTCACTGCGCAGAAGGAATCACGCACCCCTCATTACTATGCTGGCAGCAGAGCGCAACGGCATCAGGCGGTCTTTAGCTTGACATGTCTTGGGAATAAGAGTCACACAGCTGAGGAGTTGTGGTCAGCTCTGCGGTCCGAGTTTAATAAATGGTTGTCTCCACTCAACCTGCAGCCTGGTAAGGCCGTGTGCGACAATGCTGCAAACCTGGGTGCGGCCCTTCGCCTGGGCAAGGTGACACACGTACCTTGTATGGCTCACGTGTTGAACCTTGTCGTCCAGCAATTTTTAACACACTATCCCGGCCTAGATGGCCTTCTGAACAGGGCACGAAAACTGTCTGCTCACTTCCGCCGTTCAAGCGCCGCAGCTGAGCGACTTGCATCGCTCCAGAAGTCTTTCGGCCTGCCGGTTCATCGCCTGAAATGCGATGTGGCGACACGCTGGAATTCAACTCTCCACATGTTACAGCGACTGTGGCAGCACCGCCGAGCCCTGGTGCAATACGTCATGACGTATAGCCTGGGCCAACGAGATGCAGAGGTGGGGCAGATCACCCTGATGGAGTGGTCTCAGATCAAGGACCTATGCACCCTTCTCCACAGTTTCGACATGGCGACGAATATATTTAGCGCTGACAATGCCATTATCAGCATGACGATTCCAGTCATTTACATGCTGGAGCACATGCTAAACACTATTCGGAGTCAGGGTGTGGGACAACAGGAAGGGGAGGAACTACAGGAGGATTCATATGCGCAAGACACAACAACATCACCAAGGTCTAGATGTTCATCATCACCAACGTGGCAGGCATGGGACCATGGGGGACAGGGATCAACAAGGGCGCATAGTAGCAGGCGAAATGTTGAGGAAGGTGCAGGAGAACATGAAGAAATGGAGGACGAACTGTCCATGGACATGGAAGACTCAGCGGATGAGGGAGACCTTGGTCAAATTTCAGCTGAAAGAGGTTGGGGGGAGATATCAGAGGAAGAAAGAACGGGTAGCACCTCTATGCCACAAACACAGCGTTAACTTGGTCCGCATGGCTGCGCAAGACACATGAGTGCCTTTTTGTTGCACTACCTCCAACATGACAGTCGTATTGTCAAAATTAGAAGTGATGATGACTACTGGCTTGCCACACTATTAGATCCCCGGTACAAGTCCAAATTTTGTGACATAATTCCAGCCATAGAAAGGGACGCACGTATGCAGGAGTATCAGCAGAAGCTGTTACTCGATCTTAGCTCGGCTTTTCCACCAAACAACCGTGCAGGTGCAGGGAGTGAATCTCCCAGTTGTAACTTGACAAACATGGGACGGTCTCGTCATCTTCAATAGTCTACCCGTACCAGTAGGACCGTATCTGGTGCTGGTAACAGCAATTTTATGGAATCTTTTCATAATTTTTTTAGACCCTCTTTTGCAAGGCCACCAGAGACAACAAGTCTGACACATAGTCAACGGCTGGAGAGGATGATACAGGAGTATCTCCAAATGAACATCGATGCCATGACTTTGCAAATGGAGCCTTGCTCCTTTTGGGC
Source organism: Anomaloglossus baeobatrachus (assembly GCF_048569485.1). Taxonomy (NCBI): domain Eukaryota; kingdom Metazoa; phylum Chordata; class Amphibia; order Anura; family Aromobatidae; genus Anomaloglossus; species Anomaloglossus baeobatrachus. The sequence continues at coordinate 33,621,078 of NC_134353.1, forward strand.
TTCAAATCTAGAAAAATGGCCAGAGCTCTCCAGTTACGCCTTGGAGATTTTGTCGTGTCCAGCTGCCAGCGTTGTCTCTGAACGTGTCTTCAGTGCTGCTGGGTGTGTGCTGACAGATAAGCGCACGCGTCTGTCCAGTGACAATGTGGACAGACTGACGTTCATCAAAATGAACAAGTCATGGATCCAGAAGGAATTTACTACCCCTGTGTCATCCTGGGGAGAGTAAATGCTTGTGGATTTGGAATGTGCTTGATGCAAATCAAAACATCCTGTTTGCAACTAGGGCACAACTGCTGCCACTGAAGGGGTGGGTGTGTGTGGGGCCCAATTTTTGGAAAAAAGGGAGACTCCGCTTGGAGTAACCCTTGCTTGCTGTGTTTTTAAAAGAAGCCAAGATGAACAGAGCTGGGATCAGGAAAGACTTTGCTACCTACCCCGGTGTCATCCTGGGGACGGATAAGAATGGCGTATTTTTGAATGTGCTTGATGCAAATCTAGCTGTGAATTGTACAACTGGGGCACAACTGCTGCCACTGAAGGGGTGGGTGTGTGTGGGGCCAAATTTTTGGAAAAAAGGGAGACTCCGCTTGGAGTAACCCTTGCTTGCTGTGTTTTTAAAAGAAGCCAAGATGAACAGAGCTGGGATCAGGAAAGACTTTGCTACCTACCCCGGTGTCATCCTGGGGACGGATAAGAATGGCGTATTTTTGAATGTGCTTGATGCAAATCTAGCTGTGAATTGTACAACTGGGGCACAACTGCTGCCACTGAAGCGGTGGGTGTGTGTGGGGCCCAATTTTTGGAAAAAAGGGAGACTCCGCTTGGAGTAACCCTTGCTTGCTGTGTTTTTAAAAGAAGCCAAGATGAACAGAGCTGGGATCAGGAAAGACTTTGCTACCTACCCCGGTGTCATCCTGGGGACGGATAAGAATGGCGTATTTTTGAATGTGCTTGATGCAAATCTAGCTGTGAATTGTACAACTGGGGCACAACTGCTGCCACTGAAGGGGTGGGTGTGTGTGGGGCCCAATTTTTGGAAAAAAGGGAGACTCCGCTTGGAGTAACCCTTGCTTGCTGTGTTTTTAAAAGAAGCCAAGATGAACAGAGCTGGGATCAGGAAAGACTTTGCTACCTACCCCGGTGTCATCCTGGGGACGGATAAGAATGGCGTATTTTTGAATGTGCTTGATGCAAATCTAGCTGTGAAGTGTACAACTGGGGCACAACTGCTGCCACTGAAGGGGTGGGTGTGTGTGGGGCCCAATTTTTGGAAAAAAGGGAGACTCCGCTTGGAGTAACCCTTGCTTGCTGTGTTTTTAAAAGAAGCCAAGATGAACAGAGCTGGGATCAGGAAAGACTTTGCTACCTACCCTGGTGTCATCCTGGGGACGGGTAATTAGGCCGTATTTTTGAATGTGCTTGATGCAAATCTAGCTGTGAAGTGCACAACTAGGGCACAAGTGCTGCCACTGAATGGGTGGGTGTGTGTGGGGCCCAATTTTTGGAAAAAAGGGAGACTCCGCTTGGAGTAACCCTTGCTTGCTGTGTTTTTAAAAGAAGCCAAGATGAACAGAGCTGGGATCAGGAAAGACTTTGCTACCTACCCCGGTGTCATCCTGGGGACGGATAAGAATGGCGTATTTTTGAATGTGCTTGATGCAAATCTAGCTGTGAATTGTACAACTGGGGCACAACTGCTGCCACTGAAGGGGTGGGTGTGTGTGGGGCCCAATTTTTGGAAAAAAGGGAGACTCCGCTTGGAGTAACCCTTGCTTGCTGTGTTTTTAAAAGAAGCCAAGATGAACAGAGCTGGGATCAGGAAAGACTTTGCTACCTACGCTGGTGTCATCCTGGGGACGGTTAATTAGGCCGTATTTTTGAATGTGCTTGATGCAAATCTAGCTGTGAAGTGCACAACTAGGGCACAAGTGCTGCCACTGAATGGGTGGGTGTGTGTGGGGCCCAATTTTTGGAAAAAAAGGGAGACTACGCTTGGAGTCACCTTGCGGTGTTTTACATAATTTTAGAAGGGCATGCCATGCCTATATCTGTTTCTCGTCCTCTTTTTCCTCGTAACGCTGTTTTGTTTTCACATGAGAATTTGTCCTTGTCACTTTCCCATGTGTTTGTGTTGTGTTGTGAGTTGTTTGTCACCTTTTGGACACCTTTGAGGGTGTTTTCTAGGTGTTTTTATGTGTTTGTGATTGCCTGCCATTGTTTCCTATGCAGTTCGAGTTCAGTTCGTCGAACGTTCGACGAGCCGAACTCGAACGGGACCTCCGTTCGGCGAGCCAACCTCGAGCCGAACCGGGACCGGTTCGCTCATCTCTAGTTTTAATATACCCGATTGGGTACACCTTGTCGAGGTGGGATGGCTTTAATCTTTTTTGATCAAAAATAGTGTTTACTAAGTCCCCTATGTTCATTTATATGCATTGTGCTTTTATTTAGTTACAGCAGGGTATATATTCTTATTATTTTCTTCTTTGGTATTTTAAGTTCTCATCATTACTAGAACAGAGCTGACCACTGTGGCAATAAGGCGGGATGATAGGTGGTCACTATATAACAAATCCAAATCAGATATTTAGCACATAGACAATCAGATTATAACAAGTCAATCCTCAGGATAGAGTTTGCTGAAACCATGCCCCGCCACTGAATGATAGCTGGTCCTGCACTGATTCACTGCAGTCATCTGTCAATCAATGTTTCGGGTATGTACTGAGCAGAGTTTTGCTTGCCCTATATCTATGAATAAAAATCAGAGATTTTAGAGAGAAATAAAATATATTTCCTCACAACAGCTGGGCATTCAGAGTGGTGAACATAGAGCTTTAGAAAGCTATCAATTTTCAGATCGACCCCATATTATTTTTTTTTGCATGAGCGGTTCCTTTTAAAGGTTAAATTATGTATTACAAGGATATTTAAAGGAATATCAACTGTTTAAATTTATGAAAACTAATCATTTCTAAATCTTAAAATTACAATTAACAATTACTTATTTTGCAATATCAAAGTCTTATTAGCATATACTATTCTGATGTATGGGTGGATTCAGAGGGGTAGAAATAAATGGAACATCTGATACTGACCTTAGAAATTAATTTTATCTTAGAAAATAAGTGCATGGAAGAACCACACTCACACATTATACTGTAGAATCAAAGCAGAACTTAATACTATCAAGGAGGTATTGAGTATCGCCATCTCTTGTGTAGTTTGCCATAGGGGTGCGTATTTCCTTACTATAGGTCAAGCTGCAATTAAATTCTTATATGTTTATAATCTCTAAAGGGTGCCAATAAGTTTAATCACAAGAAAGAGTTCATCAATTGCAAACAAAAGGTATTGTAAACCTAGCCACATGCCAATGTGGGATACAATACGTGGGCAAAACAATACATGAGTTTCGTAGAAGAGTGGGCGAACATATGGGGGATATCAGGAATGATCGTGATACCCCCACTGCCAGACACATGAATGTAGAGCACAGCTCCAACAGGAAAGCCATTTCATTTATTGGCATCCTAAAAGTCAAAGTATCTCCTAGAGGTGATAATCTAGACCGCATTCTGTTACAAAAGGAGGCAAGGATGATGTTTCATCTTAATGCTTGCCGTCCAGAGGGTCTGAATGACCAGATTAGTTTTGGTTGTTTTACATAGCTCCTTGGCCGTGGAAACAGCTGGTTGTTTTGATCCTTGTGACAATTAGTCTGGCTCATTGACAATTAATAAAATTAATTTGCCCTTTTACTTTATCTGCCGAACCTTTAGCATGAGTCTTAAGCTGGCTTTACACGCTACGATATATCTAACGAGATGTCGGCGGGGTCACATCGTAAGTGACGCACATCCGGCATTGCTAGTTATATCGTAGCGTGTGTCAGCTATGAACGAGCAGAAATACTCACCTTTTCGTTCATCTTTGACGTTGACACGTCGCTCATTTTCTAAAAATCGCACGTCCTGTTGTTCATCAATCCTGTGGCAGCACACATTGCTCCGTGTGACACCCCGGGAACGATGAACACAGATTACCTGCATCCCGCCGGCAATGTTGAAGGAAGGAGGTGGGCGGGATGTTTATTTCTATTTCTTCCAGGAAGTGGATGTTCACCACCCACAGCGAGGTCGTTTGGAAGGTAAGTACGTGTGACTCGGGGGTTACAGGATTGTGCGACACGGGCAATAAAGTCAGAGCCTATACTATTTCTTCCATCTGTGTTCTATACTGGCATATTGTCCAGGGGGGGTAGTATACTCAAGGCCACATACTGATCTGGGTTTCCACTTAATACCTCATATTCGTCTACATTTTCAAAGGTCACATGCGTGGCCATTACCATTTCATCCATTGCCCTTAACAGCATTTTCTTAATGTATGGAGCTACACAGCACAGATATAAGGTTATATCAGTCAGTGGTCTGACCATAGTGGAGAAGTTTTTAATGAATGTCCTATAACTTTTAGCAAACCAAGAAAATGCTGTAAGGCCTTAATGTTCTCCAGACTATCCCAACTTAAGATCACCTTCACCTTAGAGGAGTCCATCTTGAACCCTGACACCAAAATAATGTACCCCAAAAAAGGTAGTTCCTGGACAGCAAACACACACTTCTCCAATTTGGCATAGAGTTTGTTTGCCATAAGAATTGTAACACCTGTTTCAAATGTCCCTTGTGTGATTCAAAGTCCTGAGAGTAGATTAAAATGTCATCAAAGTAGATGACCTCTCTAATAGATGACCTCATTGACATCATTGGTGAAGTGCTGGAAGACTGCAGGTGCGTTGGTTAACCCAAAGGGTATAACCAGGTTCTCATAGTGCCCCTTCGGTGTATTAAAGGCTTCCTCTCCACCCCTTGATGAGGTTGTAGGTCCTCCTCAAGCTTTGAGATGAGAGGCACGTGATTTAGATCACAAATTGTTATTTGGTTGAGCTCCTGAAAATTTAGACATGATCACAGCACACCATTCTTCTTTTTGACAAAAAAAAAAAATCGGCTGCTATCGGTGAGGAGGAAGACTTAATGCGCTCCTTGGCCAAACTTTCCATAATTTATTCCTTAAGAACCTGCCTCTCAGGTCTGGATAGATTATTCAATCTGCACTTTGGCAACCTAGCCCCTAGCTTCAACCTGATAGTGGAGTTGTACGGTCTGTATTAAGCTAGCTTCTGGCAACCCTTCTCAGAGAATACATCTTGAAACTCCGATAAGGATTTGGAAATGCTGGGCATGGCCATAGAGACACAAGTCCCTAGGCAGTGGGTCTTACAGTATGGGCTCCATTGTATGATATCCTAAGACCTCCAATCCACAACAGGGATGTGAAGAGTAAACCACGGGAATCCCAACGCAAACGATCCTGGCAGGTATTTGATTATCTGGCATGTAGGCAACTCACTGTACAGGACCCCCATCTAGTGTTTAATGTTATAGAGGCACTCCCTAACAGCACCCTTGGACAGGACAGGAGAGGTGAGTTAATAGCCACAATAGGAACCAGAGTGGGCAAGTTCAGCAACTTTAAGCCCACTGAATGGGCAAAGCTCTCATGTTACGTCACCACCGGAGTCTGCTCCAGCGACTTCTTCTCCGATTGCTAGGCGACACCGTGTTCCTGCCGTGGATGGTGCTGGTGATGGGAGAGAAGTCGATGGCAGCGGCACCGGTGGGCGCAGGCTCCGATCATCCACTGGGCTGGGTTATCTTGGGATCTGCAATACCGCTGGCTGACTGTGGGTGGCATGTGTCTTCCAGCTGAAGTTGCCAGCGTTCAGCTACAGCCAATGGGAAGACACCACACCCTTCTTATTCCCCCTCCTGTCACATGACCACTGCGAGAGATAGTTCTGATTTTCCTGGCTCCTGTTACGTCCTATTCTGTTTGGTTATTCCTGTGTGCTGACTTCTGCTGGTTTTCTGACTACCCTCCTGCTTACTGTTTCTGTACCTCGCTGCCCGATCCGGATTTGACCTCTTCTACATTTGCTGACTACGTCATTGCCTGCCGATTCTGTCCCTGTTCTGCTATTCCTGGTTTGACCCTGCCTGTTGACTACTCTCATCGGACTGCAGCCTTACACAGGTAGTGATCACCAAGGGCCTGTGTAATTCCAAATCCCTGTATAGGGGTTAAAGGGTTTCAGGGTTCTGGGGGTCCTGCTTGGTGAGTGGCTTCCCCTCTAGCCTCCTCATTACAGCCCATCTGAGTCTGTGGATCCAGGCAGGCATTACATCTCATCAATAATGTTGGCCCTGCCCCACTATCCAGAAAAACCTTTATGGTGACCTTAAGATCCCCAATAAATACCCTAGTGGGCAACAGACACTGAGTGACAGATATAGAGGATAAGCGTAGGACAAGGATGGAATCATCCAACCTCCCTGAGCCTAACAGTTTTTCGCTGGTCATCCCCCTTTCATAATGCAATGACATGCATTTACTGAGCAGCCCTTTTTTCCCACAGAAAAAAAAACATGCCCCCCAAATCTATGAGTATGGGGAGGCTCCTCCCACATTGGAGGTAGCACCAAGCTTCATGGGTTCCGCAGAAAAAGGGGAAGAGAGGTCCCTTGATGCACCATATTTATGTAATGAAGACAAATATATGAAAAAAAAATTGCTTTGTATTCCTGGGTACATAGCCAATTTGTTTGTTTTATATACAGAAGATACGACTATTCAGTTTTAATGTTTTTATCTCCAACAGATCATTATTATGATTGTCCATGGACAGTGTCTTTTTTTAGTTGTGTTATCTGTTTTATCTACCAGAGCAGTTACCACTTGTTTTATTTACCAGGGCAAAACACCCCTTTTCCGAGAATGGTAAACTTTGCTCATGGGGAGACAGTTACAGTTATTCCACATACTGCTTTTATATGGTCTCTGGTAGAGATGGGCAATCCTGAACTGTAAAGTTCGGGAATTGTACTGATCACATAGTGATCGTGTACACGATCCCGATCATGAGCTTTCCTGTGAAGCTCGTGGTAATATTCGGGTTCAGTTCGGGTCCAGGGGCTGTAAAAAGAAGCCCATTTTTAAAAAACATTATGGTCATACTTACAGGTCCCGCGACACGTCCTGCAGACTGTCTCCGGGCCGCTTCTTCTTCCGCATCCAATCGTTGCTATGCCCCCCGGTAAGCACCATTGCCTAATGGACCTTCCATGACATCATAGCCATGTGACCAGACTGGTGTGAATGTTGTACAGACATCGGCTTACAGCTCTGGCAAAAATTAAAAGACCACTGCAAAATTTTGTTTTTCTGATTTTTCTCTTTATAGGTATATTTTTTTAGTAAACTGTAAATTGTTGTTTTATTCTATAAACTACTATTTTCAGAATATAAATACAAAATTTGGAGACATATTGTCAGTAGTTTATAGAATAAAAGAACAATTTACAGTTTACCCAAAAATATACTTACAAAGAGAAAAACTGACAATTTTGCAGTGGTCTCTTAATTTTTGCCAGAGCTGTACATTTTATATATATATATATATATATATATATATATATATATATATATATATATATATATATATACAGACATATAGTACGCAATATATAGTTGTTTAAAAATAAGTAATTAAAAAAAATGACGTAGCGCTCCATGGTATTTTTTATTCTCAGTGGAGATAAAGTGGATGGCTACAGGCTGCCACCCCGATCTGCCTGGCGTTACCTTGGCAGGCAATCAAAATAAAGGGACGCCCATTAGCTTCTTTTTTAATTATTTAACAAAATAATTTAAAAAAATGCGCGGGCTCCCATCGTATTTTGATTGCCAGCCAGGTGAAACCAGGCAGCTGGGAGCTGGGATTCTCGGCAGCCTGCAGCCGCCCCTGGAAATGGTGCATTGTTTCTTAGCTCCATTTCCAGGTGCTTTACCCGGCTCGTCCAGTGGCCCTGATGGCGGTAGCACACTGGGTAATAAAGGGCTTAATACTAGCTTTGTTTCTCAGTTGGTACTAAGCCCAAAACTCGTGGTGTCTAACCAAATTAGACAGGGCCACCATGAATTTCTAGTAAACAGTAAAAAAAACCACAACTCATAAATTTATTTTTGTTTATTAAAAATGAAACAAAAAAAAACATTTGGAGACTCCATCATTATTATAAAAATATCCTTAGTCCAATGTAGTCCACAGGGAGAGCCATGTCAACTTTGCTTCATCACTCTGTTAAGACAAGCAGCTCTACAGAGAGAGAAGCAGAGAGAGCCATGGCAGCTCTGCTACATCGCTCTGTACAGAGTGAGAAGCAGGCTGACAGTGAGGGCATGATGCCACTTGCGTCTCGCATTGCATCACCCCGCATGACCTGATGCTCTCCGGACAGGAGCGCCTCAGCTGCATGGAAATACATGCAGCTGACCGCTCCTGTCATGACAGTGTGCGGCCTTGTTGGGTGATGCAATGTAACACTTGCACATTGACAGTCAAAGTTCAGTTAACAGGACCTTTGATGACGTCATAGTCATGTGACCAGTCTGTATGCCATTGTCTGTACAACATTCACACCAGACTGGTCACATGACTATGATGTCATGGAAGGTCCTTTAGGCAGTGCTGGTTACTGGGCGGCACAGCAATGATCGGAAGCAGAAGTGGCCGGAATACAGAGTCTGCAGGATACATCGCTGGGTCTGTAAGTATAATGACAATGTTTATTATTACCTATATTCTTTATTTTACAGCCCCACCCTCCGCCCCATACCATAACTTTGAAGCCAGAGATTGGTGAACGGACGTTAGTTCGCGTTATCTCCTTGCCGATCTCGATCTTTACAAAACAGTCGGGCGAGGCTCCAAATCCTGGACATCAGGGGGATCGCCCATCACTAGTCTCCGGCTGACACACCGCCCACCATATTTGGACTTTTCTGTCACCTCCATTAAACTGGCCTCATGTTTGATGTACCCTTTGCTTTAGAGCAGTAAGACTCCCAGACTAACGCTGATTGGGTCTAATTGTTGTGTGTTGCCTGTAGCAGGAGGGCTCCCAAATTAACAGGCATGCAGCTAACTTTCCATCATCCACCTCTCTTGTTATCCTTAAATGTGTCTAGAAATTGCAGTCTATGAAGTTATTGTTTCTGCCAACTGACTGGGGCTGAGCAGAAATGCTATTTTAGCTGTTGCATGAGATAAACTGATGACTCACCCAACCACCTCTTAGTTTTAGCTGAATTTGAAAGCTGTAAATTCGGAGTCAGACCCTGTGTGGTGTATGGCCCAGACCTAACTGCTGTGCAAGGACACTATGCGTACTATGGGGCAATTGATGAAACTGTTTATGTCTGCCTCTAATTTTTATAAATGTGGAGACTACAAGTTGTGTCTCTAAGTTGTGCCTTGTCAGTAGTGGCAGGGGTCTCAGAGAAATAAGTCTACTCCTGTCACTCATCCACCTCTTCATTTGAAAGCTGTAAATTCTGGGCCAGACCCTGTGTGGTGCATGGCCCATGCCTACTGTTGTGCAAAGACACTATGGGTACTCTGGAGCCATTTATGAAACTATTCTGGTGTATGCAACTCATTTTTGGAAATGGGGACTCCTAATTTTGTGTTGTGTGTTGCCTGTAGCAGTAGGGCTCCCAGACTGGCAGGCATGCAGCTACCTTTCACTCATCTACCTCTCTTACTATCCTTAACTGTTTCTAGCCATAGGAATCTATGAAGCTAATATTGCAGCCACCTGAGTGTGCCTATGCAGAAATGCTGTTTGAGCGGTTGCATGAGGTATGAGTGCTCCCAATCCATTATTCCCATACCTGTCACTCATTTACCTCAATATTTCATATGTTAATAATTTAGGAAGGTAATGGCTGTGCCACAACAGTGTGGCTCCACTGTAAAATGGTTTCAGTTGTTTTGGTAGCCTTTGGGCCCCCTAAAGTTGTTGTTTATACTTTGGTTTTTGCCTCCCCTTGAATTCAATGGATTTTGAATATGTTTGTTGAGCCTTTTGGTGAACATAGGTGAAGTCATCGAATGCGAACCAAATCAAACTTTGGCAGGTTTGCTCATCTCTAATAGTAACCCATCAGTGCCGCAAAATCACATCAAGGGGTGCTCATAGGACATCATTTAAAAGCCATTGTCAAAGATTAGTAGTAAAATTAAGGCTATGTCCCCATGATGAGAATTTGGTTTTGAATTTGTAATTTTGCAGATTCTTTGTCTCATTTCAAGACCTATTAGCTAAATTAAGTCACTTGCATTTTTATACGTGTTATTATTGTGCTTTGGCACTGTAGTTTTTGTCTCTTTTGTCATGTTGTAATAAAGCTGTTTTGATTTTTTTTGTGTTGTTTTCAAGCTCTTGATGATAGGATAGAATTTGCTCCACTTTAAGAAGCTTAAAGTAAGATCAATTTAATTTAAGAAGCTATTTTGCCTGGCATATGTGTGGAATTTAGGTTTTGTTTAGCTGGGCTGTCCATAAGTGACAGGTGAAATTTCTCCCAGTCATTGGAGCTTTTCCAGGTCTTGAATGCATAGCTTGGCATGAGTAAGGCTAGTTTCACACTTGTGTTGTGCGGCATCCATCGCATTGCGTTGTGTGACGGATGTAATGGATGCGTTGCATATAGTGGCACAACTGATGCGATGGATACTGCAAAACAACGGAATCCGTTGTAGCTTTTTTTTTCAACAATTACTCAACTGAGCATGCGCAGTTGAGTAAAAACAGATGTGTCTCAGGAATCAGTCAAATGATGGATTCTGCCGGATTCCGCCACCATAGGCTCTCATTATAAAAATGACGGACGCCGACGAAATCCAGCACATTGCGTTTTTTTGACACTCAGGGAAGCGCAGAAAAACGCTACATGCTGCGTTCTTTCCGCCCGGCGGATGCAACGCAGCGTTAACTGGCGGATGCAACGCAGGACCATCAGTCGCAATGCGTCGTCCATACAAGTCTATGGGAAGCAGCGAAATCTGTTAACGGATTCCGCTGTTTTCCAAAACAGCGGATTGCGACTGAAGGAAAAAAACGCAAGTGTGAAACTAGCCTAAGGCAGAAGTGATGGGTGGAGAATTAAAGGGCATCAAATAAAGAAAACATATTCTTTCCTTTAACATGCTTAAAGTGGTGGAAGCCTAGGCAATCTTTGTGAGATTCTGTGGGCTCCATAGGGGCTGGCTCAGTTAATTTAAGATGCAGCCGCCCCAGTGACTCACAGCGATTTTGCATTGAGATTTTCCTCATGTTGCAACATTCTGTGGTTCTTTGCTTCTTTTCTGAAGAGATAACTAGGAAGCCTCAAGCTGGTTTGGGCATTGGATTTCAATTGCATTCAGAATCTACTGAAAATAAATAAGATGATGGCAGAATTGAGAGATGCCTACATTATTTACAGGAATTAATAATTTGTGTTTCTAGTATGATTGTTGGATTAATTTCCGATTGAAGGTTGTGAAGAGGGATGAGCGAATCCGAACAATAAAGTTTGAGGTTTGTACCGGACACCGACTGTACGGAGCTCGAACTCAACCATGATCGTTTAAAAAAAAGTTTGTGTCAAAGTTTTGAGTTCAGATTCTGTCCGTATGCTAATTAAATTTGTGGAAAGTCAATCAATAAGATTTATTATATGCAGAAGATGACTTTATGCTGTTGTGAATATTAAAGATAAAAAAATTAATGACAGTACAGATGAGCGATGTTCGAGGTTCGCCAATTTCATGTTCGAGTGATTTTGAGGGGTGCTCGAGCTCGAACTTGAACTCAAGCTTTTTGCTAAAAGCTCAACAGTTCGAGTTATATTCGAGAACAGTTCGATCACCAAAAAGCCTAGCTAGTTACTAGCTGGCTTTTCACTGTAATAGTGTGAGTCACTGTGAATCATGCTTTTATCAAATTTCAGCGTATAGTGTGTGGGGGGGACGAGGTTTAGATCTGTGCTGCTGCTGAGTGCTGAGATAATGCCGATTGCCATATATATTTTTTTTTCCCTAACCGCGCGTGCAATGGGGTGGGCCAGGATGTCAGCCAATCACAGATGCCCAAACACAGCTAAGGGCATTTTTGCCAGACAAGCAAGGGCATGTGTCATGTGCTGTTCATGTCACATGTCCTTGCCTTATAAGATACAGCCATTTTCCCCTTCGCCGCCATTATCTGTCTGCTGAGTGTGGGGGACAGTCACGGCTCATGCTGCTGCTGCTGGTGCTGGGTGTGCTATAGAGATACAGTGCAATCTACACAGTGCTTTAGGGATTAGGGACTGATGGTTATTTCAGTCCTTTTCAGGGCTGATTTACAGGCGTTCATAGCCACAGCTGCTAGGCAGGTCCGTGCAAACGCTGTGTAGGGCTTTAGATAACAGCGTCTGGCTACCTCAGCTCAGGCAATTCCTTGCTGCATTTTTTCATTATCAGGGATAGAAAGTGAGGCTTCCTTTACTGTCCTGCTACCCACAGCACCCGTGCATTCTACCCACCTGCCCATTTTTGCCACACTATTTTATTTGCCCAAAGAGCTGACACTTTTTGTACCATGCTAAAAGTGTCTGGAATACTAAGTTACTGTGCCTTATCTGTCCTGCTACCCACAGCACCCATGCATTCTACCCCCTGCCCATTTTTGCCACGCTTTGTTTTATTTGCCCAAAACGCTGACACTTTTTGAGCCATCCTAAAAGTTTCTGGAATACTAAGTTACTGTGCTTTTGCTGTCCTGCTACCCACAGCACCCAGGCATTCTACCCACCTGCCCATTTTTGTCACGCTATTTTATTTGCTCAAAGAGCTGAAAGTTTTTGTGTCATCCTAAAAGTGTCTGGATTACTAAGTTACTGTGCCTTTGCTGTCCTGCTACCCACAGCACCCAGGCATTCTACCCACCTGTCCATTTTTGCTACGCAATTCTAATTGCAAACTGTGCTGCCACTGTTACGGGCATACTAAAATTGTCTGTGATAGTCAGTGTTTGTTCTTCAGCTGTCAATAAAGCTAGACCACCTCTGCAATCTACACCACCTCTCCATTTTTTCTACCACATTTTAAGTGTCCAATCCTGTCGCTAACAAAATGAGTGGCAAAAGGACTGATGCTGGTGGAAAGGGGAACAGGCGTGTTGGAAAAGAAAAAAAGTTTGTGTCCGTGGGGAAGGTGGGAAAGCTACATGAACATCTGCGGAAGAAAGGCGATTTTCCAGCAAAAGTAAAATGTCTACTACTTTCCGTGGACAATCCGATGTGCTCCGTTTTTTACGGAAAAGAACAACTGTACCCTTCCTAGGGGGGTATCCAGACCTTTGTCCTCTGCACTACTGGCACTTTACTATTTGTTAATCTGGCTGCACTGGGTATGTTTTTATGATTGATCATGTACTTACATTGTTATTGCACTGCATTGTATCATTCTAGCCTTTTGTGCAGCCTTTTGCATTAACTGTTTTACCATCCTTTGTGCCAGTGTTTTTTCATGTCTATTTCATCTTCTCCATGTTATATTTGTAATGAATTGATTACCATTTAATAAATACTTGTAATTTTTTGCATATCAGCCACTTTTTGTTCTCCTGTTTTCAACTGTAACAAAGGTAGATGATGCACAAAAAAAGAACATGCTTGAATGGATCTCAAGTGCTCCAACAAGTGTCCTCTCCTCCACCTCAACTTCAACATTCAAAAATCAACAGTCCTCTGAGTTGTCATCCCAATCTCACTTGCTTTCTCCCAGCTCCCTATTCTCCACCCGCCCTACATATAATGGTGTAACAGAGATGGCTGAGTCTGCAGAGCTGTTCAGTCACACTATAGCCTGGGTTTCAGAGGTCTGCTCCCAAGCTACAGTGAGTACAGACCAGGAAATGGTCTGCAGTGATGCCCAGAAGCTTTGTGAGTCTGATTCAGGCCCGGATGACAAAGTTTCTGAGCATAATGTAGACCCTCATTCCCAAACTGTAACACCTGTTGGTGGAGACAATGAGGAACATACTGATGATGAAGAGACACAGAAACCAGATTGGTATGACAACTTAACTATTCAGTCAGGGAAGGAAGAGGTTAGGTCTGAGGGCAAGGGGAGTGCAAATACAACGCTTGATGATGAAGTTCTAGATCCCACATACTGTCAACCCACAGTCAGGAACTCGAGGAGGTCAACAGAGGCGGTGGAGGAGGATGCAAATGATGACAAAGTTACATTGCGCCTTCCTGGACAGAGTTGTAGTACTGTAAGCACGTCAACAACTGCATCCTCAGCCACAACTCTGCCTCCGAGCACAAATCGGGGTGGCTCTGCAGGTCGCATGGCCTCTAAGCCTTGCCTAACCTGGTCCTTTTTTGACCTTGCAAAGGATCTCTAAAATCATGTGATCTGTAAAATTTGTCAGCAATCTATAAGTAGAGGCCAAAACCTGACCAGTTTTACACCTTTTTCCATGAATCGTCTCATGAATAACAAGCATAAGTCCCAGTGGGAAGCTCACCGTGCTGCAATGAGGCCTAGCGGAGCGGGCCCACCACCGTCTGCCCCTTCAAGTTCCTCCGCGCGCTATTCATCTTCTATGACTGTGGGGACAGCTGTAACACATGTTTTTCCACGCAGACCTTCCACCACTTTAACCGCAACAGGCAGTTTGCTTGACAGGTCGTCAGTTGGTTTGGAAGGGGAAACAGGTGCTGGTGTAGAACTGTCTCAGACATCGAGAGCACCAACTTTTGATGAAGGCAACATCATGTCTCCGCCTGCACTTTCGTTACAGACCTGCAGTTTTCCAGGGACACCCTACTTACCACCATCCCCACACAGCAGCCAGATCTCGGTCCAGCCAGATGTGGACAAATAAAAGGCCATTTCCCTTTGAGCCATGATAAAGCTAAGAGGTTGACTTTATCCCTCTGTAAGCTCTTGGCTACCGAAATTCTGCCTTTCCGCCTGGTGGACAGTTGAGGTTGACTTTTTCCCTCTGTAAGCTCTTGGCTACCGAAATTCTGCCTTTCCGCCTGGTGGACACACAGGATCTTCGAGACCTTATGTCAGTTGCAGTGCCCCAGTGCCAGATGCCATGTCGCCACAACTTCTCCAAGAAAGATGTGCCCGCGCTACACCAGCATGTCGCACACAACATCACCGCTTCCTTGAGAAACTCTGTGTGTGACAGGGTGCATTTCACCACCGATACTTGGACCAGTAAGCATGGACAGGGGCGTTACATGTCGCTGACTGGGCATTGGGTAACTATGGTGAGAGATGGAGAAGGGTCTACTGAACAAGTCTTGCCATCCCCACAATTTGTGCGTCAATCTTCTGTATGTCGAAGTTCCTCCACTGCTTCTTCCTCCTCAGCCTCGTCTGGGTCCACGACCTCCACCCCAAGCCTGCCTGGTCAGGCCAACCGCGTTGTAACTGTGCAGAAGTTATCCCGCACACCTCATTACTATGCTGGCAGCAGAGCTCAATGGCATCAAGTGGTTTTTACCTTAAAATGTCTTGGAAATAAGAGTCACACAGAGGAGGAGTTGTGGTCAGCTCTTGCGAGCGAGTTTCTTAAATGGTTGTTTCCACTCAACCTGCAGCCAGGGAAGGCCGTGTGCGACAATGCTGCAAAATTGGGTGCGGCCTTACGCCGGGGCAAGATGACACACGTACCTTGTATGGCTCACGTGTTGAACCTTCTTGTCCAGCAATTTTTAACCCACTATCCCAGCCTAGATGGGCTTCGGCACAGGAAACGGTCACTCTCTGCTCTCTTCTGCCGTTCAACCGCCGCAGCTGACCGACTTGCATCGCTCCAGTAGTTTTTCGGCCTGCTGGTTCATTGACTGAAATGCGATGTGCCAACATTAGAGATGAGCGAACCGGTCGCGGTTCGGCTCGAGGTTGGTTCGCCGAACGGACCTCCCGTTCGAGTTCGGTTCGTCGAACGTTCGACGAACCGAACTCGAACTGCATAGGAAACAATGGCAGGCAATCACAAACACAGAAAAACACCTAGAAAACACCCTCAAAGGTGTCCAAAAGGTCACAAACAACTCACAACACATGGGAAAGTGACAAGGACATATACTCATGCGAAAACAAAAGAGCTGGACAAGGAAAAAGAGGAGGACACACAGATATATGAGTATATGCAAGGAAACATGCCATTATTGTGCAACTTGAGCCCTGCTCATTCTTGGCTTCCAATCTTGATAAATTGCCTGAGCTCGCCACGTACGTCTTGGGGATCTTGTCGTGTCCTGCAGCCAGCGTTCTCTCGGAACCTGTCTTCAGTGCTGCTGTGGGTCTGCTGGCAGATAAGCACACGTGTCTGTCCACTGACAATGTGGACATGGCTCTCAGAGGACTTTTCTTCCCCGGGGTCAGCCAGGGGACGGGAAAGGCACGCGTATTTTTGAGAGTGCTTCATGCAAAGCATCTTTTTCTTTTTTAAAAGGGGGCTCAACCGATGCCAGTCAAGTGGGGTGTGTGTGGCCCAGTGAGTGGCAACGAGGGAGACTGTGGTTGGAGTCCCCTCGCTGTGTTTCTAAAAGAACCAAGATGAACAAGTCATGGCTCTCAGAGGACTTTTCTTCCCCGGGGTCAGCCAGGGGACGGGAAAGGCACGCGTATTTTTGAGAGTGCTTCATGCAAAGCATCTTTTTCTTTTTCAAAAGGGGGCTCAACCGATGCCAGTCAAGTGGGGTGTGTGTGGCCCAGTGAGTGGCAACGAGGGAGACTGTGGTTGGAGTCCCCTCGCTGTGTTTCTAAAAGAACCAAGATGAACAAGTCATGGCTCTCAGAGGACTTTTCTTCCCCGGGGTCAGCCAGGGGACGGGAAAGGCACGCGTATTTTTGAGAGTGCTTCATGCAAAGCATCTTTTTCTTTTTCAAAAGGGGGCTCAACCGATGCCAGTCAAGTGGGGTGTGTGTGGCCCAGTGAGTGGCAACGAGGGAGACTGTGGTTGGAGTCCCCTCGCTGTGTTTCTAAAAGAACCAAGATGAACAAGTCATGGCTCTCAGAGGACTTTTCTTCCCCGGGGTCAGCCAGGGGACGGGAAAGGCACGCGTATTTTTGAGAGTGCTTCATGCAAAGCATCTTTTTCTTTTTCAAAAGGGGGCTCAACCGATGCCAGTCAAGTGGGGTGTGTGTGGCCCAGTGAGTGGCAACGAGGGAGACTGTGGTTGGAGTCCCCTCGCTGTGTTTCTAAAAGAACCAAGATGAACAAGTCATGGCTCTCAGAGGACTTTTCTTCCCCGGGGTCAGCCAGGGGACGGGAAAGGCACGCGTATTTTTGAGAGTGCTTCATGCAAAGCATCTTTTTCTTTTTCAAAAGGGGGCTCAACCGATGCCAGTCAAGTGGGGTGTGTGTGGCCCAGTGAGTGGCAACGAGGGAGACTGTGGTTGGAGTCCCCTCGCTGTGTTTCTAAAAGAACCAAGATGAACAAGTCATGGCTCTCAGAGGACTTTTCTTACCCGGGGTCAGCCAGGGGACGGGAAAGGCACGCGTATTTTTGAGAGTGCTTCATGCAAAGCATCTTTTTCTTTTTCAAAAGGGGGCTCAACCGATGCCAGTCAAGTGGGGTGTGTGTGGCCCAGTGAGTGGCAACGAGGGAGACTGTGGTTGGAGTCCCCTCGCTGTGTTTCTAAAAGAACCAAGATGAACAAGTCATGGCTCTCAGAGGACTTTTCTTCCCCGGGGTCAGCCAGGGGACGGGAAAGGCACGCGTATTTTTGAGAGTGCTTCATGCAAAGCATCTTTTTCTTTTTCAAAAGGGGGCTCAACCGATGCCAGTCAAGTGGGGTGTGTGTGGCCAAGTGAGTGGCAACGAGGGAGACTGTGGTTGGAGTCCCCTCGCTGTGTTATACATGCTTTTAGAAGGGCATGACATGGCTTGGAGGTTGACTTTCATAAAATGCAAACTGTTGGCTACCAAAATGCTGCCTTTCCAACAACTGTGGTTATAGGCAATGAGGAACATACTGATGAAGATGAGACGCAGATACCCGATTGGGATGACAACTTAAATATTCGGTCAGGGCAAGAAGAAACTCGGTCTGAGGGGGAGGGGAGTGCAAACACAACAATTGATGATGAAGTTCTAGATCCCACCTACTGTCAACCCACAGTCAGACACTCGAGGAGGTCAATAGAGGCGGTGGAGGAGGATGCAACCGACGTCGAAGTAACCTGGCGCCTTCCTGGACACAGTCGGAGCACTGGTAGCATGTCTACAACTGCATCCTCAGCCACCACTCTGCCTCTGAGCATTATTCGGGGTGAATCAACAGGTCGCATGGCCTCTAAGCCTTGCCTAGCCTGGTCCTTTTTTGACATAAAAAAAGATCGGCCAAATTATGTGATCTGTAACATTTGCCATGGTTATCTTAGTAGAGGTCAAAACCTCAGCAGTTTGACAACTTCTTCCATGAATCGTCACATGAATAAATATCATATGGCCTGGTGGGAAGCTCACCGTGCTGCAATGCGGCCTAGTGGAGCCAACCATCCACCGCCTGCCCCTTCCAGGGCATCCGCGCGCTCGTCATCTTCTAGGACTGTGGGGACAGCTGTCACACCTGTTTTTCCACCCACAACTTCCACCACTGTAACCGCAACAGGCAGTTTGCTTGGTAGGTCGTCAGTTGGTTTGGAAGGGGAAACAAGTGAGTGTGTACAGCTCTCTCAGACATCGATAGCACCAACTTTGGATGAAGGCAACATCATGTCTCCGCCTGCACTTTCCTCCCAAAGCTGCATTTTTCCAGGGACACCCTACTCAACACCGTCTACACACAGCAGCCAGATCTCTGTCCCTCAGATGTGGTCAAATAAAAGGCCACTTCCTTCGACCCATGACAAAGCGAAGAGGTTGACTCTATCCCTCTGTAAGCTGTTGGCTACAGAAATGCTGCCTTTCCGCCTAGTGGACACACAGGATTTTAGAGACCTTATATCTGTCGCTGTGCCCCAGTACCAGATGCCTAGTCGCCACTACTTCTCTAAGAAAGGTGTGCCCGCGCTACACCAGCATGTCGCACACAATATCACCGCTTCCTTGAGAAACTCTGTGTGTGAACGGGTGAATTTCAGCACCGATACTTGGACCAGTAAGCATGGACAGGGACGTTACATGTCGCTGACTGGGCACTGGGTAACTATGGTGATAGATGGTGAAGGGTCTGCTGCACAAGTCTTGCCGTCCCCACGACTTGTGTGTCAATCCTCTGTCTGTCCAAGTTCCGCCACTGCTTCTGCATCCTCCACCTCATCTGGGTCCTCCACCTCCGCCCCAAGCCTGCCTGGTCAGGCCACCAGCGTTCTCACTGCGCAGAAGGAATCACGCACCCCTCATTACTATGCTGGCAGCAGAGCGCAACGGCATCAGGCGGTCTTTAGCTTGACATGTCTTGGGAATAAGAGTCACACAGCTGAGGAGTTGTGGTCAGCTCTGCGGTCCGAGTTTAATAAATGGTTGTCTCCACTCAACCTGCAGCCTGGTAAGGCCGTGTGCGACAATGCTGCAAACCTGGGTGCGGCCCTTCGCCTGGGCAAGGTGACACACGTGCCTTGTATGGCTCACGTGTTGAACCTTGTTGTCCAGCAATTTTTAACACACTATCCCGGCCTAGATGGCCTTCTGACCAGGGCACGGAAACTGTCTGCAGTGCTCACTTCCGCCGTTCAAGCGCCGCAGCTGAGCGACTTGCATCGCTCCAGAAGTCTTTCGGCCTGCCGGTACATCGCCTGAAATGCGATGTGGCGACACGCTGGAATTCAACTCTCCACATGTTACAGCGACTGTGGCAGCACCGCAGAGCCCTGGTGCAATACGTCATGACATATAGCCTGGGCCAACGAGATGCAGAGGTGGGGCAGATCACCCTGATGGAGTGATCTCAGATCACGGACCTATGCACCCTTCTGCACAGTTTCAACATGGCGACGAATATGTTTAGCGCTGACAATGCCATTATCAGCATGACGATTACAGTCATTTACATGCTGGAGCACACGCTAAACACTATTCGGAGTCAGGGGGTGGGACAACAGGAAGGGGAGGAACTACAGGAGGATTCATATGCGCAAGACACAACAACATCACCAAGGTCCAGACGTTCATCATCACCAACGCGGCAGGCATGGGACCATGGGGGACAGGGATCAACAAGGGCGCATGGTAGCAGGCGAGATGTTGAGGAAGGTGCAGGAGGACATGAAGATATGGAGGACGAACTGTCCATGGACATGGAAGACTCAGCTGATGAGGGGGACCTTGGTCAAATTTAAGTTGAAAGAGGTTGGGGGGAGATGACAGAGGAAGAAAGAACGGTTAGCACCTCTATGCCACAAACACAGCGTGGACTTGGTCCGCATGGCTGCGCAAGACACATGAGTGCCTTCTTGTTGCACTACCTCCAACATGACCCTCGTATTGTCAAAATTAGAAGTGATGATGACTACTGGCTTGCCACACTATTAGATCCCCGGGTCAAGTCCAAATTTTGTGACATAATTCCACCCATAGAAAGGGACGCACGTATGCAGGAGTATCAGCAGAAGCTGTTACTCGATCTTAGCTCGGCTTTTCCACCAAACAACCGTGCAGGTGAAGGGAGTGATTCTCCCAGTTGTAACTTGACAAACATGGGACGGCCTCGTCATCTTCAACAGTCTACCCGTACCAGTAGGACCGTATCTGGTGCTGGTAACAGCAATTTTATGGAATCTTTTCATAATTTTTTTAGACCCTCCTTTGCAAGGCCACCAGAGACATCAAGTGTGTCACATAGTCAACGGATGGAGAGGATGATACAGGAGTATCTCCAAATGAACATCGATGCAATGACTTTGCAAATGGAGCCTTGCTCCTTTTGTGCTTCAAATCTAGAAAAATGTCAAGAGCTCTCCAGTTACGCCTTGAAGATTTTGTCGTGTCCAGCTGCCAGCGTTGTCTCTGAACGTGTCTTCAGTGCTGCTGGGTGTGTGCTGACAGATAAGCGCACGCGTCTGTCCAGTGACAATGTGGACAGACTGACGTTCATCAAAATGAACAAGTCATGGATCCAGAAGGAATTTACTACCCCTGTGTCATCCTGGGGAGAGTAAATGCTTGTGGATTTGGAATGTGCTTGATGCAAATCAAAACATCCTGTTTGCAACTAGGGCACAAGTCCTGCCACTGATGGGGTGTCTGTGTGCCCAATTTGGGGAAAAAAGGTAGACTCCGCTTGGAGTAACCCTTGCTTGCTGTGTTTTTTAAAAATGATACAAGATGAACAGATCTGAAGGCAAGATGAAGGCAACATCATGTCTCCGCCTGCACTTTTCTCACAAACCTGCATTTTTCCAGGGACACCCTACTCAACACCGTCTACAGACAGCAGCCAGATCTCTGTCCCTCAGATGTGGTCAAATAAAAGGCCACTTACTGCGACCCATGACAAAGCTAAGTGGTTGACTCTATCCCTCTGTAAGCTGTTGGCTACCGAAATGCTGCCTTTACGCGTAGTGGACACACAGGATTTTACAGACCTTATGTCTGTCGCTGTGCCCCAGTACCAGATGCCCAATCACCACTGCTTCTCCAAGAAAAGCATGCCCGCGCTACACCAGCATGTCGCACACAACATCACCACTTCCTTGAGAAAATCTGTGTGCGACAGGGTGCATTTCAACACAGATACTTGGACCAGTAAGCATAGACAGGGTCATTACATGTCACTGACTGGGCACTGGCAAACTATGGTGAGAGATGGAGAAGGGTCTGCTGTACAAGTCTTGCCGTCCCCACGAGTTGTTTCAATCCTTGTTCTGTATGTAGAAGTTAATACACTGCTTCTGCCTCTTCAACCTCGTGTGGGTCCTCTACCTTGGCGCAAACCCTGTGTGGTCAGGCCACCCTTCCTTGCAACTGCGCACAAGGACTACCACACACCTCCTTACTATGCTGGCAGCAGAGCTCAATGCCATCAGGCGGTCAAAGTTTTACTTTGAAATGTATGGGAAATGTGAGTCACACCGCTATTACAGAGAATAGTAGTCAGGCAGGGTCAAAACATTAATTGAGGAACAGGAACAGAATGGGACGGCCAGGAAAGAATCAGAAAACAAGCAGAGGTGAAATGCGTATCGGCCAACAAGGTACATAAACAGCAAGCAGGAAAAGTAGTCAGGTAACAAGCACACAAAATCATAAAACTGAACTGGGGGTAAAATTAACCAGAGGTTCATAGCTATGTCTGGCAGTGGTCTGCAGACAGGATGGGCATAAAAAAGGGTGTGGTGTCTTCCCATTGGTTGTAGCTGAATGATGGTATTTCATCTGTGAGATACCCACCAGCTACATTCAGCCAGAGATTCTGCATCTGTCAAGGTAATGTAGCCCAGTGGGTGAGCATAACCTGCGTCCACCTGCGCCGCTGGCATCGACTACTCTCCCATCATCAGCACTATTCATGAAAGGAACACGTTGTCACCTGGCGACCGGAGTACAAATTGACGGAGCGGACTCCGTTGGTGACTTAACAGCCGTGTGCGGCAATGATGCAAACCTGGCTGCGGGCCATCCTCAGGGCAATGTGACACACGTGCCTTTTAGGGCTCACGTGTTGAACCGAATTCGCCAGCAATTTTTAAAACACCATCACGGCCTACATGGCCTTGTGCAGTGGGCACGCTCGCTATGTGCTCACTTCCATCGTGCGCACACAGCAGCTCAACAACTTTCATCACTCCGGAAGTCTTAGGGTCTGGCAGTTAAACGCCGTAAATGCGATGTTTCGACACGCAGGAATTGGAATCTGCACATGTTGCAGCGTGTGTGGCAGCACCGCAGAGCCCTGCTGAAATACGGTAAGACATATAGCCTGGGATAACTTGATCCAGAGGTGGTGCAGATCACGCTGCTGGAGTGGTGTCAGATCAAGGACCTATGCACCCTGCTACACAGTTTTGAAATGTCGACGAAGATGTTTAGCACTGGCAATGTCATTCTCAGCGTGACAATTCTGGTCATCTACATGATGGAGCACACTGTAATTATTATTCGGAGTCAGGTGTTGGGACAAGAGGAAGGGGAGGAAGTACAGGAGGAGTCATATGCGGAAGGGATAACAAGATCTACGAGGTCCAGATGGTCAGCGGCACCTATGCAGCAATCATGGTGAGGGAGAGGGATTAACAAGGGCGCATAGTATCAGCAAAAAGTGTTGATGAAAGTGCAGGAGCCCATGAAGAAATGGAGGACGAACTGGCGATGGGCATGGAAGACTCAGCAGATGAGTGAGAGCTTGCTCACATTTCGGTTGTGCGAGGTTGTGGGGAGAGGGCAGAGGAAGGATGCACGATTCTCACCTCTCTGCCACCAACACACCAAGGACTTGGTCCTCCTGGATGCACAAGACACATGAGCGCCTTCTTGCTGCACTACCTACATGACCCTCGGATTGTATGAATTTGAACTAATCCTGAATACTGGGTTGCCACACTGTTAGATCCCCGGTACAAGACAAAATTTGGCGAACTAATTCCTGCCATAGAAATAGACGCACGTATACAGGAGTATCTGCAGAATGTGGTACGCAATCTTAGATCTACTTGTCCACTAAACACCAGTGCTGCACAGAGTGAATCTCAACGCTTTGTCATGGATAGGAGGAAATGGTCTTTTACTTGTCCACATCGGAGGGACCGAGGGATGGCTGCTGTGCTGAGATGGCGTTGAGTACGGTGTCCCTGCACAGTTGCACTTTTGGTCATATCCCAAAATGAGTTGATAAAGGACAGATGCTGTTGGAAAGGGGAACAGGTGTGTTGGAAAGGGGAAAAAAGTTTTGGTCCGTGGATTTGGTGGTTAAGCAACTGTAACATTTGCTGAAGAAACAACATCTGTTACAGTGGGACTGGCAGATTTGGATAAAGTGGTATATAATCTGTGACCGCTATATAACGAAAATTAATAAGAAAAGAAAGAGAAAGGTATATATCCCCATCAGCAGTCAGTGTCCACCGTGCTCCCAGTTGGAAAAGGAGAGGTTGGCAACTTGAAGGTTTGGTGGAGGATACAGAGCTGTGTGGCTATGAAACTAATAGTAGCCTGAACCGAGTTAGACGCCATTCGGATCTGGAGACTGTGAGCCCTGTTAGCGTCACAGGGTCCACATGCCCACCCAGCCCAGGAACTCCCTGTTAACAACACAGGGGCCATTGAGTACGCTGACCGTGTGCGTAGGGGCCACACCTGTGGACAGCAGGCGCATCAGCAGCAGCAGGCCTGTTAATGCCACTGGGCTGCACAAGCAGGACTGTTAGGACAGGAGCTGGTCTTAACCGTTCTGCGTTACCAACTGTGGTGGTGGCCTGCATCCACCACCCGATCCCTGCCTACCTCTGGCCTAAAGCCGCAATGGGTTCAACACATGGAGGTGTGCTCTTTCGGAGCATAATAGAAGACTGCGCACCTCCTTGTTGGCTCCAGCCCCTTTTATAACCTGGGTCCGCCCCAAACCAGGGTGAACCACAATGCACCTCCTGGAGACAAAAGTAGAGTGACACGTCATGAGTGGCATAACTAGCGTCCTATTTGGAAACGCAACTTCAATGATGACCTCATGGCTGCCATGACCCAAACACCTCACCAGTCATCGTCTGAGCATCAATAATGCGGTGACAAGTCATAGGTGTGGGCCTCTGCAAGCCATTTGGGAGGACACCTGATGCCCTGTGGTCTATATGGGACCCCCACATCAGGGCCAGGGCCAAAGAGTTCATTACCGGACCTAGTCTCTGATGCAGGAAGTGCCTGAGCATGCTCAGTAGCATGAAATACAGTCTCTGAAAAAAGACTATCAGCTTTAGCATGGTGTCTATGCCCAAAACAGGACTTATACCCGGCACGGAATGCAAGCACCTGTGCAAAGAGGCTTTTCACACTTAGTGTGGGAGCATGCGCTGTATCCCGAAATGAAAACTTAGCGTCAGGAATGGCACAGTCAGGCTGAGCATACTCACTAGGCGAAACACTGTAATTATGCTGCAGCTGGGGTACATCGGCACACGCATGCGCACTAGCTGCCTCTCCACACTTAGACGTGGAGGGGAAATTTGTCTTGGAGATGCTGTCTATGAACAGAAGGAAAAGCTAAAGGAAGCCTGACTTTCTATCCCTCCGAATTATGAAATGCAGCAATGAATTCCATGAGTTTGCTATAAGATTAGCGTAGCAAAATGTGCATGAGGGTGTGATGTAGAGGTGCTAGAAATAGCTTGTCTCCAGTGGGGCACTAAAGGAATACAACAGCCAGTTCTATGATGCCACTAAATGGCAGTATTTTGTGCTATCATTATAGCTTATTAAAAACAGAGCACGAGGTTGTCATGCAGAGGTGCTGCACATAGATTTGCAGTAGTGTGAATTGACAAAAGTACAATAGCCACGTTTAGGATACAACTAGGTACAGTGAGTGTTTGCTAGTATAATGGCTGAGTTTAAAAAAGTTTGAGTGTGCAATGCAGGCCGACGTGCTGCAAATAACGTTCCAATACTGTGAATTGACAAAAGTACAATAGCCACGTTTAGGATACAACTAGGTACAGTGAGTGTTTGCTAGTATAATGGCTGAGTTTAAAAAAGTTT
Organism: Anomaloglossus baeobatrachus; assembly: GCF_048569485.1. Lineage (NCBI taxonomy): Eukaryota > Metazoa > Chordata > Amphibia > Anura > Aromobatidae > Anomaloglossus > Anomaloglossus baeobatrachus. The sequence continues at coordinate 33,646,684 of NC_134353.1, forward strand.
GAGTGTGCAATGCAGGCAGACGTGCTGCAAATAACGTTCCAATACTGTGAATTGACAAAAGTACAATAGCCACGTTTAGGATACAACTAGGTACAGTGAGTGTTTGCTAGTATAATGGCTGAGTTTAAAAATGTTTGAGTGTGCAAGGCAGGCAGATGTCCTGCAAATAACGTTCCAATACTGTGAATTGACAAAAGTACAATAGCCACGTTTAGGATACAACTAGGTACAGTGAGTGTTTGCTAGTATAATGGCTGAGTTTAAAAACGTTTGAGTGTGCAATGCAGGCAGACGTGCTGCTAATAACGTTCCAATACTGTGAATTGACAAAAGTACAATAGCCACGTTTAGGATACAACTAGGTACAGTGAGTGTTTGCTAGTATAATGGCTGAGTTTAAAAAAGTTTGAGTGTGCAATGCAGGCAGACGTCCTGCAAATAACGTTCCAATACTGTGAATTGACAAAAGTACAATAGCCACGTTTAGGATACAACTAGGTACAGTGAGTGTTTGCTAGTATAATGGCTGAGTTTAAAAAAGTTTGAGTGTGCAATGCAGGCAGATGTCCTGCAAATAACGTTCCAATGCTGTGAATTGACAAAAGTACAATAGCCACGTTTAGGATACAACTAGGTACAGTGAGTGTTTGCTAGTATAATGGCTGAGTTTAAAAAAGTTTGAGTGTGCAATGCAGGCAGACGTGCTGCAAATAACGTTCCAATACTGTGAATTGACAAAAGTACAATAGCCACGTTTAGGATACAACTAGGTACAGTGAGTGTTTGCTAGTATAATGGCTGAGTTTAAAAAAGTTTGAGTGTGCAATGCAGGCAGACGTCCTGCAAATAACGTTCCAATACTGTGAATTGACAAAAGTACAATAGCCACGTTTAGGATACAACTAGGTACAGTGAGTGTTTGCTAGTATAATGGCTGAGTTTAAAAAAGTTTGAGTGTGCAAGGCAGGCAGATGTCCTGCAAATAACGTTCCAATACTGTGAATTGACAAAAGTACAATAGCAACGTTTAGGATGCCACTAGGTACAGTGAGTGTTTGCTAGTATAATGGCTGAGTTTAAAAAAGTTTGAGTGTGCAATGCAGGCAGACGTGCTGCAAATAACGTTCCAATACTGTGAATTGACAAAAGTACAATAGCCACGTTTAGGATACAACTAGGTACAGTGAGTGTTTGCTAGTATAATGGCTGAGTTTAAAAAAGTTTGAGTGTGCAAGGCAGGCAGATGTCCTGCAAATAACGTTCCAATACTGTGAATTGACAAAAGTACAATAGCCACGTTTACGATACAACTAGGTACAGTGAGTGTTTGCTAGTATAATGGCTGAGTTTAAAAAAATTTGAGTGTGCAATGCAGGCAGACGTGCTGCAAATAACGTTCCAATACTGTGAATTGACAAAAGTACAATAGCCACGTTTAGGATACAACTAGGTACAGTGAGTGTTTGCTAGTATAATGGCTGAGTTTAAAAAAGTTTGAGTGTGCAATGCAGGCAGACGTCCTGCAAATAACGTTCCAATACTGTAAATTGACAAAAGTACAATAGCCACGTTTAGGATACAACTAGGTACAGTGAGTGTTTGCTAGTATAATGGCTGAGTTTAAAAAAGTTTGAGTGTGCAAGGCAGGCAGATGTCCTGCAAATAACGTTCCAATACTGTGAATTGACAAAAGTACAATAGCCACGTTTACGATACAACTAGGTACAGTGAGTGTTTGCTAGTATAATGGCTGAGTTTAAAAAAGTTTGAGTGTGCAATGCAGGCAGACGTGCTGCAAATAACGTTCCAATACTGTGAATTGACAAAAGTACAATAGCCACGTTTAGGATACAACTAGGTACAGTGAGTGTTTGCTAGTATAATGGCTGAGTTTAAAAAAGTTTGAGTGTGCAATGCAGGCAGACGTGCTGCAAATAACGTTCCAATACTGTGAATTGACAAAAGTACAATAGCCACGTTTAGGATACAACTAGGTACAGTGAGTGTTTGCTAGTATAATGGCTGAGTTTAAAAAAGTTTGAGTGTGCAAGGCAGGCAGATGTCCTGCAAATAACGTTCCAATACTGTGAATTGACAAAAGTACAATAGCCACGTTTAGGATACAACTAGGTACAGTGAGTGTTTGCTAGTATAATGGCTGAGTTTAAAAAAGTTTGAGTGTGCAATGCAGGCAGACGTGCTGCAAATAACGTTCCAATACTGTGAATTGACAAAAGTACAATAGCCACGTTTAGGATACAACTAGGTACAGTGAGTGTTTGCTAGTATAATGGCTGAGTTTAAAAAAGTTTGAGTGTGCAATGCAGGCAGACGTCCTGCAAATAACGTTCCAATACTGTGAATTGACAAAAGTACAATAGCCACGTTTAGGATACAACTAGGTACAGTGAGTGTTTGCTAGTATAATGGCTGAGTTTAAAAAAGTTTGAGTGTGCAAGGCAGGCAGATGTCCTGCAAATAACGTTCCAATACTGTGAATTGACAAAAGTACAATAGCCACGTTTACGATACAACTAGGTACAGTGAGTGTTTGCTAGTATAATGGCTGAGTTTAAAAAAGTTTGAGTGTGCAATGCAGGCAGACATGCTGCAAATAACGTTCCAATACTGTGAATTGACAAAAGTACAATAGCCACGTTTAGGATACAACTAGGTACAGTGAGTGTTTGCTAGTATAATGGCTGAGTTTAAAAAAGTTTGAGTGTGCAATGCAGGCAGATGTCCTGCAAATAACGTTCCAATACTGTGAATTGACAAAAGTACAATAGCCACGTTTAGGATACAACTAGGTACAGTGAGTGTTTGCTAGTATAATGGCTGAGTTTAAAAAAGTTTGAGTGTGCAATGCAGGCAGACGTGCTGCAAATAACGTTCCAATACTGTGAATTGACAAAAGTACAATAGCCACGTTTAGGATACAACTAGGTACAGTGAGTGTTTGCTAGTATAATGGCTGAGTTTAAAAAAGTTTGAGTGTGCAATGCAGGCAGACGTCCTGCAAATAACGTTCCAATACTGTGAATTGACAAAAGTACAATAGCCACGTTTAGGATACAACTAGGTACAGTGAGTGTTTGCTAGTATAATGGCTGAGTTTAAAAAAGTTTGAGTGTGCAAGGCAGGCAGATGTCCTGCAAATAACGTTCCAATACTGTGAATTGACAAAAGTACAATAGCCACGTTTAGGATACAACTAGGTACAGTGAGTGTTTGCTAGTATAATGGCTGAGTTTAAAAAAGTTTGAGTGTGCAAGGCAGGCAGATGTCCTGCAAATAACGTTCCAATACTGTGAATTGACAAAAGTACAATAGCCACGTTTAGGAAACAACTAGGTACAGTGAGTGTTTGCTAGTATAATGGCTGAGTTTAAAAAAGTTTGAGTGTGCAATGCAGGCAGACGTGCTGCAAATAACGTTCCAATACTGTGAATTGACAAAAGTACAATAGCCACGTTTAGGATACAACTAGGTACAGTGAGTGTTTGCTAGTATAATGGCTGAGTTTAAAAAAGTTTGAGTGTGCAATGCAGGCAGACGTCCTGCAAATAACGTTCCAATACTGTGAATTGACAAAAGTACAATAGCCACGTTTAGGATACAACTAGGTACAGTGAGTGTTTGCTAGTATAATGGCTGAGTTTAAAAAAGTTTGAGTGTGCAAGGCAGGCAGATGTCCTGCAAATAACGTTCCAATACTGTGAATTGACAAAAGTACAATAGCCACGTTTACGATACAACTAGGTACAGTGAGTGTTTGCTAGTATAATGGCTGAGTTTAAAAAAGTTTGAGTGTGCAAGGCAGGCAGATGTCCTGCAAATAACGTTCCAATACTGTGAATTGACAAAAGTACAATAGCCACGTTTAGGATACAACTAGGTACAGTGAGTGTTTGCTAGTATAATGGCTGAGTTTAAAAAAGTTTGAGTGTGCAAGGCAGGCAGATGTCCTGCAAATAACGTTCCAATACTGTGAATTGACAAAAGTACAATAGCCACGTTTAGGAAACAACTAGGTACAGTGAGTGTTTGCTAGTATAATGGCTGAGTTTAAAAAAGTTTGAGTGTGCAATGCAGGCAGACGTGCTGCAAATAACGTTCCAATACTGTGAATTGACAAAAGTACAATAGCCACGTTTAGGATACAACTAGGTACAGTGAGTGTTTGCTAGTATAATGGCTGAGTTTAAAAAAGTTTGAGTGTGCAATGCAGGCAGACGTCCTGCAAATAACGTTCCAATACTGTGAATTGACAAAAGTACAATAGCCACGTTTAGGATACAACTAGGTACAGTGAGTGTTTGCTAGTATAATGGCTGAGTTTAAAAAAGTTTGAGTGTGCAAGGCAGGCAGATGTCCTGCAAATAACGTTCCAATACTGTGAATTGACAAAAGTACAATAGCCACGTTTACGATACAACTAGGTACAGTGAGTGTTTGCTAGTATAATGGCTGAGTTTAAAAAAGTTTGAGTGTGCAATGCAGGCAGACATGCTGCAAATAACGTTCCAATACTGTGAATTGACAAAAGTACAATAGCCACGTTTAGGATACAACTAGGTACAGTGAGTGTTTGCTAGTATAATGGCTGAGTTTAAAAAAGTTTGAGTGTGCAATGCAGGCAGATGTCCTGCAAATAACGTTCCAATACTGTGAATTGACAAAAGTACAATAGCCACGTTTAGGATACAACTAGGTACAGTGAGTGTTTGCTAGTATAATGGCTGAGTTTAAAAAAGTTTGAGTGTGCAATGCAGGCAGACGTGCTGCAAATAACGTTCCAATACTGTGAATTGACAAAAGTACAATAGCCACGTTTAGGATACAACTAGGTACAGTGAGTGTTTGCTAGTATAATGGCTGAGTTTAAAAAAGTTTGAGTGTGCAATGCAGGCAGACGTCCTGCAAATAACGTTCCAATACTGTGAATTGACAAAAGTACAATAGCCACGTTTAGGATACAACTAGGTACAGTGAGTGTTTGCTAGTATAATGGCTGAGTTTAAAAAAGTTTGAGTGTGCAAGGCAGGCAGATGTCCTGCAAATAACGTTCCAATACTGTGAATTGACAAAAGTACAATAGCCACGTTTAGGATACAACTAGGTACAGTGAGTGTTTGCTAGTATAATGGCTGAGTTTAAAAAAGTTTGAGTGTGCAAGGCAGGCAGATGTCCTGCAAATAATGTTCCAATACTGTGAATTGACAAAAGTACAATAGCCACGTTTAGGATACAACTAGGTACAGTGAGTGTTTGCTAGTATAATGGCTGAGTTTAAAAAAGTTTGAGTGTGCAAGGCAGGCAGATGTCCTGCAAATAACGTTCCAATACTGTGAATTGACAAAAGTACAATAGCCACGTTTAGGATACAACTAGGTACAGTGAGTGTTTGCTAGTATAATGGCTGAGTTTAAAAAAGTTTGAGTGTGCAATGCAGGCAGATGTCCTGCAAATAACGTTCCAATACTGTGAATTGACAAAAGTACAATAGCCACGTTTAGGATACAACTAGGTACAGTGAGTGTTTGCTAGTATAATGGCTGAGTTTAAAAAAGTTTGAGTGTGCAAGGCAGGCAGATGTCCTGCAAATAACGTTCCAATACTGTGAATTGACAAAAGTACAATAGCCACGTTTAGGATACAACTAGGTACAGTGAGTGTTTGCTAGTATAATGGCTGAGTTTAAAAAAGTTAGAGTGTGCAATGCAGGCAGATGTCATGCAAATAACGTTCCAATACTGTGAATTGACAAAAGTCCAATAGCCACGTATAGGATGCCACTAGGTACACTGAGTGTTTGCTAGTATAATGGCTTCGTTATAATTAGTTGGAGTGTGCAACGCAGGCAGATGCGCTCTGCAAATGTCTTGGCACTAGTGGGACTATAGCAAAGTCCAATAGCCACGTATAGGATGCCACTAGGTACACTGAGTGTTTGCTAGTAAAATTGCTTAGTTTAAAAAAGTTGTAGTGTGCAATGCAGGCAGACGTGCTCTGCAAATGTCTTTGCACTAGTGGGACTATAGCAAAGTCCAATAGCCACGTATAGGATGCCACTAGGTACACTGAGTGTTTGCTAGTAAAATTGCTTAGTTTAAAAAAGTTGTAGTGTGCAATGCAGGCAGACGTGCTCTGCAAATGTCTTTGCACTAGTGGGACTATAGCAAAGTCCAATAGCCACGTATAGGATGCCACTAGGTACACTGAGTGTTTGCTAGTAAAATTGCTTAGTTTAAAAAACTTGGAGTGTGCAATGCAGGCAGATGTGCTCTGCTAATGTCTTTGCACTAGTGGGACTATAGCAAAGTCCAATAGCCACGTTTAGGATGCCACTAGGTACACTGAGTGTTTGCTAGTATAATGGCTTACTTAGAATGAGTTGGAGTGTGCAGAGGACAAGAGGGTACAGTGGCAGGATTGTGGTGCTCTGGGTAGAGGAATGGAAGCCTGCCTTTCTATTCCCTCCTAATGGTGAAATGCAGGGAGGAAATCCCTGACCTGGGCTACACAGACGCTGTTGCTGTTTGCAGGACCTGTCACTTATGGCTCTCTGACCCTGCCGCTTTGAGCCCTTAAAAGGACTGCTAGAATGTGCTCTCCCTAAGCTGTCTAACGCTGTGTATGCAGCGCATACAGCTGTATCGGCTATAGGACTCAGGAGGACGGAGCTGCGACACTGATGTCTGACACCAAAGACGCAGAAGGCAGATAATGGCGTTCGTGAAGAAAATGTCCGGTTTTATAATGCAGGGACATGTGACATGCAGATCCTATCACACATGCCGTTGCTTCTCTGGCTCAAAGTCCACTTAGGTGTGTGTGTGTCTGTGATTGGCTGACATGCTGGCCCGCCCCACAAGACGCGCGCGCTTAGGGAAGGAAGACAAGAAAAAAAAAAAAAAAAATGGCGATCGCCATTATAGAAACAGCAGTGATCTGAAGGCGCTGTTCACGCACACTATACACTGAAATGTGATAATAGTTTGATTCACAGAGTGACTTACACTATTACAGCAGAAACCAAGCTAGGATTTAGCTGTTTTTTGGCTGCTAGAACCGTTCTCGAACGTTTCTAGAACTATCGAGCTTTTGCAAAAAGCTCGAGTTCTAGTTCGATCTAGAACATGCCCCAAAATCACTCGAGCCGCGAACTGGAGAACCACGAACCACGAACCGCGCTCAACTCTAGCCAACATGCTGGAATTCGACTCACCACATGTTACAGCGACTGTGGCAGCATCGCCGAGCCCTGGTGCAATACGTTCTGACGTATAGCCTGGGCCAACGAGATGCAGAGGTGGGCAGATCACGCTGCTGGAGTGGTCTCAGATCAAGGACCTATGTACCCTTCTGCACAGTTTTGACATGGCGATGAATATGTTTAACGCTGACAATGCCATTATCAGCATGACAATTCCAGTCATTTACATGCTGGAGCACACGCAAATCACTATTCGGAGTCAGGAGGTGGGACAAGAGGAAAGGAAGGAACTACAGGAGGATTCATAAGCGCTAGGGATACCAACATCTACAAGGTCCAGACGTTCATCATCATCAAGGCGGCAGGCATGGGACGGTGGGAGAGAGGGATTAACAAGGGCACATGGTAGCAGCCAAAATGTTGAGGAAGGTGCAGGAGACCAGGAAGAAATGGAGGACAAACTCTCGATGGACATAGAAGACTCAGCAGATGAGGGAGACCTTGATTAAATTTCAGTTAAACGAGGTTGGGGAGAGATGTCAGAGGAAGAAAGCACGGTTATCACCTTGCCACCACAAACACAGCGAGGACTTGGTCCGCATTGATGCGCAAGACACATGAGCGCATTCTTGATGCCCTACTTACAACTAGAGATGAGCGAACCGGTCGCGGTTTAGCTCGAGTTCGGTTCGCCGAACGGACGTCTCGTTCAAGTTCAGTGAACGTTCAACGAACTGAACTCGAACCGCATAGGAAACAATGGCAGGCAATCACAAACACATAAAAACACCTAGAAAACACCCTCAAAGGTGTCCAAAAGGTGACAAACAACTAACAACACAACACAAGCACATGGGAAAGTGACAAGGACTTATACTCATGCGAAAACAAAAGAGCAGGACAAGGAAAAAGAGAAGAAGACACAGATATAGGCATGGCACGCCCTTCTAAAATCATGTAAAACACCGCAAGGTGACTCCAAGCAGAGTCTCCCTTTTTTCCAAAAACTGGGCCACACACACCCACCCCTTCAGTGGCAGCACTTGTGCCCCAGTTGTACACTTCACAGCTAGATTTGCATCAAGCACATTCAACAATACGCCATACTTAACCGTCCCCAGGATGACACCGGGGTAGGTAGCAAAGTCTTGCCTGATACCAGCGCTGTGCAACTTGAATGATTTTTAAAAACAATGTAAGCAAGGGTTACTCCAAGCGGAGTCTCCCTTTTTACCAAAAATTGGGCCCCACACACACCCACCCCTTCAGTGGCAGCACTCGTGCCCCAGTTGTACACTTCACAGCTAGATTTGCATCAAGCACATTCAAAAATACGCCATACTTAACCGTCCCATAAATGACACCGCGGTAGGTAGCAAAGTCTTTCCTGATCCCAGCGCTGTGCATCTTGGATCATTTTTAAAAACAATGTAAGCAAGGGTTACTCCAAGCGGAGTCTCCCTTTTTTCGAAAAATTGGGCCCCACACACACCCACCCATTCAGAGGCAGCACTTGTGTCCAGTTGAACACTTCACAGCTAGATAGCATTAAGCACATTCAAAAAAACGCCATACTTAACCGTCCCCAGGATGGCACCGGGGTAGGTAGCAAAGTCTTTCCTGATCCCAGCTCTGTGCATATTGGATCATTTTTAAAAACAATGTAAACAAGGGTTACTCCAAGCGGAGTCTCCCTTTTTTTCCAAAAATTGGGCCACACACACACCCACCCCTTCAGTGGCAGCACTTGTGCCCCAGTTATACACTTCACATCTAGATTTGCATCAAGCACATTCAAAAATACGCCATACTTATCCGTCCCCAGGATGACACCGGGGTAGGTAGCAAAGTCTTTCCTTATCCCAGCGCTGTGCATCTTGGATCATTTTTAAAAACAATGTAAGCAAGGGTTACTCCAAGCGGAGTCTCCCTTTTTTCCAAAAATTGAGCCACACAAACACCCCATCAGTGGCAGCACTTGTGCCCTAGTTGTACACTTCACAGCTAGATTTGCATCAAGCACATTCAAAATACACAAGCATTTACTCTCCCCAGGATGACACAGGGGTAGTAAATTCCTTGTGGATCCATGACTTGTTCATTTTGATGAATGTTAGTCTGTCCACATTGTCACTGGACAGACGCGTGCGCTTATCTGTCAGCACACACCCAGCAGCACTGAAGACATGTTCAGAGACAACGCTGGCAGCTGGACACGACAAAATCTCCAAGGCGTAAGTGGAGAGCTCTGGCCATTTTTCAAGATTTGAAGCCCAAAATGAGCAAGGCTCCATTTGCAAAGTCATGGCATCGATGTTCATTTGGAGATACTCCTGTATCATCCTCTCCAGCCGTTGACTATGTGTCAGACTTGTTGTCTCTGGTGGCCTTGCAAAGGAGGGTCTAAAAAAATTATGAAAAGATTCAATAAAATTGCTGTTACCAGCACCAGATACGGTGCTACTGGTACGGGTAGACTGTTGAAGATGACGAGACCGTCCCATGTTTGTCAAGTTACAACTGGGAGATTCACTCCCTGAACCTGCACTGTTGTTTGGTGGAAAAACCGAGCTAAGATCGAGTAACAGCTTCTGCTGATACTCCTGCATACGTGCGTCCCTTTCTATGGCTGGAATTATGTCACAAAATTTGGACTTGTACCGGGGGTCTAATAGTGTGGCAAGCCAGTAGTCATCATCACTTCTAATTTTGACAATACGAAGGTCATGTTGGAGGTAGTGCAGCAAGAAGGCACTCATGTGTCTTGCGCAGCCATGCGGACCAAGTCCACGGTGTGTTTGTGGCATAGAGGTGCTAACCGTTCTTTCTTCCTCTGACATCTCCCCCCAACCTCTTTCAACTGAAATTTGACCAAGGTCTCCCTCATCCGCTGAGTCTTCCATGTCCATGGATAGTTCGTCCTCCATTTCTTCATGTTCTCCTGCACCTTCCTCAACATTTCGCCTGCTACCATGCGCCCTTGTTGATCCCTGTCCCCCATGGTCCCATGCCTGCCGCGTTGGTGATGATGAACGTCTGGACCTTGGTGATGTTGTTGTGTCTTGCGCATATGAATCCTCCTGTAGTTCCTCCCCTTCCTGTTGTCCCACCCCCTGACTCCGAATAGTGTTTAGCATGTGCTCCAGCATGTAAATGACTGGAATTGTCATGCTGATAATGGCATTGTCACCGCTAAACATATTTGTCGCCATGTCGAAACTGTGCAGAAGGGTGCATAGGTCCTTGATCTGAGACCACTCCATCAGGGTGATCTTCCCCAGCTCTGCATCTCGTTGGCCCAGGCTATACGTCATGACATATTGCACCAGGGCTCGGCGGTGCTGCCACAGTCGCTGTAACATGTGGAGAGTCGAATTCCAGTGTGTCGCCACATCGCATTTCAGGCGATGAACTGGCAGCCCGAAGGACTTCTGGAGCGATGCAAGTCGCTCAGCTGCGGCGGTTGAATGGCGGAAGTGAGCAGACAGTTTTCATGCTCTGTTCAGAAGGCCATCTAGGCCAGGATAGTGTGTTAAAAATTGCTGGACAAAAAGGTTCAACACGTGAGCCATACAAGGCATGTGTGTCACCTTGCCCAGGCGAAGGGCCGCACCCAGGTTTGCAGCATTGTCGCACACGGCCTTACCAGGCTGCAGGTTGAGTGGAGACAACCATTTATTAAACTCAGTCTCCAGAGCTGCCCACAACTCAGCCGCTGTGTGACTCCTATTTTCAAGATATGTCAAGCTAAAGACCGCTTGATGCCGTTGCGCTCTGCTGCCAGCATAGTAATGAGGGGTGCGTGATTCATTCTGCGCAGTGAGAACGCTGGTGGCCTGATCAGGCAGGCTTGGGGCAGAGGTGGAGGACCCAGATGAGGTGGAGGAGGCAGAAGCAGTGGCGGAACTTGGACAGACAGAGGATTGACACACAAGTCGCGGGGACGGCAAGACTTGTGCAGCAGACCCTTCACCATCTATCATCATAGTTACCCAATGCCCAGTCAGCGACATGTAACATCCCTGTCCATGCTTACTGGTCCAAGTATCGGTGGTGAAATGCACCCGTTCACACACAGAGTTTCTCAAGGAAGCGGTGATGTTGTGTGCGACATGCTGGTGTAGCGCGGGCACACCTTTCTTAGAGAAGTAGTGGCGACTGGGCATCTGGTACTGGGGCACAGCGACAGACATAAGGTCTCTAAAATCTTGTGTGTCCACCAAGCGGAAAGGCAGCATTTCGGTAGCCAAGAGCTTACCGAGGGATAAAGTCAACCTTTTAGCTTTGTCATAGGTCGCAGGAAATGGCCTTTTATTTGTCCACATCTGAGGGACAGAGATCTGGCTGCTGTGTGTAGACGGTGTTGAGTAGGGTGTCCCTGGAAAAATGCAGGTTTGTGAGGAAAGTACAGGCGGAGACATGATGTTGCCTTCATCCAACGTTGGTGCTATCGATGTCTGAGAGAGCTGTACACACGCACTTGTTTCCCCTTCCAAACCAACTGACGACCTACCAAGCAAACTGCCTGTTGTGGTTACAGTGGTGGAAGTTGTGCGTGGAAAACCAGATGTGACAGCTGTCCCCACAGTCCTAGAAGATGGAGAGCGCGTGGATGCACTGGAAGGGGCAGGCGGTGGATGGTTCGCTCCGCTAGGCCGCATTGCAGCACGGTGAGCTTCCCACTGGGACATATGATATTTATTCATGTGACGATTCATGGAAGAAGTTGCCAAACTGCTGAGGTTTTGCCCTCTACTAACAGAATCACGACAAATTTTACAGATCACATAATTTGGGCGATCTTTTGCTATGTCAAAAAAGGACCAGGCTAGGCAAGGCCTAGAGGGCATGCGATCTGCTAATCCACCCCGACTAGTGCTCATAGGCACAGTGGTGGCTGAGGATGCAGTTGTAGACGTGCTACCAGTACTCCGACTCTGTCCAGGAAGGCGCAAGGTAACTTCGTCGTCAGTTGCATCCTCCTCCACCGTCTCTGTTGACCTCCTTGAGGGCCTGACTGTGGGTTGACAGTAGGTGGGATCTAGAACTTCCTCATCAATTGTTGTGTTTGCACTCCCCTCACCCTCAGACCGAGCCTCTTCTTGCCCTGACTGAATATTTAAGTTGTCATCCCAATCTGGTATCTGCTACTCATCGTCATCAGTATGTTCCTCATTGTCTATTACAACAGGTGTTTCAGTTTGTGAATAAGGGTCAGCATTATGCTCAGGAACGTGGTCATCATGGCCTGAATCTGAGTCACAAAGGTTCTGGGCATCACTGCAGACCATTTCCTGGTCTGTACTCACTGTAGCTTGGGAGCAGACCTCTGATTCCCAGGCTATAGTGTGACTGAACAGCTCTGCAGACTCAGCCATCTCAGTTCCACCATACTGTGCAGGGCGGATGGAGACTTCAGAGCTGGGAGAAAGCAAGTGTGATTGGGATGACAACTCAGAGGACTGGTGTTTTTTGGATGCGGTAGTTGAGGTGGAGGAGAGGGCACTTGTTGGACCACTTGAGATCCATTCAAGCATTTTCTTTTTTTGGCCATCATCTACCTTTGTTCCAGTTGTTCGTGTCCGTAAAAAAGGGAGCACATCAGATTGTCCACGGTAAGTAGTAGACATCTTAATTTTGCTGGAAGATGGTCTATCTTCAGCAGATGTTAATGGACCTTCCCCACGAACAAACCCTTTTTTTCCTTTTCTAACACGCCTCTTCCCCTTTCCACCAGCATCTGTCATTTTGCCACTCATTTTGATTGCGACAAGATTGTGCACTTAAAATGTGGTAGTAAAAATTGAGAGGTGGTGTAGATTGCAGCGGTGGTCTAGCTTTATTAACAGCAGAATAAACAACAATAATTATCACTGACAATGCAACTACGGCCCTTAAACTGGCAGCATAGTTTGCTAGTATAATGGCTTAGTAACAATGAGTTTGAGTGTGCAATGCAGAGGTGCTGCACATAGATTTGCACCAGTGGGACACTAATGGAAGTCCAACAGCCCCTTTTAGGATGCCACTAAGTTTACTCAGTGTTTGCTAGTATAATGGCTTAGTAACAATGAGTTTGAGTGTGCAATGCAGTGGTGCTGCAAATAGCTTTGCACCAGTGGGTCACTAATGGAAGTCCAACAGCCACTTTTAGGATGCCACTAAGATTACTCAGTAATTACTAGTATAATGGCTTAGTAATAATGAGTTTGAGTGTGCAATGCAGAGGTTCTGCACATAGCTTTGCAACAGTGGGACACTAATGGAAGTCCAACAGCCACTTTTAGGATGCCACTAAGTTTACTCAGTGTTTGCTAGTATAATGGCTTAGTAACAATGAGTTTGAGTGTGTAATGCAGAGGTGCTGCACATAGGTTTGCACCAGTGGGAAACTAATGGAAGTCCAACAGCCACTTTTAGGATGCCACTAAGTTTCCTCAGTGTTTGGTAGTATAATGGTTTAGTAACAATGAGTTTGAGTGTGCAAAGGGCAGGAGGGTACAGTGTCAGGGTTGTGGGTCTGGGTAGAGGAAAGGAAGCCTCCCTTTCTATCCCTCCTAATGGGGAAATGCAGCAAGGAAATCCCTGACCTTAGCTACACAGACGCTGTCATCTTGTGTAGCTGTTAAAATCTGTTTTCACGGACCTGACTGTCACCTATGGCTCTGACCCTGCCGGTATTAGCTCTTACAAGGACTAATAGAAACTTATATCCCTATTCTGTATAGCGCTGTGTGTAGAGCGTACACAGCAGTATCGGAGACAGGAGCTACGCCAGCGGTGACTGACACCAAGACGCAGAAGGCAGATAATGGTGTGCTGGAGGAAAATGTCTGTTTTTATAATGCATGGACATGTGACATGGACATCCTATCACACATGCCATTGCTTCTCTGGCTAAAAGTCCACTTAGCTGTGTGTGTGTCTGGGATTGGCTGACATGCTGGCCCGCCCCACTACACGCGCGCGCTTAGGGAAGGAAGACAAGGAAAAAAAAAAAAATGGTGATCGCCATTATCCAAACAGCAGTGATCTGAATGCGCTGTTCCCGCACACTATACGCTGAAATTTCATAATAGTGTGAGTCACAGAGTGACTTACACTATTACAGCGGAAAGCCAGCTAGTAATTAGCTTGTCTTTTTGCTGCTAGAACCATTCTCGAACGTATCTAGAACTATCGAGCTTTAGCAAAAAGCTCGAGTTCTAGTTCGATCTAGAACAGCCCCCAAAATCACTCGAGCTGCGAACTGGAGAACCTCGAACCGCGAACCGCGTTCAACTCTACTTACAACATGACCCTCGGATTGTCCGATTTAGAAGTAATGATGACTTCTGGGTTGCCACACTATTAGATCCCCGGTAAAAGTCCAAATTTGTCAAAATATTTTCAGCCATATAAAGGGATGCACGTATGCAGGAGTATCAACAGAAGCTGTTACTCAATCTTAGCTCGGCTTTTCCACCAAACACCAGTGGTGCACAGAGGGAATCTCCCAGTTGTAACTTGACAAACATGGGACTGTCTCGATATCAACAGTCAAACCGTACCAGCAGTACCGTATTTGGTGCTGGTAACAGCAATTTTATGGAATATTTTTATATTTTTTTAGACCCTCCTTTGCAAGGCCACAAGAGACAAGAAGTCTGACACATAGTCAATGGCTGGAGAGGATGATACAGGAGTATCTCCAAATGAACATCGATGCCATGACTTTGCAACTGGAGCCTTGCTCATTTTGGGCTTCCAATCTTGAAAAATGACCTGAGCTCTCCACTTACGCCTTGGAGATCTTGCCGTGTCCCACAGCCAGCGTTGTGTCTTCAGTGCTACTGGGTGTGTGCTGACAGATAAGTGCATGCGTCTGTCCAGTGACAATGTGGACAGACTAAAGCTGGTGTCACACATAACGACAACGACAATGACGTCGCTGCTATGTCACCATATTCTGTGACGTAGCAGCGACCATAGATGATCGTTAGTAAGCTATCAAACATGTTATATACAGCAGCGATGGAGCAGCGATCATAGCGACGTCGACGGTCGTTGTGTGGTTTCAGACGTAGCGTAGCGTAGCGATCGTCGCTCCTGCGGTGTCAAACACAAGGATTATCAGCTTATCATCATGGCGCAGCGGGATAGCAGCGATCAAAAAATGACCTGGAACATTCAAGAGCGAGCAACGATTTCGCAGCAGGGGTCTGATCGTTGTTATGTGTCACACACAGCGACGTCGCTGTTGAGGTCGCTGCTACGTCACAGAATAAGGTGAAGTAGCAGCGTCGTCATTGTCGTTCTCGTTATGTGTGACACCAGCTTAATGTTCATCAAGATGAACAAGTCATGGATCTGCAAGGACTTTACTACCCCTTTGTCATCCTGGGGAAAGTAAAGGCTGGCATATTTTTGAATGTGCTTGATGCAAATCGAGATGCGAAGTTTGCCACTGGGGCACAAGTCAGGCCACTGAAGGGGTGTCTATGGGGCCCAATTTTTTGAAAAAAGGGAGACTGCTTGGAGTCCCTTTGCTGTGCTTTTAAAAATGATCCAAGATGAACAAGACATGGATCAGCAAGGACTTTGCTAACCCGGTGTCATTACAGGGACAATTAAGGCTAGCGTATTTTTTGAATGTGCTTGATGCAAATCGCTGTGATGCAGCATGAACCTCCCCCTTAACAAAGAGGTTGTTCGCCGCCCACAGTGACGTCGCTAGGAAGGTAAGTACGTGTGATGGGTGTTAGCGATATTGTGCACGGGCAGCGATTTACCCGTGACGCACAAACGACGGGGGCGGGTGCCTTCACGAGCGACATCGCTAGCGATGCCGTTGCGTGTAAAGCCCTCATTAGTATCCTGACAGTGCTGTTTCATTTCATTATTACCCCACCTTCTGTCATGTTCGTTCGGTGCGTTTTAGATTTCGGATATTTTCTGGTTTTAACCTGATTGTCTACTGTATTTTTGCTCTACAAATGGATGATTTATTCCTCTTTTGGATATAAGTTTTGTGATAATAAAATTTCTACTTGATATTTAAAGAGGTTTATGCATATTGTATTATTTTGGCCATTTTTGGCCTCACTACTGGACCCCCAGTTCTCTTTGTTTTTCATACTTTACATTATGGGGTTTAGTGACGCCGGATAAATTAATTATGGTAGGCCCAAGTGTCCTATTTTTTGTTATAATTGTCTGAGAATGATTGCAGTCACATAAGCTGTTCGGGGACCCAAAGTGAAGTGTAAATATACCGTATATTCGAACTATAAGACGCACTTTATTCCCTTAAATGTTGGTGGAAAGTGAGGGTGCGTCTTATAGTCTGAATGTAGGGCATGGCTGCGGGGAATGAGGGTGCTGCGGTGGAGTGGGTCATCGGGGGCATGAGCAGGTTGTACCAGCACCTACCATGGCCCCGTGGGCCTGCTCATTTCATATGCACACTCATCATCCTGCCCTTCATCTCTCAGCGCTGAAGCCAGCGCTGACAGGTGGGTGGGATGATGGGTAGGGGGTGTGCACATAATTAACAGCCGGGTCGCGTGGTCACCCCTGGCAACTACAGCCGGGAGTGATCATGTGTGGCTGTATTCACTGCCCCCCGCGCATCATCATCAGCGCGCGAGGTGCAGTGAATAAGTATACTCACCGGTCACTGTTCCCTGCAGAATCTCAATGTCCTTTTGTCTGCTGGCCCGCTGATGTGTGTGGAGACTAGTGGAGTGCACAGCGATGACGTCATCACTGTGTGCATAGCTCCACACCAGTCAGCGGGCCGGCAGACAGGAAGACATCGCAATGCTGCAGGGAACGGTAACTGCTCCACACAGGTCAGTGGCGCTGCTGCCGGCACAGACAGAAGGAGGAGCAATGCTGCGTGGAGTGAGGAAAGGTGGGTATAAACTTTTATTTTTTTTTGTGCCACATGATGCGGCCATATACAAGGATGGGAGTATATAGCAGGATGGGGGTACTTATCAGGATGGGGGTATTTATCAGGATAGGGGTAAATAGTAGGATGGGAGCTATATCAGGATGAGGGTATATAACAGGATGAGAGAATATACCAGGATGGCAGTATATAGCAAAATGGGGGTATATAGCAGGATGAGGGCATATACCAGGATGGGGGTATTTACCAGGATAGGGGTATATAGCAGGATGAGGACTATACCAGAATAAGGGACATATATATATATACAAGGATGAGGATTATAAACAAGGCAGGAGGATCATTACCAGGATGGGGTACCTTAGCAGAGAATTTGAGGACATTACCCCCATAATAGTGTCAGCAGCAGTTCCTCGCCCCCATAACAGTGTGTCATGACTCATGACCACATTTTTTGCTTAAAATTTAATTTTCCTATTTTCCTCCTCTAAAACTAGGTTGCATCTTATGGTCTGGTGTGTTTTATAGTCCAAAAAATAAGGTAAATAAATAATTGATAAAAATGGCATAGGGTCCCCTGTATTTTGATACTCACTACAGATAAAGCAGACAGCTGGAGGGAGGCTGCATTTGCCAACTTTGTGCGTTATCTTGGCTGTGTATCATAAAACAAGGGACCCCATATTTTTTTTATTTTTTAATTATTTAAATAAATAATTAAAAATAGTTATGCGGCCCCCGTCTAATTTATATATATATATATATATATATATACACATATATATATATATATATATATATAAAGCAAACAGCTGTGGGCTGATATTCCTAAAAATAGCAAACTGCAGCCACCCCAGAATTGATGAATTCATTGAGTACACCAATCCTGACTTTTTACCTGGCTCATCCCGATTGCCATGGAGCAGTGGCAATCAAGGTAATGTAAGGGGTTAATGATAGCTGTGATTTGTCAAAAAAAATCACGCTGCCACAAAGCCTTGGATTAGAAATGGGGAGGGGTTTATGAGACTAATTATGTAAATAAAAAGAAATACAAAACACAGAAAAATCCTTTATTTTAAAAAAAAACAACCTCTTTCTACAATTTATTATCCTGCAAAACGCCTCTGCTGTTCTGATGTAATCCCCACCATGATGTCTCATAACGATCCAGGTTTTGCTACATCCTGAAGTTACAGTGTCCATTTACATTAGAAAACATGACTGCTCACTGGGGTGTACACAACACACTGACAAAGCTGCAGCTCTGAGCGGTGATGTCAGTGAGTTCACATGAGATCACAGTTGGAAGTTTGCATGGTACCCAAGCTGTGACTTCAAGTGAACAGACCTAAGGTGAACTCAATGAACTCACCTCATGTTAACTCAGTGAACTCAGTTGAGATGAGTTCACTAAGTTGACTGTATCTCACAGCAAAAAAATGCAACAAAAGCGCGATGCAGTTCTGAAATGTTTTTAGTGTATTTTTCTGCCAGAAGATGCAGTGAACTCAACCTAGGTGAACTCAAGGAGCTCATTTGCAGATTACCGGAATAAACTATGTGTGCACATTAAGTATTTTGTTGCAGAAACTTCTGCACCAAATCTGCATCTCTTCGCACCAAAACGCACCGAAACGCATTGTAGGTTTGGATGCATTTTTAGAGCATTTTTGTGCCATGAAATGCAGAGCACTCACCTCATATTAACTCATTAAAATACACCAAGCTGTGACCTTGTGTGAACTGACCTGAGGTGAACTCAGTGAACTAAGGTGGGGTGAGTTCCCGGCATCTCCCTGCAAAAAACACACCATAAAAAAGATACAGTGTTGACACAATTTGGGTGATTTGCCAGGGGATGCAGTGAACTCAGTAAAATCCCCACAAGTGAACTCAGTGGCAGATTACCCAAATAGGCTAGGTGCACACAATGAGATTTAGTTGTAGAAAGCTCTTCACCAAATCTTCATAGCTTGGTAAAAAATTTCACAAAAGCGTAAGCAGTTTTTACTCAGTTTTGGTGCGTTTTTCTGCCAGGAGATGCAGAGAACTCAGTGAACTTACTTCAGGTGAACTTATTGAACTCAGTAGTAGATTACCAGATTAGGCTATGTGTTCATGTTGAGTATTTTGTTACACAAATCTCTGAACCAAACCTGCATCTCCTGGTAAAAATGCACCAAAAAGTGTTGCGGTGTTGACACATTTTTGGTGTATTTTTCTACCATGAGATGCAGTGAAATCAGGGAACTCAGCTAAGTACATTGAGTTCACCTGAGGTGTGATTGCTGGGTTCATTGAGTTCACCTCAAGTCAGTTCACCTGAGGTCACAGCGGAATTTCTGTAGGAACCTCTAGATGTGACCTCAGGTGAACTCACTGACGTCACCACTCTCACAGCTCCATAAGTTTGTTTCTGATGGCAACAGTGAGCATTCTAATTTTCTACTGTAACCATACACTGTAACTTCAGTATGTAGCAGAGCCAAGATCGTCATGAGACATGACTGTATGGATTATGTCAGACCCGCAGAGGTGCTTTTGGGGATTATAAATTTTAGCGTTTTTTTAAAAAAAGTATTTTTCTGTATGTTTTGTGTTTTTTCTTTTTACTTACATGTTGTCTCATAGACCCCCTGATCCATTACTAATCCAGGGCTTTTTGGCAGCTGTGATATTTTTTTAACAAATCACAGCTGTTATTAACCCCTTTATATTACCCCAATTGCCACCGCACCAGGCAATTGGGATGAGTCTGGTCAAGCTTCATGGATGCACCACTTGTGGGGTGGCAGTTCTCTGCTATTTGTAGGCTGGGGAGGGCCCAATAACCATGGCCTCCCCTGCCCGAGAATACCAGTCCCCAGCTCTCTGCTAGGTATCAAAATTGGGGGAACCACACAATTGATTTTTTTTAATGATTTATTTAAATAATTGACCAAAACTGCAATTGGAAAACTAGCGTAAGGTCCCTCACATTTTGATACACACCCAGAGCTTGGGGCTGCAGCCTCCAGCTGTCTGCTTTTTCTGCACTGGATATGAAAACATGAGGACCTTATGTCACTTTTCCAATTATTTATTTATGTTTACACTCAACTTTCAGACCCAGACTACTAGTGTGAGGGCAACCAATCACAGACACTGTCACAATGGCTGAACGGGGAAAGCAACACTGCAACCTATCACAGACACTGTTACAGAGAGTGGGGGAAGCAGTGAATATTCATAATGATTAATGAACGGACCTGGAAACAGTGTTAAATCAGCAGGAAACTTGGTAAGTATAATTCTCCTGCTTTGATGACCATATGTCTTTTTTTTCACTGAACCTTCCAATCACAGTAATGCCAGTAGCAAAGATGTTTATAGCTTTTCTGTGATTGGCAAGCAATCCTTGCATGTTAAGTGGCTTAAAATCTGGAGCCAAACATGCGGTAAGGAGACTCAAACTCATGAGGTGAGTACCAAAATACTCAAAGAGTAACAAATTTTTCAAACACCGTACTATTTGTGCGAGTAATGAATAGTGCTCAATAAATTTGCTCATCACTAATAACCAGAACAGGTAAAGCAGAGAGCTGCAGGCTGTCACCATTACCTGTCTGCTTTACCTTGTCTGGTTATTGAAAATAAAGGGACCCCACATCGTTTTTTACAATTATTTATTTATTTAGTTAATTTTTTAAAAAAGTTGCATGCTGTCCCCTCTATTTTTGATAACCAGCCAAAGTAAAGCAGACAGCTGAGGGGTGGTATTATCAGGATGAGAAGGCACGTGGTTATTAGACCCCAGAAATAGTGCTTGAATTAGGTGCTCCAATTCTGGAGCTTTACGCAGCTCTTCCGATTGCCCAGGTGCTTTGGCAATGGGAGTAGTACTTGTGGGGTTGATGTCAACTGTGAGCTGACAGCTGACAGCAAGCCCAGGGATTAGTAATGGATACTATCACAATTAACAGTTGCACTCAAGCAAGAAGGAAAAAAGGCTAAAGGACGCTAATAGTGAACACAAGAATGTAAACATGCATTATTGCTTATAAAAAAAAATGAATAAAAAATATTTTTGAAAAAAATTAGATACTTAGCAGAAAAAAAATATCGATATTATATTTCAGCTCAGGTTACACATCATGGTATACCTTTCTGCTGGGTCCAAATGTAATGAATACCTCTCTGTGTCAAAACTGACCTCTTATATATGCGCTATAGAAGGACCTGCTAACAGAGAATTAAAAACTAAAGTGAATAGGAAGAGTGCACAGACAGAGGGCATGACCAGATAACACAAAAATAGACAAACCTCTAGCACTTCTAAACCTGAAGGTCTGAACTGGGTTTGAACATAACATACACTATCACAAAAGCAGTTGCACTCAAGCAAGAGGGAAAAAAGGCTGATGGATGAAAATAGTGAACACAGGAATGTGAACATGTATTACTCCTTAGAATAAAAAACAAAAAAAGAGAATTTGAAAAAAAAATGAGATACTAGTCTCACCATTTGAACAATACAACACAAGGGAAGGGAGACAGGAAGAGGAAAAATAGACACAAAAGGAAATCACTCCAAGATCCTCCAATGCAGATAAACACCACAGCTGCAATTGTCACAACTCCTCAGCTTCTTCCAGAAACTGTCTCCTTCCAAAATGGTTAGCCCAAAAATGGAGATTCTATACCCGGCATCACATGGTGTGACACTTGACTTTTTAAAGAAAAGGGGAGGGACCACAAAGTTCTGCACCTGAGATCAAAGGTACAAAGGGTAGCCAGATAGGAAAGAGTCCTTAACCCCTACAGTATCAAAAGAAAGTTGATTCACTCAAATACAGACTTGCAGAAATACAGAATTGCAGACTTGCCAATAATAATCCACTATGACCTTCTGGTTCCAGACTCACCAGAAATCTCCCCAGACCCACCAATGACAGTTAGAAACCTATATTATAACTAGGGATGAGCGAATGTATTCACACCATTCGGTATCCGACAAACAAAACTACATCTGCTCCGATACTTTCATTTTAATTTCTGACTTCCTGGCGCTCGTTTTTCCAGCCTCCAGGTCCGGCGTAATCCACGAGGACGAGAGAGAGAGAGACTGTGCCCGTACTGTTTCTGCCTTTTCCCCAGTCACGACAGCTCACCGTTGGGTCCAACATGAAATTATTCTGGTTTCCCATAGACTTACATTGGGCGTCGAATATTCACGAATAGTGGAATAGCAGTGACGTATTTGCCGGCTATTCGGCGAAGCAAATATTATGGTATTCGATCATCCCTACTTATAACTCTTTAGCTATCATTTTTATTTTTTATTTATTTCCTTTTCAATTCTTTTATTTGTCTCTCACCTGAGACTGATCTTATTTAATTTATCCTTGTTTTTCTTCTTCATTGATGCTAAATACAAATGTTTACATCAAGTTGAAAATATGACTTGAAAGAAGATATAAAGCCCTGATTGTGTCATTGTCAGTGCGGTCCTGATGTTTTCATTAAAGATTCACATCTGCCCTGCATTTGGGAACACAGAGAAGAGTCTTTGTCAATAACAAAAAAAATGTCTGGTTATGTCGTATCTGATATTCCATTCTGCTGGATGTTACTCTTTTGCTTGTTGCTTTCCTCTGCACAATCACAGAACTCGGCTCCTGGATGTCATCTCACCATGAAGAACTATACATTCGAATATAAATATGTACAAGAAGGAGACATTATTATAGGAGGAATCTTCACTGTACATTCATGGATAATGCCATGGTCTTATAGAGGGGAATTATTTTCCAAATTCTTCTGCGTATAGTAAGTCTAAAATATTTTTTTTAACTAGTAGAACATGGCTACATTTTAAAAATTTGTAAATTGTGTGCTATTCTTTACATTTGCCAAGTAAAGTGTTCTAACCAATAAAATTGTTCCTTTTCTTGGAGACCCATAATGTGAGAATAAAGAGAGAGGACATCTCCAGCATCCACGGAAGGCAGAGAGTAGATTAAAAAATCTTTATTGAAAATTCATAAAAAACAGTAATGGAACTAGATGTGAACCACCATGATATAGACAGTGGAGGATAATGCTAAGCTATTCGGAGAAAAGACGCCTTATTCATAGATTAATATTAAGGCTTAGGATTGTCCTTCACTGTCCTTATCATGGTGGCTAACATCTAGTTCCATAACTGTTTTTTAGGAATTTTCGATACAGACTTTTTTAATCTACTCACCTGGGTCTTCCATGGATGCTGGAGATTTCCTCTTTATTTCTTTTCTGCAAGATTCTGTCCGAAGCCAGAGCGGCTCCATGTACCGGCTGCGACATCCTCCGTGGAAGTGTAAAAATCTCTCATATCCGCCAAATGTACATAATTTGTGTTAGTTTATGTATATTTATTGTTATATGAAAGTTTCTTATTTTATTTTTTTTCTAGCATTTTACTAAGGAGTAGAGATGAGCGAACCGGTCGCGGTTCGGCTCGAGGTTGGTTCGCCGAACGGACCTCCCGTTCGAGTTCGGTTCGTCGAACGTTCGACGAACCGAACTCGAACTGCATAGGAAACAATGGCAGGCAATCACAAACACAGAAAAACACCTAGAAAACACCCTCAAAGGTGTCCAAAAGGTCACAAACAACTCACAACACATGGGAAAGTGACAAGGACATATACTCATGCGAAAACAAAAGAGCTGGACAAGGAAAAAGAGGAGGACACACAGATATATGAATATATGCAAGGAAACATGCCATTATTGTGCAACTTGAGCCCTGCTCATTCTTGGCTTCCAATCTTGATAAATTGCCTGAGCTCGCCACGTACGTCTTGGGGATCTTGTCGTGTCCTGCAGCCAGCGTTCTCTCGGAACCTGTCTTCAGTCCTGCTGTGGGTCTGCTGGCAGATAAGCACATGTGTCTGTCCACTGACAATGTGGACATGGCTCTCAGAGGACTTTTCTTCCCCGGGGTCAGCCAGGGGACGGGAAAGGCACGCGTATTTTTGAGAGTGCTTCATGCAAAGCATCTTTTTCTTTTTCAAAAGGGGGCTCAACCGATGCCAGTCAAGTGGGGTGTGTGTGGCCCAGTGAGTGGCAACGAGGGAGACTGTGGTTGGAGTCCCCTCGCTGTGTTTCTAAAAGAACCAAGATGAACAAGTCATGGCTCTCAGAGGACTTTTCTTCCCCGGGGTCAGCCAGGGGACGGGAAAGGCACGCGTATTTTTGAGAGTGCTTCATGCAAAGCATCTTTTTCTTTTTCAAAAGGGGGCTCAACCGATGCCAGTCAAGTGGGGTGTGTGTGGCCCAGTGAGTGGCAACGAGGGAGACTGTGGTTGGAGTCCCCTCGCTGTGTTATACATGCTTTTAGAAGGGCATGACATGGCTTGGAGGTTGACTTTCATAAAATGCAAACTGTTGGCTACCAAAATGCTGCCTTTCCAACAACTGTGGTTATAGGCAATGAGGAACATACTGATGAAGATGAGATGCAGATACCCGATTGGGATGACAACTTAAATATTCGGTCAGGGCAAGAAGAAACTCGGTCTGAGGGGGAGGGGAGTGCAAACACAACAATTGATGATGAAGTTCTAGATCCCACCTACTGTCAACCCACAGTCAGACACTCGAGGAGGTCAATAGAGGCGGTGGAGGAGGATGCAACCGACGTCGAAGTAACCTGGCGCCTTCCTGGACACAGTCGGAGCACTGGTAGCACGTCTACAACTGCATCCTCAGCCACCACTCTGCCTCTGAGCATTATTCGGGGTGGATCAACAGGTCGCATGGCCTCTAAGCCTTGCCTAGCCTGGTCCTTTTTTGACATAAAAAAAGATCGGCCAAATTATGTGATCTGTAACATTTGCCATGGTTATCTTAGTAGAGGTCAAAACCTCAGCAGTTTGACAACTTCTTCCATGAATCGTCACATGAATAAATATCATATGGCCTGGTGGGAAGCTCACCGTGCTGCAATGCGGCCTAGTGGAGCCAACCATCCACCGCCTGCCCCTTCCAGGCCATCCGCGCGCTCGTCATCTTCTAGGACTGTGGGGACAGCTGTCACACCTGTTTTTCCACCCACAACTTCCACCACTGTAAGCGCAACAGGCAGTTTGCTTGGTAGGTCGTCAGTTGGTTTGGAAGGGGAAACAAGTGAGTGTGTACAGCTCTCTCAGACATCGATAGCACCAACTTTGGATGAAGGCAACATCATGTCTCCGCCTGCACTTTCCTCCCAAAGCTGCATTTTTCCAGGGACACCCTACTCAACACCGTCTACACACAGCAGCCAGATCTCTGTCCCTCAGATGTGGTCAAATAAAAGGCCACTTCCTTCGACCCATGACAAAGCGAAGAGGTTGACTCTATCCCTCTGTAAGCTGTTGGCTACAGAAATGCTGCCTTTCCGCCTAGTGGACACACAGGATTTTAGAGACCTTATATCTGTCGCTGTGCCCCAGTACCAGATGCCTAGTCGCCACTACTTCTCTAA
Organism: Anomaloglossus baeobatrachus; assembly: GCF_048569485.1. Classification (NCBI taxonomy): domain Eukaryota; kingdom Metazoa; phylum Chordata; class Amphibia; order Anura; family Aromobatidae; genus Anomaloglossus; species Anomaloglossus baeobatrachus. The sequence goes on from NC_134353.1 coordinate 33,672,292, forward strand.
GAAAGGTGTGCCCGCGCTACACCAGCATGTCGCACACAATATCACCGCTTCCTTGAGAAACTCTGTGTGTGAACGGGTGAATTTCAGCACCGATACTTGGACCAGTAAGCATGGACAGGGACGTTACATGTCGCTGACTGGGCACTGGGTAACTATGGTGATAGATGGTGAAGGGTCTGCTGCACAAGTCTTGCCGTCCCCACGACTTGTGTGTCAATCCTCTGTCTGTCCAAGTTCCGCCACTGCTTCTGCATCCTCCACCTCATCTGGGTCCTCCACCTCCGCCCCAAGCCTGCCTGGTCAGGCCACCAGCGTTCTCACTGCGCAGAAGGAATCACGCACCCCTCATTACTATGCTGGCAGCAGAGCGCAACGGCATCAGGCGGTCTTTAGCTTGACATGTCTTGGGAATAAGAGTCACACAGCTGAGGAGTTGTGGTCAGCTCTGCGGTCCGAGTTTAATAAATGGTTGTCTCCACTCAACCTGCAGCCTGGTAAGGCCGTGTGCGACAATGCTGCAAACCTGGGTGCGGCCCTTCGCCTGGGCAAGGTGACACACGTGCCTTGTATGGCTCACGTGTTGAACCTTGTTGTCCAGCAATTTTTAACACACTATCCCGGCCTAGATGGCCTTCTGACCAGGGCACGGAAACTGTCTGCAGTGCTCACTTCCGCCGTTCAAGCGCCGCAGCTGAGCGACTTGCATCGCTCCAGAAGTCTTTCGGCCTGCCGGTTCATCGCCTGAAATGCGATGTGGCGACACGCTGGAATTCAACTCTCCACATGTTACAGCGACTGTGGCAGCACCGCAGAGCCCTGGTGCAATACGTCATGACGTATAGCCTGGGCCAACGAGATGCAGAGGTGGGGCAGATCACCCTGATGGAGTGATCTCAGATCACGGACCTATGCACCCTTCTGCACAGTTTCGACATGGCGACGAATATGTTTAGCGCTGACAATGCCATTATCAGCATGACGATTACAGTCATTTACATGCTGGAGCACACGCTAAACACTATTCGGAGTCAGGGGGTGGGACAACAGGAAGGGGAGGAACTACAGGAGGATTCATATGCGCAAGACACAACAACATCACCAAGGTCCAGACGTTCATCATCACCAACGCGGCAGGCATGGGACCATGGGGGACAGGGATCAACAAGGGCGCATGGTAGCAGGCGAGATGTTGAGGAAGGTGCAGGAGGACATGAAGATATGGAGGACGAACTGTCCATGGACATGGAAGACTCAGCTGATGAGGGGGACCTTGGTCAAATTTAAGTTGAAAGAGGTTGGGGGGAGATGACAGACGAAGAAAGAACGGTTAGCACCTCTATGCCACAAACACAGCGTGGACTTGGTCCGCATGGCTGCGCAAGACACATGAGTGCCTTCTTGTTGCACTACCTCCAACATGACCCTCGTATTGTCAAAATTAGAAGTGATGATGACTACTGGCTTGCCACACTATTAGATCCCCGGGACAAGTCCAAATTTTGTGACATAATTCCACCCATAGAAAGGGACGCACGTATGCAGGAGTATCAGCAGAAGCTGTTACTCGATCTTAGCTCGGCTTTTCCACCAAACAACCGTGCAGGTGAAGGGAGTGATTCTCCCAGTTGTAACTTGACAAACATGGGACGGCCTCGTCATCTTCAACAGTCTACCCGTACCAGTAGGACCGTATCTGGTGCTGGTAACAGCAATTTTATGGAATCTTTTCATAATTTTTTTAGACCCTCCTTTGCAAGGCCACCAGAGACATCAAGTGTGTCACATAGTCAACGGATGGAGAGGATGATACAGGAGTATCTCCAAATGAACATCGATGCAATGACTTTGCAAATGGAGCCTTGCTCCTTTTGTGCTTCAAATCTAGAAAAATGTCAAGAGCTCTCCAGTTACGCCTTGAAGATTTTGTCGTGTCCAGCTGCCAGCGTTGTCTCTGAACGTGTCTTCAGTGCTGCTGGGTGTGTGCTTACAGATAAGCGCACGCGTCTGTCCAGTGACAATGTGGACAGACTGACGTTCATCAAAATGAACAAGTCATGGATCCAGAAGGAATTTACTACCCCTGTGTCATCCTGGGGAGAGTAAATGCTTGTGGATTTGGAATGTGCTTGATGCAAATCAAAACATCCTGTTTGCAACTAGGGCACAAGTCCTGCCACTGATGACGTGTCTGTGTGCCCAATTTGGGGAAAAAAGGTAGACTCCGCTTGGAGTAACCCTTGCTTGCTGTGTTTTTTAAAAATGATACAAGATGAACAGATCTGAAGGCAAGATGAAGGCAACATCATGTCTCCGCCTGCACTTTTCTCACAAACCTGCATTTTTCCAGGGACACCCTACTCAACACCGTCTACAGACAGCAGCCAGATCTCTGTCCCTCAGATGTGGTCAAATAAAAGGCCACTTACTGCGACCCATGACAAAGCTAAGTGGTTGACTCTATCCCTCTGTAAGCTGTTGGCTACCGAAATGCTGCCTTTACGCGTAGTGGACACACAGGATTTTACAGACCTTATGTCTGTCGCTGTGCCCCAGTACCAGATGCCCAATCACCACTGCTTCTCCAAGAAAAGCATGCCCGCGCTACACCAGCATGTCGCACACAACATCACCACTTCCTTGAGAAAATCTGTGTGTGACAGGGTGCATTTCAACACAGATACTTGGACCAGTAAGCATAGACAGGGTCATTACATGTCACTGACTGGGCACTGGCAAACTATGGTGAGAGATGGAGAAGGGTCTGCTGTACAAGTCTTGCCGTCCCCACGAGTTGTTTCAATCCTTGTTCTGTATGTAGAAGTTAATACACTGCTTCTGCCTCTTCAACCTCGTGTGGGTCCTCTACCTTGGCGCAAACCCTGTGTGGTCAGGCCACCCTTCCTTGCAACTGCGCACAAGGACTACCACACACCTCCTTACTATGCTGGCAGCAGAGCTCAATGCCATCAGGCGGTCAAAGTTTTACTTTGAAATGTATGGGAAATGTGAGTCACACCGCTATTACAGAGAATAGTAGTCAGGCAGGGTCAAAACATTAATTGAGGAACAGGAACAGAATGGGACGGCCAGGAAAGAATCAGAAAACAAGCAGAGGTGAAATGCGTATCGGCCAACAAGGTACATAAACAGCAAGCAGGAAAAGTAGTCAGGTAACAAGCACACAAAATCATAAAACTGAACTGGGGGTAAAATTAACCAGAGGTTCATAGCTATGTCTGGCAGTGGTCTGCAGACAGGATGGGCATAAAAAAGGGTGTGGTGTCTTCCCATTGGTTGTAGCTGAATGATGGTATTTCATCTGTGAGATACCCACCAGCTACATTCAGCCAGAGATTCTGCATCTGTCAAGGTAATGCAGCCCAGTGGGTGAGCATAACCTGCGTCCACCTGCGCCGCTGGCATCGACTACTCTCCCATCATCAGCACTATTCATGAAAGGAACACGTTGTCACCTGGCGACCGGAGTACAAATTGACGGAGCGGACTCCGTTGGTGACTTAACAGCCGTGTGCGGCAATGATGCAAACCTGGCTGCGGGCCATCCTCAGGGCAATGTGACACACGTGCCTTTTAGGGCTCACGTGTTGAACCGAATTCGCCAGCAATTTTTAAAACACCATCACGGCCTACATGGCCTTGTGCAGTGGGCAGTGCACGCTCGCTATGTGCTCACTTCCATCGTGCGCACACAGCAGCTCAACAACTTTCATCACTCCGGAAGTCTTAGGGTCTGGCAGTTAAACGCCGTAAATGCGATGTTTCGACACGCAGGAATTGGAATCTGCACATGTTGCAGCGTGTGTGGCAGCACCGCAGAGCCCTGCTGAAATACAAAAGACATATAGCCTGGGATAACTTGATCCAGAGGTGGTGCAGATCACGCTGCTGGAGTGGTGTCAGATCAAGGACCTATGCACCCTGCTACACAGTTTTGAAATGTCGACGAAGATGTTTAGCACTGGCAATGTCATTCTCAGCGTGACAATTCTGGTCATCTACATGATGGAGCACACTGTAATTATTATTCGGAGTCAGGTGTTGGGACAAGAGGAAGGGGAGGAAGTACAGGAGGAGTCATATGCGGAAGGGATAACAAGATCTACGAGGTCCAGATGGTCAGCGGCACCTATGCGGCAGTCATGGTGAGGGAGAGGGATTAACAAGGGCGCATAGTATCAGCAAAAAGTGTTGATGAAAGTGCAGGAGCCCATGAAGAAATGGAGGACGAACTGGCGATGGGCATGGAAGACTCAGCAGATGAGTGAGAGCTTGCTCACATTTCGGTTGTGCGAGGTTGGGGGGAGAGGGCAGAGGAAGGATGCACGATTCTCACCTCTCTGCCACCAACACACCAAGGACTTGGTCCTCCTGGATGCACAAGACACATGAGCGCCTTCTTGCTGCACTACCTACATGACCCTCGGATTGTATGAATTTGAACTAATCCTGAATACTGGGTTGCCACACTGTTAGATCCCCGGTACAAGACAAAATTTGGCGAACTAATTCCTGCCATAGAAATAGACGCACGTATACAGGAGTATCTGCAGAATGTGGTACGCAATCTTAGATCTACTTGTCCAGTAAACACCAGTGCTGCACAGAGTGAATCTCAACGCTTTGTCATGGATAGGAGGAAATGGTCTTTAACTTGTCCACATCGAAGGGACCGAGGGATGGCTGCTGTGCTGAGATGGCGTTGAGTACGGTGTCCCTGCACAGTTGCACTTTTGGTCATATCCCAAAATGAGTTGAAAAAGGACAGATGCTGTTGGAAAGGGGAACAGGTGTGTTGGAAAGGGGAAAAAAGTTTTGGTCCGTGGATTTGGTGGTTAAGCAACTGTAACATTTGCTGAAGAAACAACATCTGTTACAGTGGGACTGGCAGATTTGGATAAAGTGGTATATAATCTGTGACCGCTATATAACGAAAATTAATAAGAAAAGAAAGAGAAAGGTATATATCCCCATCAGCAGTCAGTGTCCACCGTGCTCCCAGTTGGAAAAGGAGAGGTTGGCAACTGGAAGGTTTGGTGGAGGATACAGAGCTGTGTGGCTATGAAACTAATAGTAGCCTGAACCGAGTTAGACGCCATTCGGATCTGGAGACTGTGAGCCCTGTTAGCGTCACAGGGTCCACATGCCCACCCAGCCCAGGAACTCCCTGTTAACAACACAGGGGCCATTGAGTACGCTGACCGTGTGCGTAGGGGCACACCTGTGGACAGCAGGCGCATCAGCAGCAGCAGGCCTGTTAATGCCACTGGGCTGCACAAGCAGGACTGGTAGGACAGGAGCTGGTCTTGGTAATTATGCTGCAGCTGGGGTACATCGGCACACGCATGCGCACTAGCTGCCTCTCCACACTTAGACGTGGAGGGGAAATTTGTCTTGGAGATGCTGTCTATGAACAGAAGGAAAAGCTAAAGGAAGCCTGACTTTCTATCCCTCCGAATTATGAAATGCAGCAATGAATTCCATGAGTTTGCTATAACATTAGCGTAGCAAAATGTGCATGAGGGTGTGATGTAGAGGTGCTAGAAATAGCTTGTCACCAGTGGGGCACTAATGGAATACAACAGCCAGTTCTATGATGCCACAAAATGGCAGTATTTTGTGCTATCATTATAGCTTATTAAAAACAGAGCACGAGGTTGTCATGCAGAGGTGCTGCACATAGATTTGCAGTAGTGTGAATTGACAAAAGTACAATAGCCACGTTTAGGATACAACTAGGTACAGTGAGTGTTTGCTAGTATAATGGCTGAGTTTAAAAAAGTTTGAGTGTGCAATGCAGGCAGATGTCCTGCAAATAACGTTCCAATACTGTGAATTGACAAAAGTACAATAGCCACGTTTAGGATACAACTAGGTACAGTGAGTGTTTGCTAGTATAATGGCTGAGTTTAAAAAAGTTTGAGTGTGCAATGCAGGCAGACGTCCTGCAAATAACGTTCCAATACTGTGAATTGACAAAAGTACAATAGCCACGTTTAGGATACAACTAGGTACAGTGAGTGTTTGCTAGTATAATGGCTGAGTTTAAAAAAGTTTGAGTGTGCAATGCAGCCAGACGTCCTGCAAATAACGTTCCAATACTGTGAATTGACAAAAGTACAATAGCCACGTTTAGGATACAACTAGGTACAGTGAGTGTTTGCTAGTATAATGGCTGAGTTTAAAAAAGTTTGAGTGTGCAATGCAGGCAGACGTGCTGCAAATAACGTTCCAATACTGTGAATTGACAAAAGTACAATAGCCACGTTTAGGATACAACTAGGTACAGTGAGTGTTTGCTAGTATAATGGCTGAGTTTAAAAAAGTTTGAGTGTGCAAGGCAGGCAGACGTCCTGCAAATAACGTTCCAATACTGTGAATTGACAAAAGTACAATAGCCACGTTTACGATACAACTAGGTACAGTGAGTGTTTGCTAGTATAATGGCTGAGTTTAAAAAAGTTTGAGTGTGCAATGCAGGCAGACGTGCTGCAAATAACGTTCCAATACTGTGAATTGACAAAAGTACAATAGCCACGTTTAGGATACAACTAGGTACATTGAGTGTTTGCTAGTATAATGGCTGAGTTTAAAAAAGTTTGAGTGTGCAAGGCAGGCAGATGTCCTGCAAATAACGTTCCAATACTGTGAATTGACAAAAGTACAATAGCCACGTTTAGGATACAACTAGGTACAGTGAGTGTTTGCTAGTATAATGGCTGAGTTTAAAAAAATTTGAGTGTGCAATGCAGGCAGACGTCCTGCAAATAACGTTCCAATACTGTGAATTGACAAAAGTACAATAGCCACATTTAGGATACAACTAGGTACAGTGAGTGTTTGCTAGTATAATGGCTGAGTTTAAAAAAGTTTGAGTGTGCAATGCAGCCAGACGTCCTGCAAATAACGTTCCAATACTGTGAATTGACAAAAGTACAATAGCCACGTTTAGGATACAACTAGGTACAGTGAGTGTTTGCTAGTATAATGGCTGAGTTTAAAAAAGTTTGAGTGTGCAATGCAGGCAGACGTGCTGCAAATAACGTTCCAATACTGTGAATTGACAAAAGTACAATAGCCACGTTTAGGATACAACTAGGTACAGTGAGTGTTTGCTAGTATAATGGCTGAGTTTAAAAAAGTTTGAGTGTGCAAGGCAGGCAGACGTCCTGCAAATAACGTTCCAATACTGTGAATTGACAAAAGTACAATAGCCACGTTTACGATACAACTAGGTACAGTGAGTGTTTGCTAGTATAATGGCTGAGTTTAAAAAAGTTTGAGTGTGCAATGCAGGCAGACGTGCTGCAAATAACGTTCCAATACTGTGAATTGACAAAAGTACAATAGCCACGTTTAGGATACAACTAGGTACATTGAGTGTTTGCTAGTATAATGGCTGAGTTTAAAAAAGTTTGAGTGTGCAAGGCAGGCAGATGTCCTGCAAATAACGTTCCAATACTGTGAATTGACAAAAGTACAATAGCCACGTTTAGGATACAACTAGGTACAGTGAGTGTTTGCTAGTATAATGGCTGAGTTTAAAAAAGTTTGAGTGTGCAATGCAGGCAGACGTCCTGCAAATAACGTTCCAATACTGTGAATTGACAAAAGTACAATAGCCACGTTTAGGATACAACTAGGTACAGTGAGTGTTTGCTAGTATAATGGCTGAGTTTAAAAAAGTTTGAGTGTGCAAGGCAGGCAGATGTCCTGCAAATAACGTTCCAATACTGTGAATTGACAAAAGTCCAATAGCCACGTATAGGATGCCACTAGGTACACTGAGTGTTTGCTAGTATAATGGCTTCGTTATAATTAGTTTGAGTGTGCAACGCAGGCAGATGCGCTCTGCAAATGTCTTGGCACTAGTGGGACTATAGCAAAGTCCAATAGCCACGTATAGGATGCCACTAGGTACACTGAGTGTTTGCTAGTAAAATTGCTTAGTTTAAAAAAGTTGTAGTGTGCAATGCAGGCAGACGTGCTCTGCAAATGTCTTTGCACTAGTGGGACTATAGCAAAGTCCAATAGCCACGTATAGGATGCCACTAGGTACACTGAGTGTTTGCTAGTAAAATTGCTTAGTTTAAAAAAGTTGTAGTGTGCAATGCAGGCAGACGTGCTCTGCAAATGTCTTTGCACTAGTGGGACTATAGCAAAGTCCAATAGCCACGTATAGGATGCCACTAGGTACACTGAGTGTTTGCTAGTAAAATTGCTTAGTTTAAAAAACTTGGAGTGTGCAATGCAGGCAGATGTGCTCTGCTAATGTCTTTGCACTAGTGGGACTATAGCAAAGTCCAATAGCCACGTTTAGGATGCCACTAGGTACACTGAGTGTTTGCTAGTATAATGGCTTACTTAGAATGAGTTGGAGTGTGCAGAGGACAAGAGGGTACAGTGGCAGGATTGTGGTGCTCTGGGTAGAGGAATGGAAGCCTGCCTTTCTATTCCCTCCTAATGGTGAAATGCAGGGAGGAAATCCCTGACCTGGGCTACACAGACGCTGTTGCTGTTTGCAGGACCTGTCACTTATGGCTCTCTGACCCTGCCGCTTTGAGCCCTTAAAAGGACTGCTAGAATGTGCTCTCCCTAAGCTGTCTAACGCTGTGTATGCAGCGCATACAGCTGTATCGGCTATAGGACTCAGGAGGACGGAGCTGCGACACTGATGTCTGACACCAAAGACGCAGAAGGCAGATAATGGCGTTCGTGAAGAAAATGTCCGGTTTTATAATGCAGGGACATGTGACATGCAGATCCTATCACACATGCCGTTGCTTCTCTGGCTCAAAGTCCACTTAGGTGTGTGTGTGTCTGTGATTGGCTGACATGCTGGCCCGTCCCACAAGACGCGCGCGCTTAGGGAAGGAAGACAAGAAAAAAAAAAAAAAAATGGCGATCGCCATTATAGAAACAGCAGTGATCTGAAGGCGCTGTTCACGCACACTATACACTGAAATGTGATAATAGTTTGATTCACAGAGTGACTTACACTATTACAGCAGAAACCAAGCTAGGATTTAGCTGTTTTTTGGCTGCTAGAACCGTTCTTGAACGTTTCTAGAACTATCGAGCTTTTGCAAAAAGCTCGAGTTCTAGTTCGATCTAGAACATGCCCCAAAATCACTCGAGCCGCGAACTGGAGAACCACGAACCACGAACCGCGCTCAACTCTACTAAGGAGTAGAGTTGAGCGCGGTTCGTGGTTCGTGGTTCTCCAGTTCGCGGCTCGAGTGATTTTGGGGCATGTTCTAGATCGAACTAGAACTCGAGCTTTTTGCAAAAGCTCGATAGTTCTAGAAACGTTCGAGAACGGTTCTAGCAGCCAAAAAACAGCTAAATCCTAGCTTGGTTTCTGCTGTAATAGTGTAAGTCACTCTGTGAATCAAACTATTATCACATTTCAGTGTATAGTGTGCGTGAACAGCGCCTTCAGATCACTGCTGTTTCTATAATGGCGATCGCCATTTTTTTTTTCTTGTCTTCCTTCCCTAAGCGCGCGCGTCTTGTGGGGCGGGCCAGCATGTCAGCCAATCACAGACACACACACACCTAAGTGGACTTTGAGCCAGAGAAGCAACGGCATGTGTGATAGGATCTGCATGTCACATGTCCCTGCATTATAAAACCGGACATTTTCTTCACGATCGCCATTATCTGCCTTCTGCGTCTTTGGTGTCAGACATCACTGTCGCAGTTCCGTCCTTTGTCCTATCGCCGATACAGCTGTATGCGCTGCATACACAGCGTTAGACAGCTTAGGGAGAGCACATTCTAGCAGTCCTTTTAAGGGCTCGTACCGGCAGGGTCAGAGAGCCATAGGTGACAGGTCCTGCAAACAGCAACAGCGTCTGTGTAGCCCAGGTCAGGGATTTCCTCCCTGCATTTCACCATTAGGAGGGAATAGAAAGGCAGGCTTCCATTCCTCTACCCAGAGCACCACAATCCTGCCACTGTACCCTCTTGTCCTCTGCACACTCCAACTCATTCTAAGTAAGCCATTATACTAGCAAACATTCAGTGTACCTAGTGGCATCCTATACGTGGCTATTGGACTTTGCTATAGTCCCACTAGTGCAAAGACATTTGCAGAGCACGTCTGCCTGCATTGCACACTACAACTTTTTTAAACTAAGCAATTTTACTAGCAAACACTCAGTGTACCTAGTGGCATCCTATACGTGGCTATTGGACTTTGCTATAGTCCCACTAGTGCCAAGACATTTGCAGCACGTCTGCCTGCGTTGCACACTCCAACTAATTATAACTAAGCTATTATACTAGCACACACTCAGTGTACCTAGTGGCATCCTATACGTGGCTATTGGACTTTGCTATAGTCCCACTAGTGCCAAGACATTTGCAGCACGTCTGCCTGCGTTGCACACTCCAACTAATTATAACTAAGCCATTATACTAGCACACACTCAGTGTACCTAGTGGCATCCTATACGTGGCTATTGGACTTTGCTATAGTCCCACTAGTGCCAAGACATTTGCAGCACGTCTGCCTGCGTTGCACACTCCAACTAATTATAACTAAGCTATTATACTAGCACACACTCAGTGTACCTAGTGGCATCCTATACGTGGCTATTGGACTTTGCTATAGTCCCACTAGTGCCAAGACATTTGCAGCACGTCTGCCTGCGTTGCACACTCCAACTAATTATAACTAAGCTATTATACTAGCACACACTCAGTGTACCTAGTGGCATCCTATACGTGGCTATTGGACTTTGCTATAGTCCCACTAGTGCAAAGACATTTGCAGAGCACGTCTGCCTGCATTGCACACTACAACTTTTTTAAACTAAGCAATTTTACTAGCAAACACTCAGTGTACCTAGTGGCATCCTATACGTGGCTATTGGACTTTGCTATAGTCCCACTAGTGCCAAGACATTTGCAGAGCGCATCTGCCTGCGTTGCACACTCCAACTAATTATAACTAAGCCATTATACTTGCACACACTAAGTGTTTTTTAGTGGCATCCTATACGTGGCTATTGGACTTTGCTATAGTCCTACTAGTGCCAAGACATTTGCAGAGCGCATCTGCCTGCGTTGCACACTCCAACTAATTATAACTAAGCCATTATACTAGCACACACTCAGTGAACCTAGTGGCATCCTATACGTGGCTATTGGACTTTGCTATAGTCCCACTAGTGCCAAGACATTTGCAGCACGTCTGCCTGCGTTGCACACTCCAACTAATTACAGTTAGGTCCAGAAATATTTGGACAGTAACACAATTTTTGCGAGTTGGGCTCTACATGCCACCACATTGGATTTGAAATGAAACCTCTACCACAGAATTCAAGTGCAGATTGTAACGTTTAATTTGAAGGTTTGAACAAAAATATCTGATAGAAATTGTAGGAATTGTACACATTTCTTTACAAACACTCCACATTTTAGGAGGTCAAAAGTAATTGGACAAATAAACCAAACCCAAACAAAATATTTTTATTTTCAATATTTTGTTGCAAATCCTTTGGAGGCAATCACTGCTTTAAGTCTGGAACACATGGACATCACCAAACGCTGGGTTTCCTCCTTCTTAATGCTTTGCCAGGCCTTTACAGCCGCAGCCTTCAGGTCTTGCTTGTTTGTGGGTCTTTCCGTCTTAAGTCTGGATTTGAGCAAGTGAAATGCATGCTCAATTGGGTTAAGATCTGGTGATTGACTTGGCCATTGCAGAATGTTCCACTTTTTTGCACTCATGAACTCCTGGGTAGCTTTGGCTGTATGCTTGGGGTCATTGTCCATCTGTACTATGAAGCGCCGTCCGATCAACTTTGCGGCATTTGGCTGAATCTGGGCTGAAAGTATATCCCGGTACACTTCAGAATTCATCCGGCTACTCTTGTCTGCTGTTATGTCATCAATAAACACAAGTGACCCAGTGCCATTGAAAGCCATGCATGCCCATGCCATCACGTTGCCTCCACCATGTTTTACAGAGGATGTGGTGTGCCTTGGATCATGTGCCGTTCCCTTTCTTCTCCAAACTTTTTTCTTCCCATCATTCTGGCACAGGTTGATCTTGGTCTCATCTGTCCATAGAATACTTTTCCAGAACTAAACTGGCTTCATGAAGTGTTTTTCAGCAAATTTAACTCTGGCCTGTCTAATTTTGGAATTGATGAATGGTTTGCATCTAGATGTGAACCCTTTGCATTTACTTTCATGGAGTCTTCTCTTTACTGTTGACTTAGAGACAGATACACCTACTTCACTGAGAGTGTTCTGGACTTCAGTTGATGTTGTGAACGGGTTCTTCTTCACCAAAGAAAGTATGCGGCGATCATCCACCACTGTTGTCTTCCGTGGACGCCCAGGCCTTTTTGAGTTCCCAAGCTCACCAGTCAATTCCTTTTTTCTCAGAATGTACCCGACTGTTAATTTTGCTACTCCAAGCATGTCTGCTATCTCTCTGATGGATTTTTTTCTTTTTTTTCAGCCTCAAGATGTTCTGCTTCACCTCAATTGAGAGTTCCTTAGACCGCATGTTGTCTGGTCACAGCAACAGCTTCCAAATGCAAAACCACACACCTGTAATCAACCCCAGACCTTTTAACTACTTCATTGATTACAGGTGAATGAGGGAGACGCCTTCAGAGTTAATTGCAGCCCTTAGAGTCCCTTGTCCAATTACTTTTGGTCCCTTGAAAAAGAGGAGGCTATGCATTACAGAGCTATGATTCCTAAACCCTTTCTCCGATTTGGATGTGAAAACTCTCATATTGCAGCTGGGAGTGTGCACTTTCAGCCCATATTATATATATAATAGTATTTCTGAACATATTTTTGTAAACAGCTAAAATAGCAAAACTTGTGTCACTGTCCAAATATATCTGGACCTAACTGTATAACTAAGCCATTATACTAGCACACACTCAGTGTACCTAGTGGCATCCTATACGTGGCTATTGGACTTTGCTATAGTCCCACTAGTGCCAAGACATTTGCAGCACGTCTGCCTGCGTTGCACACTCCAACTAATTATAACTAAGCCATTATACTAGCACACACTCAGTGTACCTAGTGGCATCCTATACGTGGCTATTGGACTTTGCTATAGTCCCACTAGTGCCAAGACATTTGCAGCACGTCTGCCTGCGTTGCACACTCCAACTAATTATAACTAAGCCATTATACTAGCACACACTCAGTGTACCTAGTGGCATCCTATACGTGGCTATTGGACTTTGCTATAGTCCCACTAGTGCCAAGACATTTGCAGCACGTCTGCCTGCGTTGCACACTCCAACTAATTATAACTAAGCCATTATACTAGCACACACTCAGTGTACCTAGTGGCATCCTATACGTGGCTATTGGACTTTGCTATAGTCCCACTAGTGCCAAGACATTTGCAGCACGTCTGCCTGCGTTGCACACTCCAACTAATTATAACTAAGCTATTATACTAGCACACACTCAGTGTACCTAGTGGCATCCTATACGTGGCTATTGGACTTTGCTATAGTCCCACTAGTGCCAAGACATTTGCAGCACGTCTGCCTGCGTTGCACACTCCAACTAATTATAACTAAGCCATTATACTAGCACACACTCAGTGTACCTAGTGGCATCCTATACGTGGCTATTGGACTTTGCTATAGTCCCACTAGTGCCAAGACATTTGCAGCACGTCTGCCTGCGTTGCACACTCCAACTAATTATAACTAAGCCATTATACTAGCACACACTCAGTGTACCTAGTGGCATCCTATACGTGGCTATTGGACTTTGCTATAGTCCCACTAGTGCCAAGACATTTGCAGCACGTCTGCCTGCGTTGCACACTCCAACTAATTATAACTAAGCCATTATACTAGCACACACTCAGTGTACCTAGTGGCATCCTATACGTGGCTATTGGACTTTGCTATAGTCCCACTACTGCCAAGACATTTGCAGCACGTCTGCCTGCGTTGCACACTCCAACTAATTATAACTAAGCCATTATACTAGCACACACTCAGTGTACCTAGTGGCATCCTATACGTGGCTATTGGACTTTGCTATAGTCCCACTAGTGCCAAGACATTTGCAGCACGTCTGCCTGCGTTGCACACTCCAACTAATTATAACTAAGCCATTATACTAGCACACACTCAGTGTACCTAGTGGCATCCTATACGTGGCTATTGGACTTTGCTATAGTCCTACTAGTGCCAAGACATTTGCAGAGCGCATCTGCCTGCGTTGCACACTCCAACTAATTATAACTAAGCCATTATACTAGCACACACTCAGTGTACCTAGTGGCATCCTATACGTGGCTATTGGACTTTGCTATAGTCCCACTAGTGCCAAGACATTTGCAGCACGTCTGCCTGCGTTGCACACTCCAACTAATTATAACTAAGCCATTATACTAGCACACACTCAGTGTACCTAGTGGCATCCTATACGTGGCTATTGGACTTTGCTATAGTCCCACTAGTGCCAAGACATTTGCAGCACGTCTGCCTGCGTTGCACACTCCAACTAATTATAACTAAGCCATTATACTAGCACACACTCAGTGTACCTAGTGGCATCCTATACGTGGCTATTGGACTTTGCTATAGTCCCACTAGTGCCAAGACATTTGCAGCACGTCTGCCTGCGTTGCACACTCCAACTAATTATAACTAAGCCATTATACTAGCACACACTCAGTGTACCTAGTGGCATCCTATACGTGGCTATTGGACTTTGCTATAGTCCCACTAGTGCCAAGACATTTGCAGCACGTCTGCCTGCGTTGCACACTCCAACTAATTATAACTAAGCCATTATACTAGCACACACTCAGTGTACCTAGTGGCATCCTATACGTGGCTATTGGACTTTGCTATAGTCCCACTAGTGCCAAGACATTTGCAGCACGTCTGCCTGCGTTGCACACTCCAACTAATTATAACTAAGCAATTATACTAGCACACACTCAGTGTACCTAGTGGCATCCTATACGTGGCTATTGGACTTTGCTATAGTCCCACTAGTGCCAAGACATTTGCAGCACGTCTGCCTGCGTTGCACACTCCAACTAATTATAACTAAGCCATTATACTAGCACACACTCAGTGTACCTAGTGGCATCCTATACGTGGCTATTGGACTTTGCTATAGTCCCACTAGTGCCAAGACATTTGCAGCACGTCTGCCTGCGTTGCACACTCCAACTAATTATAACTAAGCCATTATACTAGCACACACTCAGTGTACCTAGTGGCATCCTATACGTGGCTATTGGACTTTGCTATAGTCCCACTAGTGCCAAGACATTTGCAGCACGTCTGCCTGCGTTGCACACTCCAACTAATTATAACTAAGCCATTATACTAGCACACACTCAGTGTACCTAGTGGCATCCTATACGTGGCTATTGGACTTTGCTATAGTCCCACTAGTGCCAAGACATTTGCAGCACGTCTGCCTGCGTTGCACACTCCAACTAATTATAACTAAGCCATTATACTAGCACACACTCAGTGTACCTAGTGGCATCCTATACGTGGCTATTGGACTTTGCTATAGTCCCACTAGTGCCAAGACATTTGCAGCACGTCTGCCTGCGTTGCACACTCCAACTAATTATAACTAAGCCATTATACTAGCACACACTCAGTGTACCTAGTGGCATCCTATACGTGGCTTTTGGACTTTGCTATAGTCCCACTAGTGCCAAGACATTTGCAGCACGTCTGCCTGCGTTGCACACTCCAACTAATTATAACTAAGCCATTATACTAGCACACACTCAGTGTACCTAGTGGCATCCTATACGTGGCTATTGGACTTTGCTATAGTCCCACTAGTGCCAAGACATTTGCAGCACGTCTGCCTGCGTTGCACACTCCAACTAATTATAATTAAGCCATTATACTAGCACACACTCAGTGTACCTAGTGGCATCCTATACGTGGCTATTGGACTTTGCTATAGTCCCACTAGTGCCAAGACATTTGCAGCACGTCTGCCTGCGTTGCACACTCCAACTAATTATAACTAAGCCATTATACTAGCACACACTCAGTGTACCTAGTGGCATCCTATACGTGGCTATTGGACTTTGCTATAGTCCTACTAGTGCCAAGACATTTGCAGAGCGCATCTGCCTGCGTTGCACACTCCAACTAATTATAACTAAGCCATTATACTAGCACACACTCAGTGAACCTAGTGGCATCCTATACGTGGCTATTGGACTTTGCTATAGTCCCACTAGTGCCAAGACATTTGCAGCACGTCTGCCTGCGTTGCACACTCCAACGAATTATAACTAAGTTACATTGTCAGGGATATTTATTCTTTATTATTCTGCTGTTAATAAAGCTAGACCACCACTGCAATCTTCACCACCTCTCAATTTTTACTACCACATTTTCAGTCCACAATCTTGTCGCAATCAACATGAGTGGCAAAATGACAGATGCTGGTGGAAAGGGGAAGAGGCGTGGTGGAAAAGGCAAAAAAGGTTTTGTCAGTGGGGAAGGTGCCAAAGCTCCATTATCATCTGCTGAAGATAGACCATCTACTAGCAAAAGTAAGATGTCTACTACTTATTGTGGACAATCCGATGTGCTCCCTTTTTTACGGACACGAACAAGAGGAACAAAGGTAGATGATGGGCAAAAAAGGAAAATGCTTGAATGGATCTCAAGTGGTCCAACAAGTGCCCTCTCAGCCACTTCAAGTACCGCATCCAAAAAACACCATTCCTCTGAGTTGTCATCCCAATCACACTTGATTTCTCCCAGCTCTGAAGTCTCCATCAGCCCTGCACAGTATGGTGGAACTGAGATGGCTGAGTCTGCAGAGCTGTTCAGTCACACTATAGCCTGGGAATCAGAGGTCTGCTCCCAAGCTACAGTGAGTACAGAACAGGAAATGGTCTGCAGTGATGCCCAGAACCTTTGTGACTCAGATTCAGGCCGTGAGGACCAAGTTTCTGAGCATAATGTTGACCCTTTGTCACAAACTGTAACACCTGTGGTTATAGACAATGAGGAACATACTGATGAAGATGAGACGCAGATACCCGATTGGGATGACAACTTAAATATTCGGTCAGGGCAAGAAGAGGCTCGGTCTGAGGGGGAGGGGAGTGCGAACACAACAATTGATGATGACGTTCTAGATCCCACCTACTGTCAACCCCCAGTCAGGCACTCGAGGAGGTCAACAGAGGCGGTGGAGGAGGATGCAACCGACGACGAAGTTACCTTGCGCCTTCCTGGACAGAGTCGGAGCACTGGTAGCACGTCTACAACTGCATCCTCAGCCACCACTCTGCCTATGAGCATTATTCGGGGTGGATCAACAGGTCGCATGGCCTCTAAGCCTTGCCTAGCCTGGGCCTTTTTTCACATCGAAAAAGATCGCCCAACTCATGTGATATGTAACATTTGTCATGATTCTGTTAGTAGTGGTCAAAACCTCAGCAGTTTGACAACTTCTTCCATGAATCGTCACATGAATAAATATCATAAGTCCCGGTGGGAAGCTCACCGTGCTGCAATGCCGGCTAGCGGAGCGAACCATCCACCGCCCGCCCCTTCCAGTGCATCCGCGCGCTCTTCATCTTCTAGGACTGTGGGGACAGCTGTCACACCTGTTTTTCCACGCAAAACTTCCACCACTGTAACCGCAACAGGCAGTTTGCTTGTAAGGTCGTCAGTTGGTTTGGAAGGGGAAACAAGTGAGTGTGTACAGCTCTCTCAGACATCGATAGCACCAACGTTGGATGAAGGCAACATCATGTCTCCGCCTGCACTTTCCTCACAAACCTGCATTTTTCCAGGGACACCCTACTCAACACCGTCTACACACAGCAGCCAGATCTCTGTCCCTCAGATGTGGTCAAATAAAAGGCCACTTCCTCCGACCCATGACAAAGCTAAGAGGTTGACTCTATCCCTCTGTAAGCTGTTGGCTACCGAAATGCTGCCTTTCCGCCTAGTGGACACACAGGATTTTAGAGACCTTATGTCTGTCGCTGTGCCCCAGTACCAGATGCCTAGTCGCCACTACTTCTCTAAGAAAGGTGTGCCCGCGCTACACCAGCATGTCGCACACAACATCACCGCTTCCTTGAGAAACTCTGTGTGTGAACGGGTGCATTTCACCACCGATACTTAGACCAGTAAGCATGGACAGGGACGTTACATGTCGCTGACTGGGCACTGGGTAACTATGGTGATAGATGGTGAAGGGTCTGCTGCACAAGTCTTGCCGTCCCCACGACTTGTGTGTCAATCCTCTGTCTGTCCAAGTTCCGCCACAGCTTCTGCATCCTCCACCTCATCTGGGTCCTCCACCTCCGCCCCAAGCCTGCCTGGTCAGGCCACCAGCGTTCTCACTGCGCAGAAGGAATCACGCACGCCTCATTACTATGCTGGCAGCCGAGCGCAACGGCATCAGGCGGTCTTTAGCTTGACATGTCTTGGTAATAAGAATCACACAGCTGAGGAATTGTGGTCAGCTCTGCGGTCCGAGTTTAATAAATGGTTGTCTCCACTCAACCTGCAGCCTGGTAAGGCCGTGTGCGACAATGCTGCAAACCTGGGTGCGGCCCTTCGCCTGGGCAAGGTGACACACGTACCTTGTATGGCTCACGTGTTGAACCTTGTCGTGCAGCAATTTTTAACACACTATCCCGGCCTAGATGGCCTTCTGAACAGGGCACGAAAACTGTCTGCTCACTTCCGGCGTTCAAGCGCCGCAGCTGAGCGACTTGCATTGCTACAGAAGTCTTTCGGCCTGCCGGTTCATCGCCTGAAATGCGATGTGGCGACACGCTGGAATTCAACTCTCCACATGTTACAGCGACTGTGGCAGCACCGCAGAGCCCTGGTGCAATACGTCATGACGTATAGCCTGGGCCAACGAGATGCAGAGGTGGGGCAGATCACCCTGATGGAGTGGTCTCAGATCAAGGACCTATGCACCCTTCTGCACAGTTTCGACATGGCGACGAATATGTTTAGCTCTGACAATGCCATTATCAGCATGACGATTCCAGTCATTTACATGCTGGAGCACACGCTAAACACTATTCGGAGTCAGGGGGTGGGACAACATGAGGGGGAGGAACTACAGGAGGATTCATATGTGCAAGGGACAACAACATCACCAAGGTCTAGACGTTCATCATCACCAACGCAGCAGGCATGGGACCATGGGGAACAGGGATCGACAAGGGCGCATAGTAGCAGGCGAAATGTTGAGCAAGGTGCAGGAGAACATGAAGAAATGGAGGACGAACTGTCCATGGACATGGAAGACTCAGCGGATGAGGGAGACCTTGGTCAAATTTCAGTTGAAAGAGGTTGGGGGGAGATGTCAGAGAAAGAAAGAACGGGTAGCACCTCTATGCCACAAACACAGCGTGGACTTGGTCCGCATGGCTGCGCAAGACACATGAGTGCCTTTTTGTTGCACTACCTCCAACATGACAGTCGTATTGTCAAAATTAGAAGTGATGATGACTACTGGATTGCCACACTATTAGATCCCCGGTACAAGTCCAAATTTTGTGACATAATTCCAGCCATAGAAAGGGACGCACGTATGCAGGAGTATCAGCAGAAGCTGTTATTCGATCTTAGCTCGGCTTTTCCACCAAACAACCGTGCAGGTGCAGGGAGGGAATCTCCCAGTTGTAACTTGACAAACATGGGACGGTCTCGTCATCTTCACCAGTCTACCCGTACCAGTAGGACCGTATCTGGTGCCGGTAACAGCAATTTTATGGAATCTTTTCATAATTTTTTTAGACCCTCTTTTGCAAGGCCACCAGAGACAACAAGTCTGACACATACTCAACGGCTGGAGAGGATGATACAGGAGTATCTCCAAATGAACATCGATGCCATGACTGTGCAACTGGAGCCTTGCTCCTTTTGGGCTTCAAACATAGAAAAATGGCCAGAGCTCTCCAGTTACGCCTTGGAGATTTTGTCGTGTCCAGCTGCCAGCGTTGTCTCTGAACGTGTATTCAGTGCTGCTGGGTGTGTGCTGACAGATAAGCGCACGCGTCTGTCCAGTGACAATGTGGACAGACTGACGTTCATCAAAATGAACAAGTCATGGATCCAGAAGGAATTTACTACCCCTGTGTCATCCTGGGGAGAGTAAATGCTTGTGGATTTGGAATGTGCTTGATGCAAATCAAAACATCCTGTTTGCAACTAGAGCCCAAGTGCTGCCACTGATGGGGTGGGTGTCTGTGTGGCCCAATTTTTGGAAAAAAGGGAGACTCCGCTTGGAGTAACCCTTGCTTACATTGTTTTTAAAAGAAGCCAAGATGAACAAGTCATGGGTCAGCAAAGACTTTGCTACCTACCCCGGTGTCATCCTGGGGACGGTTAATTATGGGGTATTTTTGAATGTGATTGATGCAAATGTAGCTGTGAAGTGTACAACTAGGGCTCAAGTGCTGCCACTGATGGGGTGGGTGTCTGTGTGGCCCAATTTTTGGAAAAAAAGGGAGACTCCGCTTGGAGTAACCCTTGCTTGATGTGTTTTTAAAAGAAGCCAAGATGAACAGAGCTGGGATCAGGAAAGACTTTGCTACCTACCCCGGTGTCATCCTGGGGACGGATAAGAATGGCGTATTTTTGAATGTGCTTGATGCAAATCAAAACATCCTGTTTGCAACTAGGGCCCAAGTGCTGCCACTGATGGGGTGGGTGTCTGTGTGGCCCAATTTTTGGAAAAAAAGGGAGACTCCGCTTGGAGTAACCCTTGCTTGATGTGTTTTTAAAAGAAGCCAAGATGAACAGAGCTGGGATCAGCAAAGACTTTGCTACCTACCCCGGTGTCATCCTGGGGACGGATAAGAATGGCGTATTTTTGAATGTGCTTGATGCAAATCAAAACATCCTGTTTGCAACTAGGGCCCAAGTGCTGCCACTGATGGGGTGGGTGTCTGTGTGGCCCAATTTTTGGAAAAAAAGGGAGACTCCGCTTGGAGTAACCCTTGCTTGATGTGTTTTTAAAAGAAGCCAAGATGAACAGAGCTGGGATCAGGAAAGACTTTGCTACCTACCCCGGTGTCATCCTGGGGACGGATAAGAATGGCGTATTTTTGAATGTGCTTGATGCAAATCAAAACATCCTGTTTGCAACTAGGGCCCAAGTGCTGCCACTGATGGGGTGGGTGTCTGTGTGGCCCAATTTTTGGAAAAAAAGGGAGACTCCGCTTGGAGTAACCCTTGCTTGATGTGTTTTTAAAAGAAGCCAAGATGAACAGAGCTGGGATCAGCAAAGACTTTGCTACCTACCCCGGTGTCATCCTGGGGACGGATAAGAATGGCGTATTTTTGAATGTGCTTGATGCAAATCAAAACATCCTGTTTGCAACTAGGGCCCAAGTGCTGCCACTGATGGGGTGGGTGTCTGTGTGGCCCAATTTTTGGAAAAAAGGGAGACTCCGCTTGGAGTAACCCTTGCTTGATGTGTTTTTAAAAGAAGCCAAGATGAACAGAGCTGGGATCAGGAAATACTTTGCTACCTACCCCGGTGCCATCCTGGGGACGGATAAGAATGGCGTATTTTTGAATGTGCTTGATGCAAATCAAAACATCCTGTTTGCAACTAGGGCCCAAGTGCTGCCACTGATGGGGTGGGTGTCTGTGTGGCCCAATTTTTGGAAAAAAGGGAGACTCCGCTTGGAGTAACCCTTGCTTGATGTGTTTTTAAAAGAAGCCAAGATGAACAGAGCTGGGATCAGCAAAGACTTTGCTACCTACCCCGGTGTCATCCTGGGGACGGATAAGAATGGCGTATTTTTGAATGTGCTTGATGCAAATCAAAACATCCTGTTTGCAACTAGGGCCCAAGTGCTGCCACTGATGGGGTGGGTGTCTGTGTGGCCCAATTTTTGGAAAAAAAGGGAGACTCCGCTTGGAGTAACCCTTGCTTGATGTGTTTTTAAAAGAAGCCAAGATGAACAGAGCTGGGATCAGCAAAGACTTTGCTACCTACCCCGGTGTCATCCTGGGGACGGATAAGAATGGCGTATTTTTGAATGTGCTTGATGCAAATCAAAACATCCTGTTTGCAACTAGGGCCCAAGTGCTGCCACTGATGGGGTGGGTGTCTGTGTGGCCCAATTTTTGGAAAAAAGGGAGACTCCGCTTGGAGTAACCCTTGCTTGATGTGTTTTTAAAAGAAGCCAAGATGAACAGAGCTGGGATCAGCAAAGACTTTGCTACCTACCCCGGTGTCATCCTGGGGACGGATAAGAATGGCGTATTTTTGAATGTGCTTGATGCAAATCAAAACATCCTGTTTGCAACTAGGGCCCAAGTGCTGCCACTGATGGGGTGGGTGTCTGTGTGGCCCAATTTTTGGAAAAAAAGGGAGACTCCGCTTGGAGTAACCCTTGCTTGATGTGTTTTTAAAAGAAGCCAAGATGAACAGAGCTGGGATCAGCAAAGACTTTGCTACCTACCCCGGTGTCATCCTGGGGACGGATAAGAATGGCGTATTTTTGAATGTGCTTGATGCAAATCAAAACATCCTGTTTGCAACTAGGGCCCAAGTGCTGCCACTGATGGGGTGGGTGTCTGTGTGGCCCAATTTTTGGAAAAAAAGGGAGACTCCGCTTGGAGTAACCCTTGCTTGATGTGTTTTTAAAAGAAGCCAAGATGAACAGAGCTGGGATCAGCAAAGACTTTGCTACCTACCCCGGTGTCATCCTGGGGACGGATAAGAATGGCGTATTTTTGAATGTGCTTGATGCAAATCAAAACATCCTGTTTGCAACTAGGGCCCAAGTGCTGCCACTGATGGGGTGGGTGTCTGTGTGGCCCAATTTTTGGAAAAAAGGGAGACTCCGCTTGGAGTAACCCTTGCTTGATGTGTTTTTAAAAGAAGCCAAGATGAACAGAGCTGGGATCAGCAAAGACTTTGCTACCTACCCCGGTGTCATCCTGGGGACGGATAAGAATGGCGTATTTTTGAATGTGCTTGATGCAAATCAAAACATCCTGTTTGCAACTAGGGCCCAAGTGCTGCCACTGATGGGGTGGGTGTCTGTGTGGCCCAATTTTTGGAAAAAAAGGGAGACTCCACTTGGAGTAACCCTTGCTTGATGTGTTTTTAAAAGAAGCCAAGATGAACAGAGCTGGGATCAGCAAAGACTTTGCTACCTACCCCGGTGTCATCCTGGGGACGGATAAGAATGGCGTATTTTTGAATGTGCTTGATGCAAATCAAAACATCCTGTTTGCAACTAGGGCCCAAGTGCTGCCACTGATGGGGTGGGTGTCTGTGTGGCCCAATTTTTGGAAAAAAGGGAGACTCCGCTTGGAGTAACCCTTGCTTGATGTGTTTTTAAAAGAAGCCAAGATGAACAGAGCTGGGATCAGGAAAGACTTTGCTACCTACCCCGGTGTCATCCTGGGGACGGATAAGAATGGCGTATTTTTGAATGTGCTTGATGCAAATCAAAACATCCTGTTTGCAACTAGGGCCCAAGTGCTGCCACTGATGGGGTGGGTGTCTGTGTGGCCCAATTTTTGGAAAAAAAGGGAGACTCCGCTTGGAGTAACCCTTGCTTGATGTGTTTTTAAAAGAAGCCAAGATGAACAGAGCTGGGATCAGCAAAGACTTTGCTACCTACCCCGGTGTCATCCTGGGGACGGATAAGAATGGCGTATTTTTGAATGTGCTTGATGCAAATCAAAACATCCTGTTTGCAACTAGGGCCCAAGTGCTGCCACTGATGGGGTGGGTGTCTGTGTGGCCCAATTTTTGGAAAAAAGGGAGACTCCGCTTGGAGTAACCCTTGCTTGATGTGTTTTTAAAAGAAGCCAAGATGAACAGAGCTGGGATCAGCAAAGACTTTGCTACCTACCCCGGTGTCATCCTGGGGACGGATAAGAATGGCGTATTTTTGAATGTGCTTGATGCAAATCAAAACATCCTGTTTGCAACTAGGGCCCAAGTGCTGCCACTGATGGGGTGGGTGTCTGTGTGGCCCAATTTTTGGAAAAAAGGGAGACTCCGCTTGGAGTAACCCTTGCTTGATGTGTTTTTAAAAGAAGCCAAGATGAACAGAGCTGGGATCAGGAAATACTTTGCTACCTACCCCGGTGTCATCCTGGGGACGGATAAGAATGGCGTATTTTTGAATGTGCTTGATGCAAATCAAAACATCCTGTTTGCAACTAGGGCCCAAGTGCTGCCACTGATGGGGTGGGTGTCTGTGTGGCCCAATTTTTGGAAAAAAAGGGAGACTCCGCTTGGAGTAACCCTTGCTTGATGTGTTTTTAAAAGAAGCCAAGATGAACAGAGCTGGGATCAGGAAAGACTTTGCTACCTACCCCGGTGTCATCCTGGGGACGGATAAGAATGGCGTATTTTTGAATGTGCTTGATGCAAATCAAAACATCCTGTTTGCAACTAGGGCCCAAGTGCTGCCACTGATGGGGTGGGTGTCTGTGTGGCCCAATTTTTGGAAAAAAGGGAGACTCCGCTTGGAGTAACCCTTGCTTACATTGTTTTTAAAAGAAGCCAAGATGAACAAGTCATGGGTCAGCAAAGACTTTGCTACCTACCCCGGTGTCATCCTGGGGATGGATAAGAATGGCGTATTTTTGAATGTGCTTGATGGAAATGTAGCTGTGAAGTGTACAACTGGGGCACAACTGCTGCCACTGAAGGGGTGGGTGTGTGTGTGGCCCAATTTTTGGAAAAAATGGAGACTCCGCTTGGAGTCACCTTGCGGTGTTTTACATGATTTTAGAATGGCGTGCCATGCCTATATCTGTGTGTCCTCCTCTTTTTCCTTGTCCAGCTGTTTTGTTTTCGCATGAGTATATGTCCTTGTCACTTTCCAATGTGTTTGAGTTGTTTGTCACCTTTAGGACACCTTTGAGGGTGTTTTCTAGGTGTTTTTCTGTGTTTGTGATTGCCTGCCATTGTTTCCTATGCAGTTCGAGTTCGGTTCGTCGAACATTCGACGAACCGAACTCGAACGGGAGGTCCATTCGGCGAACCAACCTCGAGCCGAACCGCGACCGGTTCGCTCATCTCTACTAAGGAGACATGTAAGACTGTAATTTGACAAAGTTACAAATTGTGGCATGCTCTATAAGATTTTGTGTGGAAATCCAAGAATTTCTTCATTTTTACCAACTTCTACATATTTGTTTCTTGTATCAAAAAAATACTAGGGTCAAATGTAGGGTTACCAAGCACACCATACTTTAAATTTGGCTTACTTTCTTTTAAGAAGTTTTTGGTGCTTATACTATTGCAATTTTTTTTTCCCTTTTACTTTAGGATAAAAACTCATGTAATAATTTTAAACTCTTCATAACATTTGATGTATATTTACATCATATGTCATTTCCATGCCTTTAATGTAGACTTGCACGCCGAGCCTGCATCTTTCCCTTCATATGCTTTAATCAGCCAACATGTGCCTTTAACGGCAGCAGGTGGATAGGAGATTCACCTATTGTTATTTTCCAGTAATGTCCCACTTTCAATCTTTGGTATTTAGTATCATTGCATTCATAAATATTCGATTTATCAAAAACAAAAAAAAAATATCCAATTGGTAAAAAGTATACCAAAAAATAAATTCAACACTTGAGATGAGCAAACCTTTGAAAGTTCGGTTCGGCAGGTGCAGCCTGACTTTAGATAAAATTTGGTTTGGGACATGAACTTGACCTAAACCCCAATGAAAGCCACTTATTGGGCAGATTGGGTCTCTGCCCACATGCAGCCAACCATAAACAGATCCCTCCCAGAGATGGGTGGGAGCTTTCCATTTTTTAGGGTGGTCACACATTACAGCTATCACATAGCTTCAGATCTCAAAAAATAATAACAAAAAACAAGAGCAATAGGACTGTATTCACAGAAAAACAAAAAAGTTATAGCTCTTGGAAGAAGGGGATGAAAACACAAGGGGCTTAATAATGTACTACAAATGTACAGAAAAATGGTGTGGACCTTACATCTAAATATTATCTACTAGCTAAATAAATTTTCATTTTTTTTTTCTTTGATTCCCAACTCTATTAAGCAGTAGAGATGAGCGAACCTCTAGAGGCTTGAGTTCGGCTCGGTTCGTCAAACAGAGGCCGCGTTCGAATTCGGTTCGGCGAGCCATTCGACGAACCTCTCGAACCCCATTGAAAATAATAGGATGCAATCACGAACACATAAAAACACATAGAAAACACCTTCAAAGGTGTCCAAAAGGTGAATAAACTCCCAAGACACCAGAAACACATGGGAAAGTGACAAGGACATATACTCATGCGAAAACAAAACAGCTGGACGAGGAAAAAGAGGAGTGACAAAGATATAGGCAAGTCATGCTCTTCTAAAATCATGTAGAACCCAGCAAGCGGACTCCAAGCAGAGTCTTCTTTTTTCCAAAAATTGGGCCACACAGACACCACTTCAGTGGCATCACTTGTGTCCCAGTTGCAAACTTGACAGGTACATTTGCATCAAGCACATTCCAAAATACGCCAGCCTTAACTGTCCCCAGGATGACACCGGGTTAGCAAAGTCCTTGCGGATCCATGACTTGTTCATTTTGATGAACGTTAGTCTGTCCACATTGTCACTGGACAGATGCATTCGCTTATCTGTCAGCACACAACCAGCAGCACTGAAGACACGTTCAGAGACAATGCTGGCAGCTGGACACGACAAGATCTCCAAGGCGTAAGTGACGAGCTCAGGCCATTTTTCAAGATTTGAAGCCCAAAATGAGCAAGGCTCCAGTTGCAAAGTCATAGCATCGATGTTTATTTGGAGATATGTCGCGGGCGGGGGGTGCGCTGCTCGACCGCTCGCTCGCGGCTTGGGTCCGGCTGCTGCTGCTGCTCGGTGGCTCGAGCGGTGGGCCGGATCCGGGGACTCGAGCGGCGCTCCTCGCCCGTGAGTGAAAGGGGTAGTTTGGTTTGGGGATGTAGTCCGTGACGCCACCCATGGTTTGTGGTGATAGTGGGACACCACCGCTGCTTTAGACGGGGATCCCGGGAGTAATGACAGGGAGCAGCAGAGATGTTTCTCTCCCCTCCGTGGGTAGGGGGATTTGGTGGTCCCGGGGCCCGGTGATGTGGGCTGGGAGATGGATGGCGAGAGCTGGGGAGGTGCAGGGTCATGGGGCAGCGCAGTGCCAGGCGGCACGGTGGTACTCACTCAGCCAGTAACGTACACGGAGTCTCTGGTGAAACAAACGGCTGGATGGACGGGTCCCACAGACGGCTACGGAGGTCACTTCCGGTAGGTTGGCGGTGACTGTCTCTCCCTGCACCTTCGGTGTGTTGTTGGCCCCGATGGCTTACCACCGGTAGCCCTCTACCCAGCGGTATGGTTGCTGGAGGAGCTCCTTTCTGCCCGCAGGCTCTGGCCCTGGGAACTCTAGCCTTGGCGGTAGCTGTATTCCCCTTCACGGTTGAGCGGTTGCCTTCAGTCGGGTCTTTGGTTACTGAGATACCCCGGAAGTTCCCGTCGCTAACGGATTTGACCGGTTTAACGGCGACTCCAAGCCTGGTCGGGGTCCGTAGGCCCTGCCGCGTAGTGCTGGCGTTTCTTCGCTCCCCGATCCGGTACCGGCGGACTACCGCCCGACCCCGGTCCTTACGGTTGTGCGTCAATTGGCCTGGCCTGCAGACGGTCACCACCGTCTGCCAACCTTGCTGTATGTGCCCGGGCCACGTACCCGGACACGGTTAGTCAGTGGCTCCTTTACCACTCCACTCCTCTCACTTCACTCTCCCTAACCGAACTCTCCTTCCAAATCTGCACTGCTTCCTTTTCCCGCCTCTAGGAATGTGAACTCTTTGATGGGCGGGGCCAACCGCCTGGCTTCGCCCCACCTGGTGTGGACATCAGCCCCTGGAGGGAGGCAACAAGGATTTTTGTGTGACTGGTGTGCCTAACCGGGGTGTGGGGTGTGTTGGTGTTGTTTTTGTGACGTCTTGGCTTTTCCAGGGCGCCACAGATACTCCTGCATCATCCTCTCCAGCCGTTGACTATGTGTCAGACTTCTTGTCTCTGGTGGCCCTGCAAAGGATGGTCTAAAACAATTATGAAACGATTCAATAAAATTCCTTTTACCAGCACCAGATACGGTGCTGCTATATGGTTAGACTGTTGATGACGAGACAGTCCCATGTTTGTCAAATTACAACTGGCAGATTCACTCCGTGCACCACTGTTGTTTGGTGGAAAAGCCGAGTTAAGATTGAGTAACAGCTTCTTCTGATACTCCTGCATATGTGCGTCCCCTTCTATGGCTGGAATTATTTCACAAAATTTGGACCAGGGGTCTAATAGTGTGCTAACCCAGTAGTCATCATCACTTCTAATTTTGACAATCCGAAGGTCATGTTGTAGGTAGTGCAGCAAGAAGGCGCTCATGTGTCTTGCGCATCCAGGAAGACCAAGTCCTCGCTGTGTTTGTGGCATAGAGGTGCTAACCGTTTTTTCTTTTTCTGACATCTCCCCCCAACCTCGTTCAACTGAAATTTGACCAATGTCTCCCTCATCTGCTGAGTCTTCCATGTCCATCGAGAGTTAGTCCTCCCTTTCTTCCTGGTCTCCTGCACCTTCCTCAACATTTTGGCTGCTACCATGCGCCCTTGTTAATCCCTCTCCCCCACCGTCCCATGCCTGCCGTCTTGGTGATGATGAATGTCTGGACCTTGTAGATGTTGGTATCTCTTGCGCATATGAATCCTCCTGTACTTCCTCCCCTTCCTCTTCTCCCACCCCCTGACTCTGAATAGTGTTTAGCGTGTGCTCCAGCATGTAAATGACTAGAATTGTCATGCTGATAATGGCATTGTCAGCGCTAAACATATTCGTCGCCATGTCAAAACTGTGCAGAAGGGTGCATAAGTCCTTGATCTGAGACCACTCCATCAGCGTGATCTGCCCCACCTTTGCATCTCGTTGGCCCAGGCTATACGTTGTGACGTATTGCACCAGTGCTCGGCGGTGCTGCCACAGTCGCTGTAACATGTGGAGAGTCGAATTCCAGCTTGTCGGCACATCGCATTTCAGGCGATGAACCAGCATTGCCGAAAGACTTCTGGAGCAATGCAAGTCAATCAGCTGCGGCGGTTGAACAGCGGACGTGAGCAGACAGTTTTTGTGCCCTGTGCAGAAGGCCATCTAGGTGGGGATAGTGCGTTAAAAATTGCTGGACAACAAGGTTCAACACGTGAACCATACAAGGCACATGTGTCACCTTGCCCCGGCGAAGGGCCGCACCCAGGTTTGCAGCATTGTCGTTCATGGCCTTCCCTGGCTGCAGATTGATTGGAGACAACCATTTACGAAACTTGGACCGCAGAGCTGCCCACAACTCATCCGCTGTGTGACTCTTATTTCCAAGACATTTCAAGCTAAAGACCGCCTGATGCCGTTAAGCTCTGCTGCCAGCATAGTAAGGTGGTGTGCATGATTCCTTGTGCGCAGTTGCAACGCGGGTGGCCTGACCAGGCAGGCTTGCGGTGGAGGTGGAGGGCCCAGATGAGGTTGAGGAGGCAGAAGCAGTGGAGGAACTTTGGTATATAGAGGATTGACGCACAAGTCGTGGGGACGGCAAGACTTGTTGAGCAGACCATTCTCCATCTATCACCATTGTTACCCAGTGCCCAGTCAGTGACATGTAACGACCCTGTCCATGCTTACTTGTCCAAGTATCGGTGGTGAAATGCACCCGGTCAAACACAGTTTCTCAAGGAAGCAGTGATGTTGTGTGCGACATGCTAGTGTAGCGCAGGCACACCTTTCTTGGAGAAGTAGTGGCAACTGGGCATCTGGTACTGGGGCACTGCGATGGACATAAGGTCTCAAAAATCCTCTGTGTCCACCAGGTGGAAAGGCAGCATTTCCGTAGCAAAGAGCTTACAGAGGGATAAAGTCAACCTCTTAGCTTTGTCATGGCTCGGAGGAAATGGCCTTTTATTTGTCCACATCTGAGGGACCGAGATCTGGGTGCTGTGTGGAGACTGTGGTGAGTAGGGTGACCCTGCAAAACTGCAGGTCTGTGAGGAAAAAGCAGACGGAGGCATGATGTTGCCTTCATCCAAAGTTGGTGCTCTCAATGTGTGAGAGACCTCTACACCAGCACTTGTTTCCCCTTCCAAACCAACTGACGACCTACCAATCAAACTGCCTGTTGTGGTGGAAGTTCTGCATGGAAGAACAGGTCTCACAGCTTTCCCACAGTTATAGAAGATGAAGAGCGCGTGCATGCACTGGAAAGGGCAGGCAGTGCATGTCCTGCTCCGCTATTCCGCATTGCAGCACAGTGAGCTTCCCACTGGGACTTAAACTTGTTACTTATGTGACGATTGTTGGAAGAAGTTGTCAAACTGGTAAGGTTTTGGCCTCTACTTATTGATTGCCGAGAAATTTTACAGATCACATGATTTGGGAGATCCTTTGCACGGTCAAAAAAGGACTAGGCTAGACAAGGCTTAGAGTACAAGTGACCTGCAGAGCCACCCCGACTTGTGCTCAGAGGCAGAGTGGTGGCTGAGGATGCTTTTTTTGACGTGCTTCCAGTACTCCGACTCTGTCCAGGAAGGCGCAAGGTAACTTCGTCATCAGTTGCATCCTCCTCCACCGCCTCTGGTGACCTCCTCGAGTACCTGACTGAGGGTTGACAGTATGTGAGATCTAGAACTTAATCATCAAGAGTTGTGTTTGCACTCCCCTCGCCCTCAGATCTAACCTCTTCCTGCCTGACTGAATAGTTAAGTTGTCATCCCAATCTGGTATCTGTGTCTCATCGTCATCAGTATGTTCCTCATTGTCTCCACCAACAGGTGTTACAGTTTGGGAATGAGGGTCTAGATTATGCTCAGAAACTTGGTCATCAGAACCTGAATCTGACTCACAAAGTTTCTGGGCATCACTGCAGACCATTTCCTGGTCTCTACTCACTGTAGCTTGAGAGCAGACCTCTGATTCCCAGCCTATAGTGTGACTGAACAGCTCTGCAGACTCAGCCATCTTTGTTGCACCATACTTTGCAGGGCGGGTGGAGTCTTGAGAGTTGGGAGAAAGCAAGTGCGATTGGGATGACAACTCAGAGGACTGTTGTTTTGGATTTTGAAGTTGAGGTGGAGGAGAGGCCACTTGTTGGAGCATGTGAGATCCATTCAAACATGTGCTTTTTGTGCATCATCTACCTTTGTTCCAGTTGTTTTGTTCCGTAAAAAAGTGAGCACATCGGATTGTTCACGGAAAGTAGTAGACATCTTACATTTGCTAGAAGATGGCCTATCTTCAGCAGATGTTAATGTAGGTTTCCCACCTTCCCCACGGACACAAACTATTTTTCCTTTTCCAACATGCCTGTTCCCCTTTCCACA
Source organism: Anomaloglossus baeobatrachus (assembly GCF_048569485.1). Taxonomy (NCBI): domain Eukaryota; kingdom Metazoa; phylum Chordata; class Amphibia; order Anura; family Aromobatidae; genus Anomaloglossus; species Anomaloglossus baeobatrachus. The sequence goes on from NC_134353.1 coordinate 33,703,695, forward strand.
AGCATCTGTCCATTTGCCACTCATTTTGTTAGCGACAAGATTGGAAACTTAAAATGTGGCGGCAAAAATTGAGAGGTAGTGTAGATTGCAGAGGTGGTGGAACTTGCTTGGCACAAATGGGACACAAATTTAGTATAGCAGACACTTTGTGGATGCCACTTATTTTCAGCACTGTTTGCTATAAAAATAGCTTGGCAAAAATGTGCTGAAGTGTAGAAAGCAGAGGTGGTGCAACTTGCTTGGCACCAGTGGGACACAAATTTAGTATAGCAGACACTTTGTGGATGCCACTAAGTTTCAGCACTGTTTGCTATAAAAATAGCATAGCCAAATGTGTGGGAGGGTAGAATGCAGAGGTGGCGGAACTTGCTTGGCACAAATGTGACACAAATTTATTATAGCAGATACTTTTTGGATACCCCTAAGTGTCAGAACTGTATGCTATAAAAATAGTGTAGCCAAATATGCAGGAGGGTAGAAAGCAGAGGTGGTGGGACTTGCTTGGGACAAATGGGACACAAATTTAGTACAGTAGATACTTTTTGAATGCCACTTATTTTCGGCACTGTTTGCTATAAAAATAGCTTGGGAAAAATGTGCTAAAGGGTAGAAAGCAGAGGTGGTGGAACTTGCTTGGCACCAGTGGGTCACAAATTTAGTATAGCAGACACTTTTTGAATGCCACTTATTTTTAGCACTGTTCGCTATAAAAATAGCTCGGCAAAAATGTGCTGAAGGGTAGATTGCAGAGGTGGGGAAACTTGCTTGGAACAAATGGGACACAAATTTAGTATAGCAGACACTTTGTGGATGCCACAAAGTGTCAGCACTGTTTGCTGTTACGAGGGGGACCCGGGGAAGCGTGCCAAGATGGGGAATGGACAGCTTCCGCCGGTCAAGGTCCACTGTGCGGTGTAAGGGACCGCTGCTATGGTGGGTGAAGAGTGAGCGGGTTGCTGCTAGCGATCGTCTGGAATGTCACAGACGATCTATGTACACCGGTCTGCCCTAACCCGTGTGGGTTGTATGGCAGGGATCACACGGCTCGGTGTACCTGTTGCACGGGGAAGCACAGAGGTGCCCACGCACGTGTGCCAGTGGAAGTCACGAGAATATGGCACGAGGGTAGCACAGAGGTGCCCACGCACGTGTGCTTTCAATAACCAGGTGAGTCCAGTGGAGACTCGAGGAGCTCACCTGGGACAGGAACACGGCCTGTAGAAGGAGCGACTGCCGGAGCAGCAAGGCAGGGACACGGCCTGCAAACCAGGTGCTGCCTAAGCAGCAAGGGCCAAGCCCACAGAAGAAGATAATGCCTGAGCAGTGGCGTGGCAGCACGCTGCCAGACATCCAAACATAGAAGGACGGTCGCGCGCCGCCATGATGGCAGGAGGGGCTTTTAAGGAGGTGTAGCTCCAGCCAAGGGCGGGCGCGAGGCGGAGATGACGGACTTGACCCAATCAGGATCCACGACATCCCAGCCTGGCCAGTCAGGATTCACCACGTCACCAGCCTTGTCATCAAGCCGTGTGACGTCAGTGGGCGAATCAGGATCCACCAAGCATAGCACATGCTCACCCTCCTGCCTCTGGGAAATAGAGGCGGGATCCTCGGTCTCACAATGTGTAGAGATAACGGGAGTCTCACTGCTTCCCTGAGCAGCAAATCTCTGCACATTGCGCAACCCCACAGACCTTCGAGGCTGCTGAGCAGGAGGACCTGTGGCAGGCAAGGAATGGGAGACCGCCTCATTTCTTGCAACAGGAGTACCACTAGGTGTCACCCTTGTGCTGCCTCTCTGAGGAGGTTTCTCCTGCACTCTGCGCAGTCTGGCAGACCTTCGGCGCTGCGGAGCAGGAGCGCTCGTGGCAGGCAAGGAGACTGTCTCATTCCTTGCCACAGGAGAGCCACGAGGTGTAACATTACCCCCCCGTCTAGGCCCCCCCCCTTGCCCGTGCTCGAAGGCCGCTATCAAACCCGGGGCGTGGATATGATCCTCCAATTCCCAGGATCTATGCTCCGGACCACGGCCGACCCACTCCACGAGGTAGTACCTCCTGCCCCGTATAACTTTTGTCTCCACAAGCTTCGCCACCTCAGAGTCGTCGGGCGTGGAGTCAGTTTGAGGCGTCAGGGACCCCGAGAACTTATTAAGTCGTACGGGTTTCAGGAGGGACACGTGAAAGGTGTTGGCTATAGCCCAGCCTGGAGGGAGCTGGAGTCGGTATGCCACCGGGTTCACCTGCTCTAGCACTTTAAACGGACCCAGGTACCTAGGGGCGAACTTGGCTGCCTGTACCCGTAGGTTAACATTCTTAGAGGACAGCCACACTAGGTCACCAGGGGCGAAGGATGGTGCAGGGCGGCGGCGCTCATCAGCCGTTGTCACCATCCGGTCTTTAGCCCTCTTAAGGGCCTCTTGGGTGTTATCCCAGATCTCCCGGGCCTCGGTCGCCCAATCCTCCACTCTAGGATCGGGTGACGTAATGGGCATCGGAACCGGGATTCTGGGATGTTGTCCGTTATTGAGCAGGAACGGAGTCTGACCAGAGGATTCATGGACCGAATTATTAATGGCAAATTCGGCCCAAGGAAGGAGGTTAGCCCAGTTGTCGTGGTGCGCGGAGATAAAATGGCGGAGGTAAGTTACCAAGGTCTGATTGGTCCTCTCTACCAGTCCATTGGTTTCGGGATGGTATGCGGAGGAGATGTTCAGCTCTATCTGCAGGAGCTTACAGAGCTCTCTCCAGAAGCGAGACGCGAACTGGGGACCCCGGTCGCTCACCACCTTGTCAGGCATGCCATGCAGCCTAAATACATGCCTAATGAATAAGGTGGCGAGAGCACGTGACGTCGGGAGTCGTGGGAGAGGCACCAAGTGGACCATTTTAGAGAAGTGATCCGTGATGACCCATACGACCTTGTGACCTGCTGACTTGGGCAGATCTCCCAGGAAGTCCATTCCCACCACTTCCCAGGGACGATCCGGCACTGGCAGTGGGTGAAGAAGACCTGCCGGTCTCTGCCGGGACGGCTTATTCCGTGCACACGACATACAGGCTCCCACATACTCCTGTATGTCCTGGGGTAGTCTCGGCCACCAATAGTGCCTAGTCACAAGGTCTCTGGTCCTTTTGACCCCAAAGTGACCCCCGACCTTGGAGGCATGGGCCCACAATAGCACCTCATTCCGTAGTTCAGGGGGAACGAGGGTCTTGCCAGGTGGCACCTGGTCCAAAGAAGTGGGAGTGACCATCCTCAAGCTGTCCGGGGGTAGTATAAGACGAGGCTCCTCCTCGTCCTCCTCCAACACAACCATACAACGTGACAAGGCATCGGCCCGTACGTTCTTCTCACCGGCCAGGTGGCGGATAATAAAGCGGAACCGGGAGAAGAACAAGGACCAACGGGCCTGCCTTGGGTTCAGGCGTTGTGCTGTCTGGAGGTATGTGAGATTTTTATGGTCGGAAAATACTTCAAATGGATGCTTTGCACCCTCCAGGAGATGCCGCCATTCCTGGAATGCTAGTTTCATCGCCAGTAACTCCCTATCCCCTATGGAGTAGTTCCTCTCGGCCGGAGAAAAGGTCTTGGAGAAAAAGAAACAAGGATGCTTCCTTCCTCGTTCGTCTTTCTGGTACAGGACTGCACCAGCACTGACCGAAGAGGCGTCTACCTCTAGTAGAAAGGGTTTGGAGATGTCTGGACGATGAAGGATGGGAGCTCTGGAGAAGTAAGTTTTGAGAGTGTGAAATGCCTCTACCGTTTCCCGTGTCCATGCTTTGGGATTAGCGCCCTTGCGGGTAAGGGCAATGATGGGTGCTGCCACCGTCGAGAAGTTGGGAATGAACTGGCGATAATAATTGATAAACCCCAAGAATCGCTGGATCGCTTTCAGCGAGCGGGGCTCAGGCCATTTCATCACTGTCTCCAACTTCCCCGGATCCATTGCTAACCCCTGACTGGACACGATATACCCCAGGAACGGCAAGATTCACGTTCAAAAACGCACTTTTCTAGCTTAGCATATAACGAATGAGTGCGGAGCCTCTTAAGTACTCGGATGACATCCCTCCGATGGGTGGCAAGATCGGGGGAGAAGATAAGGATATCATCCAGGTATGCAACCACGGAAAGATACAAATCCCGGAAAACATCATTCACAAAGTCTTGAAATACGGCGGGGGCATTGCAGAGTCCGAAGGGCATTACGAGATACTCGTAGTGACCGTCCCTGGTGTTGAAGGCGGTCTTCCACTCATCGCCCTCTCGGACTCGCACTAGATTATACGCCCCGCGTAGATCCAGCTTCGTGAAGATCTTTGCCCCGCGGAATCGATCAAATAACTCCGTAATGAGGGGCAAAGGGTATTTGTTTTTGATCGTGATTGCATTTAATCCCCTGTAATCGATACAGGGGCGTAGATCCCCTTCCTTCTTTTGCACGAAGAAGAACCCCGCACCGGCCGGTGAAATAGACTTGCGAATGAACCCTTTTGCCAGGCTGTCCTGAATATATTTGGACATAGCCTCCGTCTCTGGAGCAGAGAGGGGATACACTCTGCCCCTAGGGGGCTCGGAGCCTGGCTTCAGGTCTATTCGGCAATCGTATGGCCGGTGGGGAGGAAGGGTATCTGCGGCCCTCTTGGAGAAGACGTCCCTGTAGGCCTCATAGGGTGTCGGTAAACCTGGCTCCCCTGTATTCCCTGAGGACCCAACCGACCTAATGGTAGCGGGTGGTTCGGTAGTCACGAGGTGCTCCCTACAGGATCCTGCCCATGATGAGATCTCCCCTGTTGCCCAGTTGAGTATAGGAGCATGCTGTCTCAACCAGGGGAGGCCCAGTAGGATCTCATCCGTCCCCCCTGGAAGCACCAGGAAGGACACCTGCTCATGGTGTCCTGGTGGTACTTCCATCCTGAGAGGGATGGTGATCTGGGTGATGGGATCGACTAGTAGGGACCCGTTGACTACCCGAACCCTGAGTGGCTTGGGTAAGAGAACCAGGGGAACTGAGTATCGGGTTGCCAGGGAGGTCGAAATGAAATTGCCATCAGTGCCTGAGTCCAGGCAGGCCAGAGCAGAGAAGAGAGTAGTGCCAAACTGCAACTGGGCGCTGATAGTCAACCTAGAGGGAGAAGCAGCGTCTAGTAACCCCCCTCTGATGGAAACTAGACGCTGTCTTTTCCCGACGGTTTGGGACATCGGGTAGCTATGTGTCCCCTCTGCCCACAGGAAAAGCAGATGACACCAGACCGAGAACCTGGGGTAGAGGAGACCGCTTTGGACACCTCCATTGACTCCACGGAGTCGCCTACAGAGCTGGCTGGGAGACCTGTCTGGTGGAATACGGGAGCCAGACGCTTTTTAGGCCGTGAGGACGTGGGTGCTGAAGAGACCTCGAGCCTCCGCTCCGCCTGGCGGATGTCTATGCGAGAGGCAACCACAATCAAGGACTCTAAAGTAGCAGGCACCTCACGCGTGGCCAGTGCGTCTTTGACGAACCCTGCCAGGCCCTCCCAGAACACAGGGACAAGGACCTTATCGGGGGAGTCCAGCTCTGCGGCAAGTGTCCTAAAGTGTACGGCAAAGTCCCCGACTGAAGCGGACCCTTGCCGAAGTCGTAGGAGGCGCAGCGCGGAGTCGTGGGTGACTTGAGGCCCGAGGAACACCATTCTCATGGCCCCAAGATAAGATGCTAAGTTATTCACCACCCGATCTCCGCGCTCCCACAACGGCGTGGACCACTTCAGCGCTCTCCCTGTCAGCAGGGACTGGACGAAGGCTACCTTCGCCTTCTCGGTAGCGTAAAGAGTCGCGGACAGCTCTAAGTAGGTGGTAACTTGGTTTATAAACCCACGGCACTCGGAGCTGTCCCCGCTAAAGCGCTCTGGAAGCGCAAGGCGAGGAGACTTTCCGCCCAATAGCACAGCCTGGGTAGCCGCCTGGGTGGCGACTGTCGTCAGAGCAGTCTTGTCGGAGGAAGACTGCTCCACTGCTGCCAAACGTGATTCCAACTGCTGCACATAACGCAGCAACTGCTGCTGCTCTTCAGCCATAGCCAGACCTTTGGCGCGACCGTAATGTTACGAGGGGGACCCGGGGAAGCGTGCCAAGATGGGGAATGGACAGCTTCCGCCGGTCAAGGTCCACTGTGCGGTGTAAGGGACCGCTGCTATGGTGGGTGAAGAGTGAGCGGGTTGCTGCTAGCGATCGTCTGGAATGTCACAGACGATCTATGTACACCGGTCTGCCCTAACCCGTGTGGGTTGTATGGCAGGGATCACACGGCTCGGTGTACCTGTTGCACGGGGAAGCACAGAGGTGCCCACGCACGTGTGCCAGTGGAAGTCACGAGAATATGGCACGAGGGTAGCACAGAGGTGCCCACGCACGTGTGCTTTCAATAACCAGGTGAGTCCAGTGGAGACTCGAGGAGCTCACCTGGGACAGGAACACGGCCTGTAGAAGGAGCGACTGCCGGAGCAGCAAGGCAGGGACACGGCCTGCAAACCAGGTGCTGCCTAAGCAGCAAGGGCCAAGCCCACAGAAGAAGATAATGCCTGAGCAGTGGCGTGGCAGCACGCTGCCAGACATCCAAACATAGAAGGACGGTCGCGCGCCGCCATGATGGCAGGAGGGGCTTTTAAGGAGGTGTAGCTCCAGCCAAGGGCGGGCGCGAGGCGGAGATGACGGACTTGACCCAATCAGGATCCACGACATCCCAGCCTGGCCAGTCAGGATTCACCACGTCACCAGCCTTGTCATCAAGCCGTGTGACGTCAGTGGGCGAATCAGGATCCACCAAGCATAGCACATGCTCACCCTCCTGCCTCTGGGAAATAGAGGCGGGATCCTCGGTCTCACAATGTGTAGAGATAACGGGAGTCTCACTGCTTCCCTGAGCAGCAAATCTCTGCACATTGCGCAACCCCACAGACCTGCGAGGCTGCTGAGCAGGAGGACCTGTGGCAGGCAAGGAATGGGAGACCGCCTCATTTCTTGCAACAGGAGTACCACTAGGTGTCACCCTTGTGCTGCCTCTCTGAGGAGGTTTCTCCTGCACTCTGCGCAGTCTGGCAGACCTTCGGCGCTGCGGAGCAGGAGCGCTCGTGGCAGGCAAGGAGACTGTCTCATTCCTTGCCACAGGAGAGCCACGAGGTGTAACATTTTGCTATAAAAATAGCTTAGCAAAAATGTGCTAAAGGGTAGAAAGCAGAGGTGGTGAAACTTTCTTGGCACCAGTAAGAGAGAAACTTAGTATAGAAGACACTTTGTGGATGCCACTAAGTTTCAGCACTGTTTGCTATAAAAATAGCGAAGCCAAATGTGTAGGAGGGTAGAATGCAGAGGTGGAGAAACTTGCTTGGCACAAATGGGACACAAATTTAGTATAGCAGATATTTTTAGATGCCACTAAGTGTCAGCACTAATCGCTATAAAAATAGCTTGGCAAAAATGTGCTGGAGGGTAGAAAGCAGAGGTGGTGAAACTTAAATGGCACCAGTAGGACACAAATTTATTATAGCAGACACTTTGTGGATGCCACTAAGTTTCAGCATGGTTTGCTATAAAAATAGTGTAGCCAAATGTGCAGGAGAGTAAAATGCAGAGGTGGTGGGACTTGCTTGGCAAAAATGCAACACAAATTTAGTATAGCAGATACTTTTTGGATGCCACTAAGTGTCAGCACTGTTCGCTATAAAAATAAATTATCAAAAATGTGCTGGAGGGTAGAAAGCAGAGGTGGTGGGACTTGCTTGGCACCAGTGGGACACTATATTAGTATAGCAGACACTATTTGGATGCCACTTATTTTCAGCTCTGTTTGCTATAATAAATAGCTTGGCAAAAGTGTGCTGGAGGGTAGAATGCAGAGGTGGTGGAATTTGCTTGGCACAAATGAGACACAAATTTAGTATAGTAGACACTTTTTGAATGCCACTTAGTTTCAGCACTGTTTGTTGTAAAAATAGCTTGGTAAAAATGTGCTGGAAGGTAGAAAGCAGAGGTAGGGAAACTTTCTTTGGCACCAGTGAGACACAAACTTAGCATAGCAGACACTTTGTGGATGCCACTAAGTGTCAGCACTGTTTGCTATAAAAAAAGCTTGGCAAAAAAGTGCTGGAGGGTAGAAAACAGAGGTGGTGGAACTTGCTTGGCACCAATGGGACACAAATTCCGTATAGCAGACACTTTGTGGATGACACTAAGTTTCAGCACTGTTTGCTATTAAAATAGCGTAGCTAAATGTGCTGGAGGGTAGAATGCAGAGGGTCTGGAATTTGCTTGGCAAAAATGGGACACAAATTTAGTATAGCAGACCCTTTTTGAATGCCACTTATTTTCAGCACTGTTCACTATAAAAATAGCTTGTCAAAAATGTGCTGTAGGGTAGAATGCAGAGGTGGGGAATCTTTCTTGGCACCATTCAGACACAAATATAGTATAGCAAACACTTTGTGGATGCCACTAAGTGTCAGCACTATTTGCTATAAAAATAGCTTGGCAAAAATGTTTTGAAGGTTAGAAATCAGAAGAGGTGGAACTTGCTTTGCACCAGTGGGACACTAATTAATTATAGCAGACACTTTGTGGATGCCACTAAGTTTCAGCACTGTTTGCTATAAAAAAAGCGTAGCCAAATGTGCAGGAGGGTAGGTTGTAGAGGTGGCGGAACTTGCTTGGCACAAATGGGACACAAATTTAGCATAGCAGACACTTTGTGGATGCCACTTATTGTCAGCACTGTTTGCTATAAGAATAACTTGGCAAAAATGTGCTGGAGGGCAGAAAGCAGAGGTGGTGGAACTTGCTTGTCACCAGTGGGACACAAATTTAGTATAGCAGACACTTTGTGGATGCCACTAAGTTTCAGCACTGTTTGCTATAAAAATAGCGTAGCCAAATGTGTGGAAAAGTAGAATGCAGAGGAGAAGGAACTTGCTTGGCATAAATGGGACACAAATTTATTATAGCAGATACTTTTTGGATGCCACTAAGTATCAGCACTGTTCGCTATAAAAATAGCTTGGCAAAAATGTGCTGGAGGGTAGAAAGTAGAAAAGGTGGAACTTGCTTTTCACAAATAGGACACAAATTTAGTATAGCAGACACTTTTTGAATTCCACTTATTTTCAGCACTAATTGCTAAAAAAATAGCTTGGCAAAAATGTTCTGGAAAGCAGAAAGCAGAGGTGGTGGAACTTGCTTGGCATCAGTGGGACACAAATTTATTATAGCAGACACTTTGTGGATGCCCCTATATTTCAGCACTGTTTGCTATAAAAATAACGTAGCCAAATGTGCAGAAGGGTGGAATGCAGAGGTTGTGGGACTTGCTTGGCACAAATAGGACACAAATTTAGTATAGCAGATACTTTTTAGATGCCACTAAGTGTCAGCACTGTTTGCTATAAAAATAGCTTGGCAAAAATGTGCTGGAGAATAAAAAGCAGAGGTGGTGGGACTTGCTTGGCACCAGTGGGACACTAAATTAGTATATCAGACACTTTTTGGATGCCACTTATTTTCAGCACTGTTTGCTAATAAAAAAGATTGTCAAAAATGTTCTGGAGGGTAGAATGCAGAGGTGGTGGAATTAGCTTTGCACAAATGGGACACAAATTTAGTATAGCAGAAACTTCATGGATGCCACTTATTTTCAGCACTGTTCGCTGTAAAAATAGCTTGGCAAAAAAGGTGCTGGAGGGTAGAATGCAGAGGTGGGGAAACTTTCTTGGCACCAGTGAGACACAAATTTAGTGTAGCAGACACTTTGTGGATGTCACAAAGTGTCAGCACTGTTCGCTATAAAAATAGCGTAGCCAAATGTGCAGGGGGGTAGAATTCAGAGGTGGTGGGACTTGCTTGGCACAAATGGGACACAAATTTAGTATAGCAGATACTTTTTCGATGCCACCAAGTGTCACCACTGTTCGCTATAAAAATAGTTTGGCAAAAATGTGCTGGAGGGTGGAAAGCAGATGTGGTGGAATTTGCTTGGCACCAGTGGGACACAAATTTAGTATAGCAGACAATTTTTGAATGCCACTTATTTTCAGCACTGGTTGCTATAAAAATAGCTTGGCAAAAATGTGCTGGAGGGTAGAATTCAGAGGTGGTGGAACTTGCTTGTCACCAGTGGGACACAAATTTAGCATAGCAGACACTTTGTGGATGCCACTAAATTTCAGCACTGTTCGCTATAAAAAAAAGCATAGCCAAATGTGTGGGAGGGTAGAATGCAGAGGTGGTGGAACTTGCTTTGCACAAATGGGACACAAATGTATTATAGCAGATACTTTTTGGATGCCACTAAGTGTCAAAACTGTTTGCTATAAAAAAAAAGCTTGGCAAAAATGTGCTGGAGGGTAAAAACCAGAGGTAGTTGAACTTACTTGGCACCAGTGGGACACTAAATTAGTATAGCAGACACTTTTTGGATGCCACTTATTTTCAGCACTGTTCGCTATAAAAATAGCTTGGCAAAAATGTGCTGGAGGGTAGAATGCAGAGGTGGGGAAGCTTTCTTGGCACCAGTGAGACACAAATTTGTATAGCAGACACTTTGTGGATGCCACTAAGTGTCAACTGTCAGGGCCAGGTGGACGGGCAGACCCAGGAGGTGGATCCACTGGGCCGAACTCCTAGATGGTGGTAAGGGGTCCGGTAGCTGGAGCACTATAGGCAGCAGAACAGTCCGTGCACAGGAGTATAACGGAGAAGTCCCTGGGACTACGGAGTCACTGGTGGTAGTCCGGGTGACGCAGCTCAGGTTCGGAAGCCGAGAAGATGTCAGGCGGGGTCCGGAACCTTTGGAGCGAGATGACAGGTCACCGCAGGGATCCGAGATGGTACGGACTGTCAGGATGGCAGATGGACTGCGTTCGGGATTCGGTCTGGACCGGATGGCGAGGCAGGCACGGCTCTACAAGAGAGATAGGTGAGTATATACACATATACACCAGGAGACCTGACTCCTAGCTTAAGAAACACGAAGATCAGGCCCCGCCCCCTTGGACATAAACCCCTTTTATACCCTGTACCTGTTTTGCATCATTTCCTGTTAATGGACGCTGGCCCTTTAAGAAAGGGTCAATGACCGCGCGCGCGCCCTAATGCGCATGCGCGCTGCCCGAGTGCCAGAAGCCAGAGCAGGAAGCTGCGAGGAGGAAGCAGCAGGGCCAGGATGGGGCTGTGAAGCCGACGGACGCCGGGTGCGGGGACCAGGACGCTGGGGACGCGCTGGCAAGGGGTGCTGGAGAGCGGGGAGCGGCGGTGACCGGACCAAGGAACCGGGAAGCGAGACGGAGGACCCGGGGAGCGTGACAGGTGAGCCGGAGGGCAGCACAGGGGACCCGGGGAGCGTGACAGTACCCCCCCCCACGCCCCCCTCCCCGCAACCGGGACAGGAAGGCACGGATCAGCGGAGTACCCACATTCTCCCGGGGTTCCCAGGACCTATCCTCAGGACCATACCCTGCCCAGTCCACCAGGAAGAACTGTCGACCCCGTACGGTCTTCATGGCCACGATATCCCTTACCGCATAGATGTCGTCATCGGCAATAGGTGGAGGAGCCGAACTGGCAACAGCGGAGAAGGGACCCAGGACAACCGGCTTGAGCAGGGAGACGTGGAATGAGTTGGGTATCCTCATCGTGGCAGGGAGTTGTCGCTTGTAGGAGACCTCATTGATCTTGTTGAGGACTTTAAACGGCCCGATGTAGCGAGGACCCAGCTTGTAGGATGGTATCTTCAATCGGACGTACTTGGATGCAAGCCAGACTAGATCTCCAGGAGAGAAACACGGAGGATCCAGACGTCTCTTGTCTGCGTGTCTTTTCATCCGCAGGGAAGCACGCCCAAGGGACGCCTTGACAGAGTCCCAAATGGTTGCAAAGTCACGGGCTACAGTATCAGCAGCAGGGACATCCGAAGAAGGGGATACAGGCAATGGGACGGAGGGCTGAAGTCCGTAAACGACATGGAAGGGAGAGCTGGAGGACGACTCACTGATGTGGTGGTTATGGGAGAATTCAGCCCAAGGAAGAAGCGTGGACCAGTCGTCGTGATGGGCGTTGACATAGTGACGTAAGAAAGAGGTCAATATTTGATTGACCCTCTCCACTTGGCCATTAGACTGAGGATGGTATGCAGATGAAAAGTCCAGAGTCACTCCCAGATGGTTGCAGAGAGCCCTCCAGAAGCGGGAGGGGAACTGAGTTCCTCTATCGGACACGATGTGAGATGGAAAGCCATGCAAGCGGAAGATGTGATGTATGTAGGCGTCCGCGAGTTCCTGAGCAGAGGGCAATCCAGCCATAGGGACGAAATGAGCCATTTTAGAGAATCGATCCACCACGACCCATATGACTGTGTGTCCGGAGGACAATGGCAAGTCTGTAATAAAGTCCATCGCTATGTGTTGCCACGGAACTGAAGGTATCGGCAGAGGCAGAAGACGGCCATATGGCAGGTGTTTGGGCGTCTTGTTCCTGGCACAAGAGGAGCAGGCAGAGACAAAAGCAGCGACGTCCGTGCGAAGGGATGGCCACCAGTAATGGCGTACAATCGCACCCCATGTTCTCTTCTGACCAGCATGACCGGCTGTTTTCGAGGCATGACCCCAGTGTAACACTTTTTGCCTGTCTGTCTCAGAGACATAGGTCTTCCCGGGCGGTATCTGGGCCAGGGTGACAGGGGCCACCGGAATGATTTTGCTAGGACAGATGATGGGTTGGGTAGTCTCCTCCTCCTGCTCCATGGGCATGAAAGACCTGGACAAGGCATCAGCGGGTACATTCTTGTCCGCGGGTCGGAAATGGAGCTGGAAATCAAACCTGGCAAAGAATAAGGACCACCTGGCTTGCCGTGGGTTCAGTCGCTGAGCAGACCGCAGGTATTCCAGGTTCTTGTGGTCCGTGTAAATGATAACGGGGTACACTGCTCCTTCCAGAAGGTAGCGCCATTCCTCCAGAGCCAGTTTGACTGCCAAGAGCTCTCGGTCACCGATGGTGTAGTTGCGTTCAGGCGCTGAGAAGCTCTTGGAGAAGAATCCGCAAGTCACCATCTTCCCGGAGGAGGATTTCTGCATGAGCACTGCTCCGGCTCCTGAGGAGGAGGCATCCACCTCCAAGGTGAACTGGCGGTTTAACTCCGGACGGTGAAGTACAGGAGAGGAGGCAAATGCCTGCTTCAGCGAGCCAAACGCGGCGTCGGCCGCAGGTGACCAGTCCTTTGGATTAGCCTCCTTCTTGGTCAAAGCGGAGAGAGGAGCAGTCAGAGCCGAGAAGTGAGGGATGAACTGGCGGTAATAGTTGGCGAATCCCAGGAAGCGTTGGATTTCCTTCAGTCCAGAAGGAGGAGGCCAGTTGAGAATGGAGGAGACCTTCTTTGGATCCATCTGCAGTCCGGTATCAGAGATGATGTACCCCAGGAAGGGGAGAGAGGACTGCTCAAAGACACACTTCTCATACTTCGCGTACAGACGATTCTCTCTCAGTCTTTGTAGAACCAGCTGCACGTTCTCTCTGTGGGTCTGGAGGTCCGGAGAGAAGACAAGGATGTCATCCAGATATACTACCACACAGAGGTAAAGAAGGTCCCGGAAGACGTCGTTCACCAGTTCTTGAAAGACGGCTGGGGCGTTACACAGGCCGAAGGGCATCACGCAGTATTCATAGTGCCCATCGCGAGTGTTGAACGCGGTCTTCCATTCGTCCCCAGAGCGGATGCGGACCAGATTGTAAGCACCCCGAAGATCCAGCTTGGTGAACACACGAGCTCCTCTAAGCCGGTCAAACAATTCAGGGATGAGCGGCAGAGGGTACTTGTTTTTTACGGTGATTTGATTCAAACCCCGGTAGTCTATGCATGGGCGTAAGTCGCCCTCTTTCTTCTTAACGAAGAAGAAGCCTGCTCCAGCAGGAGAGGAGGATCTCCGGATGAATCCCCTTGCCAGGCTCTCTGTGATGTAAGTAGACATGGCCCTTGTTTCGGCTGGAGACAATGGATATATCCGTCCTCGAGGTGGTGTAGTTCCAGGGAGCAGGTCGATGGCACAATCATAGGGACGATGTGGCGGAAGTACCTCGGATTCCTTTTTATCAAAGACGTCTGCAAAGGACCAATAGGCCGAGGGCAGCCCCGGTAGGTTCTCTGGAACCGGAGGTCGTCGGATGGGTAGTATGGTCTTCAGGCACTTCTCATGGCACGAAGAGCCCCATTGGGTGATTTCGCCAGTGCCCCAGCTGACTGATGGTTCGTGTGTCCGCAACCAGGGAAGTCCCAGCAGGATTTGATGGGACATGTGTGGGAGGACGTAGAGAGCGATGTTCTCAGTGTGCAGGGCACCGATACGCAGTTCCACCGGCTTGGTGATCCAGGAGATGGTGTCAGAGAGGGGTCTCCCATCCACAGAGGCAATCACGAGGGGCTTGTCAAGTGGAGTAACAGGCACCTGGTACTTGTCCACCGTGGCCTGCTGGATGAAATTGCCTGCTGCCCCGGAATCGAGGTATGCCTCAGCCGTGAACCGCGTCTCTCCCGTTGTCACTTGCACAGTCCATGTAACCGGGTCTGAGAGAGTCCCAGCACCTAGGGTGGCCTCTCCTACCAACCCTAGGCTTTGGAGTTTCCCGGCCTCTCAGGACAGGAGCGTAGCAGGTGTGTGTCCTCTCCGCAGTAAAAGCAGAGGCCCTTGGCGAGCCGCTCAGCTCTACGTTGTTCAGACTGCCGCACTCTGTCGATCTGCATGGGCTCGTGGACGGGGGCCCCAGCTGTTGATCACTGAAGTACGGAGGGCTTCTGCGGAGGAGAGGAATGCCGTACCGGACGTCTCTCACGGGACACTTCCTTGGATCGCTCCTGAAAGCGGATGTCCACTCGGGTCGCTAGGGTAATCAGGGCATCCAGGGTGGTCGGTACGTCACGACCCGCCAGCTCATCTTTAATTCGCCCCGAGAGTCCTTCCCAGAAGGCGGCGGTTAGGGCCTCGTTGTTCCACCCGAGTTCCGAAGCCAAGGTGCGAAACCGGATTGCGTATTGGCCCACCGTCAGAGTCCCCTGACGCAGCCGGAGAAGAGACGAAGCAGACGCGGAGGCGCGTCCGGGCTCATCAAAGGTGCCACGGAATGCCTGCAGGAAGTCCTGGATGTTCGTGGTCACAGGATCCCCCTTCTCCCACAAGGGGTTCATCCACGCCAGTGCCTCACCCTCTAGATGGGACATGATGAAGGCGACCTTGGCTTGATCAGAGGCAAACAAATGCGGCAGCTGCGTGAAATGGAGGGAGCATTGGTTTAAGAATCCCCTGCAGGTCTTGGGGTCTCCGGCGTACCGGGGTGGTGAGGCCAAACGAAGTCTGGAAGTATCTGAAGAAGTCGCCACGGGAGCTGGAGCCGTGGCTTGACTAGTGGAGGCCCGGGATGCTGAAGACGTGACTGCCGCTTGTAGCGTGTTCAGGCGGGCGTCCACCGAAGACATAAATTGCAGCATGCGGGTCTGAGTCTCACGCTGGCGTTGGAGTTCCTCCTGTACGGCTGCTAGTGCTGCAGCGGGATCCATGGCCTGATCTTACTGTCAGGGCCAGGTGGACGGGCAGACCCAGGAGGTGGATCCACTGGGCCGAACTCCTAGATGGTGGTAAGGGGTCCGGTAGCTGGAGCACTATAGGCAGCAGAACAGTCCGTGCACAGGAGTATAACGGAGAAGTCCCTGGGACTACGGAGTCACTGGTGGTAGTCCGGGTGACGCAGCTCAGGTTCGGAAGCCGAGAAGATGTCAGGCGGGGTCCGGAACCTTTGGAGCGAGATGACAGGTCACCGCAGGGATCCGAGATGGTACGGACTGTCAGGATGGCAGATGGACTGCGTTCGGGGTTCGGGATTCGGTCTGGACCGGATGGCGAGGCAGGCACGGCTCTACAAGAGAGATAGGTGAGTATATACACATATACACCAGGAGACCTGACTCCTAGCTTAAGAAACACGAAGATCAGGCCCCGCCCCCTTGGACATAAACCCCCTTTATACCTTGTACCTGTTTTGCATCATTTCCTGTTAATGGACGCTGGCCCTTTAAGAAAGGGTCAATGACCGCGCGCGCGCCCTAATGCGCATGCGCGCTGCCCGAGTGCCAGAAGCCAGAGCAGGAAGCTGCGAGGAGGAAGCAGCAGGGCCAGGATGGGGCTGTGAAGCCGACGGACGCCGGGTGCGGGGACCAGGACGCTGGGGACGCGCTGGCAAGGGGTGCTGGAGAGCGGGGAGCGGCGGTGACCGGACCAAGGAACCGGGAAGCGAGACGGAGGACCCGGGGAGCGTGACAGGTGAGCCGGAGGGCAGCACAGGGGACCCGGGGAGCGTGACATCAACACTGTTTGCTATAAAAATAGCGTAGCCAAATGTGCAGGAGGGTAGAAAGCAGAGGAAGTCGGAGTTGCTTGGCACAAATGGGACACAAATTTAATATAGCCGATACTTTTTGGATGCCACTAAGTGTCAGCACTGTTCGCTATAAAAATAGCTTGGAAAAATGTGCTGGAGGGTAGAAAGCAGATGTGGTTGAACTTGCTTGGCACCAGTGGGACACTAAATTAGTATAGCTGACACTTTTTGGATGCCACTTATTTTCAGCACTGTTTGCTAATAAAAAGATTGTCAAAAATGTTCTGGAGGGTAGAAAGCAGAGGTGGAGGAATTTGCTTTGCACAAATGGGACACAGATTTAGTATAGCAGACATTTTTTGAATGCCACTTATTTTCAGCACTGTTTGCTATAAAAATAGCTTGGCAAAAATGTGCTAAAGGGTAGAAAGCAGAGGTAGTGGAACTTGCTTGGCAACAGTGTGACACAAATTTAGTATAGCAGACACTTCGTGGATGCCACTTATTTTCAGCACTATTCGCTATAAAATTAGCTTGGCAAAAATGTGCTGGACGGTAGAATGCAGAGGTGGGGAAACTTTCTTGGCACCAGTGAGACACAAATTTAGTATAGCAGACACTTTGTGGATGCCACTAAGTTTCAGCACTGTTTGCTATAAAAATAGCTTTGCCAAATGTGCAGCAGGGTAGAATGAAGAGGTGGTGGGACTTGCTTGGCAGAAATGGGACACAAATTTAGCATAGCAGATACTTTTTGGATGCCACTAGGTGTCAGCACTGTTCGCTATAAAAATAGCTTGGCAAAAACGTGCTGGAGGGTGGAAAGCAGAGGTGGTGGGACTTGCTTGGCACCAGTGGGACACAAATTTAGTATAGCAGATATTTTGTGGATGCCACTAAGTTTCAGCACTGTTTGCTATAAAAAATAGCATAGCCAAATGTGTGGGAGGGTAGAATTCAGAGGTGGTGGAACTTGCTTGGCACAAATGGGACACAAATTTATTATAGCAGATACTTTTTAGATGCCAGTAAGTTTCAGAACTGTATGCTATAAAAAAAAACGTAGCAAAAATGTGCTGGAGGGTGGAAAGCAGAGGTGGTGGAACTTGCTTGGCACCAGTGGGATACAAATTTAGTATAGCAGACACTTTGTGGATGCCACTAAGTTTCAGAACTGTTTGCTATAAAAATAGCGTAGCCAAATGTGCAGGAGGGTAGATTGCAGAGGTGTGGGGACTTGCTTGGCACCAGTGGGACACAAATTTAGTAAAGCAGATACTTTTTAGATGCCAGTAAGTGTCAGCACTGTTCGCTATAAAAATAGCTTGGCAAAAATATGCTGGAGGGTAGAATGCAGAGGTGGTGGAATTTGCTTGGCACAAATGGGACACAAATTTAGTATAACAAATACTTTTTGGATGCCACTAAGTGTCAGCACTGTTTGCTATAAAAATAGCATGGCAAAACTGGGCAGCTGGGTACAGTGCCCGGGTTCTGTGGGTACCAGGACAGGAAAGGAAGCCTCACTTTCTTTCTCCTAATGATGAAATGCAGCAAGGAATTCCCTGAGCTGAGCTATGTCTCGGAGCGCCTGGAAATCAGCCCTGAAAAGGGCTGAAATAAACAGCAGTCCCCAATCTCTACAGCGCTGTGTCTATGGCACACACAGTAGGAGCGGCGGCAGCAGCAGCGTGAGCGGTGACTGACACCCATAGGCAGAAGGCATATAATGGCAGCATGAGGGAAAATGGCCATATATATAATGCAAAGACATGTGACATTCCCAGCCTTTGACACATGCCCTTACTTGTCTGGAAAAAATCCACTTAGCTGTGTGTGTGTCTGTGATTGGCTGACATCCTGGCTCGCCCCACTGCACGTGCACTTAGAGAAAAAAAAATGGCGATCGCCATGCTCTCTTCACCACAGATCTAAACCGAGTCTCTCCCGCACACTATACGCTGAAATTTGATAATAATAATGTAAACCACAGTGACTCACACTATTACAGTGAAAAGCCAGCTAGTAACTAGCTAGGTTTTTTGCTGATTGAACCGTTCTCGAACGTAACTTGAGCTATTGAGCTTTTAGCAAAAAGCTCGCATTCGAGTTCGATCTCGAGCACCCCTTAAAATCACTCGAACATGAAATTGGCGAACCTTGAACCTCGAACATCGCTCATGTCTATTAAGCACATAACCTGATGGTGACGGCTCTACAGGCCACCTTGGCTTTAGGCTTCAACACCCCTAAAGACACAGCATTACAGCTTATATTAACGAGTGCTTACATTTTCTTTTGTTTTTCACAATAACATCATGTGAAATAAGATATAATATGACATGAGCAGAAGTGACTGGATTCAAATTTGGCAAATTGCATAAATTATTGTGTGAAATTCTATTTGTAGTAAATGTATTCTCCGCCAATTGAATGACTCTACTGGTCTAAGGTCTAGAAATGTAAAAATATGTAAAAAAAAAATAAATAAACATGCAAATATTCATCATCTAACTTCTCCAGTCATCCACATAGCTAGCTGTCCTTGATAGGGTCCTTGACAGCTCTATCCCACGCTTCTTCATTCTATACCATCAGAGGGTCAGGACTAGAGATGATCGGTGTTCGAATCGAATCGTTTACCAATTTCAAATTCGAGTTGTTTTGGGCGATGTTCAATTCGTTCGACGAACTCGAACGATTTGCTTAACATTCGACTGTTCGAGTTACCGTTCGAGAACGGTTCAATCACCAAAAGCCTGGCTAGTTACTAGCCGGCTTTTCACTGTAATACTGTCAGTCACTGTTATTAAAGATATTATCAAAATTCAGCGTATAGTGTGCGGGGGGGATGGGGTTTAGATCAGTGCTGCTGAGTGCTGAAAGAATGGTGATCGCCATTTTTTTTCCTAACCGCGCGTACAGTGGGGCGGGCCAGGCTGTCAGCCAATCACAGACACACACACAGCATAGTGGATTTTTGCCAGATAAGCAAGAGCATGTTTCATTGGCTGTACATGTCACATGTCCTTGTCCTATAAGACCCGACCATTTTCCCCATCGCCGCCATTATCTCACTGCTGCGGGTGTGTGTCAGTCACCGCTCCCGCTGATGCTGCTGTGGGCGCTATACAGTTATACAGTGCAATCTACACATCAGTTAGGGATTAGGGACTACTTGTAATTTCAGCCCTTTTCAGGGCTGGATTAGAGCAGTTCATAGCCATTTTTGCTAGGCAGGTCTATGCCAGCGCTGTGCAAGGGTTTTTCACAGCGTCTGTCTAAATCAGCTCAGGCAATTCCTTGGGGCATAGTATCAAACGTGTGTGATACTCAGTGACGTACCACTGCTTTCCACAAAGATAGCCCAGTTCTCCATTTCTGCTGGACAATTTTTAACTGCAAAAAGTGCAGGCAATTCCTTGGGGCATAGTATCAGCGTGTGTGATATTTAGTGATGTACCACTGCTTTCCACAAACATAGCCCCATTCTCCATTTCTGCTACACAATTTTTAACTGCAAAAAGTGCAGTCATATGTTTGGGGCATAGTATCAGCGTGTGTGATACTCAGTGTCGTACCACTGCTTTCCACAAACATAGCCCACTTCTCCATTTCTGCTAGACAATTTGTAACTGCAAAAAGTGCAGTCAATAGTTTGGGGTATAGAATCAGAGTGTGTAACATTCAGTGACCTACCACTGCTTTCCACAAACATAGGCCACATCTCCGTTTCTGCTAAACAATTTATAACTGCAAAAAGTGCAGGCAATTCCTTGGGGCATAGTATCAGCATATGTGATACTCAGTGACGTACCACTGCTTTCCACAAACATAGCCCACTTCTCCATTTCTGCTAGACAATTTGTAACTGCAATTAACAGTGTCCAATGTGTTCAAAACAAAATGAGTGTCAAAAGGCCAGATGCTGGTGGAAAGGAGAAAAGGCATGTTGGAAAGGGAAAAAAAGTTTGTGTCCATGGGGTAGGTGGTAAATCAACAGTAACATCTGCTGAAGAAAGACCATCTTCCAGTCAAAGTAAGATGTCTACTACTTTCCGTGTACAATCTGATATGATCCCTTTGTTACAGAAATGACTATTGCTACCAAAAGTAGATGAGGCACAAAAACAGCAGATGCTTGAATGGATCTCAAGTGCTCCATCAAGTGGCCTCTCCTCCACTTCAACTTCAACATCCCAAAGACTCCATCCCTCTGAGTTGTGACCCCAATCACATTTGCTTTTTACCAGCTCTCAAGTCTCCACCTGCTCTGCAGAGTATGGGGTAAAAGAGATGGTTGAGTCCGGAGAGCTGTTCAGTCAAACTATAGCCTGGGAATCAGAGGTCTGCTCCAAAGCTGCAGTAAGTCCAGACAAGGAAATTGTCTGCACTGATGCCCAAAAGCTTTGTGAGTCGGATCCAGGCCAAGATGAAGAAGGTTAGGAGCATAATGTAGACCCTCATACCCAAACTGTAACTCCTCTTGTTGGAGACAATGAGGAAGAAGCTGATGAGACTCAGATACCTGATTGGAATGATAACTTAAGTATTTGGTCAGGGCAGGAAGAGGTTGGCTCTGAGGATGAGGGGAGTGCAAAAACACAGGGAGATGATGAGGTTGTAGATCCCACTTACTGTCAACCCACAGTCAGGCAGTCGATGAGGTCAGCAGAGGTGGGGGAGGAGAATGCTACTGATGACAAGGTTGCACCTTCCTGGAAAGAGACGGAGTACTGGAATCACGTCAACAACTGCATCCTCATCCACAACTCTGCCTCTGAGCAAAAGTGATGGTGGCTCTGCAGGTTGCATGGGCTCTAAGGGGTACTTTGCACGCTGCTACATTGCTAGCGATCTCGTTAGTGATGTGAAATTCTAGATCGCACATGCACTTTGCTAACGAGTTTGCTAGCGATGTTGCAGTGTGCAAAGTACCCCTAAGCCTTGCCTAGCCTGGTCCTTTTTTGACATCGCAAAGGATCAACCAACTCATGTCATCTGTAAGATTTGTCACCAATCTCTAAGTAGAGGCCAAAAACTCACTAGTTTGAGTACTTCGTCCATTAACCGTCACATGGTTATGAAGCATAAGTCGCAGTGGGAAGCTCACTGTGCTACAATGTGGCCTAGCGGGGTGGGTCAACCACCGTCTGCCCCATCAAATGCATTCACGCGCTCTTCATCCTCTGTGACTGGTAGGACAGCATTCACACATGCTTTTCTACGCAGATCTTTTAACCTCTTTACTAGAGATGAGCGAACCGGTTGCAGTTCGACTTGAGCTTGGTTCGCTGAACAGAGGTCTCGTTCAAGTTTGGTTCGGCAAACTGGTTCGGCGAACTGCTCGAACCCCATAGGAAACAATGGGAGGCAATCACAAACACATAAAAACACATTATAAATGTACACATACAGTTAATAAACATTGCCATAACACTTACCTGTCCCCGCGATCCGTCCTGCACTCTGTCTCCCGCAGCTTTTCCATCGGTAATCGTTGCGTCCTCCTGGTAACCAGCAGTGATGCAGGACCTATCGTGACGTCAAAATAGCCATGTGACCAGTCACGTGTCTATTATCTCATTGGCTACAGACTTGTCACATGGCTTTGACGTCATGTCCTGTCCTAGGTCCTGTCATTGCACTCTCCGGTACACGGTACAGGTTTGTGTCGCCGTGTACCAGCGACATGCTCTAGCACATGGTCGACTCCCCGTTCTGCTTCCCCGTCCCCTTATTGACCGTCTGACACAGCCGGTCAATAACGGAGATCACCGTTGCCATGGCAACGCACTTGGTAGCGGTGACGTCACTGCTACCAGCACGCAGCGGCACTGGAATCACGTGATCAGAGCAGCGTTCCTATGGGAACCTGTGCCACCGCTTACAGCCGGGAGCCTGTGGTCACTCTCACAGAGTGATTTCTGCACGGAGCACAGCGTCCTTTCTCACATGCAGTGCTGTCTGATGTAGCAGAGCTGCATGTGTTGAAGGAGAAAGAAGACAGAAGAGCAGGATCGTGCAGGGGGGAGAGGGAGTAATAAACATGGAGTCACTAGGTGTGTCTGTGTATTAATTTCTAGTAAAGTATTTTTTCTCTGTGTGTTGTCTTTTTTTTAACCCTTTATTGGAGATTCTTAATGGCCGGGTCAAACGTGCCTGACATTAAGAATCTCTGGCTTAATACAAGATAGTAAAACAAAGCTAGTATTAACTCATTATTACCCAGCGAGCCACCATCACCAGGTCAGCTGGAAGAGTTGGATACAGCGCCAGATGATGGCGCTTCTATGAGAGCGCCATTTTCTGGGGCAGCTGCGGACTGTAATTCGCAGCAGAGGCGCCCAGAAAGCTCGGGCTAACCTGTGCTGCGGATCAAATCCCCAGCTGCCTAGTTGTACCTGGCTGGACACAAAAATGGGGCAAAGCCTACGTTATTTTTTTTTTTTTTTAATTATTTCCTAAAATTCATGAATTAAGTAAAAAAAGGGCTTCCCTATATTTTTAGTTCTCAGCTGGGTACAAATAGGCAGCTGGGGATTGGGGGCAGCCATACCTACCCGTTGTACCTGGCTAGCATACAAAAATATGGCGAAGCTCAAGTATTTTTTTTTTGTAGTTTTATGGCAAAAAAAATAAAAAATACTTCCCTGGATTTTCCATAGCCAGTGAAGGTAACACCAAGCAGTGGGGGTTAGCAGCCAGTAGCTGCTTGGATTACCCTTAGCTAGCAATACAAAAAAAGCAGCGGGAGCCCATATACATTTTTTTTAATTATGTATTTAAATAACTAAAAACAAAAATAGCTTTCCTGTATTTTGATTGCCTGACATCACAGTGCTGTAAAAATAAATCTTTCAAAAATATGACGTAGCACTCCGCGGTATTTTCGATTATCAGCGCAGATAAAGCAGACAGCTACGGGTTGCCACCCCCATCTTCCTGGCGTTACCTTGGCTGGCAATCAAAATACAGGGAAGCCTATTAATTTTTTTTATTTAAAAAAATAGTTAAAAAAAAATGACGTTGGGTCCCCCCATTTTTGATAGCCAGCTAGGGTAAAGCAGACGGCTGTAGCCTGAAAACCACAGCTGGCAGCTTTACCGTGGTTGGGGATCCAATGTGGAGGTCACCCCAGGCTCTTTTTTATAATTATTTTATAAATATTAATAATTACACAAAAAAGTAGGGTCCCCCCCAAATTGGATCACCAGCCAAGGTAAAGCGGACAGCTGTGGTCTGGTATTCTCAAAGTGGGAAGGTCCATAGTTATTGGGCCTTCACAGCCTAAACATAGCAGGCTGCAGGCGCCCCAGAAGTGGTGCATCCACTAGATGCGCCAATCCTGGCGCTTCACCCCAGCTCATCCCGTGCCCTGGTGCAGTGTCAAACGGAGTAATAAATGGGGTTGACACTAGCTGTAAAGTCACCTGACATCAAGCCTAGCAGTTTGTGATGTCATGGCGTCTATCAGATACCTGACATCACAAACTCTCAGTACTAACAAAAAAAATAAACAAAAAAAAATTTATTTGAAAAAACACTCCCCAAAACGTTCCCTCTTTCACCAATTTATTGTAAGGAAAAAAATAAGGGGGTCCCACGATGACTTTGGACCGTGTAGAATATGGGGGACACGCTCATGGAATGTATGCCCCATTTTCTAGGAGTGCAGACCCTCCATGTGAAAAGTGTGGGTGCAATGAATCTGCACCCACTCTCCTCGGGTCCACAGCAGCAGAGTCCATGTCGTAACTGTTGCTACCACAGCTGTAATGCCCTGCTCATGAGGTAAGGGCATGCCTAATCGGGAAAACTATTCTACATTTCCAAATATTGGTATTTGCTGAAAATATTGCTATTCCACCTACTATATATTGGGGATAGGATCTTGGAAATGGAATACCCCTTTAAGTCCAGTTATCCAGCTGAATGAATACTAAACAACAGAGCTTGCTGTTTAGACATGTTTTCTTGTGGCATATAACGGACTCTCATCTTTGGTAGCCATTCAGCAGGGCAACTATAAAATCAAATCCCTCCATTTGGAAATGTAGTATAGCTCTCCTGATCAACTATGTTCCTTACTTCATGAGCAGGGCATTGCAGTAGCTTACAGATGCATGGTTACTAGAGTTGAGCGCGGTTCTAGGTTCGTGGTTCTCCAGTTCGAGGTTCGAGTGATTTTGGGGGCTGTTCTAGATCGAACTAGAACTCGAGCTTTTTGCTAAAAGCTCGATAGTTCTAGATACGTTCGAGAACGGTTCTAGCAGCAAAAAGCAGGGCTTTTTACAGCTACAGTGTGCAGGAGCCATCGCTGGCAGCCTGCCACAAGCTGGTAACCAAGATAAACATCGGGTATCCAAGCAAAGCGCTTTGGTTAGTAACCCGATGTTTATCCTAGTTACGTGCAGGAAGCCCACACTTCCCCGCTCAGCTCGCTCCGCCCCCTCCTGCCCGCGGCATGTACACATACATACATACACACACACACACTCTGCACACATGGTCCCGCTCGGCTTACCTGCGGTGATGAAGTCCCGCCATCCCGACCTCAGCGCTGTCACTGTCCTCCATGGCCGCTGCTTGTCACATCACCTCTCGCTTCCGACCCGAGACTGACTAGCGGTGACGTCACGGGCCTCTCGCTATATTTGGCTGTGAAGGCGGCGGTCATTGAACTCAGTGACAGGTGCTGTCGGCAGTGCTGGAGATCAGCGCAGGTAATGTACCTCGCTGACAGCAGCACTTGTCATCCCCTGCAGTTATGATGTTGATGTTAGCTCAGGTCACTGCATTGCTCTCCCAGCCAATGGGGAACATTCTGCTCTTCATTGACTGGGACAGTGTGGATCGTCATGGCAACCCCTTGGATTACACCAGACCTGGATTTGTTTTTCTTTGTAATAAATTGGTTAAAGAGGGAATGTTTTGGGGAGTGTTTTTTCAAATAAAAATGTGTTTGTCGTCTATTTTTTTTTATTACTGACTGGGTGGGTGATGTCGGGTATCTGATAGACGCCTGACCACACCAACCCCAGGGCTTGATGCCAGGTGACATTACACATCTGGTATTAACCCCATATATTACCCAGTTTGCCACCGCACATGGGCGCGGGATGAGCTGGGGCGAAGCACCAGGATTGGCGCATCTGTTTTTTTTTTTAATTTATTTAATTTAAAATAACAGCGTGGGGTGCCCTCAGTTTTGGATTACCAGCCAAGGTGAGGTTGCCAGCTGTGGTCTGCAGCCGTCTGCTTTACCCTAGCTGGCTACAAAACTAGGGGGAACGCTACGTCATTTTTTTTTTCATTTTTTTGGCTAAATACAAAGCTAAGCACCCCTTAGTGCCACATGAAAGGCACCAAAGGGTGCAAAATTACAAAATGCAGGAGAGTGGGACATTATGTGTCTTTCTGCCATTATAATGACAGAAAAGACTGATATGAAGTGCACAAGCACAGGAAAATCACCAGAGCGCTCTACGCTGTGAAAAGCAGTACAAAATGGCACTGGAGTGAACATGTGACCGCCTCATGTAGGATGAAGCTATGGATCCTGGGTAAATTTATGCATTTACCCTCCTTCAGTTTTTTGCAGTACACAAAAAAAACGGAAGGCACACGGATGACAAACAGATGACATATGGATCGTCTACGGAACGGAAACGGATGCCACACGGATTCACCCGTGAAAAAAAACGGATTTTTTTTTGCAGACCGCAAAAATGGATCGGTCGTGTTAATGTAGCCTTATTCTGATCTGCCGTTTATAAACAGCAGGCAGAAATAAGTGAATAACGCCCCCCGGCGTCAGAAAATCTCCGGGGTTTCAGGGCTAGCTGAGACCCTGGAGATCATGATTCAGGACGGTTTTTCCGGTCCTCGCTCACATGATCCCTGGTATACACCGTACACCGATGATCACGTTACAGTAAATGACAGCGCCGGTAAAAAATTATTTATCTCCCATCTGGCATGAACAAACACTTCTTCTCCACTTCTTCTCCACTTCTTCTCCACTTTTTCTCCATTTTTTCTCCACTTCTTCTCCACCTTTTCTCCACCTCTTCTCCACCTTTTCTCCACCTTTTCTCCATTTTTTCTCCACTTTTTCTCCACTTTTTCTCCACTTTTTCTCCACTTTTTCTCCACTTTTTCTCCATTTTTTCTCCACTTTTTCTCCACCTTTTCTCCACTTTTTCTCCATTTTTTCTCCACTTTTTCTCCATTTTTTCTCCACTTTTTCTCCACTTTTTCTCCATTTTTTTCTCCACTTTTTCTCCACTTTTTCTCCACTTTTTCTCCACTTTTTCTCCATTTTTTCTCCACTTTTTCTCCTCTTTTTTTCCAGTGTTTCTCCATTTTTTCTCCACTTTTTCTCCACTTTTTCTCCACTTTTTCTCCACTTCTCCACTTCTTCTCCACTTTTTCTCCACTTTTTCTCCATTTTTTCTCCACTTTTTCTCCACTTTTTCCACATTTTTTCTCCACTTTTTCTCCACTTTTTCTCCGTTCTTTTTCTATGGTCGGTCTACCCATTAGCTCTGCCATGCATAGTGTAGCTCTACACCTACTGCACATGTTACTTTATGATTGACATCTCTTTCGTACCAGAGCTGTCTAAGCCTACTCTGACCCCATATTTGTCATTACTATATTGTCCTTGTACTGTATTATGACATTTGTATCATGTGTTTCATTTCTTGCTGTGTTGCAATTTTTTTGCTGCATCCCAATTGTACCTCTACATTGTTCGAGTTTATGTTATTGTTCTCTCACTCTTATGTGATACTAATTATTGTCATTTTTCAGGATTACATGCAGATAAGTCCAATCTGACGAAGGCTCAGGCCGAAACGTCATTTGTAACTTGTTTTGGACAAAAACATATATGCTTATGAAAAAAAAAATTTTCTTAATACGGACCAATAAAGAATGATTTTGCATTACTATCCATTGTGACTTACTGACTTAGTCTGGGAGATTTAGAGTGCCGAGGTTACTCACTAATTTTATCTATTATTACCTCTGAGCACCTATATACCAGTGAGCAGAGCTTCCTCTACAGTAGTTCTCCTGATTAGGCATGCCCTTACCTCATGAGCAGGGCATTGCAGCTTTGGTAGTAACCATTACGACATGGACTCTGCTGCTTTGGACCCGGGGAGAGTGAGTGCAGATTCATTGCACCCACACTCCTCACATGAAGGGTCCGCACTACTAGAAAATGGTGGATACGTTCCCTGAGTGTCTCCCCCCCATATTCTAGACGGTCCAGAGTCGTCGTGGGACCCCTTTATTTTTTTTCTTACAATAAATTGGTGAAAGAGGAAATGTTTTGGGGACTGTTTTTTCAAATAAATTTCTTTTGTCGATTTTTTTTTTTTGTTAGTACTGACAGTTTATGATGTTGGGTATCTAATAGACGCCATGACATCACAAACTGCTGGGCTTGATCTCAGGTTACTTTACAGCTAGTATCAACCCGATTTTTTACCCCGTTTGCCACTGCACCAGGGCACGGGATGAGCTGGGGTGAAGCGCCAGGATTGGCGCATCTAGTGGATGCGCCACGTCTGGGGTGCCTGCGGCCTGCTATTTTTAGGCTGTGAAGGCCCAATAACTATGGACCTTCCCACCCTGAGAATACCAGACCACAGCTGTCCGCTTTACCTTGGCTGGTGATCCAATTTGGGGGGGAACCCTACTTTTTTTGTGTAATTATTAATATTTATAAAATAATTATAAAAAAAGAGCCTGGGGGGACCTCCACATTGGATCCCCAACCACGGTAAAGCTCCCAGCTGTGGTTTTCAGGCTACAGCCGTCTGCTTTACCCTAGCTGGCTATCAAAAATGGGGGGACCCAACGTCATTTTTTTTTTAACTATTTTTTAAATAGAAAAAATTAATGGGCTTCCCTGTATTTTGATTGCCAACCAAGGTAACGGCAGGCAGATGGGGGTAGCAACCCATAGCTGTCTGCTTTATCTGCGCTGAGAATCAAAAATATCGCGGAGCGCTACGTCATTTTTTTTAAAGATTTATTTTTACAGCACTGTGATGTCCAGCAATCAAAATACAGGGAAGCCCATTTTGTTTTTAGTTATTTAAATAAATAATTAAAAAATATATATATGGGCTCCCGCTGCATTTTTTGTATTGCTAGCTAAGGGTAATCCAAGCAGCTACTGGCTGCTAACCCCCACTGCTTGGTGTTACCTTCACTGGCAATGGAAAATCCAGGGAAGCATTTTTTATTTTTTTTGCCAAAAAACTACAAAAAAAGGACGTGAGCTTCGCCATATTTTTGTATGCTAGCCAGGTATAGCAGGCAGGTGCTGGAAGAGTTGGATACAGCGCCAGAAGATGGCGCTTCTATGAAAATGCCATTTTCTGAGGCGGCTGCAGACTGCAATTCGCAGCAGTGGGGCCCAGAAACCTCAGGCCAACCTGTGCTGCGGATTCCAATCCCCAGCTGCCTAGATGGTACCTGGCTGGACACAAAAATGGGGCGAAGCCTACGTCATTTGTTTTCTAATTATTTCATGAAATTCATGAAATAATAAAAAAAGGGCTTACCTTTTTTTTTGGTTCCCAGCCGGGTACAAATAGGCAACTGGGGGTTGGGGGCAGCCGTACCTGCCTGCTGTACCTGGCTAGCATACAAAAATATGGCGAAGCCCACATAATTTTTTCAGGGGGCAAAAAACTTCTGCATACAGTCCTGGATGGAGTATGCTGAGCCTTGTAGTTCTGCAGCTGCTGTCTGTCTGTATGGAGAAGAGCAGACAGCAGCTGCAGAACTACAAGGCTCAGCATACTCCATCCAGGACTGTATGCAGAAGTTTTTTGCCCACCAAAAAAATGACGTGGGCTTCGCCATATTTTTGTATGCTAGCCAGGTACAGCAGGCAGCCACGGGCTGCCTCCAACCCCCAGTTGCCTATTTGTACCCGGCTGGGAACCAAAAATATAGGGAAGCCCGTTTTTTTAATTATTTCACTTATTTCATGAAATAATTAAAAAATAAATGACGTGGGCTTCGCCCCATTTTTGTGTCCAGCCAGGTACAACTAGGCAGCTGGGGATTGGAATCCGCAGCACAGGTTAGCCCGAGGTTTTTGGGCGCCTCTGCTGAGAATTTCAGTCCGCAGCCGTCCCAGAAAATGGCACTCTCATAGAAGCGCCATCATCTGGCGCTGTATCCAACTCTTCCAACAGCCCTGGAGCCGGGTGGCTTGTTGGGTAATCATGAGTTAATACTGGCTTTGTTTTACTAGCCAGTATTAAGCCAGAGATTCTTAGTGTCAGGCACGTTTGACCCGGCCATTAAGAATCTCCAATAAAGGGTTAAAAAAAAGACACCACACAGAGAAAAAATACTTTAATAGAAATAAATACACAGACACATTAGACTCCATCTTTATTACCCCTGTCAGCCCAATAAATCCCCAATAAACCAGCGTTGATAAGAGGTTTTTAATAGAGGCTTAAATTATAAGCAGCAATTTCAGCGTTCCAAGTGCCTTTAAATAAATTTGAAGAAACTGCACTTCAGGATTGTAGTGAGGATTGTAGTGAGGATGAGGTGCCCCAGCCCATCACTTGATGAGCTGGGGCACCTCATCCTCACTACAATCCTCACTAGTGTAGTAGTAGTGACGATTGTAGTGAGGATGAGGTGCCCCAGCCCATCACTTGATAGGCTGGGGCACCTCATCCTCACTACAATCCTCACTAGTGTAGTAGTAGTGACGATTGTAGTGAGGATGAGGTGCCCCAGCCCATCACTTGATGGGCTGGGGCACCTCATCCTCACTAAAATCCTCACTAGTGTAGTAGTAGTGAAGATTGTAGTGAGGATGAGGTGCCCCAGCCCATCACTTGATGGGCTGGGGCACCTCATCCTCACTACAATCCTCACCACAATCGGGAATCAGCGTGAAGCCTTCACTCCGTGAGTGATCAGTGCTGCTAGCGGTAACAGCGGTAACGCTGACAGACGCGTTACCATAGCAACGGTGCTCCCGGAGCCGCGGTTAGCGGTGACGTCACCGCTAACTGCGTTGCTATGGCAATGGTGATCTCCGTTAATGACCGGCTGTGTCAGCCGGTCCCTAACGGAACGGGGAGTCGACCGTGTGCTAGAGCATATCGCCGGTACACGGCGATACACAAATGTGCACCGTGTACCGGAGAGATGCACTCGCAGGTCCTACATGACGCGTCATAGTCATGTGACCAGTCTGTAGCCAATGAGATAATAGCCACGTGACTGGTCGCATGGCTATTTTGACGTCACGATAGGTCCTGCTTCTCTGCTGGCAGTGCCGGTCACCGGGAGGATTCAGCGATCATCGGATGGAATAGCGGCAGGAGACAGAGTGCAGGAGGGATCGAGGGGACCGGTAAGTGTTATGGCAATGTTTATTTACTGTATGTGTACATTTATAATGCATTTTTATGTGTTTGTGATTGCCTCCCAGTATAGCCTATTGGTTCGAGTTCGGTTCGTCGAACGTTCGACGAACTGAACTCGAACGACACCTCCGTTCGGCGAACCACCTCGAGCCGAACCGCAAATGGTTCGCTCATCTCTAATGGTTACCACCACTCACTGTGTCTGAACACAGGAAGCTGAACTGACAGCCGCTCTGTTCATGCGGCAGCGTCTATTGTGAAGGAGGGGGCTGCGGGGGATCAACGCTGCACAGGTACCGTGGGACACCGGGGAACACTGGTGTGGTTATAGGGGTGACCTGGCAGGGCCTGGGGAGGAGTTTTCTGTCGCATATGTCATGGCACATGCGACAGAAGTCAGAGGAGTAGGGTGAATGCGGCAGGCGCGCTGCTGTGCGCGCGGCCATCTTGGATTTCTGGGAGGGGGTCGGGGGGGCACTTTGGTGACACCGGGGGACTGGAGGGGACAGGGGAGGCGATTTATCTCCCATCTGATATGTTTCTTCATGTCAGATGTTAGATAAATAATTTTTTACCGGTGCTGTCATTTTCTGTAACGTGATTATCGGTATACGGTGCATACCAGTGATCACGTGAGCGGGGATTGGAAAAACCAGCCTGAATCATGGTCTCCAGGGTCTCAGCTACCCCGAAACCCCGGAGACTTTCTGACGCTGGGGGGTGCTATTCACTTATTTCTGCCTTCTGTTTATAAATGGCAGATAAGAATAAGGCTACATTCACACGACCGATCCGTTTTTGCGGCCTGGGTGCACAGTAGCCGGAGCACTAGCGTGGCAGGGACTGTGTTCCACAGGGGACGGGTAGAACAGTCACTGGGGCTTCAGAGTTCCTGTAGACAGTGCAGGAATCTGGCACAGGTGCCGGGTAGGAATGTCAGGCAATAGTACTGATCACAGGACACGTCACAAGGGGGAATGAGCACCTAGCTTTCAAGACAAGGCTTACAAGACACATTGATCAGGCCCCGCCCACATGGAAAAGCCAGTCTTATATACCCAGCACAGCCTCATGTCATATCCTACTGCAGCAGTGCTGGACCCATAAGACCAGGTAAGTGGGCGAGGCCCGACCCTTTACAGAAGCATGAGTCAGACACATGAGACTCGGGACAGGACACAGGAAAGCACGAGCGGGAGCGGCAGCCGTGACCGGTGGACACGTGGACCGGATCAGTGGGTAAGAAGCGGTGCCGTGTAGGTGCGACTGGATCAGTGGGTGAAGAGCGGTGCCGGGATGGTGCGACCGGATTAGTGGGTAAGGAGCGGTGCCAAGGCATTGGGAGCGTGACACGCATACGGTCCATATGTCATCCGTTTGTCATCCGTGTGCCTTCCGTTTTTTTGATGTACTATCAAAAAACTGAAGGAGGAAAAATACATAAATTTACTCAGGATCCATAGCTTCAACCTACATGAGGCGGTCACATGTTCACTCCAGTGCCATTTTCTACTGCATTTCACAGTGTAGAGCGCTCTGGTGATTTTCCTGTGCTTGTACACTTCATATCAGTCTTTTCTGTCATTATAAATGGCAGAAAGACACATAATGTCCCACTCTCCTGCATTTTGTATTTTGCACCCTTTGGTGCCTTTCATGTGGCACTAAGGGGTGCTTAGCCTTGTATTTTCCAAAAAAAAAAAAAAATTAAAAAAAAAATGACGTGGGGTTCCACCTATTTTTGATAGCCAGCTAGGGTAAAGCAGACGGCTGCAGCCTGCAGACCACAGCTGGCAGCTTTACCTTGGCTGGTAATCCAAAACTGAGGGCACCCCACGCTGTTATTTTAAATTAAATAAATAATTAAAAAAAAAACCCACGTAGGGCTCCCCCCAAAATTGGACCACCAGCCAAGGTAAAGCAGACAGCTGGGGTCTGATACTCTCAGACTAGGGAGGTCCATGGTTATTGGACTCTTCCCAGCCTAAAAATAGCAGGCCGCAGCCGCCCCAGAAGTGGCGCATCCATTAGATGCGCCAATCCTGGTGCTTCGCCCCAGCTCATCCCGTGCCCTGGTGCAGTGGCAAACGGGGTAATATATGGGGTTAATATTAGATGTTTAATTTCACCTGGCATCAAGCCCTGGGGTTCGTGATGTCAGGCGTCTATCAGATACCCGACATCACCAACCCAGTCCGTAATAAAAAAAAATAGACAACAAACACATTTTTATTTGAAAAAACACTCCCCAATATATTCCCTCTTTAACCAATTTATTAGAAAGAAAAACAAATCTAGGGCTGGTGTAATCCAATAAGGAGGTCCCATGACGATACCATACCATAGTAACTGTCCCAGTCAATGAGGAACAGAATGTTTCCCATTGGCTGGGAGAGCAATGCAGTGACCTGAGCTAACATCAATAGGTCAGCCAAGGTCACTGCACGGCACGACAAGTGCTGCTGTCAGCAAGGTACATTACCTGCGATGATCTCCTGCACTGCTGACAGCAGAGCTGTCATTGAGTTCAATGACCGCCGACTTCACAGCCAAGTATCACGGGAGCCCGTGACGTCACCGCTAGCCACAGTCTCGGGCCACAGTGAGAGATGTGAAGCGGCGGCCATGGAAGACAGTGTCAGCGCTGAGGTCGGGAGGGCGGGACTACATAAACGCAATTAATCCGAGCGGTGTAATGTGTGCGGAGTGTGAGGTGTGCGGAGCCTAGCGGGGTAATGTGTGCAGTGTTCCAGGTGGGTGGAGCCAAGCAGGTTAATGTGTGCGGAGTGTGAGGTGGGCGGAGCCTAGTGGGGGAATGTGTGCAGAGTGCCAGTTTGGTGTAGCCAAGCTGGGGTAATGGGTGCAGAGTGTGAGGTGGGCGGAGCCTAGCGGAGTAATGTGTGCAGAGTGCCAGGTGGGTGGAGCCAAGCGGGGTAATGTGTGCGGAGTGTGAGGTGGGTGGAGCCTAGCGGGGTAATGTGTGTATAGTGTGAGGTGGGCAGAGCCTAGCGGGGTAATGTGTGCGGAGTGTGAGGTCGGTGGAGCCTAGCGGGGTAATGTGTGCAAAGTGTGAGGTGGGCGGCGCCTAGCGGGGTAATGTGTGCAGAGTGCTAGGTGGGTGGAGCCAAGCGGGGTAATGTGTGTGGAGTCCCAGGTGGGTGGAGCTAAGCGGGGTAATGTGTGTGTAGTGTGAGGTGGGCAGAGCCTAGCGGGGTAATGTGTGCAGAGTGCCAGGTGGGTGGAGCCAAGCGGGGTAATGTGTGCAGAGTGTGAGGTGGGTGGAGCCAAGCGGGGTAATATGTGCGGAGTGTGAGTTGGGCGGAGCCTATAGGGGTAATGTGTGTGGAGTGTGAGGTGGGCGGAGCCTAGCGGGGTAATGTGTGCGGAGTGTGAGATGGGCGGAGCCTATCGGGGCAATGTGTGTGGAGTGTGAGGTGGGCGGAGCCTAGCGGGGTAATGTATGCGGAGTGTGAGGTGGGCGGAGCCTAGCGGGGCAATGTGTGCAGGGTACATTTCACCACAGATACTTGGACCTCTAAGAATGGACAGGGGCGTTACATGTTGCTGACTGCACATTGGGTAACTATGGTGAGAGATGGAAAAGGGTCGGCTGTACAAGTCTTGACATCCCAACGAGTTGTGCATCAATCCTCTGTGTGTAGAAGTTCCTCCACTGCTTCTGCCTCTTCCACCTCGTCTGGGTCCTCCACTTCCGCCCAAAGCCTGTCTGGTCAGGCCACCCACGTTGTAACTGCGCACAAGGAATCCCGCAAACCTCCTTACTATGCTGGCAGCAGAGCTCAACGGCATCAGGTAGTCTTTACCTTGAAATGTCTGGGAAATGTGAGTCACAGAGCTGAGGAGTTGTGGTCAGCTCTGGAGTAGAGATGAGCGAACCGGTCATGGTTCAGCCCGAGTTCGATTCGCCGAACCGAGGTCTGGTTCACATTTGGTTCGGCGAACCGGTTCGGTGAACCACTCGAACCACATAGGAAACAATGGGAGGCAATCACAAACACATAACAACACCTAGAAAACACCCTCACAGGTGTCCAAAAGTTGACAAACAACTCACAACACAACACAAACACATAGGAAAGTGACAAGGACATATACTCATGTGAAAACAAAAGAGCTTGACGAGGAAAAAGAGGAGGAGACACAGATATATGAGTATATGCAAGGGAACATCGATGCCATTACTTTGCAACTTCTTGAGCCCTGCTCATTTTAAGCTTCCAATCTGGATAAATTGCCTGGGCTCACCACGTACGCCTTGGGGATCTTGTCGTGTCCCGCAGCCAGCATTCTCTTGGAACGTGTCCTCAGTGCTGCTGGGGGTGTGCTGACAGATAAGCATATGCGTCTGTCCACTAATAATGTGGACAGACTAACGTTCACCAAGATGAACAAGTCATGGCTCTCGGAGGACTTTTCTTCCCCTGGGTCAGCCAGGGGAGGCGAAAGGCACGCGTATTTTTGAGAGTGCTTTATGCAAAGCATCTTTTTCATCTTGAAAATGGGGGTCAACTGATGCCAGTCAAGTGGGGTGTGTGTGGCCCAATTAGCGGAAACGAGGGAGATTGTTGTTGGAGTCCCCTCGCTGTGTTTCTCAAAGAACCAAGATGAACAAGTCATGGCTCTCAGAGGACTTTTCTTCCCCTGGGTCATCCAGGGGAGGCGAAAGGCACGCGTATTTTTGAGAGTGTTTCATGCCCTGGCAGCAGGTCATCGTCAGGGCAATGTGACACACATGCCTTGTATGGCTCATGTGTTGAATCTAATTCTCTGGCAATTTTTAAAACAACATCCTGGCCTACATGGCCTTGTGCAGCGGGCACGCGCGCTAGGTGCTCACTTCCATCGTTCGCACACAGCAGCTCAACAACTTTTGTCGCTACAGAAGTCTTTAGGTCTGGTGGTTAAACGCCTGAAATGCGATGTGCCGACACGAAGGAATTTGAATCTCTACATTTTGCAGCGTTTGTGGCAGCACCGCCGAACCCTGCTGCAATACGTTATGACATATAGCCTGGGCTAACTTGATCCAGAGGTGGTGCAGATCACGCTGCTGGAGTGGTGTCAGATCAAGGACCTATGCACCCTTCTACACAGTTTACAAATGTCGACGAAGATGTTTATCACTGGCGATGCCATTCTCAGCGTGACAATTCTGGTCATCTACATGATGGAGCACACTGTAAGCATTATTCGGAGTCAGGTGTTGGGACAAGAGGAAGGGGAGGAAATACAGGAGGAGTCATATGCGGAAGGGATGACAAGATCTACGAGGTCCAGATGATCAGCGGCACCTAGGCGGCAGCCATGGTGGTGGAGAGGGATTAACAAGGGTGCATAGTATCAGCAAAAAGTGTTGAGGAAGGTGCAGGAGTCCATGAAGAAATGGAGGACGAACTGGCGATGGGCATGGAAGACTCAGCAGATGAGTGAGAGATTGCTCACATTTTGGTTTTGCGAGGTTGGGGGGAGAGGGCAGAGGAAGGAGGCACGATTCTCACCTCTCTGCCACCAACACACCAAGGACTTGGTCCTCCTGGATGCATAAGACACATAAGTTCCTTCTTGCTGCACAACCTACAACATGACCCTCGGAATGTATGAATTCGAAGTCATGCTGACTACTGGGTTGCCACACTGTTAGATCCCTGGTACAAGACAAAATTTGTCAAAATAATTCCTGCCATAGAAAGGGACGCACGTATACAGGAGTATCAGCAGAAGGTGGTACGCAATCTTAGATCTGCTTTTCCGCTAAACAACAGTGCTGCACAGAGTGAATCTCAATGCTTTGTCATGGATAGTAGGAAATGCTCTTTTACTTGTCCTTATCTGAGGGACCGAGGGCTGGCTGCTGTGCTGAGATGGCATTGAGTACGGTGTCCCTGCAGAGTTGCACTTTTGGTCATATACAAAATGGGTTGAAAATGAACAGATGCTGGTGGAAAGGGGAACAGGTGTGTTGGAAAGGGGAAAAAAGTTTTTGTCCGTGGGTTTGTTGGTTAAGCAAAAGTAACATTTGATGAAGAAACACCATCTGTTACGGTGGGACTGGCAGATTTGGATAAGGTGGTATATACTATGTTACCGCTATATAACGAAAATTATAAGAAAAGAAAGAGAAAGGTATATATCCCCATCAGCAGTCAGTGTCCACTGTGCTCCCAGATGGAAAAGGAGAGGTTGGCAACTGGAAGGTTAGGTGGAGGATACAGAGCTGTGTGGCTATGAGACTAATAGTTGCCTGAACCGAGTTAGACGCCACTCGGATCTGGAGACTGGGAGCCCTGTTAGCGTCACAGGGTCCACACGCCCACCCAGCCCAAGAACTCCCTGTTAACATCACAGGGGCCATTGAGTACGCTGACCGTGTGCGTAGGGGCCACACCTGTGGACAACAGGCGCATCAGCAGCAGCAGGCCTGTTAATGCCACTGTAGTATGACAAATCCCAAGCACACAATCAAATGTAAGAGGGTAATGTAAAAAGTGCTTTTGCAACATCCAGTATCTAGCTTAAACCTAAGTTGCAATACTCATATGATAACAGTTGCATTGTCTATTCTGTTGCCTCCTCCTGGTTCTGCCCTCCCAGATAAGACCTCTTTGCCCATTTTATTACCTATGTATTATGTTCCATAATTTGCCATGTTTTTTCCATGCCACCCATCTCTTATGGATCAGAACTTGTAGGCACAGTGTATCTGTGTATTGCCCACCGGCACACTCTTTTGATTCACAAGTACAACAGCGCTTGCTTATGGCTACTGTACTGTTTGCTTTTTATTTTGCCTACGGTGCTTATTCTTTTATCTCTCTCCCCATTCAGCAAGTTACTCTTGAAAAGTAAAACGCCCTACCTGTGGCTCGTTTCTTGGACGTTTAATCCGTCTATATACACAGCTCTCTCATAATTTATGTGTATCTATACTCTTTGTAAATATGTATATTTTGCTATGATTGATCACTCTCTGGTGTGTAAATAATCTTTATCATTTTCTCATAGGCGAAACCTTGACAAAGGTCTAACATAGGCCGAAACGTTGGCTTGGCTTTGCTCTATTGGTAGTGGCATTTTCTTTCTGCTTGTAATCCTTCAATAGAAAAGCTCTTTTTGCATTACCCTCTTGCATTTGATTGTGTGCTTGGGATTTGTTATACTATTGTAGCGTCCTTTCCCTAAGCACAGCCTTTATACCAGCGGTTGAGCCCAGCTTTACTCCTAACTTGTTAATGCCACTGGGCTGCACAAGCAGGACTGGTAGGACAGGAGCTGGTGTTAACCGTTCTGCGTTACCAGCTGTGGTGGCGGCCTGCATCTACGCCCTATCCCTGCCTATCTCTGGCCCAAAGCCACAATGGGTTCAACACATGGAGGTGTGCTCTTTCGGAGCATAATAGAAGATTGCGCACCTCCTTGTTGTCTCCAGCCCCTTTTATAACCTGGGTCCGCCCCAAACCAAGGTGGACCACAATGCACCTCCTGGAGACAAAAGCAAAGTGACACGTCATGAGTGGCATAACTAGCGTTCTATTTGGAACCGCAACTTCAATGATGACCTCATGGCTGCCACGACCCAAACACCTCACCAGTCATCATCTGACCATCAATAATGAGGTGACAAGTCATAGGGGCAGGCCTCTGCAAGCCATTTGGGAGTGGCCTGGCCACATCATCAGGACACCTGATGCCCTGTGGTCTATATGGGCACCCCACATCAGGGGCAGGGCCAAAGAATTCATTACCGGACCTAATCTCTGCTGCAGTAAGTGCCTGAGCATACTCAGTAGCATGAAATACAGTCTCCAAAAAAAGACTATCAGCTTTAGCATGGTGTCTAGGCACAACACAGGACTTAGACCCGGCACGGAGTGCAAGTACCTGTGCAAAGAGGATTTTCGCACTAAGTGTGGGAGCATACGCTGTAGCCCGAAATGAAGACTTAGCCTTAGGAATAGCACATTCAGGCTGAGCGTACTGACTAGGCGAAACACTGGAGTTAGGCTGCGGCTGGGGTAAATCGGCACACGCATGCGCACTAGTAGCCTCTCCAAACTGAGACGTGGAGGAGAAAGCAGCCAGCTGGACAACGCGAGGCACAGACCTAAATGGCAGCTGACGCCTGGGCGCAACTGAAACTGCAGCAGGCTGCTTGCGTTTAAGGCGGCACCGTTTTGTAACAACAAATACCATCCAAAAGAACAGGTGTACTTCTTCCCATGGATAATCTGATATGATCCCTTTTTTCACGGACACGACCGTTGCTAACAAATGTAGATGAGGCCAAAACACCAGCTGCTTCAATGGATCTCAAGTGCGCCATAAAGTGACCTCTCCACCTTAAGTTCAAGATCCCAAATACTCCATTCCTCTGTGGTGTCAACCCAATCGCACTTGCTTCCTAACAGCTCTCGTTTCCACCAGCCCTGCTGAGTATGGGGTAACAGAGATGATTGAGTCTGCATATGTTCAGTCACACTATAGCCTGGGAATCAGAGGTGTGCTCCAAAGCGGCAATGAGTACAGACAGGAAGTTATTATTATTTTTATTATTATTGATTTATAGAGCACCATTGATTCTATGGTGCTGTACGTGAGAAGGGGGTTATATACAGAATACATATATAAGTAACTATAGACAGACTGGTACAGAGGGAAAAGGGCCCTGCCCTTGCGGGATTACATTCCAATGGATTTTTTGGAGGAGACAGTAGGAGTGGTGTAGGTTGAGCGTCAGGTACGTACGGTGGTGGTGTCATTGAAGGTTATAGTCCTTTCTGAACAGATGAGTTTTCAGATTCAGTTTGAAGCTTGCGGGTGTAGCAGATAATCTGACGTGATGAGGTAGCGAGTTATAGGAGACAGGGGAAATGATCTGCGCAGATGTCCAGAAGCTTTGTGAGTGGGATCCAGGCCCCGATGAAGAAGGTGCTGAGCCTAATCTACACCCTCATTTCCAAAAAGTAAATCCTCCTGGTGGAGACAATGGGGAACATGATGAGGAGCACAGACACCTGATTGGAATGACAACTTTACTATTTGGTCAGGGCAGGAAGAGGTTGTCTCAGAGGACTCAGGACGAGGGAAATGAAAACACACAGGGGGATTGATGAGGTTGGAGACCACACTTACTGTCAAACAAAAGTCAGCCAGTCGATGAGGTCAGCAGAGGAGGTGGAGGAGGATGCTACTGACGACGAGGTTACGTTGCGTCTTCCTGGCCAGAGACAAAGTACTGGAAGCACGTCAACAACTGAATCCTTTGCCACAACTTTGTCTCTGGAGCAGAAGTCGTGTTGGCTATGCAGGTCGCATGGGCTGTAAGCCTTGCCTAGCCTGTGAATTTTTGGACATCGCAAAGGATCACCCAAGTTATGGAATCTGTAAGATTTGTCATCAATCTGTAAGTAGAAGGCAAAAGCTCACACCTTTGAGTACTTCCTCCATGAAGTGTCACATGGATATGAATTGATAGCGTGAAGGTGTATTGCTCAGCTTTAGCCACTGTCAATGCAACATGCTTATTTGCCGTTCATTGCATGCATTGTTGCAGACTACATATAAGGGGCTGCTGTTTTTTTGGATTTGCCTTTGTTTGGTCACTATAGCAATAGCAATTTGCTCTTCGGGTGTAGACTTGGAGATGAATCTATGAACAGAAGGAAAAGCTAAAGGTGTGTGTTACAGCAAGGAGCCACCGCGGAAACACTTTGTTCAATTGTGAGGGGAGTCGTGTAGGAGTTTGGTGAGGAGCACTGTAACGTCAGTGAGCAGCATCCTGTGCCACAGACCAACATTCTTACGGTGCTGTCTATACTGTTTACCGTGAGATGAGCGTAAGGTCTGTATTTCTGGCAACTGGACATCACAGTACACGGGTACGGTAGGCTGTGCCCAGACAATAATGCGGTCACGCAACACTTTGTTTTATTAGCAAAACACATATCTGTTCTGGGTAGGCCGACTATATAGACAATAAGACTTTCTGCCTCTGCACTGTCAAATTGTCACGTACAGTTTAAATCATAGAGGGACAGCGACACATGTTTGCATTGACTGTTGCTTTTCAAGATTTCCATGACTGTGTTGCAGAGCTGTGTGGTTTGCATTTACACGGTTATCATCTGCCTTATCTGTGAGGCTTTAGCTAACAAGGGTATTCAGGGGGGTAATGTGTTTGGTCTATGTTTAGGTAGATAACTTGGAAGCTCTTGTGATGTGCCACTGGTAAGTCATGTTCACACACACACACACACACACACACACAATTACTGCTACGCAGAGGGATTAGATGGTAGTA
Organism: Anomaloglossus baeobatrachus; assembly: GCF_048569485.1. NCBI lineage: Eukaryota > Metazoa > Chordata > Amphibia > Anura > Aromobatidae > Anomaloglossus > Anomaloglossus baeobatrachus. The sequence continues at coordinate 33,744,828 of NC_134353.1, forward strand.
GGCAACAGAATAGATTGTTCAATTATTTTTCAATTGTATGCATGGTTCTTATTGTTTGTTTTGGTAAAGTTAAACAATTATTTATCAACCCAACTGCCTAGAATCCTTGTCCTGTTCCCTGGTTTTGCTGGATACTGGGGAGCCCACCCTGTGCACGAGTTAAAATAAAGCATAAGTCGCAATGTGAATTTTACTGTGCTACAATGCGGCCTAGCGTGCCTGCGCAACCACCACCTGCCCCATCAAGTGCATCTGCGTGCTCTTCATCCTCTGTTACTGTGAGGACAGCAGTCACACATGGGTTTTCACACTGAACTTCCACCCCTATACCCGCAACAGGGAGTGTGATTAGCAGGTCATCACTTGTTTTGGAAGTGGAAACAGATGGTATTGTTGAGCTGTCAGACATCGAGAGAACCACCATTGGATGCAGGCTACATTATATCCACGTCTGCACCTTCGTCACAGATTGGCTGGACTACCTGCAGTTAATAATTGCGTTCCAGAAATGGAAAGGAGTGTAGAATGCCCAAGTGTGGTACCTTGCTTGGCAGCAAAGGAACACTAACTTAGTATTCCAGACAATTTAGGATAGCAGAAAAAGTGTCAGCTCTTTGGGCAAAAGTGGACAGGTGGGTACAATGACCGTGTTTTGTGGGTACCAGGACAGTAAAGGAAGCCTCACTTTCTATCCCTCCTAATGATCAAATGCAGCAAGGAATTACCTGAGTTTGCTATAAAATTAGCGTAGCAAAATGTGCATGAGGGTAGAATGCAGAGGTGCTTGAGATTGCTTGGCACAAGTGGCACAGAAATGGAGTACAACAGCCACTTTTTGGATGCCACAAAGTTTTAGCTGTGTTTGCTAGTATAATAGCTTAGTAAAAATGAGCAGTAGGGTGTAATGCAGAGGTGCTTGAGATTGCTTGGCACAAGTGCGACCCAAATGGAGTACATCAGCCACTTTTTGGATGCCACTAAGTTTCTGCTGTGTTTGTTAGTATAATAGCTTAGTAAAAGTGTGCAGGAGGGTGTAATGCCGAGGTGCTGGAAATAGCTTGGCACCAGTGGACAGTAATGGAGTACAACAGCCACTTTTTGGATGCCACTAACTGGCAGCATTTTTTGCTATTATTATAGCTAATTAAAAATGAGTTTGAGGGTGCAATGCAGAGGTGCTGGAAATAGCTTGGCACCAGTGGGACACTAATGAAGTCCAACAGCCACTTTTTGGATGCCACTAACTTGCAGCATTTTTTGCTAATATTATAGCTAATTAAAAAATGGGCAGGAGAATGTAATGCAGATGTGCTGATAATTGCTTGCCACCAGAGGGGCACAAATGGAGTACAACAGCCACTTTTTGGATGCCACTAACTTGCAGCATTTTTTGCTAAATCTATAGCTAATTAAAAAATGGGCAGGAGAATGTAATGCAGACGTGCTGATAATTGCTTGCCACCAGAGGGGCACAAATGGAGTACAACAGCCACTTTTTGGATGCCACTAACTGGCAGCATTTTTTGCTATTATTATAGCTAATTAAAAATGAGCAGGAGGGTGTCATGCAGAGTTTCTGGAAATTGCTTGCCACCAGAGGGGCACAAATGGAGTACAACAGCCACTTTTTGGATGCCACTAACTGGCAGCATTTTTTGCTATTATTATAGCTAATTAAAAATGAGCAGGAGGGTGTCATGCCGAGTTTCTGGAAATTGCTTGCCACCAGAGGGGCACAAATGGAGTACAACAGCCACTTTTTGGATGCCACTAACTGGCAGCATTTTTTGCTATTATTATAGCTAATTAAAAATGAGCAGGAGGGTGTAATGCAGAGTTTCTTGAAATTGCTTGCCACCAGAGGGGCACAAATGGAATACAAAAGCCACTTTTTGGATGCCACTAACTTGCAACATTTTTTGCTAATATTATAGCTAATTAAAATATGGGCAGGAGAATGTAATGCAGACGTGCTGGAAATTGCTTGCCACCAGAGGGGCACAAATGGAATACAAAAGCCACTTTTTGGATGCCACTAACTTGCAGCAATTTTTGCTAATATTATAGCTAATTAAAATATGGGCAGGAGAATGTAATGCAGACGTGCTGGAAATTGCTTGCCACCAGAGGGGCACAAATGGAGTACAACAGCCACTTTTTGGATGCCACTAACTGGCAGCATTTTTTGCTATTATTATAGCTAATTAAAAATGAGCAGGAGGGTGTAATGCAGAGTTTCTTGAAATTGCTTGCCACCAGAGGGGCACAAATGGAATACAAAAGCCACTTTTTGGATGCCACTAACTTGCAACATTTTTTGCTAATATTATAGCTAATTAAAATATGGGCAGGAGAATGTAATGCAGACGTGCTGGAAATTGCTTGCCACCAGAGGGGCACAAATGGAATACAAAAGCCACTTTTTGGATGCCACTAACTTGCAGCATTTTTTGCCAATATTATAGCTAATTAAAAAATGGGCAGGAGAATGTAATGCGGAATCTGGATAAATTGCCTGGGCTTCAACTTCAGTCTGCTGAAGAGCGCCCTCTAGTCTGGAATTACACCCAAAGGTGTAGCTTACTTTGCGGCCTCATATCTCGGGAACCAAACATGTCACCGGGTCATGTGACCCCTTAAAATTTAAGTCTGAACCTGGCCGAGCTAATGGGACATAAACCGCAATTCGGGGTCCCCTGGAAACGACGGCAATGCACCCCAAAAAGATGGCCATGTTTGAACCCCGATTACTTCTAAACGTGGGGTCCTAGAGCTTCGGGGATGGTCTCGTTGGGATCAGGGTGAAGAAATCCAGGGGGGTCTATACAAGCATTCTGCTAAATGCTTTAGATTAGGAGATATTTGGCTCCAACTGTCACCTGTGGACTTTGCACTATATATATATATATATATATTTATTTTTTTTTTCATTCTGCGAGGGTTGGCTATATGGACATAATTGTAGCTTTTACCCAACCCTCACGGTCTGCTTAACAGCGCCCCCTAGTCTGGAATTACACCCAAAGATGTAGCTTACTTTGCGGCCTCATATCTCGGGAAACAAACATGTCACCGGGTCATGTAACCCCTTAAAATTTAAGTCTGAACCTTGCCGAGCTAATGGGATGTATACCGCAATTCGGGGATCCCGGGAAACGACGGCAATGCGCCCCAAAAAGACGGCCATGTTTGAACCCCCGATAACTTCTTAACGCGGGGTACTAGAGCTTCTGGGATGGTCTCGTTTGAATTGGGGTGAAGGAATCTAGGGGGGTCTATGCAGGCACTCCGCTAAATGCTTTAGATTAGGAGATATTTGGCTCCAACTGTCACCTGTGGACTTCACTATATTTTTTTTTTTTTTATTATTCTGCGAGGGTTGGCTATATGGACATAATTGTGGCTTTTACCCAACTCTCACGGTCTGCTCAACAGCGCCCCCTAGTCTGGAATTACACCCAAAGGTGTAGCTTACTTTGCGGCCTCATATCTCAGGAACCAAACATGTCACCGGGTCATGTGACCCCTTAAAATTTAAGTCTGAACCTGGCCGAGCTAATGGGACGTATATCGCAATTCGGGGTCCCCGGGGAACGACGGCAATGCGCCCTAAAAAGACGGCCATGTTTGAACCCCGATAACTTCTGAACGCGGAGTTCTAGAGCTTCGGGGATGGTCTCGTTGGAATCGGGGTGAAAAAATCTAGGGGGGTCTTTACAGGCATTTCTCTAAATGCTTTAGATTACGAGATATTTGGCTCTAACTGTCAACTGTGGTCTTTGAAAAAAAAAAAATGTTTAATATAATGCAATGAACGAGGGATGGTTATTTTGCATCATTTGGATGGAATTGTAGCTTTTACCCATCTCTGGAATGTTAAAACACATTAAAATAGCAACAGCGCCATCTGGTGTTTTTACATTTCTGTATTAAAAAAGAAACTTGTGGACAACAGTGCCATCGTTTGGACATTTAAGAGAATACATGTAAAAAAAAAAACCAGTTGTGAGAGTTGGGTAAATGCCAGAATTTGAGCCAAATACCGAAACTTACGCGTTCGCTTTTTTTCGCGTTTTTTTCCTCCTAGACCCCTTTAGAAGTCATATTTCATAGTATCATAGTATCATAGTATCATAGTATCATAGTTTTTAAGGTTGAAGGGAGACTCTAAGTCCATCTAGTTCAACCCGTAGCCTAACATGTTGATCCAGAGGAAGGCAAAAAACCCCAATGTGGCAAACAAGTTCCAATGGGGAAAAAATTTCCTTCCTGACTCCACATCCGGCAATCAGACTAGTTCCCTGGATCAATACCCTGTCATAAAATCTAATATACATAACTGGTTATATTAAATTTTTCAAGAAAGGCATCCAGGCTCTGCTTAAATGTTAGTAGTGAATCACTCATTACAACATCATGTGGCAGAGAGTTCCATAGTCTCACTGCTCGTACAGTAAAGAATCCTCGTCTGTGATTATGATTAAACCTTCTTTCCTCAAGACGTAGCGGATGCCCCCGTGTTCCAGTCGCAGGCCTAGGTGTAAATAGATCTTTGGAAAGGTCTCTGTACTGTCCCCTCATATATTTATACATTGTGATTAGATCCCCCCTAAGCCTTCGTTTTTCCAGACTAAATAACCCCAAGTTTAATAACCTGTCTTGGTATTGCAGCCCACCCATTCCTCTAATAATCTTGGTCGCTCTTCTCTGCACCCTCTCCAGTTCAGCTATATTTCCGGACGCCTTTTGCGCCGTTTCGAGCCCGATCGCTCCCGGACCGTGTAACGGAAATTGGCCTCTCCCACGGCATCTGAGCGTCTCGTGGTACCGCAAAAACATTTGCCCCACCCCTCGGCCCATAGAGACCATTATAGAGAGAGAGTGAATCCCCAGAAATGACTCTGAATATTTTTAAATAAATCTCAATGCATTTGTTGCCGACCGGCAACAGCTCAGAGTCAAGCCTCCGTTGCCGATGGGCAACAGACGAAAAATCCCATGTTAAATGTGTTGACGATCGGCAACATACCCCCCAGAGTCAACCTCCAAAATTTTAGGCTTCCAATCTGGATAAATTGCCTGGGCTCACCACGTACGTCTTGGGGATCTTGTCGTGTCCCGCAGCCAGCGTTCTCTCGGAACGTATCCTCAGTGCTGCTGGGGGTGTGCTGACAGATAAGCACATGCGTCTGTCCACTGAAAATGTGGTCAGACTAACGTTCACCAAGATGAACAAGTCATGGCTCTCAGAGGACTTTTCTTCCCCTGGGTCATCCAGGGGAGGCGAAAGGCACGCGTATTTTTGAGAGTGCTTCATGCCCTGGCTGCAGGCCATCGTCAGGGCAATGTGACACACGTGCCTTGTGTGGCTCACGTGCTGAATCTAGTTCTCCAGCAATTTTTAAAACACCATCCCGGCCTACATGGCCTTGTGCAGCGGGCACGCTTTGCTATGTGCTCACTTCCATCGTTCGCACACAGCAGCTCAACAACTTTTGTCGCTACAGAAGTCTTTAGGTCTGGTGGTTAAACGCCTGAAATGCGATGTGCCGACACGCAGGAATTTGAATCTCTACATGTTGCAGCGTTTGTGGCAGCACCGCTGAACCCTGCTGCAATACGTTATGACATATAGCCTGGGCTAACTTGATCCAGAGGTGGTGCAGATCACGCTGCTGGAGTGGTGTCAGATCAAGGACCTATGCACCCTTCTACACAGTTTACAAATGTCGATGAAGATGTTTATCACTGGCGATGCCATTCTCAGCGTGACAATTCTGGTCATCTACAAGATGGAGCACACTGTATGCATTATTCGGAGTCAGGTGTTGGTCCAAGAGGAAGGTGAGCAAGTACAGTAGGAGTCATATGCAGAAGGGATAATAAGATCTACGAGGTCCAGATGGTCAGCGGCACCTAGGCGGCAGTTATGGTGGTGGAGAGGGATAAACAAGGGTGCATACTATCAGCAAAAAGTGTTGAGGAAGGTGCAAGAGCCCATGAAGAAATGGAAGACGAACTGGCGATGGGCATGTAAGACTCGGCAGATGAGTGAGAGCTTGCTCAAATTTTGGTTTTGCGAGGTTGGGGGGAGAGGGCAGAGGAAGGAGGCACGATTCTCACCTCTCTGCCACCAACACACCAAGGACTTGGTCCTCCTGGATGCACAAGACACATGAGCGCCTTCTTGCTGCACTACCTACAACATGACCCTCGGATTATACGAATTCGAAGTAATGCTGACTACTAGGTTGCCACACTGTTAGATCCCCGGTACAAGACAAAATTTGGCAAAATAATTCCTGCCATAGAAAGGGACGCACGTATACAGGAGTATCTGCAGAAGGTGGTACGCAATCTTAGATCTGCTTTTCCACTAAACACCAGTGCTGCACAGAGTGAATCTCAAAGCTTTGTCATGGATAGGAGGAAATGGGCTTTTACTTGTACACATCTGAGGGACCGAGGGCTGGCTGCTATGCTGAGATGGCATTGAGTACGGTGTCCCTGCAGAGTTGCACTTTTGGTAATATACAAAATGAGTTGAAAATGGACAGATGCTGGTGGAAAGGGGAATAGGTGTGTTGGAAAGGGGAAAAAAGATTTTGTCCGTGGGTTTGGTGGTTAAGCAAGAGTAACATTTGCTGAAGAAACACCATCTGTTACTGAGGGACTGGCAGATTTGGATAAGGTGGTATATACTATGTTACCGCTATATAACGAAAATTATAAGAAAAGAAAGAGAAAGGTATATATCCCCATCAGCAGTCAATGTCCACCGTGCTCCCAGATGGAAAAAGAGAGGTTGGCAACTGGAGGGTTAAGTGGAGGATACAGAGCTGTGTGGCTATGAAACCAATAGTAGCCTGAACCGAGTTAGACTCCACTCGGATCTGGAGACTGGGAGCCCTGTTACCGTCACAGGGTCCACACGCCCACCCAGCCCAGGAACTCCCTGTTAACAACACAGGGGCATTGAGTACGCTGACCGTGTGCGTAGGGGCCACACCTGTGGACAGCAGGCGCATCAGCAGGCCTGTTAATGCCACTGTAGTATGACAAATCCCAAGCACACAATCAAATGCAAGAGGGTAATGCAAAAAGTGCTTTTGTAACATCCAGTATCTAGCTTAAACCTAAGTTGCAATACCCATATGATAACAGTTGCATTGTCTATTCTGTTGCCTCCTCCTGGTTCTGCCCTCCCAGATAAGACCTCTTTGCCCATTTTATTACCTATGTATTATGTTCCATAATTTGCCATGTTTTTTCCATGCCATCCATCTCTTGTGGATCAGAACTTGAAGGCACAGTGTATCTGTGTATTGCTCACCGTCACACTCTTTTGATTGACAAGTACATCAGCGCGTGCTTATGGCTACTGTACTGTTTGCTTTTTCTTTTGCCTACGGTGCTTATTCTTTTATCTCTCTCCCCATTCAGCAAGTTACTCTTGAAAAGCAAAACGCCCTACCTGTGGCTCGTTTCTTGGACGTTTAATCCGTCTATATACACAGCTCTCTCATAATGTATGTGTATATATACTCTTTGTAAATACGTATGTATATTTTGCTATGATTGATCACTCTCTGGTGTGTAAATAATCTTTATCATTTTCTCATAGGCGAGACCTTCACAAAGGCCTAACATAGGCCGAAACGTTGGCTTGGCTTTGCTCTATTGGTAGTGTCATTTTCTTTCTGCTTGTAATCCTTCAATAAAAAAGCTCTTTTTGCATTACCCTCTTGCATTTGATTGTGTGCTTGGAATTTGTCATACTATTGTAGCGTTCTTTATATAGGCACCTCCTTTATACCAGCGGTTGAGCCCAGCTTTACTCCTAACTTGTTAATGCCACTGGGCTGCACAAGCAGGACTGGTAGGACAGGAGCTGGTGTTAACCGTTCTGCGTTACCAGCTGTGGTGGCGGCCTACATCTACGCCCTATCCCTGCCTACCTCTGGCCTAAAGCCGCAATGGGTTCAACGCATGGAGGTGTGCTCTTTCAGAGCATAATAGAAGACTGCGCACCTCCTTGTTCTCTCCAGCCCCTTTTATAACCTGGGTCCGCCCCAAACCAGGGTGGACCACAATGCACCTCCTGGAGACAAAAGCAAAGTGAGACGTCATGAGTGGCATAACTAGCGTCCTATTTGGAACCGCAACTTCAATGATGACCTCATGGCTGCCACGACCCAAACACCTCACCAGTCATCGTCTGACCATCAATAATGAGGTGACAAGTTATAGGGGCGGGCCTCTGCAAGCGATTTGGGAGTGGCCTGGCCACATCATCAGGACACCTGATGCCCTGTGGTCTATATGGGCCCCCCACATCAGGGGCAGGGCCAAAGAATTCATTACCGGACCTAGTCTCTGCTGCATTAAGTGCCTGAGCATGCTCAGTAGCATGAAATTCAGTCTCCGAAAAAAGACTATCAGCTTTAGCATGGTGTCTAGGCACAACACAGGACTTAGACCCGGCACGGAGTGCAAGTACCTGTGCAAAGAGGATTTTCGCACTAAGTGTGGGAGCATGCGCTGTAGCCCGAAATGAAGACTTAGCCTTAGGAATGGCACAGTCAGGCTGAGCATACTCACTAGGCGAAACACTGGAGTTTGGCTGCGGCTGGGGTAAATCGGCACACGAATGCGCACTAGTAGCCTCTCCAAACTGAGACGTGGAGGAGAAAGCAGCCAGCTGGACAACCCGAGGCACAGCCCTAAATGGCAGCTGACGCCTGGGCGCAACTGAAACTGCAGCAGGCTGTTTGCGTTTAAGGCTGTACCGTTTTGTAACAACAAGTACCATCCAAAAGAACAGGTGTACTTCTTCCCATGGATAATCTGATATGATCCCTTTTTACACGGACACGACCATCACTAACAAATGTAGATAAGGCCAAAACAGCAGCTGCTTCAATGGATCTCAAGTGCGCCATAAAGTGGCCTCTCCACCTCAAGTTCAAGATCCCAAATACTCCATTCCTCTGTGGTGTCAACCCAATCGCACTTGCTTCCTAACAGCTCTCGTTTCCACCAGCCCTGCTGAGTATGGGGTAACAGAGATGATTGAGTCTGCATATGTTCAGTCACACTATAGCCTGGGAATCAGAGGTGTGCTCCAAAGCTGCAGTGAGTACAGACAGGAAGTTATTATTATTTTATTATTATTGATTTATAGAGCACCATTGATTCCATGGTGCTGTACATGAGAAGGGGGTTACATACAGAATACATATATAAGTAACTATAGACAGACTGGTACAGAGGGAAGAGGGCCCTGCCCTTGCGGGATTACATTCTAAAGGATTTTTTGGAGGAGACAGTAGGAGTGGTGTAGGTTGAGCGTCAGGTACGTACGGTGGTGGTGTCATTGAAGCTTATAGTCATTTCTGAACAGATGAGTTTTCAGATTCAGTTTGAAGCTTGCTGGTGTAGCAGCTAATCTGACGTGTTGAGGTAGCGAGTTCCAGGAGACAGGGGAAATGATCTGCGCAGATGTCCAGAAGCTTTGTGAGTGGGATCCAGGCCCCGATGAAGAAGGTGCTGAGCCTAATCTACACCCTCATTTCCAAAAAGTAAATCCTCCTGGTGGAGACAATGGGGGACATGATGAGGAGCACAGATACCTGATTGGAACGACAACTTTACTATTCGGTCAGGGCAGGAAGAGGTTGTCTCAGAGGACTCAGGACGAGGGGAATGAAAACACACAGGGTGATTGATGAGGTTAGAGACCACACTTACTGTCAAACAAAAGTCAGCCAGTCAATGAGGTCAGCAGAGGAGGTGGAGGAGGATGCTACTGACGACGAGGTTACGTTGCGTCTTCCTGGCCAGAGACAAAGTACTGGAAGCACGTCAACAACTGAATCCTTTGCCACAACTTTGCCTCTGGAGCAGAAGTCGTGTTGGCTATGCAGGTCGCATGGGCTGTAAGCCTTGCCTAGCCTGTGAATTTTTGGACATCGCAAAGGATCACCCAAAACATGGAATCTGTAAGATTTGTCATCAATCTGTAAGTAGAAGGCAAAAACTCACACCTTTGAGTACTTCCTCCACGAAGTGTCACATGGATATGAATTGAAAGCGTGAAGGTGTATTGCTCAGCTTTTGCCACTGTCAATGCAACATGCTTATTTGCCGTTCATTGCATGCATTGTTGCAGACTACATATAAGGGGCTGCTGTTCTTTGGATCTGCCTTTGTTTGGTCACTATAGCAATAGCAAATTGCTCTTCGGGTGTGGACTTGGAGATGAATCTATGAACAGAAGGAAAAGCTAAAGGTGTGTGTTACAGCAAGGAGCCACCGTGGAAACACTTTGTTCAATTGTGAGGGGAGTCGTGTAGGAGTTTGGTCAAGAGCACCGTAAAGCCAGTGAGCAGCATCCTGTACCACAGACCAACATTCTTACGGTGCTGTCTATACTGTTTCCCGTGAGAGGAGCGTAAGATCTGTATTTCTGGCAACTGGACATCACAGTACACGGGTACGGTAGGCTGTGCCCAGACAATAATGCGGTCACGCAACACTTTGTTTTATTAGCAAAACAGATATCTGTTCTGGGTAGGCCAACTATATAGACAATAAGACTTGCTGCCTCTGCACTGTCAAATTGTCACGTACAGTTTAAATCATAGAGGGACAGCGACACATGTTTGCATTGACTGTTGCTTTTCAAGATTTCCATGACTGTGTTGCAGAGCTGTGTGGTTTGCATTCACACGGTTATCATCTGCCTTATCTGTGAGGCTTTAGCTAACAAGGGTATTCAGGGGGGTAATGTGTTTTGTCTATGTTTAGGTAGATAACTTGGAAGCTCTTGTGATGTGCCACTGGTAAGTCATGTTCGCGCACACACACACACACACACACACACACACACACACACAATTACTGCTACACAGAGGGATTAGCAGGTAGTAGGCAACAGAATAGATTGTTCAATTATTTCAATTGTATGCATGGTTCTTATTGTTTGTTTTGGTAAAGTTAAACAATCATTTATCAACCCAACTGCCTAGAATCCTTTTCCTGTTGCCTGGTTTTGCTGCATACTGGGGAGCCCACCCTGTACACGAGTTAAAATGAAGCATAAGTCGCAATGTGAATTTTACTGTGCTACTATGCGGCCTAGCGTGCCTGTGCAACCACCGCCTGCCCCATCAAGTGCATCTGCGTGCTCTTCATCCTCTGTTACTGTGAGGACAGCAGTCACACATGGTTTTTCACACTGAACTTCCACCCCTATACCCGCAACAGGGAGTGTGATTGGCAGGTCATCACTTGTTTTGGAAGTGGAAACAGATGGTATTGTTGAGCTGTCAGACATCGAGAAAACCAACATTGGATGCAGGCTACATTATATCAACACCTGCACCTTCGTCACAGATTGGCTGGACTACCTGCATTTAATAATAGCATTCCAGAAATGGAAAGGAGTGTAGAATGCACATGTGTTGTACCTTGCTTGGCAGCAAAGGAACACTAACATAGTATTCCAGACAATTTTAGGAAGGCAGAAAAAGAGTCAGCTCTTTGGGCAAATTAAATAGCGTGGCAAAAGTGGACAGGTGGGTACAGTGGCCGTGTTCTGTGGGTACCAGGACAGTAAAAGAAGCCTCACTTTCTATCCCTCCTAATGATCAAATGCAGCAAGGAATTCCCGGAGTTTGCTATAAAATTAGCATAGCAAAATGTGCATGAGGGTGTCATGCAGAGGTGCTTCAAATAGATTTGCACCATTGGGACACTAATGGAAGTCCAACAGCCACTTCTTGTATGCCACTAAATGCCAGCATTTTTTGCTATTATTATAGCTTATTAAAAACAGAGCAGGAGGGTGTCATGCAGAGGTGCTAGAAATAGCTTGGCACCAGTGGGACAATAATGAAGTCCAACAGCCACTTTTAGGATGCCACTAAGTTTCCTCAATGTTTGCTAGTATAATGGCTTAGTAACAATGAGTTTGAGTGTGCAAAGGGCAGGAGGGTACAGTGGCAGGGTTGTGGGTCTGGGTAGAGGAAAGGAAGCCTCCCTTTCTATCCCTCCTAATGGAGAAATGCAGCGAGGAAATCCCTGACCTTAGCTACAAAGACGCTGTCATCTTGTGTAGCTGTTAAAATCTGTTTTCACGGACCTGACTGTCACCTATGGCTCTGACCCTGCTGGTATTAGCCCTTACAAGGGCTGAAAGAAACTTCTATCCCTATTCTGTATAGTGCTGTGTAGAGAGCGTACACAGCAGTATCGGAGACAGGAGCTGCGCCAGCAGTGACTGACACCAAGACGCAGAAGGCAGATAATGGCGTGCTGGAGGAAAATGTCCGTTTTTATAATGCAGGGACATGTGACATGGACATCCTATCACTCATGCTGTTGCTTCTCTGGCTAAAAGTCCACTTAGCTGTGTGTGTCTGGGATTGGCTGACATGCTGGCCCGCCCCACTACACGCGCGCGCTTAGGGAAGGAAGACAAGGGAAAAAAAATGTCGATCGCCATTATCCAAACAGCAGTAATCTGAATGCGCTGTTCCCGCACACTATACACTGAAATTTCATAATAGTGTGAGTCACACAGTGACTTACACTATTACAGCGGAAAGCCAGCTAGTAATTAGCTTGTCTTTTTGCTGCTAGAACCGTTCTCGAACGTATCTAGAACTATCGAGCTTTAGCAAAAAGCTCGAGTTCTAGTTCGATCTAGAACAGCCCCCAAAATCACTCGAGCCGCGAACTGGAGAACCTCGAACCGCGTTCAACTCTAGTCATGACGTTTAGCCTGGGCCAACGAGATGCAGAGGTGGGGCAGATCACCCTAATGGAGTAGTCTCAGATCAAGGACCTATGCATCCTTCTGCACAGTTTCGACATGGTGACGAATATGTTTAGCGCTGACAATGCCATTATCAGCATGACAATTCCAGTCATTTACATGCTGGAGCACATGCTAAACACTATTTGGAGTCAAGGGGTGGGACAACAGGAAGGGGAGGAACTACAGGAGGATTCATATGCGCAAGACACAACAACATCACCAAGGTCCAGACGTTCATCATCACCAACGCGGCAGGCATGGGACCATGGGGGACAGGGATCAACAAGGGCGCATGGTAGCAGGCGAAATGTTGAGGAAGGTGCAGGAGAACATGAAGAAATGGAGGACGAACTGTTCATGGACATGGAAGACTCAGCGGATGAGGGAGACCTTGGTCAAATTTCTGTTGAAAGAGGTTGAGGGGAGATGTCAGAGGAAGAAAGAACGGTTAGCACCTCTATGCCACAAACACAGCGTGGACTTGGTCCGCATGGCTGTGCAAGACACATGAGCGCCTTCTTGCTGCACTACCTCCAACATGACCCTCGTATTGTCAAAATTAGAAGTGATGATGACTACTGGCTTGCCACACTATTAGATCCCCGGTACAAGTCCAAATTTTGTGACATAATTCCAGCCATAGAAAGGGACGCACGTATGCAGGAGTATCAGCAGAAGCTGTTACTCGATCTTAGCTCGGCTTTTCCACCAAACAACCGTGCAGGTGCAGGGAGTGAATCTCCCAGTTGTAACTTGACAAACATGGGACGGTCTCATCATCTTCAACAGTCTACCCATACCAGTAGCACCGTATCTGGTGCTGGTAACAGCAATTTTATTGAATCTTTCATAATTTTTTTAGACCGTCCTTTGCAAGGCCACCAGAGACAACAAGTCTGACACATAGTCAACGGCTGGAGAGGATGATACAGGAGTATCTCCAAATGAACATCGATGCCATTACTTTGCAAATGGAGCCTTGCTCATTTTGGGCTTCAAATCTTGAAAAATGGCCAGAGCTCTCAACTTACGCCTTGGAGATTTTGTCGTGTCCAGCTGCCAGCGTTGTCTCTGAACGTGTCTTCAGTGCTGCTGGGTGTGTGCTGACAGATAAGCGCATGCGTCTGTCCAGTGACAATGTGAACAGACTAGCGTTCATTAAAATGAACAAGTCATGGATCCACAATGAATTTACTACCCCTGTGTCATCCTGGGGAGAGTAAATGCTTGTGGATTTGGAATGTGCTTGATGCAAATCAAAACATCCTGTTTGCAACTAGGGCACAAGTGCTGCCACTGATGGGGTTGTCTGTGTGGCCCAATTTTTGGAAAAAAGGGAGACTCCGCTTGGAGTAACCCTTGCTATCATTGTTTTTAAAAATGATCCAAGATGAACAGATCTGGGATCAGGAAAGACTTTGCTACCTACCCCGGGGTCATCCTGGAAACGGTTAAGTATGGCGTATTTTTGATTGTGCTTGATGCAAATCTAGCTGTGAAGTGTACAACTGGGGCACAAGTGCTGCCACTGAAGGGGTGGGTGTGTGTGGGGCCCAATTTTTGGAAAAAAAGGGAGACTCCGCTTTGAGTAACTCTTGCTTGCTGTGTTTTTTAAAAGGAGCCAAGATGAACAAGTCATGGTTCAGCAAAGACTTTGCTACCTACCCCGGTGTCATCCTGGGGACGGTTAAGTATGGCGTATATTTGAATGTGCTTGATGCAAATCTAGCTGTGAAGTGTACAACTGGGGCACAAGTGCTGCCACTGAAGGGGTGAGTGCCTGTGTGGCCCAATTTCTGGAAAAAAGGGAGACTCCGCTTGGAGTAATCCTTGCTTGCTGTGTTTTTTAAAAGTAGCCAAGATGAACAAGTCATGGTTCAGCAAAGACTTTGCTACCTACTCCGGTGCAATCCTGAGGACGGAAAAGGATGGCGTATTTTTGAATGTGCTTGATGCAAATCTAGCTGTGAAGTGTACAACTGGGGAATACTGCTGCCACTGAAGGGGTGGGTGTGTGTGTGGCCCAATTTTTGGAAAAAAGGGAGAACTCCGCTTGGAGTCACCTTGTGGTGTTTTACATAATTTTAGAAGGGCGTGCCATGCCTATATCTGTGTCTCCTCCTCTTTTTTCTTGTCCAGCTCTTTTGTTTTGCATCAGTATATGTCCTTGTCACCTTCCCATGTGTTTGTGTTGTGTTGTGAGTTGTTTGTTACCTTTTGGACACCTTTGAGGGTGTTTTCTAGGTGTTTTTATGTGTTTATGATTGCCTGCCATTGTTTCCTATGCGGTTTGAGTTCGGTTCGTCGAACGTTCGCCAAACCGAACTCGAACGGGACACCCGTTCGACGAACCGAACTCGAGCCAAACCACGGCTGGTTCGCTCATCTCTAGTCACTGTAGCCCCTAGGGAACACGTCCAGGTCCCGTGCCCCAGGTGTCATTAGTGATCCAGTGCCTTCCTCCGTGCACAGTGTTTCTGTCTGGAGTCCCTATAGTCTGGAACTATCAGAAAAGGTTCTTCTCTTATTAGGCAAAGTCCTTGCCCTTGGGAGCTAGCACGCGGGACCTTAGAGGACTGTTTGTATGGGAGACCCTGTCCCCCTCAGTGTGCTCTCGCCCCAAACCCTGTCGTGCTTGGCACCAGTCAGTCGTTGTTGCTAGCTGAGGCTGGCTACCGTCTCTTCTGGCCCTGGGTCACTGCTTGCGACCCTCCATCTCCCTCCAGCTCCTCACACTTCAGGAGCTCTCTCTACACTCTCTAAGCTCTTCTCTCCACTTCCTCCCTCCCACCAGTCTGCCTGACAGTCATGGTGTGAGGTGCATGTTGGGATTTGTAGTGCTGATGGTCTGACAACTGTATCTTGGTTCCTGAAACCATGGGGGGTGGGCCCTGCACCATGAAAGGAGAGGATGCAGGACCCTGATATAGTTAGGGGTGTCACACATGCTTCTGGAAACATGCAACCCGTAAATTGAGTAAGCTCACCTCACTAAAATAATACCAATAATACCAAACATGTGGATGCTAACTGTGGTTTTGGCCCATTGTGGGTATCAGAAGGGTGGGAGGCATTTGTATTTTGGAGCTCAGATCTTGAGGATTTCTTTTTTGAGGAAGGGAGTCATAGCATTTTTCCAGAGCCTTTGTGATACCAGATACATTGAAGACGCCTATATTTCAATTAACAGATTATGGACCTGGGTGGGGACTTGTGTTTTTGTGGGTTTAGTTGAATGCTATTTAATGATTTGGGTACAGAACATTTTGGATCAGTTCACTTTTCTCTGTGCTCTATCCTGAGCACGTAGGTCGGTGTTTCCATCTACATCTCCGAAATACATGATTCAGGTGAAATCCCCAATGGATCCATTCACTATAATGAACCGGCAGAATTACTCCGGACTTCAATATCTGTTCAATGGTGTCTGTCATTTCAAAGGTGAACAAAACTGCTGAAAACTGGACTTTAATGCAGCCTTAAAAAGACATGTAAAGAGATGGATACCGCAGCACCACAGGCCAGATGGTAGTTTGAAGTGACTCACCCTGGCTCATTACAGTGAATTTTCTATTGGGAATATTGTCTGAATCACGTTTTTTTAAAGATTTACACGTAATCCCGAATGTAAGCGCTCAGCGTAGTGCGCAGGATAAATATGAGCTGCAGCGTACTGTGTTCTCTGGGAACCAGAAAAAAAACAAATCTACAGCAGTTGAAAAATTATCATTATTTACTTATTTTTTGTGCCATTCACCTTGCCGGGAACAGCACAGGCACCACACCTCGCAGTGAGAGCCAGGTCTGAGCTACAAGATAAGCCACAGAACCAGTGGTGATTGTGCGGGTACAGCATCTGAACCCTTTCCACCAGAAAATAGGTGAAAATATTTTGGACATTAATTTCCTGGCCATTCAATTTTATTACTATAGTTTTTATTATTAAGGGCACGTTACACGCTACGATTTATCAAACGATATGTGGTCGGGCTCACGTCATTAGTGACGCACATCCGGCCTTGTTTGACATATTGTAGTGTGTAACACAAATGAGCGACTGTGAACGAGCAAAAATACTCACCTTATCGTTGCTCGTTGACACGTCGCTCATTTTAAAAAAAATCGTATGTCCTTCTGTGCTTCGGTTGTTCATCGTTAGCGAGGCAGCACACATCGCTCCGTGTGACACCACGGGAACAATGAACTGCAGCTTACCTGCGGTCACCGGCAATGCGGAAGGAAGGAGGTGGGCGGGATGTTTACGTCCCGGTCATCTCCGCCCCTCTGCTTCTATTGGCCGGCCGCTGTGTGATGTCGCTGTGACGCCGAACATCCCTCCTCCTTCAGGAAGAGGATGTTTGCCGCCCACAGCGATGTTGTTCGGGAGGTAAGTACGTGTGACGGGGGTTACCGAGTTTGTGCGACACGTGCAACAAATTGCCTGTATCGCACAAACGACGGGGCGGGTGCGATCGCACATGCGAACGCACGATAAATTGATACGTGTAAAGCAGCCTTTAACGATGCAATTTAAGCAAATTTATTAACCCCAAATACATTTTTGGAGAATGTTTGGAAAACCCAACAGTTTTGAATTTCCAAAGATCTGGTCGTTTGGACATATGTGCGGTTTTGCCAGGAATTAGTTAACAAGAACATTTTATTTAGTCACTTGTCAAAAAAAAAAAGTTGGTCCCATCTGGTGAGTTTAATATTAAAGTTTGACTTAATTACATATTTTAAGTAAACAAAGAGAATATATAATTTGTGAATTGTTGCTCGCTGCAGCACAGATGCTGAATGTTATTGACCCATTGCTGATATCGGATCCCTCAATTCTACGGACAAAGCATATTTCTCAAAGACTGATTTTGACAAAGTAATTTCACAATTTATTTTCATCCAGCCATGATCACTGTTATCACCCTGTGGCTTACTCTTTGTATGACTTTGGCATTATCACCGACATGTAAGCTGACAATGAATAAGGCAGTAGAAGAATATGAATATTATCAGCACGGGGATATTATAATTGGAGGAATATTCACAGTTAATTTAAACATGGATGATCTTCTAACATCTTCAAATCAAACAGTAATGTTTTGTAATGGGTAAGTCAAAATGGAAAATTGCTTTCACATCTGTGTGGTAGGGTGAACTTGCTGGGCCTAGGTCTTTTTTAAGCTTTTGTAATAACGAGCGTATAACAATCATGGAATTGATTTTTGATCAAGACAAGGCATTTAAAAAAATAACAGACAAGGCTAAGTTCACATGTCTAGTAATCATGTTAGAACAGACAGTGTCGGACTGGATACCGGAGGAATCTCCAGTAATACCAGTCCTGGCCGCGGTTACCTGCACTGAACTCCGGAGCTGTCACCTGAGCTCCGGAGTGCAGCCTGGACTGAACTCGGGGTTTGCAGGACTGAACCGCGAGAACTGACTGATTCCCCGGCGATTGCAGTTCAGTTCATGGCAGCTGAGGACAGGTCGGGTTGAACTCTAAAGCTTTCACATGAGCTCTGGGGTTTAGCCCGGTCTGTCCGCAGCTGTGACATAAACTGAACTGCATTTGCCATGGAATCAGTGGGCGCTCACGATTCAGTCCTGCAAACCCTGAGTTCAGTCCAGGCTATAATCCGGAGCTCAGGTGAGAGCTCCAGAGATCAGTGCAGGTAATCGTGGCCAAGTCTGGTATTACTGGAGATTCCTCTGGTAGCCAGTCCGACACTAAGAACAGATCCAGCAGTAATCTGATGGCAAAAAATAATTTATTTGTCCATTTTGAAAAATTGATTTCTGCAAGATCTGTTTTTTGGGCGTCTATGGAAAATGGATCTGTTAACTGATTGCTATTTATCTTCCATTTGAAACTGATCCAATAAGCAAAAAAAATGGATCCTTTACAAATGCAAGAAAATCGGATGGCTAAAGCGCAATCAGTTAACGGATCCATTTTCCATAGAATCCCGTGTTAAAAAAATGGATCATGGAAAAATCATTTTTTTCAAAAAAGTTGTGTTTACACAACTTTTTTTGCCAATGGATTCGTACAGGATCCATTCTAACTGATTATTACTGGATATGTAAACTCAGTATAACAATGTATTGATGCAATTAAAGGCCCCGTTACACGCTACAATTTATCTGACGATATGTTGTCAGGGTCACGGTTTCCATGACGCCCTTCCGTCATCGTTAGCGACGTCATTGCGTGTGACACCTACATGCGACTCCGAACGATCGAAAATTGGGTGAAAATCGTTGATCGTTAACACGTCGTTCAGTTTCAAAATATTGTTCGTCGTTTAGAACGCAGCAGACATATTGCTACGTGTGACACCCTGCCAACGATGAACAACATCCACATGACCGCCTTGGTCAAACAATATCTCGCTGAACGATGTAGCGTCGTTTGTAAAATGTGTACGTGTGACCGCTACTAAACGACCTATATGCGATCTTGGCAAATTGTTGCAACGATCTGGGCATGTCATATCGCTAACGAGATCGCTAGAGATGTCGTTGCGTGTAACAGGGCCTTTAATCAAGTTATACTTGGCAGAAGCATACAGTTAAAGAGATTTTAAAATCTGCAAAAACATGTCTGCTTTCATATATTTTGCAGCTCAGCTCCAATGGCACAACTGTATATAAAATGTATAAAAAAAATATTAAATCTCTGCATTGTGTAATGTTACTAACAATGCCTTACGAAATTATGTATTATATTGCCAAATCTGAATATTCCACTCTTTTATGTTACTTGCTTTTAATTTTATTTTTTGTTTGTTTGCTTTAATAATTTCTAAATATTTTGCTAAAAGAAAATGTAATCTGTATCTTCGATCACTAAAAATGTCTTTCTGTCGAAGCAGGAAGAGTTTTCTTTTCTAGAACATGTTATGTGAAGTATATTTGTTATGTCAAGTTTATATATGAGCAAAATAAATACTTAGTATACGTGGGCACCTAAAATGTTTCAGAGTTGTTTTAGTAGATTATGTGCCTGACCATTTAACTATTTTAGTAATCTATTACTTTCTTGTCCCTCCACTTTTGTCTGTCAATTTCTTTGATTCTTTTTTTCTTTCCACTTGGATAGTTTCTTAAATTACTGTATTTTTCGGATTATAAGATGCACTTTTCCTCCCAAAAATGTGGGAGGAAAATGAGGGGTGAGTCTTATAATCCGAATATAGCTTACCGGAAGCTATGTGTGGCAGGTATCCCAGATGGTCTGTCCACAGTCCAGGCTTCTAATGATGGTGCCCAGAGTCAGTGCATGCGCAGATGGAGCTCTTGGATGAGAGTCTTTGAAGTCTTCACGCCGACAGAGCATCTGGGACACTCACCGCTCCAGCCTGCTCTACCACACAACCACCATAGCTTCCACTGCCAGCACTGACCCATCACCTCTGCCACCGCCAGCACTGACCCGCCTCTGCTGTGAGCACTGACCCGCCACTGCTGCGAGCACTGACCCGCCTCTGCTGCGAGCACTGACCCACCACCGCTGCCAGCACTGACCTGCCGCTACTGCTAGCACTGACCCACTGCCTCTACCAGCACAGCATCTGCCTCCTGTGACCCCGCTAAGACAACACCGGAGTATAAGACGGACCACATTTTTTTTACCCATTTTTATTTCTAAATTTGGTGTGCATCTTATAACCCTGTGCGTTTTATAAAATGAAAAATATGGTATTTGATGATTTGTAGGATGTTTTGTTTAAGTGGAGGAGTGGAGAGGAGTTTGGGTAAAACTGAGAATAATGAGTAAAGAAAATCTAATATGATGTAACTTGTTCACTCCATTTTGTTAACCCCTTAGTAAAGGAGCCAATTTTGACCTTAATGACGAGGCCAATTTTTTAAATCCAACCAGTGTCACTTTTTGAAGTAATAACTCTGAAATGCCTCAGCATATCTCAGTTTTCTGGGACATATTGTATGTTAGTGGTAAATTTATGTCAATATTTTTGCGTTTATTTGTGAAACTATCAGAATTTTGAAATGTTGCCATTTTCCAACTATCAAATTTTTTATCTATAATCTAGCTAGTCATGTTGTACAAAATAATCAATAAATAGCATTTCCCATATGTCTACTTTACATTTACAAACTGAAAGACAGAGAAGAGCAAATGGGGCCTTACTGGGTAAACAGGAAGGGGTGAAACACTTTAAAGGCTCACGTTGTTAGGTTGTGAAGAAGTCACATGCACTGGCAAGCATATAAAACACAGCTGCTGCAGCCCTTCATTGTTTTAGATTGTAAAACTGTGACAGAAAAGATTAATTCTGCACTGCCATAGAGAACGGGACAATCCAGGAATGTCTTACTGGTGATTCATTGGATAATGTGTTTCGGAGATTTCAACTCCTTCATCAGGTCCAATCACAATCTTGTTCTTCACAGCAGCTCAACAATAACCCTTTCTGTCACAGCTTTAGGCCGGCTTTGCATACTACAGGTGCAGGTGCGATGTCGGTGGGGTCACATCGAAAGTGACGCACATCCGGCGTCACTTGCGATGTCGTAGTGTGTAAATCCTTTTAGATACGATGAACGAGCGCAAAAGCGTCGTTATCATATCATCAGTGTATTCTCCGACATTTCCATAATGCTGGTGCAGCGACAGGTACGATGTTGTTTCTCACTCCTGCGGCAGCACACATCGCTGTGTGTAAAGCCGCAGAAGCGAGGAACATCACCTTACCTGCGTCCCGGCTGCTATGAGAAGGAAGGAGGTGGGCGGGATGTTTAAATCCTGCTCATCTCCGCCCCTCCGCTGCTATTGGCCGTCTGCCCTGTGACATCGCTGTGACGCCGCACGACCCGCCCCCTTAGAAAGGAGGCAGTTCACCGGCCAGAGCGACGTCGCAGGACAGGTAAATGCATGTGAAGCTGGCGTAGCAATAATGTTCGCTACGCCAGCAATCACAAGATATCGCAGCTGCGACGGGGGCGGGGACTATTGCGCTCGACATTGCAGCATCGGCATGCGATGTCGTAAGTACCCCTTAAAGTCTACTTTGCATCTGCATCATTTTTCAAACATCATTTTATTTTGTTGGGTTCTTTGCAGGAGTAAAATTTTAGCAGCAATTTCTCATTTTTTCACAACATTTACAATCCTGTTTTTTTGGGACCTATTAAGATTTATATGGCCTTTGAGGGGCCTATATATTGGAAAATCCCCAAAAGTGGTACCATTTTAAAAACTGTACCCCTGTACTTAAAAACTGCTGCCATAAAAAAAATGTAACCCTTCAAGTGCTACATAGGAATTAATGCAAAGTATAATTTAAAAAAAATGATTTTTTTTTTGTCTAAAATGTTGATTAGCCCCAAATTTTAGCATGACATGAAAATAGATAGCATAACAAAATGGTATCTATTATTTGTTACGTAGTTTCTTCTGAGCATGATGAGGCCCATCAGGTCATCAAAAAACCTCTGTTTCAACAAACAGTAAGGGGTACTTTGCACGCTGTGACATTGCTAGCCGATTGTAGCTATGCCGGGCGCGATAGTCCCCGCCCCCGTCGCAGATGCGATCTCTTGTGGTAGGTGCCGTTGCGAACATTATCGCTACGGCCGCTTCACATGCACTCACCTGCCCTGCGACGTCGCTCTGCCCGGCGACCCGCCTCCTTTCTAAGGGGGCGGGTCGTGCAGCGTCACAGCGACGTCACACGGCAGGCGGCCAATAGAAGCGAAGGGGCAGAGATGAGCGGGACATAAACATCCCGCCCACCTCCTTCCTTTCTCATTGCAGGCGGGACGCAGGTAAGGAGATGTTCCTCGATCCTACGGCTTCAGACACAGCGATGTGCGCTGCCACAGGAACGAGGAACAACATCGTACCTGTCGCTGCAGCAAAATTATTGAAATGACCGATACTACACAGATCACCGATTTTCGATGCTTTTGCGATCGTTTATCGGTGCGTCTGGGCTTTACACGTTGCGAAGTCATTACCGTCGCCGGATGTGCATCACTTTCGATTTGACCCCGACGATATCGCAGTAGCGATGTCGCAACGTGCAAAGTATCCCTAAGGCTTGGAAGGGAAGTAGCATGATTTGATTTTTAGAATACAAATTTGGCAGAAATAGATTTTTGCATTTGCAGCTTTCCCAGTAATACTACATACAAGTTTTAAAATCTTTCACTGTGTCAGAACAGCTGCAAACGGTAATCTAAGTGATACAACATTGAACTAAGGACCTTTTTGCCTACATTATGCTGCTCTCAGATGAGGTATCAAAAACCTGCTGACAGATTCTCTTAAATTATCTATATATCACTTTACTAGAGAAAATTGCATACAACATATATAGTCATGGCCAAAAGTGTTAGCACCCTTGAAATTGTTCCAGAAAATTAAGTATTTCTCTCAGAAAATTTATAGCAATTACACATGTTTTGTCATATGTATGTTTATTTCCTTTGTGTATATAGAACAAAACAATAAAGGCAGAGAAAAAATGCAATTTGGACAGAATTTTACACAAAACCTCATGTCATGTCCACTCAATCTCCCCTGTAGCAAGTAACAGGTGTAACCAGATAAAAAGGGGAGAAGTTGACCCAATCTGCGACGAGTGTATGTAGTAGGATGGGGGTCAATGTACCAGTATGTGTGATCATATGTACCAGCATGGAGGGCTATGTGCCAGGATGAGATGCCAAGTAAGAGGATGGGGGGCCATGTACCAGGATAGGGGGCAATGTACCAGGATGGGGGATACTATTTTCCAGGATGGTGGCCATGTACCAGGTTGGTGGATAATTTATATAATACTAGAGGATAGGGCCCATATACCAGCATGGGAGGCCATAAGTAGGGGCTGGAATTGATTAATAGCATTTCAACTAATTTTAATGGGGAAATTTAATTTGACATAAGAGCAACTTGAGTTAAAAGCTTGAAGAGTTAAGAACAAATTAAACTAGCAAGTAAAGGTATTACTGTGTAGCTGTAACCCATGTGAATTTTGTCTGTTGGGGGCAATATTAATTTATTCATCAGTGCCGTTAAAAAGTTGCAATGAGGAATAAGGTCCTTGAATGTTCACCGTTAAAAGACATATCAGCGATTGTTAAGCAGTTAATATGGAAGAAATGCTTTTTACAAAAAAAAAACAACAATCCACAGAAGTAATCTCTAAATCTATCAAGTAATCAGCCATGTGTTACGTCACCGGCAGAGTCTGCTCCAGCGACTTCTGCTCCGATCACCAGGGACACCGTGTTCCTGCCGTGGATGGTGCTGGTGATGGGAGAGGCGTCGATGCCAGGGGCACTGGTGGGCGCAGGCTCCGTTCATCCACTGAGCTGGGTTATCTTGGGATCTGCAGTACCACTGGCTAGCTGTGGGTGGTGTCTGTCTTCCAGCTGAAGTTGCCAGCATTCAGCTACAGCCAATGGGAAGACACCACACCGTTCTTATTCCCTCTCCTGTCACATGACCACTGCCAGAGATAGTTCTGATTTCCTGGCTTCTAGTCCGCCCTATTCTGTTTTGTGATTCTTGTGTGCTGACTTTTGCGTGTTTGCTGACTACCCTTCTGCTTGCTGTTTTTGTACCTCGTTGCCCGATCCGGATTTGACCTCTTCTCCGTTTTCTGATTACGTCCTTGTCTGCTGATTCTGTCCCTGTTCTGCTATTCCTGGTTTGACCCTGACTGACGACTACTCTCATCGGACTGCAGCCTTCCACAGGTTCCACATTAATTTATTCATCAGTGCCGTTAAAAAGTTGCAATGAGGAATACGGTCCTTGAATGTTCGCCGTTAAAAGGCATATCTCCAGAGCCCTGTGTGATTCCAAATCCTTGTATAGGGGTTAAAGGGTAGAGATGAGCGAACCGATGGTGGTTTGGCTCGAGTTCGGTTCGCCAAACGGAGGTCTCGTTCGAGTTCGGTTCGGCGAACCGGTTCGGCGAACCACTCGAACTGCATAGGAAATAATGTGAGGCAATCACAAACACATAAAAACACCTAGAAAACACCCTCAAAGGTGTCCAAAAGGTGACAAACAACTCACAACACAACACAAACACATGGGAAAGTGACAAGAACAAATTCTCATGCGAAAACAAAACAGTGTTACGAGGAAAAAGAGGACGAGACACAGATATAGGCACGGCATGCCCTTCTAAAATCATGTATAAAACTGCAAGGGGACGCCAAGCAGAGTCTCTCTTTTTTCCAAAAATTGGGCCCCACAGACACCACTTCAGTAGCAGCACTTGTGACCCAGTTGCAAACTGGACAGGTAGATTTTAATCAAGCACATTCAAAAATACGCCATCCTTAACCGTCCTCAGGATTGCACCAGGGTAGGTAGCATAGTCTTTGCTGAACCATGACTTGTTCATCTTGGCTCCTTTTAAAAAACACTGTAAGCAAGGGTTACTCCAAGCGGAGTCTCCCTTTTTTCCAAAAATTGGGCCACACAGACACCCACCCATTCAGTGGCAGCACTTGTGCCCCAGATGTACACTTCACAGGTAGATTTGCATCAAGCACATTCCAAATCCACAAGCATTTACTCTCCCCAGGATTACACAGGGGTAGTAAATTCTTTGTGGATCCATGACTTGTTCATTTTGATGAACGTTAGTCTGTCCACATTGTCACTGGACAGACGCGTGCGCTTATCTGTCAGCACACACCCAGCAGCACTGAAGACACGTTCAGAGACAACGCTGGCAGCTGGACACGACAAAATCTCCAAGGCGTAAGTGGAGAGCTCTGGCCATTTTTCAAGATTTGAAGCCCAAAATGAGCAAGACTCCAGTTGCAAAGTCATGGCATCGATGTTCATTTGGAGATACTCCTGTATCATCCTCTGCAGCCGTTGACTATGTGTCAGACTTCTTGTCTCTGCTGGCGTTGCAAAGGATGGTCTAAAAAAATTATGAAAAGATTCAATAAAATTGATGTTATTAGCACCAGATACGGTGCTGCTGGTACGGTTAGACTGTTGAAGATGACGAGACCGTCCCATGTTTGTCAAGTTACAACTGGGAGATTCACTCTGTGCACCACGGGTGTTTTGTGGAAAAGCCAAGTTAAAATCGAGTAACAGCTTTTGCTGATACTCCTGCATACGTGTGTCCCTTTTTATGGCTGGAATTATGTCACAAAATTTGGACTTGTACCGGGTATCTAATAGTGTGGCAAGCCAGTACTCATCATCACTTCTTATTTTGACAATACGAGGGTCATGTTGGAGGTAGTGCAGCAAGAAGGCGCTCATGTGTCTGGCGCAGCCATGCGGACCAAGTCCACGCTGTGTTTGTGGCATAGAGGTGCTAACCGTTCTTTCTTCCTCTGACATCTCCCCCCAACCTCTTTCAACTGAAATTAGATCAAGGTCTCACTCATCCGCTGAGTCTTCCATGTCCATGGACAGTTCGTCCTCCATTTCTTCATGTTCTCCTGCACCTTCCTCAACATTTCGCCTGCTACCATGCGCGCTTGTTGATCCCTGTCCAACATGGTCCCATGCCTGCCGCGTTGGTGATGATGAACGTCTGGACCTTGGTGATGTTGTTGTGTCTTGCGCATATGAATTCTCCTGTAGTTCCTCCCCTTCCTGTTGTCCCACCCCCTGAGTCCGAATAGTATTTAGCGTGTGCTCCAGCATGTAAATGACTGGAATTGTCATGCTGATAATGGCATTGTCAGCGCTAAACATATTCGTCGCCATGTCAAAACTGTGCAGAAGGGTGCATAGGTCCTTGATCTGAGACCACTCCATCAGGGTGATCTGCCCCACCTCTGCATCTCGTTGGCCCAGGCTATACGTCATGACGTATTGCACCAGGGCTCAGCGGTGCTGCCACAGTCGCTGTAACATGTAGAGAGTCGAATTCCAGCGTGTCGGCACATCGCATTTCAGGCGATGAACCGGCAGGCCGAAAGACTTCGGGAGCGATGCAAGTCGCTCAGCAGCGGTGGTTCAACGGCGGAAGTGAGCAGACAGTTTTCATGCCCTGTTCAGAAGGCCATCTAGGCCGGGATAGTGTGTTAAAAATTGCTGGACAACAAGGTTAAACACGTGAGCCATACAAGGCACGTTTGTCACCTTGCCCAGGCGAAGGGCCGCACCCAGGTTTGCAGCATTGTCGCACACGGCCTTACCAGGCTGCAGGTTGAGTGGAGACAACCATTTACCAAACTAAGTCTCCAGAGCTGCCCACAACTTAGCCACTGTGTGACTCTTAGTTCCAAGACATTTCAAGATAAAGACCGCCTGATGCCGTTGCGCTCTGCTGCCAGCATAGTAATGGGGTGTGCGTGATTCCTTCTGCGCAGTTACAACGCTGGTGGCCTGACCAGGCAGGCTTGGGGCGGAGGTGGAGGACCCAGATGAGGTTGAGGAGGCAGAAGCAGTGGAGGAACTTGGACAGACAGAGGATTGACACACAAGTCGTGGGCACGGCAAGACTTGTGCAGTAGACCCTTCACCATCTATCACCATAGTTACCCAGTGCCCAGTCAGCGACATGTAACGTCCCTGTCCATGCTTACTGGTCCAAGTATCTGTGGTGAAATGCACCCGTTCACACACAGAGTTTCTCAAGGAAGCGGTGATGTTGTCTGCTAAATGCTGATGTAGCGCAGGCACACCTTTCTTAGAGAGGTAGTGGCGACTGGGCATCTGGTACTGGGGCACAGCAACAGACAGGGTCTCTAAAATCCTGTGTGTACACCAGGCGGAAAGGCAGCATTTCGGTAGCCAAGAGCTTACAGAGGGATAAAGTTGACCTCTTAGCTTTGTCATGGGTCGCAGGAAATGGCCTTTTATTTGTCCACATCTGAGGGACAGAGATCTGGCTGCAGTGTGTAGACGGTGTTAAGTAGGGTGTCCCTGAAAAAAATGCAGGTTTGTGAGGAAAGTGCAGGCGTAGACATGATGTTGCCTTCATCCAATGTTGATGCTATTGATGTCTGAGAGAGCTGTACACACGCACTTGTTTCCCCTTCCAAACAAACTGACGACCTACCAAGCAAACTGCTTGTTGCGGTTACACTGGTGGAAGTTGTGCGTGGAAAACCAGGTGTGACAGCTGTCCCCACAGTCCTAGAAGATGAAGAGCGTGCGGATGCACTGGAAGGGGCAGGCGGTGGATGGTCTGCTCCGCTAGGCCGCATTGCAGCACGGTGAGCTTCCCACTGGGACATATGATATCTATTCATGTGACGATTCATGGAAGAAGTTGTCAAACTGCTGAGGTTTTTCCCTCTACTTACAGAATCACGACAAATTTTACATATCACATGATTTGGGCGATCTTTTGCTATGTCAAAAAAGGACCAGGCTAGGCAAGGCTGAGAGGGCATGCGACCTTCTGAGCCACCCCGACTAGTGCTCAGAGGCAGAGTGGTGGCTGAGGATGCAGTTGTAGATGTGCTACAGTACGCCTCCTCTGTCCAGGAAGGTGCAAGCTAACTTCGTAGTCAGTAGCATCCTCCTCTACCGCCTCTGTTGACCATCTCGAGTGCCTGACTGTGGGTTGACAGTAGGTGGGATCTAGAAGTTCTTCATCAAGCGTTGTGTTTGCACTCTCCTCCCCCTCAGACCGAGCCTCTATCTGCCCTAAACGAATATTTAAGTTGTCATCCCAATCTGGTATCTGCGTCTCATCATCATCATCAGTATGTTCCTCCTTGTCTATTACAACAGGTGTTTCAGTTTGTGAATAAGGGTCAACATTATGCTCATGAACTTGGTCATCATGGCCTGAATCTGAGTCACAAAAGGTTCGGGGCATCACTGCAGACCATTTCCTGGTCTGTACTCACTGTAGCTTGGGAGCAGACCTCTCATTCCCAGGCTATAGTGTGACTGAACAGCTCTGCAGACTCAGCCATCTCTGTTCCACCATACTGTGCAGGGCGGATGGAGACTTGAGAGCTGGGAGAAAGCAAATGTGATTGTGATGACAACTCAGAGGACTGGTGTTTTTTGGATGCGATAGTTGAGGTGGAGGAGAGGGCACTTGTTGGACCACTTGAGATCCATTCAAGCATTTTCTTTTTTTGGGCAACATCTACCTTTGTTCCAATTGTTCGTGTTCGTAAAAAAGGGAACACATCCGATTGTCCACGGAAAGTAGTAGACATCTTACTTTTGCTGGAAGATGGCCTATCTTCAGCAGATGTTAGTGGAGCTTTGCCACCTTCCCCACGGACACAAACTTTTTTTCCTTTTCCAACACGCCTGTTCCCCTTTCCACCAGCATCTGTCATTTTGCCACTCATTTTGCTAGCCACAAGAATGTCCACTTAAAATGTGGTAGTAAAAATTGAGAGGTGGTGTAGATTGCAGCGGTGTTCTACCTTTATTGACAGCAGAATAAACAACAATAACTATCCCGGACAATGAAACAATGGCCCTTAAAATGGCAGCACAGTTTTCTAGTATAATGGCTTAGTAAAAATGAGTTTGAGTGTGCAATGCAGAGGTGCTGCAAATAGATTTGCACTAGTGGGACACTAATGGAAGTCCAACAGCCACTTTTAGGATGCCACTAGGTTTCCTCAGTGTTTGCTAGTATAATGGCTTTGTAACAATGCGCTTGAGTGTGCAATGCAGAGGTGTTGCAAATAGATTTGCACCAGTGGGACACTAATGAAGTCCAACAGCCACTTTTAGGATTCCACTAAGTTTCCTCAGTGTTAGGTATTATAATGGCTTTGTAACAATGAGTTTGAGTGTGCAATGCAGAGGTGTTGCAAATTTATTTGCACTAGTGGGACACTAATGGAAGTCCAACAGCCACTTTTAGAATGCCACTAAGTTTCCTCAGTGTTTGGTATTATAATGGCTTTGTAACAATGAGTTTGAGTGTGCAATGCAGAGGTGCTGCAAATAGATTTGCACTAGTGGGACACTAATTGAAGTCCAACAGCCACTTTTAGGATGCCACTAAGTTTCCTCAGTGTTTGCTAGTATAATGGCTTAGTAACAATGAGGTTGAGTGTGCAATGCAGAGGTGCTGCAAATAGATTTGCACTAGTGGGACACTAATGGAAGTCCAACAGCCACTTTTAGGATGCCACTAAGTTTCCTCAGTGTTTGCTAGTATAATGGCTTAGTAACAATGAGCTTGAGTGTGCAAAGGGCAGGAGGGTACAGTGGCCGGGTTGTGGGTCACTGTAGAGGAAAGGAAGCCTCACTTTCTATCCCTCCTAATGGTGAAATGCAGCAAGGAACTCCCTGACCTTAGCTACACAGACGCTCTTATCTGTAGCTGTTAAAACTTCTTTCCACGGACCTGACTGTCACCTATGGCTCTGAGCCTGCTGTTATTAGCCCTTACAAGGGCTGAAAGAAACTTCTATCCCTATTCTGTATAGCTCTGTGTGTAAAGCGTACACAGCAGTATCGGAGACAGGAGCTGCACCTGTGGTGACTGCACCCAGACGCAGAAGGCAGATTATGGCGTCCAGACGGGCAGATGCCCGTATTTATAATGCAGTGACATGTGACATGGACATCCTATCACACATGCCGTTGCTTCTCTGGCTAAAAGTCCATTTAGCTGTGTGTGTGTCTGGGATTGGCTGGCATGCTGGCCCGCCCCACTACACGCGCGCTTAGGGAGAGAAGGAAGAACAGAAAAAAAAATATGGCGATCGCCATTATCCCAGCAGCAGTGATCTGGACGCGCTGTTCCCGCAAACTATACGCTGAAATTTCATAGAGTGACTTACAGTATTACGGCGGAAAGCCAGCTAGTAATTAGCTTGGCTTTTTGCTGCTTAAACCGTTCCCGAACGTAACTAGAACTATCGAGCTTTAGCAAAAAGCTCGAGTTCTAATTCGATCTTGAACAGGCCCCAAAATCATTCGAACTATGAACTGGAGAACCACGAACCACGAACCGTGCTGAACTCTATTAAAGGGTTTCAGGGTTCTGGGGGTCCTGCTTGGTGAGTGGCTTCCCTCTAGCCTGTCCATTACATCCCCCTGAGTCTGTTGATCCAGGCAGGCATTACACCATGTTCAGATAAGTGGAGCTTATGAGAAATCGTGTGGAAATATCTGAAAACTGGATTTGCAGCTGATTTATTCTAAGCAAACTGAATACCCATTTTTATGCTCTGGGTTTTGGAGAGACCCTAGAGTATAATAAATTTAAAATGGAGAAAAATATCAATGTCAAATCCTCCAGGCTGTGTGCGCTCCCAACAATTTGATCATACAGGCTGTAATTATGTCCTGTACAATTTTTTATTATTTTTACAAGAACAAATAACACGTTTCGACAAACATCTAGTTCATCTATACAATATACCTGAGGAAGGCATTTATTTGTCGAAACACGTTGTTTGTTCTTGTAAAAATAATAAAAAATTGTACAGGAAATAATTACAGCCTGTATGATCAAATTATTTGGGAGCGCACACAGCCTGGAGGATTTGACCTTGTTATTATTCCTATGGTAACTCGGGCTGAGTTACAGAATAGCCACCAGGAGTCTGCAGCATACCATTTGGGAAGGAGAACTCTCCATTGAGATCTGAGGTCCTAAAGGATCGATAAGCAAGTTAACAAGGCTTGTTAAAAGTGAGTGTATGAAAATATACTGGTAACTCACCTATGACTTATCTATACAGTTACAATTAGATCGGTGCGCTTTGTGTTTTCTTTTCCCTTTCTCTTTGGTGAACAAATGGAGAAAAATAAAATGCTCACTTTAACACTCACCTTCGCTGCTCATTGTACCCCATACAGTTCTTAAAGCCTTCTTTACATGTTACGATTCTGCATACGATATCGTATGCGATCGTAACGGCCCCCATCGTATGTGCGGCACGTTCATTTTTGTTGAATGTGCCGCACAAACGATTAACCCCCGTCACACGTACTTACCCGTCCATACGACCTCGATGTGGGTGGCGAACGTTTACTTCCTGGAGTGGGAGGGACGTTTGGAGTCACATCGACGTCACGCGGCAGCCGGCTAATAGAAGCGGAGGGGCGGAGATGAGCGGGACGTAAACATCCCGCTTACCTCCTTCCTTCCGCATTGCTGGCCGGGAGCCGCGGGACGTAGGTAAGATCTGTTCATCGTTCCTGGGGTGTCACACACTGCGATGTGTGCTACCCTGGGTACGATGAACAACCTGATGTTCAATTCATGAGGAATGAACGACGTGTATGCAATGAGCATTTTACCGTTCATTCGCAATCGCACGTAGCTGTTACACACTACAATGTACCTTACGATGCCGGATGTGCGTCACTTAGGACGTGACCCCGCCGACACATCGTAAGATATATTGTAGTGTGTAAAGCGGGCTTAACACACGCTGAAACCCAACACATACTCATGGTAGGCCAGAACTTCCAACCATGGTTAGGCACTGGATGTGGTAAACCTAGTGACAATCTGAAGTTAAAATCTGAAGTACGCATTGTAATAATGCAGCACACACCATGATGATACAATGGTGTTCCATTACAGCACTTGGGCAAAGAAATTCCAAGGTTTCCAGCCCAAGCTGGAGCTCGTTGTTTAGTATAAATATGTCAAGGAATTCAATGTGTAAAGGCTGTTGAAGAGGTACATGGTGGATCAGTATTTAAAACTACATTCTTGCAGTCCTAAGGTCCTAGTTTCAAATCCCCCCATGGACAACATCTGCAAGAGTTTGTATGTTCTTCCCGTGTTTGCGTTGGTTTCCCCTGGGTTCTCCAGTTTTCTCCCACACTCCAAAGACATACACATAGGGAATTTAGCTTATAAGCCCCAATGTGGACAGTGTTGCTAATATATGTAAAGTGCTGCAGAATATATTGGCTCTATACTGTGTAAAAATAAAGATTAATATTAAGAGGTGCCATGGACCGTACAATGTAGAATGACCAATGGAGGTGAGCAGTAAGGTAAGTTTTTTTCCTCTTTAACTTTCTGTTGGACTTCTACTGTTTTGCAAAATTCCGGCTATTGTAATTCTGCACAGATTCTCTACAGTACATTTCTTTATGCATTGTAAATTTTGGACTTTTGAATACTTTTTTGAATATCTATCTTGAGTGAATTATACCTATATTTCACTAAATAAGTTCCATGTATGTGAATCTTTCTGGTAATCTTCTTGATATGTTCCATTGTGTCTGATATTGTATAAAAATTATTGTGTACAAATAAATTAATATCCACATGAATATCTTTTATCTATGTTTTTGTAGTGCAGAAAAAAATAGCATAATTACGTGATTTTCACCATTTCAGCCCGTTTTTTAGTACTATGTATGGAAAAATGAATTTTATCAGTAACTGGTAGAAAAATAAAAAAAGTGACTAAAGATGAATGAATAAGTGTGAGTGGAATTGTAAAGGTCATGGCACAACACACTGGGATGTATGAAATCCAAGCATGCGCTGCAACTTTTGTGGGTGCACGTGCAGAACCCTACCGGGCTCAGCCAACTCACAAGCATTGGCTTATCGACCGAGGGCCCAGGACTTCAGCGCTACAGATCCTTGATCCAAAGATATAGTGAGGACTAGATAGGGGGTGATGAGTGGATGGGCTGGAGGGGTGAGTGTAAGAATTGTTATTATTTTTTATATATTATATTTACTTTGCTGTGGGGTCTGTGGAGACCCAAGATCATTATAAGAAATATTAAATATAGAACGAATAAATCTCTGAAAATTGAATTTCGCTGGATAAAAAACAATAACATGCAAATTAATGTTTTGCCTGATCTTCTTATCTCTAGTTATGACAGTAGAATGAAGAAAAACGTGAAACGGCTCTGGCATGAAGAGGTTACAATGTGACTTCTATATGTAAAAAGTTTTTACTATCTAAATAAGTTTTGAAGATCATCGACCTTTTAATTTCTGTGAATAGCTTTGCAACTCTATGGAAAACCCTATGAAATATCAATGAAATATTGAGGAAGGAAAACTTATATAATATCTATATTTGTCATACTTTCTACCTGCATTTTTATTAACTCCTTCACTCCTGGGCGATTTTTCATTTTTCTTGGGGGGGGGGGGTTCTGCTCTCCTTTCAAGAGCCGTAACTTTTTTATTTTTCTGTCAATCTTGCCATATAAGGGTTTGTTTTTTGTGGGACAAGTTTTACATTTACATGAAAACATAAGTTTTACCATATATGTACTGTAAAACAGTAAAAAAATTTAAAGTGCTTAAAAACTGCAAAAAAAGTGCAATCGCACAATAGTTTTTGGGATAGTTTTTTCAACGTGTGCTCTATATGGTAAAATTGATGTGTTGGTGTGATGTCACGGGTTGGTATGAATTTGTAGATACCAAACATGTATATATTTACTTTTATCTATGGGATTAAAAAAAAAAATCACAAATTTGGCCCAAAAAAGTGGCGCACTTTTTGCACAATATTCCAAAACCCGTAGCATTCTCATTTTTTGGTATATGGGGCTTAGTAATGGCTTATTTTTTGCGTCTCAAGCTGACATTTTTAAAAGTACAATTTTTGTGCAGATGCTACATTTTAATCACCTGTTATTGCATTTGGCGTAAAATTTGTGGCTACCACAAAATGTAATTTTGGCGTTTGAAATTTTTTTGCTGCTACATCGTTTCCCGAACAGTTTACTTAGTTTTATATTTTGATTGGGTATTTCTGAGTATGGTGATACCAAATCTGTTTATATTTTTTATTTTCTTAACCCTTTAATTTTCAATGGGCCAATCGGGAGGTGATTTGAACTTTTAGGTTTTTTTATTTTTTTTTCAAGTTTTAAAACTTTTTTTTACCTTTTTTTATCTTACTAGGTCCCCAAGGGGACTATAAGTATCATCAGTCTGATCGCTGTTCTAATTCTCCAGATCACAGCTACACAGCTGAGATCTGGAGAAAAGCTGCTTTAGGGTACTCTCACACAAGCGTGAAAATCGGACGAGTGCAATGCGAGAAAATCTTGCATTGCACTCGGACCTATGTTAGTTAATGAGGGAGAGCAGTTAGTCAGCTGTTCTCGCATCCAGATTCTGGATGCGAAAAAAGCGGCAGCATGCTACAATTTTTTGCTAGAGCCGTATCCCTCGCACCCATTCAAGTGAATGGGTGCGAGAGATGCATCTGACTGCACTTGGATGCTATCCCATTGCAGTGCGATATACGCACAGGCTGACAATGGAGGAGATGGAGGGATTGACTCCTCCCTCTCCTCCACAGCACCCGTCCTCAGCTTCACAGCTGTGATCTGATTGCAGGATCGCGTCATAGTCGCATGACACTCGGATCACGCTCGCAGCAGAGCCTGAGTCGGGAGTCATTAGCATATCGCCATACGCTCGTCTGAGTCCAGCCTTACTCTCACGGCGCTCTGCTGGCAGTGAGATAAAGTGACTCATGATAGCTACAGGAGTCATCATGTCATCCTGTGCTACCCTGGCAACCATCAGAAGTTATATGAGCATTTCACGTGACTTCCGATGACTCTGGGTAAGTTAATGCTTACTGCGGCGTGCTGTTGCATCTCGCTGTCAGATTATGAAATTAGCTGACATGTGCGCGGATCACCAAGGACTACCCACAGCAGCCCGCAGGGATTTTAGTGACACAATCCATGACAAACCCAGGATGTCATGTGTCGTGAAGAGGTTAACTCAAACAGGGAGTGTAAAATTGCAAAAAAAAAATGAAAAACAGAGTTTCATTGTCTCATTTATGATTGTTTATAATAATGAATTTCATAACCTGCTACAAAATATAAGGCCATAATTCAATCACTAACTTGTAGAAATGTTGTATTTATTTGCAGAGCTCTTTTATCCAATTATAAGTTCTTTTTGGACTTTCAATTTGCCATTGAGGAGGTGAATAAAAATCCCTACATTTTACCTAATTTGACTTTAGGATATCATGTGTCTGATTCTTGTACCAGTGCTAAAAAAGCTGTGAAAAGTACAATACAAATATTATCAGGACCAGAAGCTACTGTACCGAATTATAACTGCATGAAGGAAGGAAACATTGCAAGTTTTATTGGAGATCTCTTATCTGTGACAACTGTGCCGATAGCGGAACTATTAAATCTGTACGGCTACATTCAGGTAAGTGTTATGCTCGCTGGGTCAGAGGATATAGAGGATATAGTGGACCCACTGGACCACAGCTCACAGAAAACCCAAAGAGGCATGACTACGGACCCACACCTGGTTTCCATCAGAGCCTCTAATGGTGAGGATGTTACACTGCATGTGTGAGTCTGAGTGCCACTCAGGAAGACTGGTCCTGCGATGAATGACCTCAGGAGTAATGGAGAAACAGTCATTGGAAGAAACAGCAGCACTAGCAGAGTAGTGGATCTGTCCTCGTCGGATGGATGGAAGTGGCAGCAGCAACCTGTGTGGATACTTGCGGCAGCTTGTATCGCAGTAGACAACCAGCAGAAGGTCACAGCAGAGGCAGCAGATCCGGGCACACTGCAACAGAGGTTGGGGGAGAGGGCTAGGACAGTGCAGGGATGCTGGTATGGGCATTACAGTAAGAAAAAGAGCAGCTGATAGCTAGAGATTATATGATTGCTTCATGTGACCCCAGTCTAGGCTTCAAGTTTGTAAACTATTGCCATGGACAGGAGCTTTGCAAAATTCCTTACTCTTCAGGATCCCAGGCTTGGTGTTATGCACATAAAAATTCCAACACAGGTTAAAGGTGTAATAAAGCCTATCTCAATATAACAATGCCTGCATTTTACTGGTTATTACAGCCCCTAATGGATCCTGAACAGGCTAGAATATTCTAAGCTGCAACATTAGAAATCCACATCTAAGACCTGTCTGCTTAAAAGACTGTTGAGTTGTTCCTTGTACCTCCTGAGGAAAAAGAGGGAAGATTGCTAAACTCTATAAACCAAGATAAGAAAAGCATGCAGAGATAAGTAGCCGAGTCACACAGAACGACTTACCAGTGATCCCGACAATAATACGACCTGATAAGGATCACTGGTAAGTCACTGGGAGGTCGCTGGTGAGATGTCACACAGTTAGATCTTACCAATGACGCAGTAACAATCAGCAACCTGTATAATGATCTCGGCGGGCATCGGAACCGTGTGAGGAGGTCGTTGGTAGGCGTCAAACACAGCGATGTGTCCTGCCCAGCAGGACATCGCCTTTGAAGAAAATGGTCCAGACCATTCAGCAACGACTAGTCATCTCACAGCAGGAGCCTGATAGCTGGTAGGTGTCCCACATAATAAGATTGATGGCGCGATCATTGCTGCGTCACAGAAACTGTGACTCAGCAACAATCTCGTTAGCGATCTCGTTGTGTGTGGCGGGGCCTTAAGGTAAGGAAACATAAAACACATCCACAACCAGACAAAGGAGAAATAATAAATACAAGCAAGGGTAATCTCCTAACAACCTAACAGAAAACAAAAGATAGGTGTAGGAAAGGCAAATGAGAAAACACAAAGAAAACAACACTGGTCTCTGCTTAAATTTCTTAGCTTCAGGGCTGGAAATCCTTAGCAGTTAAGCAGCATAAAAAGATAGCCAGAGGAGAAGGCTAGTATTGTGAGAGTACAAATAGCCCTACCTGGGATGTGATAGGACAGAGAAAGTGAGCAAGTGAGAACACTGATAACCACAAACCAAAGCAAAGGTAAAAGACAACCAGCATTTGGAAAGGAAATGACCAGACTGTGGCTAAGCAATGTACATTTTTTACAGAACATCGATACTTTTTTTTCTTCAAGGGAAGCTACCATCAGAAAATGCTACAAGTATTTAAAGGAAAAATTTCATTTTATTTTCATATCATGATCTTTATATAAAAAGTGTTTTGATAAATTATTCATACTATATGAACTTTGTGACATTTTTTCACGTTACACTCACAACCTTTAATGTATTTTATTGGGATTTTATGTCTTATGGCAACACTAAGTAGCAAGTATTTGTGAAATATAAAAGAACGCTACATGGTTTTCTTAACATGTTAAACCTTTCACATCCTCTTTTTCTTTCCTTTATTGAGCTCCTCCCAGTCTATATATGACCATATCAAAGTTTAACTCAACTTTTATGAAGCTTGAAGCGATAAATCAGCTGAGAAAGCTTAAAAAACTTTATAACAGTTATTCACTCAACGCAAGACTCAGAAATAAGTTCACTGATATGAAGTGTTCTCAATTAACCCATTCTGTAGTGATTGCTCGTAGACGGGGTGGTGATGACAAAATTATCCAGTTATAAATGAGTTAAAGCAATATTCTGATCACATGAAGGGATGACCTATCATTAGGATGTCTTGCCCATGTGGATATATGTTCGGATGACAAAGCACTTTTCTCAAAAATAGTCAAAGTTTGGATTTTTTTGCTAACTGTTCACAGTTACAATAATATTTTTCTTCTATTTTATTATCACTTTGGCTAGGATAGTGTTGCTGTATGAGGAGCAGGGGTACACAACATACCCCCGTGTCTGAACAGCATCCTCCCTCCCACTCCTATGGCTTTCCATGTCCTAGTCTCCTTCTTCCCAGGGCCTGTGCATGCTTCACAGGAACTCCGGAAATTCACCTAGGGCATATGCGCGCGCATCTTCCCTGCTCTTAAAGGGCATGTCATGCTATTTCCCAAAAGTACTTTCTAGTCTATGGCTGAGAGGCACTAGGTATTAAGGGCATCCTCCCACTAGGGGAAATGCCTGTGCAACACCTTTAGTTAGTCAGTTTACCATCTCATAGCTATTTGTCAGGTTCTGTTCTCCTGTGCTATTTTCCATCCATGTGCCTGCCTTCATATACCTGCCCTCACAAGTTCCCTGCCCTAGGGTGTAGCTGCCACAGTGCCAGACACTGCCATAGTAGTGGCATCTGGCATCCACCTCGGTGGGTGCTTAATCAAGCCCCTCCCACATGAGGTTAAGCCTGGGTCCACCCTATGGTCTAGTGGGTACATTCCTACTACTTCTCGCTGCAACCCTGGCAAGCATTACACACTATAAAAATGATGAGTACTGGCTGGCTTCTGGGCCTCTAAAAATTGAGTAAGGGCTGGCTGCTGTCCCCATAAAAACTTTGAGCACGGTTCATCTGCTGGCTCTCTAAAAATTTTGAGACTGGGTTAGCTGCTGGTCCTATGAAATGTTTGAGTATGTGATGGCTGCTGGCCCTGTAAAAATGATAAAAAGTGAGGGCCGGCTTGTGGCCCTGTAAATTCTATGAGTATGGGCCAAATTCTGGCTCTCTAAAAATTTTCAGTATTGGCAGGCTGTTGGCCTTTTAAAAATTATGAGTACTGGCTAGCTGCTGGCCCTTTAAAATTATGAGTAAGGGACGGCCATTGTCCTAAAGAATTATGATTGAGGGCTGGCTGATTGCTTTCTAAAAGCTATGAGTGAGGGTCAGCTTCTGGCCCTATAGAAATTGTGACTTTGGGCCGTTTCCTGGTCCTATAAAAATTATGAATATAGGTCGGTTGTTGGCACTCTAAAAACTATGAATGAGGGCTGGCTGATGGCCAAATAAAAATTAGTGAGAACTGGCTACTTGCCCTCTAAATGTTAAGATTACAGGTCAGCTGCTACCCTATAAAAATTATGAATTTAAGCTAAAAATTGATTAATACTCAACTGCTGGTGAGTAATACATTTTTTATACACCACCAATAATATGTGGCTACAGTGGCTAAAACCAGAGTGTTTTTTTTTATTTTTCTAAAGGCAATTACAATTGTCAAAATGCAGAGTGTACAGACGGCACTAACAATACCTATTAATGTGTTGGCCTGTGTAATTTGTAGCAGGCAGTGAGACCTATTTGGATGCCTCACTTCCTTGCAACTGTTTTTCACGCACTACAAGTACCTGCAATCCCTATTTCTATGATTTCACGTGACCATTTGTGGCACAACACCTCTCCCTACACTGCATGTCCCTATTCTAAACTATCACTGGCCTATCTAGCTAAACTGCCTGTGATTAAACCCCTAATCTCACTGTCTACCAGCAGCAGGTTCCCTGATGAACAACAATCAGATAATGGCGTCAATGCAAAATGACCGCTCTTTATATGCACACTGACATGTGACTTAGCAAGCCAATCACATAAGCCCCTCTGTCTTGTCCTTGAGAATATTTTCTGCACCGTGATTGATGGAGGAACATCCGCAAATAAAGATAAGAAAAAAAGATAAAGATAAATTTGGCGCCATGCACGTCTGGTTTCTCGAGCTCCAGAGTCCATTCCTAGACCACTGATTTTACACATCCCCACATCAAACAGCATTCTTTATTTCAGAATTCCAACGCGTTTCAGAGACAAGGACCGTCTCTGAAACACGTTGGAATGCTGAATTAAAGAAAGAAATTTTACATCAGTTCTGCATCAGTGGTTTTTAAGCGCGGCATATACCCGTTTTTCTCCTGCATATATTTTCACCACGATTTCTACGGGGCCACTGCTTGAACCACGCGGACACTCACATGCGTTTAAGGGAGTTGTGACTGGCACAACCCTATTAGGTGAGCGTACCTTATTCTTCTCTATCTCAATTTATACCGGGTAAGACCCTATTGCGCCTTCTGTTTCCTCCTCTCCGATATGTAAGTGGACAGAGTCAGAATAATCAATTAACAATTAATGGTAATTATCTAAAATGACAATTCTTATGACCTCCCTTCTTCTCTCTAAAAAACTTTTACTGAAGATAAATATATAAGATCGTATATGTTTGGGAAGCAAAGAGGAGAAATATACATCCCTTGTGCATACTAATATGTAGGACTTTGGAACATGCAGCCAGGACATGACTAGGGGACCTTCAGTACTAGGAAGACCATGAAGATCAAGGTAGATGGAAAATATGGATAAAGCAACCCATTGATAGTGATGACATCACCAGGAAGGAACCAGAGGCATTTGGCGCACCCCTACTCTACAGCCTTAACATGGCTCATCCTCTGTCTCTACATCGTCATACTTATAATCGCCTGCTATATCCAACACTAATGCACCAAGCTAGCAGATAGCCATGAGCCACATTGGTTCATGACCCATAGATTTGGGACTCCTGATTTAAAATAATTAATTGGCTTTAGTTATTTTCTTTTTAATTAAGATGGGTTTATAAATTTAGACAGATTTGTTCTTCTCTTCGCTAGATCAGCTATGGTGCTACAGATCCAATGCTCAGTGACAATGCTATGTACCCATATCTTTTCCGTACGGCACTTAATGACAATATTTACTTTTCTGCGATTTTAACATTATTGAAGCGTTTTTCTTGGAATTGGGTTGGAATCGTAACTAGTGAGGATGACAGTGGAGACAAGGAGAGTCAAACATTGTCCTCAGTCCTTAGAAGCCATGGTGTCTGTGTAGAGTTTACTGCTAGAATATTCTCTATAAGAGCTGTTGATGGTAATATAAAAAGCCAAATCATACAAGTTATAAATGAGAAGAACAAGAAGAAAATCTTAAAGTCATCATCTACTGTCATTCTTATTTGTGGAACGCTATCTTTCTATACGGCTGACAGTTTATTTTTGCCAGATCACATTCTGAAAACGAAAACTTTCATCCTTCCACCCAGCTGGTTCACCAATTATGATATAGTGGAGCAATGTTTCCAAGTATTTAACTGTAGCTTGGGATTTGCATACGATGTGGGTACTCATATCGAGTATAACAGCAGTAAAGAGCTGAAGATAAATGCTTATGAATCAGGAGACATGAAGCAATTTCTTAAAAATGTCCGTCCTTCAAATTACCCAGATGATAAGATGCTTGAAGATGTATGGATGACACTATATGGGTGTTTGTCAAAAAATAAAAATAAAAACAAAGTATTTGAGTTAATAAATAATAGAAAACTGCGTAAATGTTCAGGAGACGAGGATATAACAAAATTCTCATATACATTGTTCAACATTGGTTCACCAGTTGTGTACAATGCATTACTTACTATGGCTTACGCGTTGGATGCTATGACTCTCTCA
Organism: Anomaloglossus baeobatrachus; assembly: GCF_048569485.1. Lineage (NCBI taxonomy): Eukaryota > Metazoa > Chordata > Amphibia > Anura > Aromobatidae > Anomaloglossus > Anomaloglossus baeobatrachus. Next base: position 33,786,651 of record NC_134353.1, read on the forward strand.
CTAGGAAAAGATTTTTATGGGAATAAATTGAAAAATCCTAAATACAGAAATAAGGTAAATGAATATTGGGAAATTAGGTAATCTGAGGCAACTTGAATTGGACTCTAATTTTATTAACATTAAAGACTACTTTAACATTGATAGCCTATCCTTAGGATAGGTTATCAATGTCTGACTAGCTGGGGTTTGACACCCCACAACCTTGCTGATCAGCTGTTCTTAGTCATGATCGTGGTAGTGTAGCGCCCCACGGGGCAAGGGGTTAAGTACTCGCCACCGGGCCTGGTGATATCAGGTCCGGGTATGTCACAGGTGGCCCTTTTGCCCAGTTTTGTGGCCCCAAGGCATACAATAAAAAAGGGGGGTAGGGTGATGATGGCGGAGGAGGTAGGGTGATGATGGTGGAGGATTTGTCTTGTGACGCCACCTGCGGTATGCGGCCAGGGAATAGCCACCACTGCTGTCGCTGTCCTCCGGGGCGGATGGTAGTAGCAGCTAAGATGTTTTGCTCCCCACAGGTGGAGCAGGCCCTGGGGAGGATGATGAGGGGAGTAGTAATGGCAGGAGCCGAAGCGGGGGCATCGGCAAGGAGAGGTGGACACAGTCTCTGAGGGTTCAAGGTTTTCTTTACTCACATTCCTGGATTACCCAGAGGATACCGGTCACTGCCGTGATGGGCCCCAGCCGATCCTGAGCAATTTAAGGTCACCGTCAGTGTTCCCACTGTGAGTCCTTTCTGGTTGGAGTCCCCCCAATCCCAGTGCAGATGGAGTATGGAACGGGATGCAGGTGTTTCCTGAACTCGCTGCAGACCCTGGAATCCCATGTAGCTGTAGAGAACCCGGGCAGAGCTATCTGGTCCAAGCCGTGGGTCCTATGGCGCTCCCAGAAGTGTGAGGTAAAAGATTAGACCGAGGTCCCAAGTGTGTCCCTCACCCCAAGCTGTGCTCGGTGCTAACTAACTATGTGTAAAGATGCTCCTTCCTTTTTGCCCAACTGGTGACCGCTCCCCAGGTGTTTGTCCCAGTGACCAGGAAAGTCCCTTGGTTCATGATAGCCACCCGCTATCTACCCCAGGCCATCCCCCTGGTGGGAAAGCACCTAACTATTTGTGGTTTGTGAATGTGAGAAACACCAGAGATTAACCTCTCCTTACCCAGGATGAGAACTATATCTTAAGGGAGATGCGACTGAAGCCTCAGGGGCACCACAGTAGCAGGAGACTGGAAATGCCCAGTTTCAGGGTTTCCCCATCAACTGACAGTGGCTGTGGCAAGGTACTGCACATCCACTTCCTCCTATTGATTTGAATGGGAGACAGATATGCAGCACCTAGCCTCAATCAGTTAATGGCGCAGCTTTGGAACTGAGCATTTCCTGTTGCCTGCTACTGCCAATGACCCCAAGAATAGCTAATTGGTGGAGATGCTGGGTGTCAGACTGCACTCGATCATACATTAATTACCTATCCTAAGGATAGCCCATCAATGTTAAAGTAGTGGCCAACCTCTATAAATACTGTAGACTTTAAATGTTTTTCAAATCTCTTCAAGTCAATTCAGCAAACCAGTAGCCAGGCCAGAGGCGGCTATATCATTGAAGAAGCCTGTACACCATGGGCCCAAGAGGTAAGTGGGCCCATTTCCACCTCCAAATCAGGTGGACTTGTGAATTTTGATGAGCTCTTTGGTTGCATGACCCATATATTGTTCTTGCAGAAGGACCATTTTCTGTCTTTGTCCACCAGTGAGCCAGGTAGTGGCCATTTTACTGAAGTGTTGGCTGACTGGTGAAAAAGTATAATCTATTCATGTGTGTAATCTATTCATGAGCAAATTTGGGCAATTTAAGCTACATTTGTCTAACTATAAACTACCTCTGTTGCTGCTAAATTTAGGGCAGTTTGACAAATTTTTAGCCCCTTCATAATTTTTTAACCTACCTATATGTCATGATCAGAAAGGGTTCCCAACCAAAGACACTTAGGTACGTCACAGCAATCATGTTGGCACATAAGCTGTGCCCACACGATTTCCACTGGGAGCTCAGCAAATGTAATAGCCGAGCTACAGCTCTCATAACCAGGTCCAGTACCTGCACAGCCCCTTGCTGTTTAATCAACTGAATGCCATGATCAATAGCAATCCTGATATTTAGGAGGCTGGGAAAAGTAACATGCTTGCTCTCCCACCCAATCAGCACACTTGCAACATATTCACAGATTCTTGTCATAGCAATCAATGTTCAAATAATGAACTTCAAGTCTGCCACCTATGGTGGCCTGTTAGACCATGCCAGGAGTTTGTTCTAAAAGGTGTTCTGTCAGTGTCACACTGGCTGGTGTAATTTATTGCAATTCTAGTGCATTCCTATATAGAAGAAAACTGAAGAAAAAATATAAACCTATTTTAAAAAATTCACAAAATAAAGAACAAATAACATGAAAAAAAATTATAGCAATATATATATATATATATATATATATATTCTTGTAAAAACAAAAATAAAAAAGTACACATTTTTGGTATCACCACTTCCAGAATCACCTGATCTATCAAACTCTTTCACAATTTAACTGCTTTAGGCAACATCACAAAGATATAAATAAAAAACATGGCAAAAAACTATGCTTTTTCACCATATTGCCCAAAAAAAAGTCAAATAATACACAAACAAACAGTCATCTGTAAATAAAAATTGTACAGCTAAAAATGGAATCCTGTTTTACAGAAAACAAGGCCCCACCCAGCTCAGTCAGAGGAAAAATATAAAAGCTATAGCTCTTAGAATATTGCAAGGCAAAAATATTTTTTTTCTATAAAATTGTTTTCATTGTTTAAAAGCGGCAAGACATAAAAAAAAGTTATCTAAATGTGGCATCTCTGTAATCGTGCTAACCTGAAGAATAAAGTTGACTTAACTGTACCACACAATGAATGGTGTGTAAAGAGCCCCCCAAAAATTCATGAATTGCTGTTTCATGTTCATTCTGCCTCCCAAAAATCGACATAGAAAGCCATCAAAAAATGTCATGTGCCAAAAATGGTACCAATAAAAAGTCAACTCATCTCTCAATGAACAAGCCCACACATGACTCTATCAACAGAAATATAAGAACTATAGCTCTCAAAATATGGGAATGCAGAAACTTTGTTTTTTTAAATAAAAGCATTTTTTGCATGTATCCAAATCTAAAAAACCTGCATAAATATATATATATCACTGTTGCAAGTGAAAAGGTTTTGGTACCGTGTTAGCCAGTTGAAAAATTATTGAATGTTCTCAATGAGGGGAAAAACAGAGCCATAGCAGGGTCTGGGAATACAAATTCATTAAAATCTTTCTCTGTGGACACAGGACTCAACCTGTCAGGAGGATTTATGGCCCATTATAAAATCTGAGGAGTCTATTCCAGAGACTGACCAAAGCTCTGATCCTACATTGATATTGGTACAATAAAACTCTCACACCACTAATCAAAACTAATTAAGGATTCACTTTCTAATCTCAGTGTTTGTTTATTTAAATGTCTTTTATTATGCCATCCCTCTGCTCTGTTTGTGCATATATTTGTGTTTCTTCAGATATTTTGTCATTCCATGCCTGAGGAAGGGACCTGAGATATCTCGAAAGCTTGCTTTGTAACATCACTTTATTTTATTTTAGTTAGCCATTAAAGGGTATCACAAGATTATAATTTTGTTCGTCTTATTGAGAACATTCAATAACATTATATCACTGTAATAGCCTCAAACTGAAGAATAAAGCATGGTGAAAAGCATAGAAAAATTAAAACCAATTCTTGACCTATTGTTAATTTGTTTATCCATCCTCTCAAAGATCACAGTGAGGCTCAGCTCACATTTATCCTGCGCTCTATGCTGAACACTTAAACAGTGGTTTAACTGTAACTTTCTGAAATACAGGATTCTGACAGAACCCCAATGGAAGATTTACTATAATGAAACAGAGGGAGCAATTTTGGACTTTTTCTAGCATACATATATGATTGCATCATTTGGAGATTTAGATGGATGCCCCAATGTAAGTGCTCAGAGTAGAGCAAAAAGATAAATTTGGCCCAAAAATGTATGTAAAATGTTCCTGTCATGCGCAGTAAGGGGATAACTGGGGACTGGGGGCTCTAGTTATCCCTTATCCAAGAAGTACTTCTGATGGTGAAGAGGTCTGGATCACCAACTTAGCCTTGCTCCTTGCCAGCCCTATTCTAATACCTTTTCTCTCACCCCTAGGGAGAGCCATGACAGGAGTGATTAACCCTATACAAAAAGACAGGCAGGGAAAAGACAAAATTCAGACTATTGCAAGCAAACACAGAGGTATAGACAATATGTGCACAGGTGAAAAAAAGAATAGGGACAAAATAAACAGACAATGAGAATATTTCCACAACATACCAAATAACACACAGAAGATCGTCAGAAACTGGAACACCACAGCACAAGGACTGATATCGCAACAAGCCATAATCGGCGTGGGAGGATCAAATCCATCAACTTAAAAAAGGCTCTCACATCATGTGACTATAGAGATAATCACCAGGCTAGCAGAACTTAACACCTGCAAGCCTGAACCAAAGAGAGCACAGCTTGGTCGATGTTCAATCCTGTCTGAGAAACTCAGAAGCCTAACAAGAGAGCTAGAGTGTGGTGTCAGACTTTGTTGTGCTAACAGGATCATATGCCGTCCTGACACTTGGTAAGTTATTAGCTAAACCCCATGTGACAGTTCCATATAAAAGCTTCAACTCAATCCACAAAAAAAGTCACACTCACATCTGTTATCGGTCATTGGAAATATAATGGATTTTCATGTTACTGGCAATGCAAAGGCTCTCAAAAAGTACTACGGCTTATCCCAAAATGAACCCCAGCAAAATCTGCGCTTCCAAATCAACATCCCCCCTCCATTCTGAGCCCAACTCCAATTAGCTTTTATGTTTGGCCTTTCTGTAGTGATGAGAGTCCACTTAATTTACTGGTGCATGTCTTCAAAATCATGAGTTGGGCACAAAGTATGAGCAATAAAATGTATGACCAAATCAATGTATGGGCACTACAATAGCAGATGCGCAATTTTCACTCACCAACATTCATTGTTGTTGGTTTCTTGGAAATGTCTATACAGTCAAAATTATTAATACACCTGTACATAAATCCCCAGAGGGGTAGAATTTCCGAAATGAGGTCACTTGGATGAGATCCTGCTCCTGCACTTAGGGGCTTTGTATACGAAGTCTGCAAAATATTCTAGGAAAATCTGAGATCCAAGAATGAAATAGCAGTCCTTCCCTGCCAAGTCTCACCATGTGACAAAGGCTATTGTACAGTCTGCCATGTTAAACAGAAATTGTGTGAACAATTTTGGTTCAATTTTTACCAATTTCCCCGTGTCAAAATGTAAAATCAAGGGCTAAAACAAATGTTTTGAGGTAAAAATACAATTATTTTTTCTTAACCACCCAATGGCATAAAATTCTGTTACTCACCTGTAATGTCCATATGATTATTACACGACTAGTTGAATTCATTAATGGGTTTAGGTTGTAAAGTGGGGTCACTTAAGGGGGTTTTGCTTTTCCAGCACCTAACAGGGTCTGCCATTGTGACATGGCACCCCAAACCATCCCTGGAAAATCTGCACTATGATATGGTACCCTGTCCCTTTCTAGCTTTGCACTGTTGCTTGAAAGTAGTTTTCAAACACATATGGGGTATCAGTGTACACCTGTGGGTTGAAAGTGCTTACTGCAGCTCTAGATAAATTCTGTAAAGGGTGTAGTTTACAAAATGTGGTCATTTTTGGGTTGTTTCCACTGTGTTTGCACTTTAGGGGCTTTGCAAACACATTATGGAGTCTGCTATCTATTTCAGCCAATTTTGTCCTCAAAAAGTTAAATAGGGAGCTTTCCCTTCTAAACCCTGCCGTGCACCTAAACAGTAGTTTTCCCACCATATATGGGGTATCGGCGTACTCAGGACAAATTGGACAACAAACTGTATGGTCTATTTTTTTATGTTACCCTTATGAAAATGTCAAATTTGATGCTAAAACAATATTTGTGCCGAAAAAAGTACACATTTTCATTTTCCCTTGTATATTTCTTCATTTCCTGTGAGACACCTAAAGGGTTAATAAACTTCTTGAATGTGGTTTTGAGCACTTCCAAATATGCAGTTTTTAAAATGGTGTCACTTTTAGATATTTTCTGTTACATATACCCTTTCAAGTCATTTCAAATCTTATGTGGTCCCTCAAAAAAATACATTTTCCAAATGTTTTGGAAAAAATGAGAAACTGCTTTTAAACAGTTACCCCTCTACCTTCCTATCCCCAATATTTTTTTTTTTTAAAAAAAAATTTGCTAATATAAAGTAGACATGTGTAAAATGATATTTATTAACTATTTTGTGTGAGCTAACAATCAGGTTTAAGGGCATAAAAGTTCAAACTTTGAAAATTACAACATTTTTGCCAAGTTTCCGATATTTTCACAAATAAACACAAAAAATATTATCCTAAATTTACTGCTATCATGAAGTCATAAAAAGGAATAAAATTTAAAAGTTTCAAAATTGTTACATTTTCACTTATCAGTAAAATTGTCAATATTTTCATAAATAAATACAAATCATTTTGATTAAACTTTACCACTAACAGGAAGTACATTGTGCCATGACATATAACTCAGAATCACTGGGATATATTAAAGTACTAGCTGTATCACCTGGCATTACCCAGGATAGTAACTGTCTCTCTGTTTCTCTCCCAGTCAGTCTGTCTCCCACTCTCTCTCTATCTCTTTTTCTGTCTCTTTCCCTGTCTGTCTGTCTCTTTCCCTGTCTGTCTGTCTCTTTCCTTGTCTGTCTGTCTATTTCCGTGTCTGTCTCTTTCCCTATCTCTCTTTCCCTGTCTCTCTTTCCCTGGCTGTCTCTTTGTCTGTGTATGCTTCTTTGTCTTTCTGTCTCTTTCCTTGTCTGTCTCTTTCCCTCTCTGTCTGTCTCTTTCCCTGTCTGTCTGTCTCTTTCACTGTCTGTCTCTTTCACTGTCTGTCTCTTTCCCTGTCTGTCGGTATCCTTCCCTGTCTGTCTCTTTCTCTGTCTGTCTGTCTCTTTCCCTGTATCTTTCCATGTCTGTGTCTGTCTCTGTGTCTGTTTGTGTCTGTCTGTATGTGTCTGTCTGTGCCTATCTCTTTCCCTGGCTGCATTGTGACATGCCAATACTCCATCTAAGGGCATGGCTGTGCATTCTTCTGATGTTCTGGCTGCACTGTGGCTCCCAGTTTTATTGATTTTAATGGAGGCAGGTTTTTGGTGAATAACTGTAAAGCGCGGGGTTAAAATTTCCCCTCAAAACATGGTCTACGATGTTCCCTGAGTCAAATGAAGTGTCTGAGCAAAATTTTGTGATTGTACATGTGACGGTGCAAGTTCCTTTAGCGAACATACACACATACATATATACATACACTCAGCTTTATATCTTAGATTCCAGAGTTATTAACACATAAAGTGACACTGGTCAGTAGTGAAAATATTGGCCTGGTAGGGAAGGAGAAAACAGGTTCAGGGGTTAATAATATGGTTTATTTCCTCCAATGTCAAGATGCAATGAGAATACTAAAGCAATTACATTCTCATTGTGTGAAATTCTTTCTTTTTCTCATTGTGAAAAAATATAAAATTTTAGAAATGAAACCAAGAAGTAGAGACTAACAGGAAAAAATAATAACTGAAACTACTGTAATAGTTATTACATGTTATAAATGTGGTTTATGTTTTATTGAAGCTAATGCAATACTTGAAAAATATTCAGCATAATGATGGATCAGAGAAGAGATTATACTATGATGATAAAAGGGAATTGAATTCAATATATGTGATATATAACTGGATAAAGATCAGCAAAGACGTAATAAAAATTAACCAGGTGGGCTCTTTCACACCCTGGGCATCACCAGATCAACAACTTTACATCGACACATCATTAATATACTGGAGGAATAATAAGGTGAGAAATTAAGGAATAAAATACAATTTTGATATAGAATTTTGGAGAGAATTATCATAAGCAAAAAAAATCAGCTTTGTAACACAACAAAAAAAAATCAATGTACAAGTGTGGATGGTAACCCCTGATTTCTGAATTGTGTCTTATCACGTGACGTCTGCAGCAAATCAACAGCCACTGATTAGCCGTAACCTTCACAATTACATCAGAGCTCATTTCGGATAGAAGATCTAATGAACAGTGATGGTCCAAGTCTATAGACCACTTTACACATAACGAGATTGCTAACGACATTGTTGCTACGCCACAGTTTCTGTGACGAAACAATGACTTCACCAGCGATCTCGTAATGTTTGACATGTACCAACGATCCGCCCCCTGCTGTGAGGTTGTTGGTCGTTGCTGAATGTCCTGTGCCATATTTGACTCTTTGGAGTCCTGCTGGGCAAGATGGATCTGTATGTTTGACACCTATCTCGTTAATGACCTAGATGAGAACTTAAAGTGTGACACGTATGCGTGTAGTTGCGTCACCTTTTCCGCGCCCCCTCTTCACCGATTGGGTATCGCTTCATGCTTTGTTCCTTTTAGAGCCTTGCTTTAAGGATAGAACCTGCGACTACACCCAGATTAATTCGTACTTTGTTCCCGATTGCTTGCTTGCTTGATTTTCAGATCGAAGCTGAAGTCGCAGGTTCTATCCTCAAAGCAAAGCTCAAAAAGGGACAATGGATGAAGTGATACAAAGTTGCCTTCTAGGCCGGCCGCCTAATCAGAACGCAGTATTGGCCACCAATCGGAGTGGAGGGGTGTGGAAAAACTGACGCATATGCACGCCTACGTGGCTTACAGCGTCAAACACTGCGCCCCTATTTGAGGTCATAATCGTTACATAGCTGCTGTGTGACAGGGTCCCAACGACCAACAAGATCGTTATAGAGGTCGCAGCATCGTTACTAAAGTCATTGGGAAAATGAGTGTGTGACATCTCACAAACGATCTCACCAACGATTAACAACGATCCGGACACTGTGACGTAGTAACAATCTCATTAACAATCTCGTTATGTGTGACTGACCTTATCAGTTAAGGGAGCTATTAAGAGGAAACCATCTAACATTAATTATTGAATTATATTTATAAATATATTTATTTATGTTTCATAATTTTTTAGTTAGTTTAGCATTCTGTGAATCCTTTGGATCTCAGAACATTACAGAACTATTGGTTAAATATTAAATATGTCTTTCTTTAATATTAATTTATAACTTCGATTCACAGGTACCAAGAGCTCAATGTTCAGAAAATTGTCCACATGGTAGCAGGAAGATTAATATTAATATGAAGCCAATCTGCTGTTATGGCTGTATAATGTGTCCCGAAGGAGAAATATCCAATATCACTGGTAATTATGAATTGCATTTGTGATTAAAATTAATTAGTCTTTATTTTTTTTAAACTTTTAAGATGTACTTAGTGATTCTTGTAATTTATTATATCAGTATAATAACTAAATTATAACATATTAATTAATATTAATATCCTTCTTAACTCTAAATGTACTTGTGTAAATCCTATATCTTGTAGTTTAGTCCGCAGCACAAACAGAACGTCTGGATGTCTTGTTAGGGTCAGATCAAAGCAGAAGATGATCTTTTATTATTCAAGTGCTTCTCAATAAATTAGAATCTGATCAAAAAGTTATACACATGTACTGTATATGTAAAAACACTACCGTTCAAAAGTTTGGGGTCACCCAGACAATTTTGTCTTTTCCAAAAAAATCATACTTTTATTTATCGAATGAGTTGCATAATGAATAGAAAATATAGTCCAGACATTGACGAGGTTAGAAATAATGATTTTTACCTGAAATAATAATTTTCTCCCCACACTTTGCTTTCGGCACAGAATGCTCCTTTGCAGTAATTCCAACTTTGCAGACCTTTGGCATCTAGCTGGTAATTTGCGGAGGTAATCTGGAGATATTTCACCGCATGTGTCCCCCCTTCACAAGTTGGATTGGCTTGATGGGCACTTTTTGCACACCATATGGTCAAGCTGCTCCCACAGCTCAATAGGGTTGAGATCTGGTGACTGGGCGGCCACTCCATTACAGATAGAATACCAGCGGCCTGCTTCTTCCCTAAATAGTTCATGCATAATTTGGAGGAGTACTTTGGGTCATTGTCCTGTTGTAGGATGAAATTTGCTCCAATCAAGCGCTGTCCACAGGGTATGGCATGTCATTGTAAAATGGAGTGATAGCCTTCCTTATTCAAAATCCCTTTTACCTTGTACAAGTCTCCCACTTTACCAATGTTTATTATCAATGTCTTTATCAATGTTTTGCGGGACCACCTTTTTGCAGCAATTACTGCTGCAAGTCTTTTAGGGTATGTCTCTACCAGCTTTGCAAAACTAGAGGCTGACATTTTTGCCACCTTCTTCAACATGCTATGTAGGGTGAATATTAAGTGTGTGGCAAACCAGTAATGTACATCATCCTGAAAACACAATGCCCACTGTCACATATGGTAGTGGCAGCATCATGCTGTGGGGAGTCTTTTCTTCAGCAGGGGCAGGGAGGAGGCTGGACAGAGTTGATGTGAAGATGGATGGAGCTACAGTATACCACAAAAGTGAATGCACACCTCAGATATTTGTAAATATTCATTATATCTTTTGATGGGACAACACTGAAGATTTGACACTTTGACACCATTTAAAGTAGTCACTGCACAGCTTGTATAACAGTGCATATTTAGTGTGCTCTCTAAATAACTCATCACTAGAGTTGAGCGCGGTTCTAGGTTCGTGGTTCTCCAGTTCTAGGCTCAAGTGATTTTGGGGCTGTTCTAGATCGAACTAGAACTCGAGCTTTTTTGCAAAAGCTCGATAGTTCTAGAAACGTTCGAGAAAGGTTCTAGCAGCAAAAAGCAGGGCTTTTTACAGCTACAGTGTGCAGGAGCCATCGCTGGCAGCCTGCCAGAAGCTGGTAACCAAGATAAACATCGGGTATCCAACCAAAGCGCTTTGGTTAGTAACCCGATGTTTATCCTAGTTACTGTGCAGGAAGCCCACACTTCCCCGCTCAGCTCGCTCCACCCCCTCCTGCCCGCGGCATGTACACATACATACACACACACACACACACACACACACACACACACACATGGTCCCGCTCGGCTTACCTGCGGTGATGAAGTCCCGCCATCCCGACCTCAGCGCTGTCACTGTCCTCCATGGCCGCCGCTTGTCACATCACCTCTCGCTTCCGACCCGAGACTGACTAGCGGTGACGTCACGGGCCTCTCGCGATACTTGGTGTGAAAGCGCCGGTCATTGAACTCAGTGACAGGGGCTGTCAGTGTGCTGGAGATCAGCGCAGGTAATGTACCTCGCTGACAGCAGCACTTGTCATCCCCCTGCAGTGACCTGGGCTGACCCATTGATGTTAGCTCAGGTCACTGCACTGCTCTCCCAGCCAATGGGGAACATCCTGCTCTTCATTGACTGGGACAGTATGGATCGTCATGGCAACCCCTTGAATTACACCAGACCTGGATTTGTTTTTCATTCTAATAAATTGGTTAAAGAGGGAATGTTTTGGGGAGTGTTTTTTCAAATAAAAATGTGTTTGTCGTCTATTTATTTTTTATTACTGACTGGGTTGGTGATGTCGGGTATCTGATAGACGCCTGACCTCACCAACCCCAGGGCTTGATGCCAGGTGACATTACACATCTGGTATTAACCCCATATATTACCCCGTTTGCCACCGCACCAGGGCGCGGGATGAGCTGGGGCGAAGCACCAGGATTGGCGCATCTAATGGATGCGCCACTTCTGGGGCGGCTGCGGCCTGCTATTTTTAGGCTGGGGAGAGTCCAATAACCATGGACCTCCCTAGTCTGAGAATATCAGGCCCCAGCTGTCTGCTTTACCTTGGCTGGTGATCCAATTTTGGGGGACCCCTACGTGTTTTTTTTTTTAATTATTTATTTAATTTAAAATAACAGCGTGGGGTGCCCTCAGTTTTGGATTACCAGCCAAGGTGAGGTTGCCAGCTGTGGTCTGCAGGCTGCAGCCGTCAGCTTTACCCTAGCTGGCTACAAAACTAGGGGGAACCCTACGTCATTTTTTTTTTCATTTTTTGGCTAAATACAAAGCTAAGCACCCCTCAGTGCCACATGAAAGGCACCAAAGGGTGCTCCACTTTTTCTCCACTTTTTCTCCATTTTTTCTCCACTTTTTCTCCATTTTTTCTCCACTTTTTCTACATTTTTTCTCCACTTTTTCTCCATTTTTTTCTCCATTTTTTCTCCACTTTTTCTCCACTTTTTCTCCACTTTTTCTCCATTTTTTTCTCCACTTTTTCTCCACTTTTTCTCCACTTTTTCTCCACTTTTTCTCCACTTTTTCTCCACTTTTCTCCACTTATTCTCCACTTATTCTCCACTTTTACTCCACTTTTACTCCACTTTTACTCCACTTATTCTCCACTTATTCTCCACTTTTTCTCCACTTTTTCTCCATTTTTTCTCCATTTATTCTCCATTTTTTTCTCCACTTATTCTCCATTTTTTTCTCCACTTTTTCTCCACTTTTTCTCCACTTTTTCTCTACTTTTTCTCCACTTTTTTCTCCTTTTTTTCTCCACTTATTCTCCATTTTTTCTCCACTTATTCTCCACTTATTCTCCACTTTTTCTCCACTTTTACTCCACTTATTCTCCACTTATTCTCCACTTTTTCTCCACTTTATTCTCCACTTATTCTCCACTTATTCTCCACTTATTCTCCACTTATTCTCCACTTTTTCTCCACTTTTACTCCACTTTTACTCCACTTATTCTCCACTTATTCTCCACTTTTTCTCCACTTTATTCTCCACTTATTCTCCACTTATTCTCCACTTATTCTCCACTTTTTCTCCATTTTTTCTCCACTTATTCTCCACTTTTTCTCCACTTTTTCTCCACTTTTTCTCCATTTTTTCTCCACTTATTCACCATTTTTTCTCCACTTATTCTCCACTTATTCTCCACTTATTCTCCACTTTTTCTCCACTTTTTCTCCATTTTTTCTCCACTTATTCACCACTTTTTCTCCATTTTTTTCTCCACTTTTTCTCCACTTTTTCTCCACTTTTTCTCCATTTTTTCTCCACTTATTCACCATTTTTTCTCCACTTATTGTCCACTTATTCTCCACTTTTTCTCCACTTATTCTCCACTTTTTCTCCACTTTTTCTCCATTTTTTCTCCACTTTTTCTCCACTTTTTCTCCATTTTTTCTCCACTTTTTCTCCATTTTTTCTCCACTTATTCTCCATTTTTTCTCCATTTATTCTCCACTTTTTCTCCACTTTTTCTCCACTTTTTCTCCATTTTTTCTCCGTTCTTTTTCTATGGTTGGTCTACCCATTAGCTCTGCCATGCATACTGTAGCTCTACACCTACTGCACATGGTACTTTATGATTAAGGAATAACGTTTGGAACTCCATTCTATGTCTGAACTGGGTGCAAAAAACCTAAAAAACATCACTATGGGGAGATAAGGTATGCACACCAGTGACTATGGAAGGGGAATACATGGAATAGCAGAAACTGCTGTGTGAATACTGACATGAAAAATTCAATAGCTATTTGTAAGAATGAAATGTGAAAAATGGAACCTGCATTACTGCCATGAATATATGAATAAAGAGAAATTTAGCTACTGAATTGATCAATGCAATAGAGCCCCAACACTACGCCAAAGTATTTCTCTACGTTGGGGTCCCTAGCTTGTGTGTGTCCTCTCATGCAGTTAAAAAACTTACCGTGTATGGGAGGCTGAGACCCAGGCTATATATACGATGTGGATTGGCAATAGGTGTGTATGGGGAGGGTTCACAAATGAAAAACTACTAACATTAAGGAATAACGTTTGGAACTCCATTCTATGTCTGAACTGGGTGCAAAAAAACTAAAAAACATCACTATGGGGAGATAAGGTATGCACACCAGTGACTATGCAAGGGGAATACATGGAATAGCAGAAACTGCTGTGTGAATACTGACATGAAAAATTCAATAGCTATTTGTAAGAATGAAATGTGAAAAATGGAACCTGCATTACTGCCATGAATATATGAATAAAGAGAAATTTAGCTACTGAATTGATCAATGCAATAGAGCCCCAACACTACGCCAAAGTATTTCTCTACGTTGGGGTCCCTAGCTTGTGTGTGTCCTCTCATGCAGTTAAAAAACTTACCGTGTATGGGAGGCTGAGACCCAGGCTATATATACGATGTGGAAGGCGTAGTGTTGGGGCTCTATTGCATTGATCAATTCAGTAGCTAAATTTCTCTTTATTCATATATTCATGGCAGTAATGCAGGTTCCATTTTTCACATTTCATTCTTACAAATAGCTATTGAATTTTTCATGTCAGTATTCACACAGCAGTTTCTGCTATTCCATGTATTCCCCTTCCATAGTCACTGGTGTGCATACCTTATCTCCCCATAGTGATATTTTTTAGGTTTTTTGCACCCAGTTCAGACATAGAATGGAGTTCCAAACGTTATTCCTTAATGTTAGTAGTTTTTCGTTTGTGAACCCTCCCCATACACACCTATTGCCAATCCACATCGTATATATAGCCTGGGTCTCAGCCTCCCAAATATATATGGGCTCCCGCTGCATTTTTTGTATTGCTAGCTAAGGGTAATCCAAGCAGCTACTGGCTGCTAACCCCCACTGCTTGGTGTTACCTTCACTGGCAATGGAAAATCCAGGGAAGCATTTTTTATTTTTTTTGCCAAAAAACTACAAAAAAAGGTCGTGAGCTTCGCCATTTTTTTGTATGCTAGCCAGGTATAGCAGGCAGGTGCTGGAAGAGTTGGATACAGCGCCAGAAGATGGCGCTTCTATGAAAATGCCATTTTCTGAGGCGGCTGCAGACTGCAATTCGCAGCAGTGGGGCCCAGAAAGCTCAGGCCAACCTGTGCTGCGGATTCTAATCTCCAGCTGCCTAGTTGTACCTGGCTGGACACAAAAATGGGGCGAAGCCTACGTCATTTGTTTTCTAATTATTTCATGAAATTCATGAAATAATAAAAAAAGGGCTTCCCTTTATTTTTGGTTCCCAGCCGGGTACAAATAGGCAACTGGGGGTTGGGGGCAGCCGTACCTGCCTGCTGTACCTGGCTAGCATACAAAAATATGGCGAAGCCCACATAATTTTTTCAGGGGGCAAAAAACTTCTGCATACAGTCCTGGATGGAGTATGCTGAGCCTTGTAGTTCTGCAGCTGCTGTCTGTCTGTATGGAGAAGAGCAGACAGCAGCTGCAGAACTACAAGGCTCAGCATACTCCATCCAGGACTGTATGCAGAAGTTTTTTGCCCACCAAAAAAATGACGTGGGCTTCGCCATATTTTTGTATGCTAGCCAGGTACAGCAGGCAGCCACGGGCTGCCTCCAACCCCCAGTTGCCTATTTGTACCCGACTGGGAACCAAAAATATAGGGAAGCCCGTTTTTTTTTAATTATTTCACTTATTTCATGAAATAATTAAAAAACAAATGACGTGGGCTTCGCCCCATTTTTGTGTCCAGCCGGGTACAACTAGGCAGCTGGGGATTGGAATCCGCAGCACAGGTTAGCCCGAGGTTTCTGGGCGCCTCTGCTGCGGATTTCAGTCCGCATCCGTCCCAGAAAATGGCGCTCTCATAGAAGCGCCATCATCTGGCGCTGTATCCAACTCTTCCAACAGCCCTGGAGCCGGGTGGCTTGTTGGGTAATCATGAGTTAATACTGGCTTTGTTTTACTAGCCAGTATTAAGCCAGAGATTCTTAATGTCAGGCACGTTTGACCCAGCCATTAAGAATCTCCAATAAAGGGTTAAAAAAAAACACCACACAGAGAAAAAATACTTTAATAGAAATAAATACACAGACACATTAGAGACTCCATCTTTATTACCCCCTGTCAGCCCTCCACGATCCTGCTCTTCTGTCTTCTTTCTTTCTAGTGTAGTAGTAGTGACGATTGTAGTGAGGATGAGGTGCACCAGCCCATCACTTGGGGCTGGGGAACCTCATCCTCCGTACAATCCTCACTACAATCCTCACTAGTGTAGTAGTAGTGACGATTGTAGTGAGGATGAGGTTCACCAGCCCATCACTTGGGGCTGGGGAACCTCATCCTCAGTGCAATCCTCACTACAATCGGGAAGCAGCGTGCAGCCTTCATTCCGTGAGTGATCAGTGCTGGCTGTCAGCGGTAACAGCGGTAACGCTGACAGATGCGTTACCATAGCAACGGTGCTCTCGGAGCCGCGGTTAGCGGTGACGTCACCGCTAACTGCGTTGCTATGGCAACGGTGATCTCCGTTAATGACCGGCTGTGTCAGCCGGTCCCTAACGGAACGGGGAGTCGACCGTGTGCTAGAGCATGTCGCCGGTACACGGCGATACACATATGTGCACCGTGTACCGGAGAGATGCACTCGCAGGTCCTACATGACGTGTCATAGTCATGTGACCAGTCTGTAGCCAATGAGATAATAGCCACGTGACTGGTCACATGGCTATTTTGACGTCACGATAGGTCCTGCATCTCTGCTGGCAGTGCCGGTCACCGGGTGGATTCAGCGATCATCGGATGGAATAGCGGCAGGAGACAGAGTGCAGAAGGGATCGCGAGGACCGGTAAGTGTTATGGCAATGTTTATTAACTGTTTGTGTACATTTATCATGCATTTTCATGTGTTTGTGATTGCCTCCCATTATAGCCTATTGGCTCGAGTTCGGTTCGTCGAACGTTCGACGAGCTGAACTCGAACGGGACCCCCGTTCGGCGAGCCGACCTCGAGCCGAACCGCGACCGGTTCACTCATCTCTACTCATCACACAGCCATTAATGTGTAAACCACTGGCAACAAAAGGGAATACACTCCAAATTGCAAATGGTCAGATTGTGCCCAAAGTGTCAGTATTTTGTGTGACTGCCACTATTTTCAAGCATTGTCTTAACTCTCTTGTACATGGAGATCACAATAGCTTCACTGGTTGCCACTAAAATCCTCTTCCACTCCTCTATGATGACATTACAGGGCGGTGAATGATAGAGACATTGCGCTCCTCCGCCTTCCATTTGAGGGTGCCCCACAGATGTTCAATAGGGTTTTACCTTCCAGATTTCATGTGATTCATTAGTTTTTCAAGGTTTCAGGTCTGAATGAGGAGGAGTTGGGTTAAATTCAGTGTTGTTGCTCACCCACTTTCTCGTACTGGTCACTCTAGAAGTTCAACATGGTACCTAAGGGTCAAAATATTGTATGAGGATCTGAAAAAAGCATTTTTGCTGTACATAAAGATGTCATAAGCTATAAGAAGATTGCCAACACCTTGTAACTGAGCTTCAACACAATGGCCAAGACCATAAAGAAAACAATGGCCAAGACCATAAATAGGTTTAACAAGGCAAATTTCACTCAGAACAATTGTTGAAATGGTCAACCAAAGGAGTTGAGTGCATAAGCTTAGCAAAATATTCAGAGCTGGGCTTTTAAAAACAGATGTATGAGTTCTGCCAACATTGCTGCAGAGGTTAAAGGGATGGGGTGTCAGCCTGTTGGTGCTCAGTCCATATGCCACACACTGCAGAAAATTGGTCTGCATGGTTGACATCCCAGAAGGTAGCCTGTTCTAAAGATGATGCTAAAAAAAGCTCACAGATTGCTAAAGACAAACAGACTATGGTCATGAACTCCGGAACCATGTCCTATGGCTTGATGAGGCCAATATTATTAATATTATAATTATGGTGTGATTTATTCCATGGTGCTTTACACGTGAACAGGCGTACACATATAAGAGACAAAGTACAATAGTCTTGAACAATACAGGGCACAAACAGATACAGCAGAACATCATTTTATTTGGTTCAGATGGTATCAAGTGTGTGTGGGGGCAACCAGATTAAAAGTACAAAGGCAAGTGCATCTTTTCTACAGTCAGGCATGGTGGTGGGTTTGAGGCTGCATGAGTTATGCTGACTGTGGGGAGCTACAGTTCATTGAGGGAACCATGAAAGTCAACATGTCCTGTGACATACTGAAGCAGAGCATGATCCTCTCCCTTCATATTCCAACATTATAACAACCCCAAGCACACCTCCATTATGACTATTGCCTTGCCAAAGAAACTGAGAGTAGAGGTGTTGGACTAGCCTAGCATGTCTCAAGACCTAAACCCTATTAAGCATCTGTGGGGCACCCTCAAATGAGGGGTTGAGGAGCGCAGTGTCTCTAACATCCACCAACCTAGAATGTCATCATGGAGGAGTGGAAAAGGATTTTTTGGAAACCTGTAAAGCTCTTGTGATCTCCATGCACAAGAAAGTTAAGGCAGTGCTTGAAAATAGTAGTGGCCACACAAAAAACTGACATTTTGGGTACAATTTGATCATTTTTACTTATGGGTGTACTTACTTTTGTTGCCAGTGGTTTAGACATTAGTAGCTGTGTGTTGAGTTATTTAAAGGGCAAACCAAAATTATACTGTTATACAAGCTCTACAATGGCTACTTTGCATTGTGTCAAAGTGTCATATCTTCAGTGTTGTCTCAGGAGAAGCTTTCATAAAATATTTACAAAATGTGAGGGTTGCATTCATATTTGTGATATACTGTAAATACAGG
This sequence comes from Anomaloglossus baeobatrachus, assembly GCF_048569485.1. Lineage (NCBI taxonomy): Eukaryota > Metazoa > Chordata > Amphibia > Anura > Aromobatidae > Anomaloglossus > Anomaloglossus baeobatrachus. The sequence continues at coordinate 33,805,382 of NC_134353.1, forward strand.
CCAAACCTTGGGGAAAACCTATTAGAGGCTGAAAACGACTTGTGACCAGAACATAGATTCACCCTCCAGGAGGACAGCAACCCTGGACATGCTGCCAGAGCTGTAATGATTGGTTAGTTGGTTTAGTTCCAGCATATTGATGTCTGTGAACGGTACAGTCACAGTCCAGACCTAAATTATATTCAGAATCTGAGACAAAACTTAGAAATTACTATTCACAGATGTAAGCCATCCAAGCTCACTGAGCCGGAGCTATTTTGCAAAGAAAAATGGTCAGAATTTTGAGCCTCTATATGTGCAAAGCAGGTAGACATAGCCCGAAAGACGTGCGGCAGTAATTGCAGCTAAATGTGGTCACATGGCTGTTGATTTTTGAGGGGGGGGGGGGGGTGTCTGAATACAAAAGCAGGTCACACTTTGCAGATTTATAATTTTAAAATTTCTGTAAAACTATGATTTTATTCCTTTACACTTCACAAATACTTGCTCCTTTGCCACGATATATAACAAAACCCAGAAGAATAATTTAAGATTGTAATGTGAAAAAATGTGGAAAAGTTTATGGGGTATGTATACTTTTTCAAGGCACTGTATATGCAGATACAACATAATTTAATATTATGTAACTATTTGTTTGCACATATGCATTTATTAAACACTCTTATTAACAATCTATATTTGGTAATTGCTATACAAATCTTTAAATCAAACATGGGCAAAGTGAGAAATAAAGCCTACAACACAGCAGCCACACCCACACCTTTCTGGATCCTAAACAGAGTAAACACAAAAATGCCACATCCACACAACTAAAAGCACCAACTAGGAACTGGCCCCCTGAAAGGCCATTGAGTGGTTTCTCATTCCTCCTGAGGAACCAGAAGTGAGGCTGCTATGCACAACCTACCTAAAGAGAGAAAATGTGCAGAGTTAGACAGGGAACAAAGGTGATGAAACTTATGGCAAGTGCACCATGGGAGTATAACATGTGAAAGCAAGAGAAGCACCTCCAATAAAACTAACTGAAGAGAGGGGAAAGGTGTTGGGACGGTAGGTAAGAAACACAGAGAATTATTACAATTGGTCTCTGCCTAGCAAGCAAGATTCCTTAGTTGCAGAGCAGGATTTCCTTGGCAAACATCTACCAAGAACTCTAGCCAGCAAAGCTTTGACTCAGCAGGGAAGGAAATAGACCATGCAGCAAGAGGTCACCCAATTGATTTCCAAACCCAAGGAAAGACATATGGTTAAGTGTTACGAGGGGGACCCGGGGAAGCGTGCCAAGATGGGAAATGGACAGCTTCCGCCGGTCAAGGTCCACTGTGCGGTGTAAGGGACCGCCACTATGGTGGGTGAAGAGTGAGCGGGTTGCTGCTAGCGATCGTCTGGAATGTCACAGACGATCTATGTACACCGATCTGCCCTAACCCGTGAGGGTTGTATGGCACGGATCTCATGGCTCGGTGTACCTGTTGCACGGGGAAGCACAGAGGTGCCCACGCACGTGTGCCAGTGGAAGTCACGAGAATATGGCACGAGGGTAGCACAGAGGTGCCCACGCACGTGTGCTTTCAATAACCAGGTGAGTCCGGTGGAGACTTGAGGAGCTCACCTGGGACAGGAACACGGCCTGTTGAAGGGGATACTGCTGGAGCAGCAAGGCAGGAACACGGCCTGCAAACCAGGTGCTGCCTAAGCAGCAAGGGCCAAGCCCACAAAAGACAGTAATGCCTGAGCAGTGGCGTGGCAGCACGCTGCCAGACATCCAAACATAGAAGGACGGTCGCGTGCCGCGATGATGGCAGGAGGAGCTTTTAAGGAGGTGTCGTTCCACCCAAGGGCGGGCGCGAGGCGGAGATGACGGACTTGACCCAATCAGGGTCCACGACGTCCCAGCCTGGCCAGTCAGGATTCACCACGTCACCAGCCTTGTCATCAAGCCGTGTGACGTCAGTGGGCGAATCAGAACCCACCACGCATTGCACATGCTCACCCTCCTGCCTCTGGGAAATAGAGGCGGGATCCTCGGTCTCACAATGTGCAGAGATAACGGGAGTCTCACTGCTTCCCTGAGCAGTAAACCTCTGCACATTGCGCAACCTCGCAGATCTTCGGGGCCGCTGAGCAGGAGGGTCTGTGGCAGGCCAGGTAATGGGAGACCGCTTCACTCCTTGTAACAGGAGAACCACTAGGTGTCACCCTTCTGCTGCCTCTCTGAGAAGGTATCTCCTGCACACTGCGCAATCTGGCAGACCTTCGGCGCTGCTAAGCAGGAGCGCTTGTGGCAGGCAAGGAATGGGAGACTGCCTCAGGAGAGCCACGAGATGTAACAGTTAAGCCTGCTTTACACGTTGCAATTTTGCATACGATATCGTATGTGTGGCACGTTCAATTTGTTGAACATGCTGCACAAATGATTAACCCCCGTCACACATACTTACCCGTCCTTATGACCTCGATGTGGGCGGCGAACGTCCACTTCCTGGAGTGGGAGGGACGTTCGGCGTCACATGGACGTCACGTGGCAGCCGGCCAATAGAAGCGGAGGGGCGGAGATGAGCGGGACGTAAACATCCCGCCCACCTCTTTCCTTCCACATTGCCGGCTGGAGCTGCAGGAGGCAGGTAAGATCTGTTTAATGTTCCCGGGGTGTCACACACTGCGATGTGTGCTGCCTCGGGAACATTGAACAACCTGACGTGTAATTCGTCAGGATTCAACGACATGTATGTGATGAACGTTTTAACGTTCAATCGCAATCGCACGTACCTGTCACACACTGCAATGTACCTTACGATGCCGGATGTGCGTCACTTACGACGTGACCCCGCCGACACATCGTAAGATATATTGTAGTGTGTAAAGCGGGCTTTAGGTTCATAAATATTTTGACAGTGAAACAAGTTTTGACTTTTTATCTGTTTATCAAAACATATTAAAGATACAGTTGTATAATCAATGTGGCCTAAAGTGCCGACTCCCAGTTTTAATTTGAATGTATTGAGATCATAAGTGGAGTAATGGTGAACCACAACATGCAGTTCAAGGAGCTCTCAATGGAAGAGAAATAGGCCATCATTAGGCTGAAAAAAAGAAATCTATCAGAGATATAGCAGTTATGTTACAAGTGGCCAAATCAATAGTTTATATTGCAAATGGAGAAAAAGACATGGATCGCACATCCCAAAAATACATTGATCTAAAAGCCGCTAGGCAAAAATTTAAATAGAACGTGAGGTTCTTAGTTACCATTCTGATCAGACTGTATTAAGCCCACTGCCACGTCACGGCGAACCTCTAGAGTGGGTCCCTATCCTAAGCCTTTGTGGTGCGGCACTGTGCACCAACCACTGCTGCAGCGACAAAGCACCAGCAGGGCAGGCGACCCGGTGCCTCACAGCACCCATGCTGCAAGGCAAAGCCCCCAAGGCTCCAGGCCGCACTGCCCCACTATCACGACACCACCATAACAGCGGCCACTGCACAGCACCAACACACAGTGAGAGAAGCTGCGCACTCACCTCCCACTGGCTCCCATAAGTGAACTGGGAGCAAAAAAGGCTGACCCCTCTTGCAGTCTCCTGCTGATTAAAAACACCTGTGCCAAATGGGGAGAGTGCAGATCCAAGCAAAAAAAAAAGGGGGATAGAACATATTAATATTACAAATGGAGAAAAAGACATGGATCGCACATCCCAAAAATATAGGGACCCACTCAAGAGGTTTGCCGTGACGTGGGAGTGGGCTTAATACAGTCTGATTAGAATGGTAACTAAGAACCTCATGTTCTATTTAAATTTTTGCCTAGCGGCTTTTAGATCAATGTATTTTTGGGATGTGCGATCCATGTCTTTTTCTCCATAGCATGTTATACAACATTCTATCCCCCTCTGTTTTTTGCTTGGATCTGCACTCTCCCCATTTGGCACAGGTGTTTTTAATCAGCAGGAGACTGCAAGAGGGGTCAGCCTTTTTTTGCTCCCAGTTCACACATGGGAGCCAGTGGTAGGTGAGTGCGCAGCTCCTCTCACTGTGTGCTGGCCCGTGTAGTGGCCGCTGTTGTGGTGGTGATGTGTCGGTGGGGCGGTCCGGCCTGGAGCCTTGGGGGCTTTGCCTTGCAGTATGGGTGCTTTGAGGCACCAGGTCGCCTGCCCTGCTGGCGCGTTGTCGCTATGGCAGTGGTTGGTGCACGGTGCCGCGCTACAAGGCTTAGAATAGGGACCCACTCAAGAGGTTCGCCGTGACGTGGCAGTGGGCTTAATACAGTCTGATCAGAATGGTAACTAAGAACCTCATGTTCTATTTAAATTTTTGCCTAGCGGCTTTTAGATCAATGTATTTTTGGGATGTGCGATCCATGTCTTTTTCTCCATAGCACATCAAATCAATAGTTTAGTACATTCTGAAAAGAACAACAAAAACAAACAAACAGAGTGGTGAGCTTGGGAGCTCAAAAAGGACTTTATGTCCACAGAAGATGGTGGTAGGGGACGATGGCACAATCCTTTCCATGGTAAAGAAAAACCCCTTTTCAACATCCACCCAAGTGAAACACACAGTCAAGGAAATCCGCTTTTCAGTGTCACGTCTCCAGGGCCTGCTCCGGTGACGTCTGCCCTGGTCACCAGGCGCCGCTCTACTGTCACGTCTCCACCAGGGCCTGATCCAATGACGTCTGCCCCGGTCATCAGGCGCCTCTCTACTATCACGTCTCCATCAGGGCCTGCTCCGATTACTTCTGCCCCGGTCACCAGGCACTGCTCTGCTCACACTGTAGGCAGTGCTGGTGATGGGGGAGAAGTCAGTTCTAGTGGCTCTGATAGGCAGAGTCGCCGCATATTCACCAAGCTTGGTCTGGCTGGAACTTGAAGTACTGCTGACTGACTGTAGGGGTGTGTGCCTTCCAGCTAGTATCAACTCCTACTTCAGCCTATGGAAAGGCACCACACCCTATTTATTTATATACTTCAGTGTTCTTGGACCTTTGCCAGATATATTCTTGTGTTGCTTTGAGCCACATCCTTCCTGGTACTGTGCACCTCGCTTATTGTCTCATATGAACTTGGCTTTATTGACGTCCCTCCTGCCTGCTGTTTTGTACCTCGCCTGACATCTCGGTTTGACCTTGGCCTGTTTTCCAGACATTCCTCCTACTTGCTGGTTTGTACCTCGCCTGACATCCCGTTTGACCTCGACCTGTCGACTATCCTCATCTGTGGACTACAGCCTACCATAAGCAGTGAATCCCTGGACCCTGCAGTAATTCCAGATCCCTGTATAGGGGTTAAAGGGTTTCGGAGTACCTCAGGGTCCTGCTTAGTGGGTGGCTTGCCGTTACATTCAGTATCTAGGTCTGTCATAAAAATAAAACTTTAAGAGAGCAAATACAGGGAGTTCACCATAAAAAACAAACCATAAATAAGCCTTAAAAATGAAAAGGTCAGATTAGACTTTGTAAAATAAAATCTAAAGAAGAAGCCCAGCTTGGAAAAGCAGCAGAGGAGATATGAGACTAAGATCAATCTGGACCTAAGTGATGAGAAGCATAAGAATGAAAAAGGCTTGAAGAACCTCCTAATCAAAAGCCCTGTTCTCTGTAACACAACGAGGAGGCGGTGTGATGGCCAGGCATGTAGAGCTAACAATTGCCCTGGACACTAGTATTTATTAATGATGTGACTGAAGACAGAAGCAGGTGGATGAATTTAAAAGTGTGGAGGGCAAGACTTTGTGGTCAGATTCCACCAAATGTAGCAATGATTGGACGATGCTTCACAGACAAATGGACAATGATCTAAAACATCCTACAATAGCAACCCAGTATGTTTTTAGGGTAAGGAAATGTAATTTCCTGAATGGCCTATTGAATAACCAGATCTCAACCCCATTCAGCTGCATTTCACATGCTTAAGACAAAACTTAATACAGATGGACTCACAAATAGGAAACAACTGATGTTACCGCAGTAAAGCGAGCAAAGCCTCACACAGGAGGAAACCCAATGCTTGGTGACATCTATGGCCAAAATACATCAGACTTTCTACAAAGTATTATGTTAAAAATAATTTGTCAAATTACTTTTGAGCCTATTAAATAAAGAGGCTTGGTGGAAATATATGAAACAAACAAAAGGATACAGCGGCACTCTGCTATAAAGAATATATGTAGAAAAATTAAGGTTTCCATTAATGTCATATCCCATCTGCCCATATATTTATAGACTTTTAGTCCAGGAAAGGCATTACACTAGGATAGCGTCCCATCAAACAAAAGGTCACCTTGGCACAGTTGATGTGCACACAAGAATTGGCGAATTTTTGTGCAAAGAACCTTTATTTTTCTTAGAATATTCAATATAACATTAATCCAATTTAAATTTCATATGATCTATGTTTGAACAAGTGTTTTGTGTAGTTTTAGCAGCTGGCAACTGTTCACACTTGCTATGTTCTATTTGGAGATGTAATTTTTTTTTGGGGGGGGGTTTGTTGAAAAATATTTGCAATTTTTGTCCAACACCTCTAATTAAACATAAACGTCTACACTTCAATTTCATCTCAGTAGCTTTAGTTAAAATGAAAAAATAGTGTCCTGCAAAACCCAATTCACAATGATACTAATACTGTCCAAATATTTTTGGACCTAACTGTCATAAAACTACCACATGTATAATATATTAATTTATATACCATTCTCCACTAATTTTGTTTTATTCAGTTAGGAAAAATTGACAAAGTCCAGGTCCCCAAAATCTAATATATAAAGCTGAGTGTATATATTTATGTATGTATGTAATTCCACTAAAGGAATTCGCACCATCACATGTACAATCACGAAATTTTGCACAGACACTCCATTTGACTCAGGGAACGTCATACACTATGTTTTGAGGGGAAATTTTAACCCTGCACTTTACAGTTATTCACCAAAAAACCTGCCTCCATTAAAGTCAGTGGAGCAGGGAGCCACAGTGCAGCCAGAACGTCAGAAGAATGCGCAGCCACGCCCTTAAATGGAATATTGGCATGTCACAATGCAGCCAGGGAAATAGACAGACAGACAGAGACAGAGAGACACACAAAGAGACAAAGAGAGAGAAAGAGACAGGAAAAGAGACAGACAGCGAAAGAGACAGACACAGACAAAAAGACAGACAGAGACAGACAGGAAAAGAGACAGACAGTGACAGACAGGGAAAGAGATAGCGAGACTGATAGGGAAAGAGACAGACAGGGAAAGTTATAGACAGACAGACAGGGAAAGAGATAGACAGACAGGGAAAGATATAGAGAGAGACAGAGAGACAGACAGAGAGTGATACAGTCAGAGACTGGGAGAGAAACAAGGAGACAGTTATTATCTCAGGCAATGCTGGCTGCTACAGCTAGTTTCTCTATAAAACTTGAAATGTAAACATTTAAAACAGCAACATTCTGGCAATACATGGGCAATAAAAAAAAAATTCTGTATTTATGTATCTTTACAGACAGTGAAAACTGCATTCCTTGTTTGCCTGTAGAATGGTCAAGCAGCAAAAGAGATCAATGTCTTCCCAAAGTTGAAGAATTCCTTGATTACTCTGATAGTCTTGCTATATTGTTATGGAGCTTTTCTATTATTTTTTGGTCCATTTCTGTTTTAATATTTGGAATTTTTGTGTCCCATAAAAATACCCCAATAGTGAAAGCAAATAACAAGCATCTGAGCTTTGTTCTTCTTGTCTCACTCTCGTTTTGCTTTTTGTGTATATTTTTATTTATTGGTCGTCCTGAAGAAAGAACCTGCAAGTTGCGACAAATTGTTTTTGGCATCATCTTCTCCATCTCCGTGTCTTCTGTTTTAGCCAAAACGATAATGGTTTACATGGCTTTTAAAACATCTAGACCTGGAAGTCCATTGAGAAAGTTCTTCGGAATAAGAGTGTCCAACTCAATAGTTGTGTTGGCGTCGTCCATTGAGGTCATCATAAGCATTATTTGGCTATACTTTTCACCCCCATATCTGGAGCAGGACACACACTCCTTTCAGAGAAAAGTTATAATCCAGTGCAATGAGGGATCACAAGTTGGTTTCTTTGCTATTCTAGGTTACTTATTTTTCCTGACTGCTGTAAGTTTTAGTGTAGCCTATTTGGCTAGAACATTACCGGATCGATTTAATGAAGCAAAGTACATCACATTTAGTATGTTCGTATTCTGCAGTGTCTGGATTACAATGGTTCCTACTTATCTGAGCACCAAAGGAAAACATATGGTGGCAGTAGAAGTTTTCTCTATATTGGCATCAGGTGCTGGACTGTTAGGTTTCATATTTTTCCCAAAGTGCTACATTATTTTCCTGAAGCCTGAAATGAATAAGAAAAATCAACTGCATAGAAATGTAAAAATATAATTTAACTTAAATAACTTAGTAGAAAAAAATATAAAAAGAACATAAATAAACTTGTGTGACAGTTGTGTTTAAGTTTCTGGATTGTAGAAATGACCCATTATGATGATAAAAAGAAAAAATGGCTTACCCGTCATCTAACGCATGACGCTCTCCTTCTGTTCACACACGAATAGAGAGTACATTCGTGTGGAAAATTCTGCAAAATTACGATTTTTTTTTTATAAATAGTTTCCACGTGGATCCTGTATAGCAGGGTTCCCCAACTCCAGTCCTCGAGGGCCGCCAACAGTGCATGTTTTCAGGATTTCCTTAGCATTGCATGGGTGTTGGAATCATCAACTGTGCAGGTGATTAAATTATCACCTGTGCAATACTAAGGAAATCCTGAAAACATGCAGTGTTGGCGGCCCTCGAGGACTGGAGTTGGGGACCCATGCTGTATAGTGATAGCAGTTGGCCACCATTTTTCGGAACCACAATGGGCCATGGAAAGGTCACACCGCTGTCATTCTGTTCACCAGCGCAGAACCCTCCTGGGCACTATCAAAAGTCCAGCATAGTGTTATGCGGGCGTCACACAATATGATTTATCATGCAATCGCACGAGCGATCGTACCCGCCCCCGTCATTTGTGCGTCACGGGCAATTAGTTGCCCTTGGCGCACAAAGTCGTTAAACCACCGTCACACGTACTTACCTGCTGAGTGACGTCGCTGTGGGCAGCGAACATCCACTTCCTGAAGGGGGTGGGACGTTCGGCGTCACAGCGACGTCACACAGCAGCATGCCAATAGAAGCCGAGGGGCGGAGATGAGTGGGACGTAAACATCCCACCCACCTCCTTCCTTCCGCATAGCCGACGGGAGCCGTGGGACGCAGGTAAGCTGTGTTCATCGTTCCCGGGATGTCACACAGAGCGATGTGTGCTGCCCCGGGTACAATGAACAACCGGCACAAAGAAAAATAAACAATTTTTAAAAATGAGCGACGTGTCAACGATACACGATTTGCGAACGTTCTGCGTCGCTCGTAGGTGTCAGACGGGATGACTTCCTAAACGATGCCAGATGTGCGTCACGAAAACCGTGACCCCGAGGACATATAGCACGATAGATCGTGTTGTGTGACGCTCGCATTAGAGGCCCAAATGAATCCAACACAAGTTGCTGGAGGACCAGAAGATGATACGGCAAGGACCAAACAGGGGGCCACAAGTAGAGATGAGCTAAACTGTTCGATAAAGGTTCACTATTTTCAATTTCGGTACGAGTCTGAGTTCGTTCAGGTTTGGCAAACTTTCCCAAAAGTCGTTAATGTTCGTTTTGGTTTGTTTTCTGCCCCGAACGCTGGTGGCTTTTCCAAAAATGCTTTTTTAATAGCATTTTCTGCTTATGCATAGGATTCTGGTGCTCTTTGATGTGGGGATGTGTAAAATCAGTGGAGATGGCAAGGACTTTTCCCCGAGAGGTTTTTGACATGGTGCCAAGGTGTGTGTTTTTTTTTTCCTTAACTTTGGCTGCAGAAAAATCCACCAATAATCACGGCATAGCAAACATTCTCAAGGAGGAGGTTCTGCTACTAGACAGTGAGATTACCGGTTTAATGCTAGGCAGTTTAGATAGATAGGCCAGCGATAGTTGGATGTGCACTGTAGGGAGAGGTGTTGTGCCACAAATCGGCACATGAAATCATAGAAATAGGGATTGCACGTACTTGTAGTGCCTGAAAAACAGTTGCCAGTTGCCTATTCATATAGGTATTGCTGTCTGCTCCAAATTACACTGGCCAACACAATTATAGGTATTGTTAGTGCAGTCTGTAAAATTGCCTTTTCAAAATTTTAAAAACCCCGCTCTGGGTATAAGCATGTATTTTGAGCAGTCTTAACAAAAATTGTTAGTGAAGTATGTACACCCTGCATCTTGGTAATTTAGATTGCCTTTACAACAATTTAAAAATACCACTCTGGGTATAGCCACATATTATTGGTGGACCAAATAAAGTTTTTAGTTCAGTATCTAAAAAGTGTTTTTTGCCACTTTTCTGGGTCTGCTCTAAATTATGCACTGAAATAAATTTATAGGTTTTGTTAGTGGTGTCTGCTAAAAAATTGATATTGAACAAGGTAAACCAGTGTTCCAACTTTTCCGTGTCTGTTTAAAATTAGGCAGTTAAATACTATTTTAGGTAGAGGTACTTTTTCAAGCCTTCACAATATTGGCAAATCAGGCAGGAAATCAAAAATATATCTTTTGTGTCAGGTGTCTGATAGGTATTGGCCTAGGGTAGCAAAACATCTCTTTAAAAGAGAAAGGTTACATTAACCATGAATGGTTAATCAGGATGAGGTTGGCATAGAAAGAGGAATAGGCGGGGTGTTGGAGGTGTAAAGTTCTGTTAGTCAAAGGTCTAGTGAGCAAACAGCCTGTCCCAAGAGAAATGAGGACAACTTATGTTCCTGGACAGTCTACAAAACTAGATTTGTTTGATTGCCATACATCGACTTCAAAATGAGGCTCATCAACATCAGGTGGTAGAGTAGGTTTGCGTTGTATCAAAATAGCTTCTCCTCTTCTTTCTCCACCTCTACAACACATACAGTTCTTTCCTCAGAGGTGCCACCCCAATTACACTTGTTTGCGCCCACGTCAGAAATCTCCATCCGACAAACTGACTGTGGGGAACCACACATGGGTGAGTCTAAAGAGCTGTTCACATATTCTATGTAATGGTCATTACAGGTTCACTCTAAAGATTACCCAACTGAAGAGGAGGAAAGCATCTGCGCTGGTACCCAAAATCTTTGTGAATTGGATCCTGGCCTGGACAAAGTACTGTCCCAGCAGGTCCCGATACTAGTCAACTGGTAATCTACGGGGGTGGAGGTAATGATGAGGAGACTCAGTTACCTGATGAGCAGGCATACTGTGATGTCAGGTCAAGAAGAGGAGGAGGCGATTAGCACAGAGGATGATGACGAAGTTGCAGATCCCACTTATTCTCAACCCACAGACTTGAAGTTGAGTAGCTCAGCAAATATGGAGGAGGAAGGCAAGGATGTTATGCTGGTGATTCCTGCACAAACATGTAGTGATGCAACCATAGGAAACACTGCATCCACAGCCACAACTCTGCCTGTGGCCAGCAGAGGTTGTGGGTCTGCAGTTTACTGGAAGGTTTGCTTAAGCTAGGTTCACACACAATGACAACGACGTCGCTGTCACGTCACCATTTCCTGTGACGTAACAGCGACCTTAGATGATCGCTAGTAAGCTGTCAAACATGTAATTTTAAGCAGCGACGGAGCAGCGATCATAGCGACCTCGACGGTCATTGTGCGGTGTCACACGCATCGCTATACAATGACTCAGACCTTGATAGAGGCGTGGTGTTTACCCCTAGACATGTTTTGTGTTGCCTTTTTTCACGCCCCTCTATTCCGATTGGTGATCACTACAGCGGCGCCTGATTGGGTGACCGTGCCAAACAAAGGAAGACGTAGTAGTGCTTTCATTCATTCTATTTCATTTCATTCAGATCCACAAAGAACGACACACTAGCGACACCAGACAGAGAATCTACTACGTGGAACAAAGAATGGAACTTAAAGAATGAAATCACTGTAACGCCTTCGGCAAGGTACCCAATCGGAACGCTGTTGTAACCACCAATCGGAGTCGTAGGGGCGTTGCAAAATACACCGCAAAAACATGCCCTTGTCCTGCCTTCAGTCCTACGTCACTGCCTTCAGCGTCGTCGCGACCGTCGCTGCTGCGGTGTCAAACACAAGGATGCTGAGCTTATCATCATGGTGCAGCGGGATAGCAGCGATCAAAAAATGACCTGAAACATTCAGGAGCAAGCAGCGATTTCGCAGCAGGGGTCTGATCATTGTTATGTGTCACACACAGCGACGTCGCTGTTGAGGTCATTGCTACGTCACAGAAAATGGCAACTTAGCAGCGATGTCATTGTCGTCATCGCTCTGTGTGACACCCCCTTTAGCCTGGGTCTTATCTCAGACCACAAAAGGTGACCCAACTTCTGTTATGTGCCAGCACTGTAAACAACACCTGAGTTGAAGCAGAATTTGTAATAATTTGACTATTATATCCATGAACAGGCACATGGTGAACCAACATGCATTACTGTGGGAATCTCGGTGCTCTAAAATGCGAAGTAATAGGCCTACCAAGCCAACATCTGCCAAATCAACATCGTCTGCAGCTGCTTATTTCTCCTGCAGCACCAGCGAAAGTATTGTTACCCAGGTCTCTGACCGCAGAACCTCCTCTTGTGTACCCGCTACAGCTGGGGTGAGTGAGGAACCATCAGGTGTTACAGAAGTGAACATGCCTGGAGTTTTAGATCCAGGTGAGACATTGAGTACACCACATGATTCTCAATCAAGCATTCCATCTACTCCTACACTTCCCGCACAGTCCAACGGTTGGTCGTGCATACCTTTCTCCACCCTCTCTCAGCAAAGCAGCCAGCCCTCGGTCACACAGTTTTGGTCACGTAAAAGATTTCCTCCCACACATGAGAAAGCAAAGTGCTTAAACTTCACTATATTGAAACCATTGGCCATGGAAATGTTGCTTTTGATGCTAGTGGATACAGACAGTTTCCAAAACCTCATGGCTGTTCTAGTCCCCCAGTACCAGTTGCCCAGTCACCATTACTTCTTTAATAAAGTTGTGACTGCACTACATCATCAAGTCAAAGCCAAGATTACCGTTTCCTTGGAAAACAATGTGTCTCCCAGGGTGAATTTGACCACTGACACTTGGACGAGCAAGCATGAGCAGGGGCGTTACATCTCGCTAACTGGGCACTGAGTTATTCTGATGTCTGCAGGAAAGCGGCTGCTTCCAAAGTGTTGAAATCCCCAAGGCTTGTGGGACAAAATTCTGGACCTACAATTTTCTCTTCTGCTTCATCCACCTTCTCTAGGGCATATACTTGCGTCATCAACCTCTCCTATAATGTAACACATGTTCCAAGAGTGTAGAGAGAATCCCTTCCATCTCTGTACAGCTCGGCCAGGGCTCAATGTAATCATAAAGTACTGAAATTAGCCTGCATCGGAGTTGTGGACCTCTATCCAGTCCAAGTTTGACCAATGGCTGTCTCCATTGAACCTGGAGCGAGAGAAGGCTGTATGCGACAGTAGTGCAAATCTGTTAGTGGCCCCATGCTTGGGCAACATCATACATGCACCCTGCATGGCTCATGTTCTTAACCTAATTGGACAGAAATTTCTAGCCCATTTCCCTGGGCAGGATGCGCTGCTGCAGAAGTCATGGTCGGATGCTGGAGTATCGAAACACACTTGTAGACTATCTTAACAGTAGTTTTCCACAAGACAGCAGAGAGGCACACAGCGTGCATGGCAGTTCTAGAATTCCAACCACTGGAACGTCATGTCCTCAATGCAGAAACATTAGCAGCAGCAGCAAGGCAAGTGCCAGAACCAATTTCTATGCTTGGTGGAACACATTTTTTACACCATCGCATGTATTAGCAGAACAGGGAAGAAGTCTGTGACTAGAGAGGATGGTGTTGAATTATCTAGAGATAAAGATCGATATAATAAGGGGGATTGGATTGCATTTTGGTCTTCAAAAATAGAAGAGTGGCCTGAGGTCACCAGTTACACTTTGGCAGTTTTGACAAACCCGGCAGCCAGCATTCTCTCAGAATGTGTCTTCAGCATTGTTGGCGGTATATTGACAGATAAACACAGCTGGCTGTCCTCTAAAAGCATAGACCGCCTAACGTTCATAAAGATGAACAAGTTATGAATTTCCAGTGACTTTGCCACCCCAGTCCCAGACTGTTCAGATTAGGCGATGGTGTAGTGCCAGGCTTCTGTGAGCAAGAGGCCTATGACTGTCTTTCATCTTGCTTGATCTGGTGATGAAACAAATGCTGTTTCAGGCCTTTTTCTGCTGCCTGTCCCTCGCTCCCATGTTGCTTTGTTGGCATATTGGTGTTGTGTGCTAATTGTGGCCGTTTTCCTGTTACCTCACCTTAATTTTTGGAAATGTGGAGACCCCAAATAGGGTCTCTAAGTTTACTTTGGTTTGTCGTGCCAGTCTTCTGGGAGCAAGAGGCCAACACCTGGCATTCAGGCATTTATTGATTTTTAAAATTGAATTGCTGGGCCACAACCTGTGTGTTGCATGGACCATAACTCTCTGGTGTTTTAAGGCCCTATAGGGAGGGGGCAATTGATGCTACTATACTGAGGTTTTTAAAGGCAGAGACTACAAGACATGTCTCCAAATGCTATGTAGCAGTTACTGCCAGTGCTCTTAGAAAGACAGGCCTACACCTGCCAGTAACACATGTTTTCATTATAAAAAAAAGAAAGCGGCCCGCAGCCTGTGTGTTGAATGTGACCTGCCCACGGGGTCTTGGGGATTACTCGTCACCGGGCCGGTGTCGGTTTGGTATGTCACAACGGCCAGGCCCACTTTCGTGACCCCGGCGGTGTCAATAAAGATGGGGATGGGGATGATGGGAGTGACGCCACCTGTGGTATGTGACGCCACCTGTGGTATGCGGCCAGGTATTTAGCCACAGCTGCGGGAGGCCTTCTCCAGGGTGGATGATAATGCAGCTCAGATGGTACAGTTCTCCACAGGCAGAGCTTAAGCCCCGGGAAGGATGTTGGGGGTAGTAGTCAACTCCAAAATGGGAGCGTGGGAAGGAATAGACAACACAGAGGTTGCAGTTTAGGTTGTTTACTCACTGAACTACTCCAGCTGTTAGACTGCCGGACTCCACTGTGATGGGCTACAATTGATCCCGGATAGTTCGGAGGTCAGAGACTGTGGGGTTTTCCTGTGAGTCCTTCCTCCGTGCGCTGTGTTGTGCGAGTCCCTGCGGCTTGAAGCTACTCTGGGACCCGAATGCTTGGGGTTTGTTTAGTCCCCCATCCCGTATAGAAGGCAGCATGAGTCCATAGATGGAGCCGCCCTATGGTCACGACTCCTGGCTCCATGTGCCGCTTTTCCCCAAGCGCTATGTGTGGACCAGAATATGAAATCCTCTACCCGGCGGATTCTGCTGGCGGGACTTGCAGTGCCCACCAGCCTAGGGCTCCACACCCTGAAATCTGCACTGGCTCTGAGGGAGCTATGAGCTCTCCCCTCAGTGCCCGTGTTCTCCTGCATCTTACTTGGTTACCGGTGGCTTCTCTACTCATTGTCTGTGTGTGTCGCCTTGCTCCCCTGGGCAATCGCTGCACCACCGGGTTCCTGAGCAAGTGGGTGGGAGGCCCCAGATGATATGGTGACCATCCTAAATGACCCTACCTTAACCCAGTCCCAGTGAAAGGGCAGCTAGATATGGGTGTTGGTGAATTGTAGTGGTTTACCGGCAATGACCTTTTCTGTATCCGAGATGAATACTGCGCCTCTGGTGAGGTGCAGTACCCTGTGGCGACTGAAGCCTCAGGGGCGACACACATGGACCACAACACCTTAATGTTTTAAGGTCCTATGGGGAGGGGGCAACTGATGCCACTATACTGGTCTTCTGTCTGCCTGAAAGATTTTTGAATCCCGAGGCTCCAAAATGGGTTTCTAAGTTGTTTTTTATCTGTAGTGGCATGGGTCATATGTCATATGCCTTCATATTTTCTTCCTTATCTGCCAATATTGTGAAAAATGACTTAGTAGAGGCAAAAATTCAATACATTTGACTACTACCTGCATAAAATGGTACATGCACAAACAACATGAATTACTGTAATATTCTCACTGCATTAAATTGAAGACTACCATCCCTACCCAACCACCGGCCACCAAATCAACCACTTCTGCTGCTTCCTTCTCCTGTGATAAACACCTCATGAGACCAGTAGTTGGGTGTCCCACTCAAACTTGTCATTAATGAGGTTTTGCCAATAATTTAGAACTACCAACAATCTGTTATCTTTACATAACATTCTTCATTAGTGGACAATAGTGTATTGCAAGAAGGGTCAGAGAGCCCTATAAGGGCGAATAAGCCTATGACGATCGGGAGGGTGCTAAGGCTGAAGGGGTTAATAATTTTAATTGCAGGAGGGCATTTTATGGGATTATGGGATTGGTGGTGAGGGGGCAGTGGTGATTGGGGGAAGATAGTGTTGGGGGTTGTCTGATTAAGGGGGTATATAGGTGGGTGAGGGAGTGGTTACCTGCTTTTTGGTGCTAAGAAGATCAGCGTGGCTGTGCTGTGAAGATCACTGCAGTCATCATCATCAACGCCAGTGATATTCAGAATGGTGGACCTGGAGGCACTCCTGGAGCTGGTGCATGGGTCCTTTGAAGTCCTGGGTGTCAATGTGCTGCGGGAGCAGCTGGCCGCAGTGTGCGCTGCTGATCCTGTGGATCCTGCTGTGGCACCCCAGCCTGAGCTGTGCGCTCAGCGGTCGCGGCCGCCGGAGCACTACTCCCCTGCTGGGGAAAGAAGAATGCGATCTAGGAGCCTCCTCGGGGACCCTCCAGAACAGGGGAGCCCACGGATGCCTCTTGGGCCCCTCGGTCACCGGGAGGAATCCGTGTCAGAGATCCTGCGGGCCAGAGGTAGGCAGAGCTTCTCGAAGGCCTACTTCTGGTTCGCGGCCTGCAAGGCCCCGGACCAGCAGTACGGCAGCCCCTGGTGACGTGCGGGCCCGGGGCAGAGCGCAGCTTGAGGCGGCACTAGCGGAGACTCCCTGCAAGCAGCAGGGGAGCCACCCGCAGCAGGATCGGCTGCGGGCTGGCAGGATAGATGATACAGAGGATGCCAGCCATGGAGGAGGGGATGGTGGCTCCTGCAGTCGGCAGGGCCACGGATTGCAGTCAGAGGTGACGGTCCCCCCTGGAAAGGATCGGGCCGAAGGGCGAACCCAGCTGGTAGGGGAAGAAGTACGGCCTTCCTGCAGTTGGCAGGGAGGGAGACCAGTGAGGACGGCTGATGGAGCGAGGGCAGCACAGATGTGCAGGGATCTGGTGAGTACTGACGGCGACAGGGCGCCGCATCTGTCAAAGAGGAAGCGGACCAGCAGGAAACGGTGGGCGGAGCAGGGTGCGGTGACCGTGGGGGTTGATGGCCGCCGGGAGTGGGCTGTCTCTCTGCGTGTCCCACCTGAGGACGCCAGCAGCGCCACGGAGTCTGGTGACGAGGAATGGCATTTGGACGCATCAAGAGGAGAAGAGCGCCAGCGGGAACGTCGCGTCACGGCTGTTCCAGGACCGACACAGAGGCAGCCTGTTGAGAGATCGACAATTGTACATGATGTTGTGGGTTCTGGGGGTGAGGGGTCGGTCATGAGCATGAGTACACAGGGATTGGGTGCGAGCGTACAGTGGGGGGCACCTGGGTCTGAGTTTTGGGGCCAGTTGCTAGGCGTGTTGCAGGGGTTGGTGGCAGAGCGATTGGGTTGAGCGTGACCGGATCTCTGGTGGGTGCTTTGGTGAGCCCCACGGGGGCTGTGCAACCTTTCATAGCGGTTCAAGAGGAAGGGGTGCAGGGAGTTGGAGTTGCGGTTGCAGCGGAATTGGCGCAGGTGGCTGGGGTTGTGTCTGGGGTTGAAGCGGCGAAGGAGGGGGAAAAAGACAAGGAAAAAGAGGATGATGTAATTCGGTTAGATGATAGGGCACAGAGCGAAGTGTATGTGTGCTTTGAGAGTCTGCTGGGGGTGCATTTGAAGAAGGAGGTGAGGGAAAAAATTTGGAAGGGGGAGTATGTGGAAATATTTTACGTGCTCCCCCTGGAGAAGTTTTTTTTGGATAAAGTTAAACCAAGTGACTCCAAAAAGGAGAAAGAGGACGAGGAGAACAGGAGGTATAGGTTGAACCCTAGAACCTTTTCTAATTGGCTGCAAGCCTTTGCTATACTGGCTAGTGTCATTGGAGAGAAGGAGCCGGAGCAATGCTCTGCCCTTTTTGGCTACATGGATTCAATTGGGGAGATGTATAGAGTGTACGGAGGTCTAAGGTGGTTAAGATATGATGAGCAGTTCCGGCAATGGAAGGCTCTGCGGCCTGGCCTTAGATGGGACCACAAGGATATTTCCTTGTGGATGCGGCTGATGATGGCTCTGGCTCAGCCCTTTCATGGGGATGCAAACAGCGGGTCACCAGCTGGCCAAAGGAAGGGAGCATGTTGACAGTTTAATGAGGGGCACTGCAAGTTTGGAGCCTCGTGTTGGTTCAAGCACGAGTGTTCCGGTTGTGGAAGTGCCCACCCATTGACCAGGTGTTTTAAAAAAGGAAAAGGGAAGTCAGGGGAAGGGGCTGGAAAGAGGAAGGATGCCAGTGAAAGTAGAGGCAATGCTTCCATATTTAAATAGGTATCCGGATGTGCAGGCAGCAGAATTATTGTGGCAAGGTTTTGTTGAAGGTTTCAGAATCCCGTTTGATGCTGGAGCTCCGTTTTTTCACCCAGGTAACTTGAGGTCTGCTAAGGAACATCAGGAAGTTGTGATGGACAAGTTAGCTAAGGAGGTGGAGTTAGGTAGGATGGCAGGTCCGTTTAAGGACCTTCCTTTACCTAACCTCAGGATTTCACCATTGGGGGTTGTCCCCAAGAAAGAGCTGAAGAAATTCAGGCTCATACATCATTTATTTGTGTAAAGGAGAATATCCAGGGCACTGATCCACATCAAATATAGAAGAAAATAGTAAGTCCTTCAATATCGGCTGAGAAATATTGCTCTGCGGTGCCGCTGATGCAGTCAGAGTTATGACATATAAGTAGCAAAGAAAAAAACATCAGGCACTCAGCAGAGCTTGCTTGTGGAGGTTTATGATTTATTCAATCATTCGGGCTTACATGTGCATAAGGGCTGGTGGGGAGGGAGAGGACGCTAAGCACGTCCAACGACGACGGCCGTTTCGCACCCGTCTGGTGCTTCAGCTGGTCTAGATGAGTCTGACATCATGTTCGTTATAGCCACCGTTATAGCCACAATGACCATGTGGCTGATGTCAAAGGTGATTAAAAAGTTTAAAATCAAAACACGTAATAAATATTACTGAAAAGAGTGTTAGTAAAATATTGGCAAGATATACATATTATAGCATTCTATATATAACATAATAGTTATTCATCCTAGGAACACACTTAATTCATTTTTATCATTTAGTCACAATGGACCTAAAGCATTGAATCTCATTATATATTCTGCCTCTTCCCTGAGCAGAATTTTATGTGTGTCCCCTCCTCTGGCTAAAGGTTTGATCAAATCGATACCTGCAAAACACAATACATCAGGATTGGCATTGTGAGTTTCTTTTATATGGTTAATTAACCTCGTGG
This sequence comes from Anomaloglossus baeobatrachus, assembly GCF_048569485.1. Classification (NCBI taxonomy): domain Eukaryota; kingdom Metazoa; phylum Chordata; class Amphibia; order Anura; family Aromobatidae; genus Anomaloglossus; species Anomaloglossus baeobatrachus. The sequence goes on from NC_134353.1 coordinate 33,825,074, forward strand.
CACCCACTCCATTCAGAATGGAGTTTCTGTGCTCTCTGAACCTCACAAAAAGCTGACGTATGGTTTTCCCGATATAGAAATATTTGCATGGGCAAAATATCGCGTACACCACCATTTTAGTCCTGCAGGTAATCAGATGTTTCACAGTGTGTAGGTGACCACCTATTTCTAAAGCTCAGTCCATTATATGAAAACGGCAAAATGAGCAATTTCCACATCTGAAATGACCTGCAGGACCAGCACGGTGTAGCCAATTCATCGGTGGCATATAACACTTTCTGATCAGAATATCCCCAATATTCCTACATCATCTATGTTTGACCAAGGGCTTATTTTGGGCTATATCCCTGAGCTCATCAATTCCTTCAATTATGTGGCAATTTTTATTTAAGACCGATTTTATTGTTTGGTCCATGGGGCCATACTTGAAATTAAATACAAAACGATTTAATTGTTTGTTTGTCTAAGACCCATTGTTGTTGTGGGATTTATTTTCATGTTGAATTTTTTCCTCTGCTTGCTTCTGCATTGTATCGATCAAATTTAAAGGATACCCTCTTTCACTAAAATGTTGTTTAAGATCCAATGTCTGGACCCGCAGTGTATCAGGATTGTTGGTAATTCTATTCAGTCTCAAAAATTGACTATATGGGACTGATTTTAAGACGTGTCCAGGATGGGCACTTTTATAATGCAATAATGCGTTTACAGTAGTTGGTTTCCTACAGAGTTCTCTTGAGATCAACCCTTCATGGGCTATTAACTTTACATCCAGAAACTACATAGTTTTTCCACCAAAAGAATGTGTAAACAACATATTGCATCTATTCTCCTGATTCAGATATGCCACAAAGGATTTGAATTGTTCTTTATCTCCGTCCCATATAATGAGCACATCATCTACAAAACGCATATACTTTTTTATGTGTTTAATGTAGGGATTATTTAGACTATAGATCAAACGATCCTCTAGGTGTGCCAAAAACAAATGTGGCGCCCTGGACAAGCCAGGTCATCACAGAACTACACCAACACACCCCACACCCCGGTTAGGCACACCGAAGTCAGACACAAAAATTCTTGTTGCCTCCCTCCAGGGGCTGATGTCCACACAAGGGGGTGGGTCAGGTGGTTGGTCCCGCCCACGGAGGAGTTCACAGTCCTGGAGGCGGGAAAAGGAGCAAGTTAGAGTTTTGAAGAAGAGGAGTGAGGTAGTGGAGAGGAGACTGAACGCGTCCGGGTGTGTGGCCCGGACGGTACAGCAAGGTTGGCAGACGGTGGTGACCATCTGCAGGAGAGGCTGATTGGAGCGACCCGTAAGGACCGTGGACGGGCGGTGGCCTGGCGGTACCGGATCGGAGAGCAAAGAGAAGTCAGCACCATCCGGCAGGGCTTACGGACCCCGACTAGGCTAGGAGTCGCCGTAAAACCGGTCAAATCCGTTAGCAAAGGGAACCTCCGGGGTTTCCCAGCAGTCAAGACCCGATTGAAGGCAACAGCTCACACCGTAAAGGGAAACACAGTCACCGCCAAGGCTACAGTTCCCAGGGCCAGAGCCTGCGGGCAAAAGGGGTTCCTTCAGCACCCATCCAAGCTGGGGAGCGGGTTACCGGTGAGAACTCATTGGAACCGTAAACACAACATAGGTGCAGGGAAAGGCAGTCACCATCAACCTACCGGGAGGAGAACAACCGCAACCACCTGTGGGACCCGTCCATCCAGCCGTTTGTTTGACCAGAGACCCTGTGTGAATTACTGGCTGAGTGATTACCACCGTGCCGTGCGTCACAGCGCTGTCCCCGTGACCCTGCACCTCACCAGGCCCCATAACCTGCCTGCCATCAATCCCTACCCCTTCACCGGGACAACCAACCCCCCTACCCAAGGAGGGGAGAACCAACATCCAAGCTGCTCCCTGTCACCGCTCCCGGGATCCCCGTCCAGAGCAGCGGTGGTGTCACAACCTCACCACAACCGTGGGTGGCGTCACAGACAATATCCCTAAACCCAAACCACCCCCTTTCACTCACGGGTGAGGAACGCCGCTCGAGTCCCCGGGATCCGGCCCACCGTTAGAGCCACCACCGAGCAGCAGCCGGACCCGAGCAGTGGGTGAGCGCAGCGTCCCCTCCTCTGCCCGCGACAAAAATTCGCAAAGGTACAAGCCACTGGGGTCCCCATTGCCACCCCGCTTTTTTGTTGGTACCAGGCGTGTCCAAACTTGAAGGTATTATATTCCAAAACAAATGTTAAAGCCTCCTCAATAAAATCTATTAAGTGGGGATCCTCACCTAGTCCCCTCAGCATATCCGTGATGTTATCAATTCCAAGTTTCTGTGGGATCCTTGTAAAAAGACTTTCCACGTCTAAGGATGCCCAACAAAAAGTTTCCTGCCATTCAAACTGTTCCAACTGTTTTATTAGTTCTCCTATATCCTTTACAAAGGAAGGAATTGTTTTTAACAGTGGATGCAGCAGCTAGTTCAGATATGCTGAGAGGGGTTCTGTGAGGGAACCCACTCCGGAGACTATTGGCCTCCCAGGTGGTTTTTGTTCACACTTGTGTACTTCTGGCAGCCAGTACCAATGCGGTTTTGTTGGAAAAATGGGGAAAAGTTTTTCAGCTCTGTTGTTTGTAATAAAGCCTATTGATACCTGCCTTTTTAAAAAACTGCGTAGTTTTTCTTTTAATTTTACAGTGGGGTCACTCTCTAGCGTCTGATAAATTGTATGATTATCCAGATGTTTTTTTGATTCCTCTAAATAATAATCAGTAGACATTAGCACTGTGGCTCCACCCTTATCTGCTCTCCGTATGGTCACATTTTTTAGAGCCTTAATTTTATTTAAAGCTATTTTTTCTGAACTGGATAAAATATTTTTCAGGGTTGGATACTTCAGTGCTTTTATATCCCTCATTACAATCTCCTGGAACAAATCAATGCTGTTCCCAGGAGAAGTCGGTGGGTAGAATGTTGATTTTATGCCTCTGGTAAAGCCTATGTTGTCATTTGGGTTATTTTTTATTTTTGGGAAATCTATCATATTCGTTTTATCATCAGTCAAACTTAATAATTGTAATGCATTGTCAGTGATTTCTCTAATCTCTGGACCTACAAATGAAAAACCAAGAGGACCAATGTCACATCGTTTCTCAACCTTGCGATTCAGGTCTGGTTTTTCATTTATACCAGAAAAGTGCTTTTTTAGATGCAGTTTCCTACAGGCTTTGTAGAGATCAATTTCAAATTCTACTATGTCAAAGGGTTCTGGAATACAAAAGTTCAATCCCTTTTCAAGGATGGAAAGCATATCACGATCTAATATGTGATCAGTCAAATTATAGATTTTTTTCTTTTCATTTGACCCTGGGTAGACCGTTAGTCCCTCCAGGATACATTTTTCCTTTTTCCCATCAAGGGCTCGCTTGTTTCTCCCCCGTCCTCTCCTTGTCTTCCTTCTAAAGGGTTAGCAGATGCGTTCAGGGTAGATCAGTTGTCGCGGGCGGAGGAGGGGACGCCGCGCTCTCCCACCGCTGCTCGGGTCCGGCTGCCGCGGCTGCTGCGGCCTGCTGCTGCTCGGTGGCTCGAGCGGTGGGCCGGATCCCGGGGACTCTAGCGGCGCTCCTCGCCCGTGAGTGAAAGGGGGTTGTTGGGTGTGGGTGGGGATGGTTTATTGTCCGTGACGCCACCCACGGTTGTGGTGATTTGGTTGACACCACCGCTGCTCTGTATGGGGATCCCGGGAAGGATGGTATGGAGCAGGCAGTTGTTGTGTTGCCCCTCCGTGGGTAGGGGTTGGTGATCCCGGGCCCCAGTGAGGAGGTGGGAGATGCAGGGCTTGGTGGGCGCAGGGACGCGGGGGCAGCGCGGTGCCTTGCGGCACTGTGGTACTCACTCAGCCTGAGACGTTGACACAGTTTTACGGTAAACCAAACGGCTGGAAAGACGGTTCCCACGGACGGCTGCACTTGCTCTCCCAGTAGGTAACGGTGATGTCCCTTTGACCTGCACCTAGTGTTTCTATGTTGGTAGCGATGGGTTCCCACCGGTAACCCGCTCCCTGGCTTGGATATGGGCCGGAGGAGCCCTGCTTTGCCCGCAGACGCTGGCCCCGAGGAACTGGTGCCCTGGCGGTGGCGGTGTTCCTCCTTAATGGTTGGACTTTTGCCTTCAGTCGGGACTTGGTTGTTGGGGGATCGACGTCCCCTTCACTGACGGATTTGGCAAATTATGGCGACTCCTAGCCTTGCCGGGGTCCGAGAGGCCCCTGCCCTGGTGCTGACTGTCCTTCGTATACTGCTCCAGACTGCCGGGCCACTACCCGTCCGTGGTCCTTCCAGCAACCTCCGAGCAGTCCCCCTCCAGACTATCACCGCCGTTGCTGACCTTGCTGACTCTGTCCTGCACTTAGCCGGACCAACTTCAGGGCTTTCTACGCTCACTTTTACTCTTTTTCTTCTTTGCTCCACTACCACTTCACTTTCACTTAGCTGTTTACTCCTTCACTTAGCTCCTCACTCAAGCTCCCCCTGAGCTAGACTGACTGTTTTTCCCCGCCTCCAGAGCTGTGAACTCTTCGGTGGGCGGAGCCAACCGCCTGGCCCACCCCCTGGTGTGAACATCAGCCCCTGGAGGAAGGCAACAAGGATTTTAGTAGCTTTGTATGGGATGTAGGGTGTGGTGGTGTGATGACCTGTGACCCCTGGCTTGCCCAGGGCGTCACACTATCATTACTGAATCTCCTTTTAACAGGTGGGGGATCCTCCTGCCCACTGGAGTCCGAGTCTGTCGTCCAAGCGGCTCTCTTACTGACTGCGGTTTTTGATTTTTTCTTTGCTTTTCCCTTCTTGAAAAAAGGAAGATTCTCGTTATTTTTATTCCATTTAAAGACATTACCTAGATCATAGTCCGTTTGGTGAGGATCCCCACTTAATAGATTTTATTGGGGAGGCTTTAACATTAGTTTTGGAATATAATACCTTCAAGTTTGGACACACCTGGTACCAACAAAAAAGCGGGGTGGCAATGGGGACCCCAGTGGCTTGTACCTTTGCAAATTTGTTTTTGGCACACCTAGAGGATCGTTTGATCTATAGTCTAAATAATCCCTACATTAAACACATAAAAAAGTATATGCGTTTTGTAGATGATGTGCTCATTACATGTGACGGAGATAAAGAGCAATTTAAATCCTTTGTGGCATATCTGAATCAGGAGAATAGATGCAATATGTTGTTTACACATTCTTTTGGTGGAAAAACTATGGATGCTTCCTTCCTCGTTCGTCTTTCTGGTACAGGACTGCACCAGCACCGACCGAAGAGGCGTCTACCTCTAGTAGGAAGGGTTTGGAGATGTCTGGACGATGAAGGATGGGAGCTCTGGAGAAGTAAGTTTTGAGAGTGTGAAATGCCTCTACCATTTCCCGTGTCCATGCTTTGGGATTAGCGCCCTTGCGGGTAAGGGCAATGATGGGTGCTGCCACCGTCGAGAAGTTGGGAATGAACTGGCGATAATAATTGATAAACCCCAAGAATCGCTGGATCGCTTTCAGCGAGCGGGGCTCAGGCCATTTCATCACTGTCCCCAACTTCCCCGGATCCATTGCTAACCCCTGACTGGACACGATATACCCCAGGAACGGCAAGGATTCACGTTCAAAAACGCACTTTTCTAGCTTAGCATATAACGAATGGGTGCGGAGCCTCTTAAGTACTCGGATGACATCCCTCCGATGGGTGGCAAGATCGGGGGAGAAGATAAGGATATCATCCAGGTATGCAACCACGGAAAGATACAAATCCCGGAAAACATCATTCACAAAGTCTTGAAATACGGCGGGGGCATTGCAGAGTCCGAAGGGCATTACAAGATACTCGTAGTGACCGTCCCTGGTGTTGAAGGCGGTCTTCCACTCATCGCCCTCTCGGACTCGCACTAGATTATACGCCCCGCGTAGATCCAGCTTCGTGAAGATCTTTGCCCCGCGGAATCGATCAAATAACTCCGTAATGAGGGGCAAAGGGTATTTGTTTTTGATCGTGATTGCATTTAATCCCCTGTAATCGATACAGGGGCGTAGATCCCCTTCCTTCTTTTGCACGAAGAAGAACCCCGCACCGGCCGGTGAAATAGACTTGCGAATGAACCCTTTTGCCAGGCTGTCCTGAATATATTTGGACATAGCCTCCGTCTCTGGAGCAGAGAGGGGATACACTCTGCCCCTAGGGGGCTCGGAGCCTGGCTTCAGGTCTATTCGGCAATCGTATGGCCGGTGGGGAGGAAGGGTATCTGCGGCCCTCTTGGAGAAGACGTCCCTGTAGGCCTCATAAGGTGTCGGTAAACCTGGCTCCCCTGTATTCCCTGAGGACCCAACCGACCTAATGGTAGCGGGTGGTTCGGTAGTCACGAGGTGCTCCCTACAGGATCCTGCCCATGATGAGATCTCCCCTGTTGCCCAGTTGAGTATAGGAGCATGCTGTCTCAACCAGGGGAGGCCCAGTAGGATCTCATCCGTCCCCCCTGGAAGCACCAGGAAGGACACCTGCTCATGGTGTCCTGGTGGTACTTCCATCCTGAGAGGGATGGTGATCTGGGTGATGGAATCGACTAGTAGGGACCCGTTGACTACCCGAACCCTGAGTGGCTTGGGCAAGAGAACCAGGGGAACTGAGTATCGGGTTGCCAGGGAGGTCGAAATGAAATTGCCATCAGCGCCTGAGTCCAGGCAGGCCAGAGCAGAGAAGAGAGTAGTGCCAAACTGCAACTGGGCGCTGATAGTCAACCTAGAGGGAGAAGCAGCGTCTAGTAACCCCCCTCTGATGGAAACTAGACGCTGTCTTTTCCCGACGGTTTGGGACATCGGGTAGCTATGTGTCCCCTCTGCCCACAGGAAAAGCAGATGACACCAGACCGAGAACCTGGGGTAGAGGAGACCGCTTTGGACACCTCCATTGACTCCACGGAGTCGCCTACAGAGCTGGCTGGGAGACCTGTCTGGTGGAAGACGGGAGCCAGACGCTTTTTAGGCCGTGAGGACGTGGGTGCTGAAGAGACCTCGAGCCTCCGCTCCGCCTGGCGGATTTCTATGCGAGAGGCAACCACAATCAAGGACTCTAAAGTAGCAGGCACCTCACGCGTGGCCAGTGCGTCTTTGACGAACCCTGCCAGGCCCTCCCAGAACACAGGGACAAGGACCTTATCCGGCCAGTCCAGCTCTGCGGCAAGTGTCCTAAAGTGTATGGCAAAGTCCCCGACTGAAGCGGACCCTTGCCGAAGTCGTAGGAGGCGCAGCGCAGAGTCGTGGGTGACTTGAGGCCCGAGGAACACCATTCTAATGGCCCCAAGATAGGCTGCTAAGTTATTCACCACCCGATCTCTGCGCTCCCACAACGGCGTGGACCACTTCAGCGCTCTCCCTGTGAGCAGGGACTGGACGAAGGCTACCTTCGCCTTCTCGGTAGCGTAAAGAGTCGTGGACAGCTCTAAGTAGGTGGTGACCTGGTTTATAAAGCCACGGCACTCGGAGCTGTCCCCGCTAAAGCGCTCTGGAAGCGCAAGGCGAGGAGACCTTCCGCCCAATAGCACAGCCTGGGTAGCCGCCTGGGTGGCGACTGTCATCAGAGTAGTCTTGTCGGAGGAAGACTGCTCCACTGCTGCCAATCGTGATTCCAACTGCTGCACATAACGCAGCAACTGCTGCTGCTCTTCAGCCATAGCCAGACCTTTGGCGCGACCGTAATGTTACGAGGGGGACCCGGGGAAGCGTGCCAAGATGGGGAATGGACAGCTTCCGCCGGTCAAGGTCCACTGTGCGGTGTAAGGGACCGCTGCTATGGTGGGTGAAGAGTGAGCGGGTTGCTGCTAGCAATCGTCTGGAATGTCACAGACGATCTACGTACACCGGTCTGCCCTAACCCGTGAGGGTTGTATGGCAGGGATCACACGGCTCGGTGTACCTGTTGCACGGGGAAGCACAGAGGTGCCCACGCACGTGTGCCAGTGAAAATCACGAGAATATGGCACGAGGGTAGCACAGAGGTGCCCACGCACGTGGGCTTTCAATAACCAGGTGAGTCCGGTGGAGACTCGAGGAGCTCACCTGGAACAGGAACACGGCCTGTCGAAGGAGCTACTGCCGGAGCAGCAAGGCAGGGACACGGCCTGCAAACCAGGTGCTGCCTAAGCAGCAAGGGCCAAGCCCACGGAAGATGATAATGCCTGAGCAGTGGCGTGGCAGCACGCTGCCAGACATCCAAACATAGAAGGACGGTCGCGCGCCGCCATGATGGCAGGAGGAGCTTTTAAGGAGGTGTCGCTCCAGCCAAGGGCGGGCGCGAGGCGGAGATAACGGACTTGACCCAATCAGGATCCACGACGTCCCAGCCTGGCCAGTCAGGATTCACCACGTCACCAGCCTCGTCATCAAGCCGTGTGACGTGAGTGGGCGAATCAGGACCCACCAAGCATTGCACATGCTCACCCTCCTGCCTCTGGGAAATAGAGGCGGGATCCTCGGTCTCACAATGTGTAGAGATAACGGGAGTCTCACTGCTTCCCTGAGCAGAAAACCTCTGCACATTGCGCAACCTCACAGACCTTCAGGGCTGCTGAGCAGGAGGAGCCGCGGCAGGCCAGGAATGGGAGACCGCCTCATTTCTTGCAACAGGAGTACCACTAGGTGTCACCATTGTGCTGCCTCTCTGAGGAGGTTTCTCCTGCACTCTGCGCAGTCTGGCAGACCTTCGGCGCTGCTGAGCAAGAGCACTCGTGGCCGGCAAGGAGACTGCCTCATTCCTTGCCACAGGAGAGCTCGGAGGTGTAACAGTGAAGTGTGTGTGCACCTCTGTGTGAGTGGTGACATGTGTGTATCACTGTATATAGTGAGGTATGTGCCTTCGTGTACAAGGTGATGTTTGTGCCTTCATGTACATGGTGACGTGTGTGTGCGCCTCCCTGTATGTGGTGATGTCGGTGCATACATATACATGGTGACACGTGTGTGCCTCCATGTGCATCTTGAAGTGTATGTGCGTCCATGTACGTGGTAACGTTGATGCGTCCATGATCATGGTGACCCTGGATAATGCCAAGGTCGACGGTGAGTGCACTAAACTTCACCACTGCAAAGTCAAACACAGGGGAAGGGAGAAAGACAGGGAAACATAGACAAAGGGATATACACCAATCCCAAAGTAGTAAATAAACACCAGGGCTGAAAACCACTGGGATCCAGCAACATCCAAATGGCTCCTTACTAGAGATGAGAGAACCTTCAATTCGGTTTGTGTTTACCTGTGTTTGACGAAAAGTTCAACAAACATATCCAAAGCCCATTGTATTCAATGGGAAGCAAAAACAATGCCACAGATAACACTTTTGGGAGACTCAAAAGCTGCCAAAACAGCACAAACTATTTTGCAATGGAGCCACACTATTGAGGGACACAGCTTCCTAGATAAGTAACATAAGAAATATTGAGGTGGATGAATGACAGCTGCAAACCTGGTGCTCTGAGATCCCTGTCGCTACAGACAACACACAACTTGGAGATCCAACTTGGAGTTTCAACGTTTACAAAAATTAGGGGCAGGCATCAGGACAGTGACATCAATTGCCCCGGAGTACCCATAGTGTTGTGGTGCAGCAGTCAGGCATGGGTCATGCACGAGACAGGGTCTGGAGCAGCATTTCTATCTTTCAAATTATTTTAAAATGAAGAGGTGGATGAGTGACAGGTGTTGGCCTGCTGCTCTGAGACCCCTGCCACTACTGACAACACACAACTTGGAGACTCAACATGGATTCTCCACCAGAGATGAGAAATCTTAATCTGAAAAGGATTGCCAAATTGAAAATCAAATGATCTTTAGCAGGTTTGGTTTTAAATCTGAAATCCAAGCATTTGTCCCAAACGTTGGCATCGTTTGTTTTTGATCAGTACTTGTTTGCAACAGTTAGTTTAACTAGAGGTTTAACGATAGGTAGTTGTGAATAGATAGGAGAGCAATAGTGTAGAATAGAGAAGTGCAGTGTAGTGAACATTATTGTGTCTCACAAATCAGCATTTTATCATCTAGTGATAAGCCTGCTTTACACGTTTCGATTTCTCGTACGATCGCATTTGCGATCGCACATGCCCCCATCGTTTGTGCGGCACGGGCAATTTCTTGCCCGTGTCGCACAATGATGTAACCCCCCGTCACACGTACTTACCTTACTTACCTTCCAAATGACCTCGCTGTGGGTGGCGAACATCCACTTCCTGAAGGGGGAGGGACTTTCGGCATCACAGCGACGTTACACAGCGGCCGCCCAATAGAAGCGGAGGGGCGGAGATGAGCAGGACGTAAGCATCCCGCCCACCTCCTTCCTTCAGCATTGCCGGCGCAACGCAGGTAAGCTGCAGTTCAGCATTCCCAGGGTGTCACACGGAGCGACGTGTGCAGCCTCGGGAACAATGAACAACAGGACGTGCGATTTTTAGAAAATGAGCGACGTGTCAGCGATGAACGAGAAGGTGAGTATTTCTGCTCGCTCATAGCTGTCACACGCTACGATATCACTAACGATGCCGGATGTGCGTCACTTACGACGTGACCCCGACGACATCTCGTTGGATATATCGTAGCATGTAAAGCCCGCTTTAGGCTAGCTGATTGTGTACTCCAGCTCAAACTTTCTATTTACCTAAATAAGGACACATCTGTGTTCCGGCTGTTAGTCACGCACAAAAAAGGGTCTAGCCCTGTATTTACAGCTTTCAAATTATTTTAAAATGAAGAGGTGGATGAGTGGCAGGTGTAGACCTTGTGCGCTAAGACCCCTGCCACTAAAGACAAGACATAACTTTTAGACCCAATGGAGTCTCTCCATTTACAAAAAAAATAGCTCATCGTGACTCTGGAGGAAGCCAAAGGAGGAGGAATAGGAGGAATATTAGGTGTTTCATACATAACAAAGCCAAACTTAAAAGTAACAGTGGTAGACAAGCCCTTTAATTTTGGTCCCACGAAGACACTTGTTAGTACCATCTGCAGCAGTACCGGTAGCAGTCACAGAAGCCATGACAAAGGTGTCACAGACTAATAATGAGAGATCAATGCAGACCAATGAAAACTACACGATTGCCTAGTGTTCACAGTCTGCAACTGTGGTGGAAAACTCTCTAGAGAACCATGAAGTGTTCATCGTGATGTAAGTTAAGTGGTCTACACTTACAGAGGACTACTGGAAGCGCTTATCCATCAGGACACCACCAGCAGTGCTGAAGACACATTCTGAGTGAACGATGGCTGCCGGGCATGGCAAAACTTCCAAGGCATGACTAGCGAGCTCAGGCCACTCTTCCTTTTTTGAAGACCAAAATGCATCCCCCCGATGGCATCATATTAGACTCTAAATACTCCTGTACCCTCCTCTCCTATGTGTGAGACTTGTACTCTGTTTTGCAGGTGCACACGATATTCTACAAAATATTCCACAACTCACAGAAATTGCTTCTTCCACTTAAACTGCTGCTGATAATGTTTCTATGAGGACAGCTTAATATTTCCTGGGTTGGAAGTCTAGAACTGTGATGTACACTTTGTGCTTTGCTGTTGCATTGGAGAAAACCACTCTGAAGATTGAGTACAAATTGAATTCCATACTCCAGCATCGAGCATCCCTTTCCAGGGGGAAAGCATCTGGCAACATTTACTCTTGTACCAAAGCTCTAACAGAGTGGTAACCTAGTAGTCAGCACTAGAGTTGAGTGATGCTCGAGTCGAACGGTTCGCCAATTTCAAATTCGAGTGATTTTGGGCGGTGTTCGAGTCATTCGACGAACTCGAACAATTTGCTTAAAGCTCTGCAGTTCGAGTTAGCGTTCGATAAGGGCTTGATCACCAAAAAGTGTAGCTAGTTACTAGCTGGATTTTCACTGTAATACTGTGAGTCACTGTGAATCATGATATAATCAAAATTCAGCGTATAGTGTGCGAGGGGGATGCAGTTTAGATCAGTGCTGCTGCTGAGTGTAGAAAGAATGGCCATTTTTTTTTCCTAACTGCGCGTACAGTGGGGCAGGCCAGGCTGTCAGCCAATCACAGACACACACACAGCAAAGTGGATTTTTGCCAAACAAGCAAGGGCATGCGTCATTGGATGTGCATGTCACATGTCCTTGCCCTATAAGACCCGGACATTTTCCCCGTCGCCGCCATTATCTCTCTGCTGCAGGTGGGTGACAGTCACCGCTCCCGCTCCCGCTGCTGCTGCTGCTGCTGTGTGGCTACAGACATACAGTGTAACATCGCTTTAGGGATTAGAGACTACTTGTAATTTACATTACAGCCGTTCATAGCCATTTTTGCTAGGCATGTCTGTGCCAGCGCTGTGCAGGGGCTTATATCACAGTGTTTGGCTACATCAGCTCAGGCAATTCCTTGGGGCATTATTTCATTGGCAGGGATAGAAAGTGAAGCATCCTCTCCTGTCAGGCTAGCTACAATACCTATGCATTCTACAAACCTGTCCATTTTTGTATTGCAATTTTAATTGCAAACAGTGCTGACACTTTTAGGGGCATAGTAAAATTGTCTGGGATACTAACTTAGGTTTCCTCTCCTGTCAAGCTAGCTACAGCACCTGTGCATTCTACACACCTGTCCATTTTTGCTACGCAATTTTAATTGCAAACACTGCTGACACTTTTAGGAGCATACTAAAATTGTCTGGGATACTAACTTAAGGCCGCTTTACATGCTGCGATATCATGACCGATATCACTAGTGTGCGCACCCGCCCTCATCGTTTGTGCGTCACGGGCAAATCGCTGCCCGTGGCGCACAAAATCGCGCGGACCCGTCACAGTACTTACCTGCCTAGCGACGTCGCTGTGACCGGCGAACCGCCTCCTTTCTAAGGGGGCGGGACGTTTGGCATCATAGCGACGTCACTAAGTGGCCACCCAATAGAAGCAGAGGGGCGGAGATGAGCAGAACGTAACATCCCGCCCACCTGCTTCCTTCCCCATTGCCGGCGGCCACAGGTAAGGTGAGGTTCCTCGTTCCTGCAGTGTCACACATAGCGATGTGTGCTGCCGCAGGAACGGCGAACTACATCGTAGCTGCAGCAGCAACGATAATCAAGATTAAGGGGGCATGTCACCGTTTAGCGATTTTGAACGTTTTTGCTATGATTCAAAATCGCTAATAGGTGTCACACGCAACAACAATGCTAATGCGGCCGGATGTGCGTCACAAATTCCTTGAAAACAACGACATCGCTTTAGCGATGCCGTAGCATGCAGAGCGGCCTTTAGGGTTCCTCTCCTGTCAAGCAAGGTACACCAAGTATGCATTCTACACACCTGTCCATTTTTGCTACGCAATTTTAATTGCAAACAGTGCTAACACTTTTAGTGGCATACTAAAATTGTCTGTGATACTAACTAAAGCGGGCTTTACACGCTACGACATCGCTAGCAATTGCTAGCGATATCGAGCGTGTAAGCACCCGCCCCCGTCGTGGATGCGATATCGTTTGATCGCTACCGCAGCAAACATTATCGCTACGGCAGCGTCACACGCACTTACCTGGTCGGCGTCGTCGCTGTGATTGCCGAACAATCCCTCCCTCAAGGGGGAGGGAAGTTCGGCATCACAGCGATGTCACCGCGACGTCACTAAGTGGCCGGCCAATCAAAGTGGAGGGGCGGAGATGAGCGGGATGTAACATCCCGCCCATCTCCTTCTTTCCGCATTGCGGCCGGCAGCAGGCAAGGAGACGTTCCTCGCTCCTGAGGTGTCACACACAGCGATGTGTGCTGCCGCAGGAGCGACGAACCACATCGATAATCAACCATTACCGATTTTTGGTTTTGGGACGACCTCTCCATGGTGAACGATTTTCACCATTATTGAGGTCGCTTAAAGGGGTGGTTCACCCATTTTTTTTTTCCCCAATGATTCTCACTTACCATTGTCTGCATCTTCTGCATTGGCTTCCGTTTCCATTTCTGGCACTGAGCGGCGCTATGCTGCACGCTCAGTGCCTGTCACATGACCCCCTGGAGCTGTGGCCGCCGGCATCCTCTGACGTCCCGGCATTTCCGGGCTCTCAAACAAGACGGGTACGTCACAGGATGCCGGCGCCACTCAGATTGAGTGACAGGGCTGTGGGCGGTGACTACCGCACGTCACAGCTCAGCATCGAGGGGAGGATCCGGAGGACGTCTGTGTGGAGCCGGCGTCCTGCAGATGATGAGGCTGAGGCACGGGGCGCCAGTGTGCAGTGCAGGGGGGGGTCTTCAGCTGAATCCCCCCCTGCATGTAAGTATGTGATCACACTGTCCACCCGCCCGCTCTGCTGCGATGTCAGGAGAGCGGCCGGTGTCGGGCAGTGTGATTGTGTGCTCCTCCCAGCAGCAAGACACTAACAGGCATGTCACCGCTGTGCTCTGCCATCTGTCCTGCTGCATGGGACCAACTGTCTGCACTCTGTCACCTGCACCACAAGTCACAGAGTGGAGACATTTGGTGACAGAGCACTTCTGCCCCCCCCTCTTCTTTCCCCACTCTCTTCTCCCCCCCTCTCTCTCTTCTCCCCCCCTCCCTCTCTCTCCCCCCTCCCTCTCTTCTCCCCTCTCTCGCTCTCTTTTCCCCCCGCTCGCTCTCTTCCCCCCCCTCGCTCTCTTTTCCCCCCCGCTCGCTCTCTTTTCCCCCCCGCTCGCTCTCCTTCCCCCCCGCTCGCTCTCTTTCCCCCCCCCGCTCGCTCTCTTTCCCCCTCCCCGCTCGCTCTCTTCTCTCCCCCTCTCTTTCTTCTCCCCCTCTCTCTCTTCTCCCCCCCTCTCTCTCTTCTCCCACCCTCTCTCTCGTCTCCCCCCCTCTCTCTCGTCTACCCCCCTCTCTCTCTTCTCCCCCCTCTCTCTCTTCTCCCCCCCTCGCTCTCTTCTCCCCCCCGCTCGCTCTCTTCCCCCCCGCTCGCTCTCTTCCCCCCCACTCGCTCTCTTTTCCTCGCTCTCTCCTGGCATGGTCAGTACAGAAATCTCTCCATCGTGGAGGGGTGAGAGGGAGTAATAAACATGGAGTCCCTACTGTGTCTGTGTATTTATTTCTAATAAAGTATTTTTCTCTGTGTGATGTCTTTTTTTTAAACCCTTTGTTGGAGATTCTTAATGGCCAGGTTAAACTTGGCCTGACATTAAGAATCTCGGGCTTTATACCAGCTGGTAAAACATAGCTGGTATTAACCCCTTATTACCCAGCGTGCCACCTGCCACCAGGGCCACTGGAAGAGTTGGATACAGCGCCTGAAGATGGCGCTTCTATGAAAGCGCCATTTTCTGGGGCAGCTGTGGACTGCAATTCGCAGTGGGGGGCCCAGAAAGTTTGAGCACCCTGCACTGTGGATTCCAATCCCCAGCTGCCTAGTTGTACCTGGCTGGACTCAAAAATTTGGCGAAGCCCACATCATTTTTTTTTTTTTAATTATTTCATGAAATTCATGAAAAAAAAGGGCTTCTCTATATTTTTGGTTCCCAGCCGGGTACAACTAGGCAGCTGGGGGTTGGGGGCAGCCCGTAGCTGCCTGCTGTACCTGGCTAGCATACAAAAATATGGCGAAGCCCACGTCATTTTCTTAAAAACGTTTTCAGGGAAAAACCTTTATAAAAAAAAAATGCTTCCCTGCATTTCTATTGCCAGTGAAAGTAACACCAAGCAGCGGGGGCTAGCAGCCAGTAGCTGCTTTGGTTACCCTTAGCAATAGAAAATGCAGCGGGAGCCCACAAACAATGTGATTTTTTATTTTTAATGAATTTTTTTTTAAAAAAAATCGGCATGGGCTTCGCCCATCGAGCACCAGAGCATTTTACTTCTCATTCATCCCAAGTAATCAGATGATTCCAGTGTCGGACGATTACTTGTTCTGTGTCCCCCTGCATCCATCGCAGCAAATACAGGCTGTGAGGTCAGTGGAGTGGAGACAGTGACATGCTCTGCTCTGACACATAGTGTGCTGCATGTCACTATCTTTCTCCACTCTGGTACTTGTTGTGCAGGTGACCGGATGCTACATGTCACTAACTGTCTCCACTATGGGACTTGTTGTGCAGGTGAGAGTGTATACAGTTGGAACAATGCAGCAGAAGTCACAGAGTGGAGCAAGTTAGTGACATGTATCATCCGGTCACCTGCACAACAAGTCCCAGAGTGGATACAGTGACATGCAGCACACTATGTGTCAGAGCAGAGCATGTCACCAACTTGCTCTGCTCTGTCACCTGCGGTGCTGCATGTCACGTTTTTTGCCGCGATTTGGTGCCTTTTTTGCTGCGTTTTTGCTCACTGCGTTTTTAATCAGTGCACAATGCCATTAAAGATTGTTGATGAAAAAAATAAAAAAGGTCTGATGTCATTTCCTTATTCAAAATGTTCATTGTATGCAGGAGAGCAGACAGCAGCTGCAGGACTACAAGGCTCAGCATCCTCCATTCACTAGTGTATGCAGGAGAGCAGACAGCAGCTGCAGAACTACAAGGCTCAGCATCCTCCATCCAGGACTGTATGCAGTTTTTTACCCAAAAAGAAAAAAAAAATGACATGGGCTTCGCCATATTTTTGTATGCTAGCCGGGTACAGCAGGCAGGTACGGGCTGCCCCCAACCCCCAGCTGCCTATTTGTACCCGGCTGGGAACCAAAAATATAGAGAAGCCCTTTTTTTTTTTTAATTATTTCATGAATTTCATGAAATAATTTTAAAAAAAAAATGACGTAAGCTTCGCCTAAT